>NC_133329.1:291078591-291762341 GCF_042186555.1 Aquarana catesbeiana
TAATTTGAATTGAGTTTGCATTAGGTCCGATGGTTTGAGATTCAAAAGAGCAGCAATCGATATTGGATTGTCATATCTACCACGTTTGTGAAGATTTTGATGTGATGAAGCAGGCATTTCAGATCCAGCTGATGACTGTTGCTGCTGTGGGGATCTAGAAGCAGAGCGTCTGCGAGGGAGGTCCCTCAATGAAATTTGATCCACAAGGCCCATTTTAAGCAATGCTGTTTGCAATTCCTCAGAAGAGCGACACACATATTTGTGCTGAAGGTGAGTGAAGCGTAGCGAAAATGGGAATCCCCAACTGTATGTAATTTGATTGCTAATAAGTACTTGCAATTGGGGTTTTAGCGCACGTCTCTTGGCAACAGTGGGTGGAGAAAGGTCTGCGAATAGCTGATATTGGTGTCCTTGAAAATTGAGATTGTTATTACCTCTGGCTGCTGAAAATAATTGCTCTTTAGTGCAGAAGAAGTGAAATTTAGCAATTATGTCCCTGGGAGGACCATTTGTCTTGTGAAGGGCTAGAGATCTATGTACTCTGTCCATCTCTAGCCTTTCAACAGGGATGCCAGGCTGCAGTTCCTGAAAGAGAGCTATCATAGTAGCCTGTAAGTCCACAATAGACTCAGGAATCCCCCTGATTCTCAAATTAGAATGACAGTGTCTGTTCTGCTGGTCCTCTAAACAGGACTGTAATAACATATTCTCATCTTTAAGGTTATCTAGTTCAGAAGTATATTGTTGAGTATGAGTTTCAAGTTCATCTACCCGCACTTCTAATTCAGCTGTTCTCTGTCCCAGCTCTCCAATTTCCTTAGTCAGCTTGTCAGTTATGTGGTCAGATGTTTGTTTAAGAGCTTTTTGCAGCATACATTCAAATTGTTTGAACATAGTCGATTGAACTACTGATTTTGAGCTCCCTGTGTCAGAATCAGACTCACCAGCAGATTCCTGTGATTTTAGGCTGTGTGACAGAGGCTTGAGGCTGCGCTGTGTAGTGTGCTGTGAGGGGGCAGCTGACGCCATCTTGGATAATGGCCTGGACAAGGTTTCCTTTTTAGAAACGGCTTTATAATTGATTTTCTGGCCTTTAAGGACCATGATTTCGGTACCGAAGGGTCCTGTGATGTGAGGGACACAATTGTGTGTCGTTCGTTTGGCCGCTGAAGCCCGGTGTGTCCATCCCCGGAGCAGAGCTCTAAGGAGACATGTCTGTTCCCTCAGACTCCGCGCATGCCAGCCCTGCAAAAAAGTTTTATCCCTATTGTGGGGTCACCAGTATGGTATTTGTATATTGAAATCATATCCCTTCTCAAGCGTCTCTTCTCCAGAGAGAATAGGTTCAGTGCTCGCAACCTTTCCTCATAACTAATATCCTCCAGACCCTTTATTAGCTTTGTTGCCCTTCTTTGTACTCGCGCCATTTCCAGTACATCCTTCCTGAGGACTGGTGCCCAGAACTGGACAGCATACTCTAGGTGCGGCCGGACCAGAGTCTTGTAGAGCGTGAGAATTATCATTTTATCTCTTGAGTTGATCCTCTTTTTAATGCATGCCAATATTCTGTTTGCTTTGTTAGCAACAGCTTGGCATTGCATGCCATTGCTGAGCCTATCATCTACTAGGACCCCCAGGCCCCTTTCCATCCTAGATTCCTCCAGAGGTCCCCCCCCAGCGTATAGATTGCATTCATATTTCTGCCACCCAAATGCATTATTTCACATTTTTCTACATTAAACCTCATTTGCCATGTAGTTGCCCACCCCATTAATTTGTTCAGATCTTTTTACAAGGTTACCACATCCTGCGGAGAAGTTATTGCCCTGCTTAGCTTAGTATCGTCCGCAAATACAGAGATTGAACTGTTTACCCCATCCTCCAGGTCGTTTATGAACAAATTAAATAGGATTGGTCCCAGCACAGAACCCTGGGGGACCCCACTACCCACCCCTGACCATTCCGAGTACTCCCCATTTATCACCACCCTCTGAACTCACCCTTGTAGCCAGTTTTCAATCCATGTACTCACCCTATGGTCCATGCCAATGGACCTTATTTTGTACAGTAAACATTTATGGGGAACTGTGTCAAATGCTTTTGCAAAATCCAGATACACCACGTCTACGGGCCTTCCTTTGTCTAGATGGCAACTCACCTCCTCATAGAAGGTTAATAAATTGGTTTGGCAAGAACGATTCTTCATGAATCCATGCTGATTACTGCTCATGATACCGTTCTCATTACTAAAATCTTGTATATAGTCCCTTATCATCCCCTCCAAGAGTTTACATACTATTGATGTTAGGCTAACCGGTCTGTAATTCCCAGGGATGTATTTTAGGCCCTTTTTAAATATTGCTGCTACATTGGCTTTTCTCCAATCAGCTGCTACCATTCCAGTCAGTAGACTGTCAGTAAAAATTAGGAACGGTGGTCTGGCAATTACTTGACTGAGTTCCCTAAGCAACCCTTGGGTGCAAGCCATCTGGTGCCGGTGATTTATTGATGTTAAGTTTCCCAAGTCTAATTTTAATTCCGTCCAAAGATAGATACATAAGACACATAAGATAGCAGCCTTTGCGGAAGACATATTACTTTTCTTAACCAATCCCCAAACTACTATCCCCACTCTGCTGAAAGAATTCGAACAATACAAATTGCTATCCAATCTACAAATTAATTTTTCCAAGTCACATGCCCTTAACCTAACTCTGTCACCGACTGAAGTAGCAGATTGTAAAGTTAAATTCCCCTTAATATGGAAGACATAATCTATTACATATCTAAGCATACAATTACCAAACTGTCTTGACGATTTATATCGGCTTAACTATATACCCATACAAAAAAATCCACCCCACCAACATCTGAATGGATACGCTATGTACACCAAACAGCTGAAATGGAAGAGCTGATACATATAACGAGAGACAGCCCTTCAACCTGGACATGTTGGACCCAATACTCAAATACTTTACACAGAGACCCCTCTCCTTAGAAAATCAAACAATCTCCATTGGATATACCAACAAACCAACATACTTGAAAAAATACAAATTCCACTTCCTTCCCTCTGTTAATCATACAAATCATTCAGACTCCCATAACCCCTCTTTATCCCACTATATACCCCCTGTCACAAAAACCTAAACACGAGCAGATAGCCCAATCTTGAAACTCCCCTAATAGATGAATAGATTAAACAGTTAATACCCTACACACACCATAATTAAGTATTAAGGTAACGCAATTTCTTCAAACATATAGAATTATATATAAGTAATACGATTGGTCATGCCCACACTCGGACACAGTTTTCTACTAACGGGTGTCCGGATGTAAAAGCAACATGACTGATATCACCAACATGTTATGGTCCTAATAATACATACTATTTGCTTGAAATTGAAATGCCCTTCTTGTTATTATACACTAAATATGTGTCAAGTTTAGCATTTCTATATACATATCACTACTGACAAAACCTTGAAAATGTTGTATCTGATTGTTAGTAACTTCTATTTCATATATTGATTTGATAAAAAAATGTTTTTCAATAAAAATATTGAAAAAAAGATCAAACAATTAATAATAGAGCTGAAATACAGAGAGTGTCAGGGCTCGGCTCAGCCCTTCCTTCTCTAAACTGGCCGCTCAGCTGTCGGCTATGTGCCAGCTCCTATCTCTCCACAGTGACTCACCTGTTGATTTCCTGCTCATCAGTCCTGCCTACTTAAGCCATCCAGCTCAGACGATCTCTGCCTTCGCCTTGGTCACATCTCAGGAGACACTCTCCTGTGTCCCTGTTAAAGACTTGCTTGGCTGACATTCCTTCTGGCTCCAGATCCTGCTTTCTGTTCTACCACGCTCATCTCTGGCTCCCTGACATTTTGGCTTGTCTGACTATCCGTTCCAGTTTCTGAACTCTGGCTATGCTTTGACTACGTTTACTCTGTTTACCTTTTTTTAATATTATTAAACAAGTTAGATTTAACTGTACTTCTGTCTCAGTCTGATTCATGGTTTCTGACAGATAGAAGTAAATGCTGCTTTACTCTGCACAGCATTGAGTGTCAGAATATTGCAGGTATTGGAGGGACAAGCAGGTATGGATTAACTCAGTAAATCATGGGTCTTATATTTGCACCCCCTGCACTCACAGAATTATACCTCAGTAAGTTTTTACAGCAATGCAAGATATGCTGATGCATCTAACAAAGTTACAATTAAAGTGGTTGTTAAGCCACTTTCAAATCTTCATACTATCAGCGCTGGGTCCTAATCCTGTATCCCCCTGTGTGGGTGATTTATAAAAAAAAACGATTATACCACATTTTACAGCGCCTCTCAGTGACCACGTGACTGGCTGGCTCTCTCCTTTCCCCATCTGACAGCCACAGGGGGTGGGGCTGAGATTCCCCCACTGACATCACTCGGGAAGAGAGGAGGAAGAGAGGAGGAGAGAGAGCCGACCGGTCCTGTGATCGCTGAGAGGCGCTCTGAAATCAGGTATCAGGTCTTTTTCTTTTTATAAATCACTCACACAGGGGGACACAGGATTAGGATACAGCGCTGATAGTATGACAATATAGATGTTATTTGAGCAGCATGAGTTGCGGGGGTGGGCATTGTCACGAGCTGACGGGCAGGGAGGGAGGGGGAGAGGACAGAGGAGAAGAGCAGAGAGAAGGGCTGCGGATGACGGAGGCATGTAAACTGACCATGGTGTCAGGGCCCAGCAGCCATGATATACTATGGTCAGTTTACATAGGGGAGGGCAGAAACTGGCATGATCAGCCAGGTATTTCAGGTGCAGGGGGCCAAATCACACAGCACAAGCTGTGCTATATAACATGCTTTAAAGGAACAGGATTTTTTTTTTTTTTAGGTTAACAAACACTTTAATGCCAATTTAGAGCAGAGGCTCAAAATTAAAAGATTAATTTAACTACTGTGACATAAACATATTTGGAACACATAACAATTCACAATATGTCCCCAAACCAAATACTAGTATTTTAAGCACATTAACATTATGACCTTTTATGATCCCACGCAGTCTATGCAAAGTGCTTATTTTGTTTAGAATAAGTAGCTCAAACACCTCAAGCATATTCTGGACATTGGATCCAATATAACTGTATCACTTAAAAACAAACAACAGTCCACATGGCACTACCAAAATATTCTGTACTTTTAGCAGCAATTTAAATAACAGGGAGCAAACAAAACGTGTGATTATGGCGAGATTTAACCTGAGCCAACCATTTTATAACCAACGCTTTGTTCCAGCTCTATAATTAACATCTAAAATTAACATTTTTAAACATTACTTTAAGAATCAAATGGATCAGGCTGTGATAAAAGAACAAAGAATTGTTTGCCTCAGCATTTTTCTAAACATTATCAAATTTCAAGGATGGGTGAAATCTGTGCCTCTAACTATTTACAAGTGACCAAGGCAAGAGAGAAGCACCAGGCCGACCCTTGTGGCTGTAAGCGATAGTTGCCCATTCATCCCTGGCAAATGAGAACTATTCAATTTCTATGAAGAAAGGAACAAAAATGTTAACAGGATTAGTGAAAAACAAAACAAAAAACCCCAACAAAACACACTTTATATCAACTAAGTTTGTATGTTCCTCTCTGCCATTCTTCTAAAAACATTTCCCAAGTGGTAAAAAAAATAACACAAAGAATTACACATACAAGTTTATACTGTATATCGTTAGTTAGCTTAGAAGTTTTTCAAGATAACACCGGAGAGCAGAGTTTGGAGTCTAGTTTTATCCTTGAACACCTAACTGTCTCAACAAAATAATATCATGTTGCTGCATAAAACTCTTCCCACTGATTTTTATTATTGAAATCCACTCAAGCATATTTCTGCAGTGAGGGCTCTTCTCTGGGATCCCCCTTCAGTGGTGAGGAGGCATGTAAGAGCTATATGGGGAACCTTTTTTTCGGGAGGTTCCCTTTCTCTATGTCTGTATGGGCCCAGATAGGCAGAGTTGCAGGGACTTATGGCATTGAAGTCAGTTTATGCAGTGAGAGGAGACACAAAAGCATTGTACAAATTTAACTAAAATGTAGAATCCATATGATCTACTCTTTTTAACTTTTGTGATAACTGTAACTAAGTAAATACTTATTACATAACTGACATATTGACAGTTGGTTTCACACTTACAATGGCCATACACTATGGGGGTCATTTACTATAGCACCAGGAAGTACTGGGCACTATGGCAAATAATAGCTCCCATTTTAGCCAAACAAAATTTCAACAGGCGAATGTGCGAATGAAAATTAGCGCTATTGTTGAGAAAAACACACATTGGTAAATTCCAAATCGGCGCTAATTAGCGCTTCCGCGTATATGCAAATGCCAATTCCTACCAAGTTATATAGTACTGCAGTGTAACCATGATCCAGGTATGTGAAAGAAACATTTTTATGTGAGATGTGCTCTACCTCGTGTGCATCTATTGATGTATGTTGCAATTAGTATTCCTAGTTTTTTTCCTTCTTTTGCTAATGAATGCAGTTATGAATGATTATTACATAGTAATGTCTGCTATTCTGTAAAGTTACATGTATTAAACATTTAGGTTACTTATTTGTTGTATGTTGTTTTTTATTTTTTAATTTAGGTGACTATAAAGCGGTAATTATTTATATTCATTCTTTAATCATACTACACTATTATGCAGGTCTCATTCTTAGCACAATGGCTTAGTGGTCTGCTCAGATGTCTCCACAGCACTCACAGTACAAGTTCAAATACCAGCCAACCTACCATCCCCCAGCTGTGCTTATTTTTTCAGTGCACAAGCGAATTAAAATAAACAAACAAAAAAAATGTAATCTGCCCATTAGTTAGTGTGTGGTGTTTGGAATTTCACACCATAATAGTATTGAATACTTACATATCATTGCATGCATTTGAAGAGTTAATATAATAGAATCAGCCAAACTTAAAGTGCATTGGCTAATTGGCATTCACCTATTTTCAGCATATGCTGCTTTGGCTAATTGGCTAATAGTCATTTGCCTTTTTTTTCACCAATTCAATCTTTTAGTATTTCTCTGTGGGATTTGAACCCATGAGTTCTTCAAGGTAGAAGTGTTGACCACTAGCCTATTGGGCGTAGCACAGCCATACATACAAAACACATTCACTAGAGCTGTCTCTCCTGCTGCCGCCATCTTCTCCGGCTGATGTGTTCTTCCGTGCAGCCGGTTACCCACTAATAAAATAAAAGCCGCTCTTCTTGTGGTGGTCTTCTGTGGCCATCCGATAATGTCACCCAGAGAATCCGCTCCATGGCTATGTAAGAGACGCCACACAGCGGGTGACAACACAGCAGAGGAAGACCGCCATGGAAGAAGAGCAGGTTTTTTTTTAATTAGCGGGTAACCAGCAGTGCGGAAGAACACAGCAGATGGAGAAGATGGCGGCGGAAGGAGAGACGGCTCTGGGAGAATACAGCTCAGGGAGAAGATGGAGGAGGGAGAGACAGCGTCTGGAGAAGATGGCTCAGGGAAGAAGACAGCTCAGAGTTATTTTACAATAAAGGACTTGTCAAAAACCGGCTATTGATTTTTTTTACATTTCACTGCTTTTTTTGGTGAATGGGCAGGGGTAAAATGTACCCCATATTTATTCACATAGGGGGGCAGGATCTGGGAGCCCCCTTGTTAAAGGGGGCTTCCAGATTCTGATAAACCCCCTGCCCACAGCCCGACAACCACCGACCAGGGTTGTCGGGAAGAGGCCCCCTGTCCCCATCAACATGAGGAAAAGGTGCTTTGGGGTATGTGGCCTGGTAAGGTTCAGAAGGGGAGGGTGCTCACTCGTCCCCCCCTATCCTGACCTCCAGGCTGCATGCTCAGATAAGGGTCTGGTATGGATTTTGGGGGGCCCCACATCAAATTTATTTTACATTTTGGTGTGGGGTTCCCCTTAAAGTCCATACTGAAGGGCCTGGTATGTACTGGGGGGACCCTATGACATTTTTTTCCTTGAATTTTGGAATTCCATACCATAATATTATTGAATAAGTACATACCATTGCATGCATTTGAAGAGTTAAAATATGGAATAAACCAAGCTGATGTACATTGGCTAATTATGCTTATGAGTACAATGCACACTTCCAGGAGGTGATGCTGTCAGTGAGATTTGAACTTATGGGGGCAGCAGGGTATACCGCTATGCTACAGAGCTGAGCACATACCTACAGAGAAAATACATTTACCGATGTTTGATTCTATACAATAATGTTTTGCATTTCAGGCATTAATATTATAGTAGCAACCATGCTCATGCTGATGTGGCATTGGCTAATAGGCATTCGCCTCTTTTCAGCATATGCTGCTGAGTCTAATGCAAGCTTTCAGTAGGTGAAACCATCTGTGTGATTTTCAGCCATTTGAGCACAATTATATTGAGAACATACATTTACTAGTGTTTGATGGTGGGACTACTTTATATTCTAGGTATAATAGTACTCAGCACAGTGACTTAGGCCCCTTTCACACTTGTGCGACCTGAAAGTTGCGAGATTTTGATGCCACTTTAAGCAATGCCTGTGTAATCTTGAGGTCTATGGACGCAGGAGTCCTAGGGAAAGGCACGCAACTTTCCCGCAATTTTGCATCAGCAATTTTGCCGCAATTCCAGGGAATGCCTGTGTAAACTTGAGGTCTATGGACCTCAACTCGCATCAAAGTCAGACCAAAGTAGTACAGGGACTACGTTGAAGTCAGTGTTACCTGAAGTCACACAGATATGAATGGTACACATTGAAAATCATGGGGTATGACTTGTCATGCAACTCTGAAGTCCAAAGTCGCACAAGTGTGACTCAGCCCGACTTTGTGAGCGATTTCAGAGACATCAGTGCACTTTACTGCACAGATGTCTAGTGAAATCACATAGGTCCCAACTGTTCTCCTTTAAGAAGGTGTCCTATGCCTACCTACTTTTGCTAATAGGTGTCCCTTATACCCATCTCAAAAAGTTGGGAGGTAAGAAATTGCCCCATGAAGTCGCCCAAAGTAGTGCAGGAACTACTTTTGGGAATCGTTGTGGCATCGCACCAATTCGGACAGTTCCATTACCATCAATAGGCGCCAATTTGGTCAGCAATTTGACATGTCAATTCAGAGCTATGTGAACATGTGTGAAGTTGCATAGATATTAGAGCTGCACGGTTCTGGGCAAAATGAGAATCACAATTTTTTTGCTTAGAATAAAAAGTTAACGATTTTCGCAATGTAAAATCTTTCACATTATCCCCCAAAAAATTGGGCTAACTTTTTTTTTTTTTAATTCATTAAAGTAATTTTTTCCCCAAAAAATTTAATTTGAAAGACTGCTGCGCAAAGGGTTTGATTAAATCTCTCTGGCTGTGGATCCCCTTGGCATAGTTCTTGATTTCTGGATGCCCAACATGCCAAGTAGTGGTCTAATAAGCCTGCTTTCAAACTCTCTTCCTTAATAAGAATTAATTCTCTGAGGCAGTCTGTAATGAACAAAGAACTTCTCCACTAAGACTTTGGCTGCTATGAATTCTCATTGGTCTTTTGTTGGAAATGCCTGGGCATAACAGGTGAAATGATCTTTCCCCACCAGGACATTTCCCTATCCACTCAAGTTGGGTTCTAGGCATAAGATGTCAATGCACACTAACTCCATTGGCCTTGGCTTTGAAGGTGTTCCATTGGGGCAGCACTGGAAAGCAGAATCTTTCTTTGTATGCAGCATAGGCAGGAGTGACAGTAGCTCTCGACTTTGGCCCTAATACAAGGCCAGTAGAAGCACTACCCTGAAGGTCTTTTCAGGACCTAAGTGGCCGTGATTATAATGGAGGGCAGCTAACACTGTTTCTCTTTTCTTCTCTGGCAGGAACTGTTGCCAGTTGTCTTTGGGATCAACTTTCCAGGGCTTTCAGGATCAAACTGCAAGGGTTGCTTTCAGTTTGGTCCTTTCTCAAGTCCTTCTTAGAGAGCTTGGGTAGGCCTCCATTGTTTATTTGAGTGAGATTGCAGTAGAGCTTGGGAACACCCTCAGCAGAAACTCCAATAGCTTTGGGCCCTTGGTCCAGTACTCGGTTCCTTGGCACAGAGCTTGCACCCCTTCTGATATCAGTTGAGTCCACTCCTCGGAGGGAGTACCTGATTCAAAGGGTGTGCTTGACAGGGTGTCACCATCTCTTTTCCTGACCTCTGGGCGATACTTCAAACTGAACTGGAAGCCAGATGCCAGTGTGGCCAACCATCTGTGGCCAGTGGCATCCAACTTGGCTGTGGTGAGGATATACGTGAGTGGATTGTTATTGTTTTTGACCACGAAGTCTGCACTATAAAGGTAGTCTTTCAACTTATCCACTACAGCCCACTTCAAAGCAAGGAACTCTATCTTGTGGGTGGGATAGTTCTTCTCAGCAGGGGTGTGGCTTTTGCTCACTTAGGCAATAGGTCATAAGTGTCCATTTTGCTCTTGATACAGTGCTTTGAAAAAGTATTCACACCCCTTGAAATTTTCCACATTTTGTCATGTTACAACCAAAAACGTAAATGTATTTTATTGGGATTTTATGTGATAGACTAACACAAAGTGGCACATAATTATGAAGTGGAATGAAAATGATAAATGTTTTTCAAAATGTTTTGCAAATAAATATGTGATAAGTGTGGCATGCATTTTTATTCAGCCCCCCGAGTCAATACTTTGTAGAACCACCTTTCGCTGCAATTAAAGCTGCAAGTCTTTTTGGGTATGTCTCTACCATTCTCTGAATAATGCTCTCCTTGCCTGGCCTGTCAGTTTAGTTGGACAGCAATGTCTTGGTAGGTTTGCAGTTGTGCCATACTTTTTCCATTTGCGGATGATGGATTGAACAATGCTCCGTGAGATGTTTAAAGCTTAGGATATTTTTTATTAATCTAACCCTGCTATAAACTTCTCCACAACTTTATCCCTGACCTGTCTTGTCTGTTCCTTGGTCTTCATGATGCTGTTTGTTCACTAAGGTTCTCTAACAAACCTCTGAGGGCTTCACGAACAGCTGTATTTATAGTGAGATTACATTACACACAGGTGGACTCTATCCACTAATTAGATGACTTCTGAAGGCAATTGGTTCCACCAGATTTTAGTTAGGGGTATCAGAGTAAAGGAGGCTAAATACAAATGCACGCCACACTTTTCAGATATTAATTTGTACAAAAAAATTGAAAACCATTTATCATTTTCCTTCCACTTCACAATTATGTGCCATTTTGTGTTGGTCTCTCATAAAAAATCCCCATAAAAAACATTTACATTTTTAGTTGTAACATGACAAGATGTGGAAAATTTCGAGGGGTATGAATACTTGTTCAAGGCACTGTACAACACCCTACCTAGCCCATCCCAGTTGGCATTGACATGCAGTTCATAAGATTTGGTTGGATTGGCATAGGCCAGCACAGGTGCATTTGTACGGCTCCTCTTCAGCTGGTACAAGGCTTGCTTCCACTGATCATTTCACTAATCCTGAATCGACTCTCTCACTATTCTAATAAGTTCAGGATATTTTTGCAACGTGCCATTTTCTGAAGTTTTTAGCTGAATCCAAACTGTAACAGAATTTAAAGCACCTTTCAGAATCAGTTTCATTCTGGCTTGGTCTATGGCTGTAGGTTCCATTCCTTTTTTAGCACAATTTGGTACAGCATCTTGATTAGACACCTGATGTATGTTTGTTCACCCTGGTGTTGGAAGGGATGCTCGAATTGAAAGATCAGATCGAAAGCCTTCTCCTTTCGTATGAATTTATCTTGTGTCATGGTAAGTTAATATATGTCTTTTGACTAAACTTGAGATTTCTGATCCATCTCTCAAGCTCTTCATCAGCTCTTCACCAGCAGGCACTGACTGTGTCCCTGAGAAGAGACTCAACTTTCTGCAGCCTGCTCCTGAATGGATGGCACTAGTCTGATTGCACTTCATAAAGTTCCCCAGAGCGGTGAAGAAGTCCATCCGTATGGTAAGTGAGGACACTGGTGTAGAAGCTCCTTCATTGGGTGCAGTGTGGATTGGCACTCAGCCTTCCTATCTGAACCAGACAGGCTTGAACATCATTAGTCAACTGCAGACTGGCCCCCTGGAAACAGGCAGGGATCCTTCTTCTCCGTTTCAACAGCACATGGTTGTGAGAGGCGACTCGATCCATTTTCTAGTATGAACACTCTCTGACCAGGAAATAAAGCTGTTGCTGCTTGGTGGATCTGGAGCCTTTTTGCTGGGTCACTATGGATGTCAAGTCCCTCTATTCGTGTATTCCACATGAAAGGGCATTACATGCTTTAAAATTTCAACCCAATACATACAGCATGTATGATCAGAATTTACAGAAATGTATTATGATGTCCGTCGCTTTTCTTTTGGAGCATAAATATTTTATGTTCAATCATACATACTATTTACAGTGTAGAGGGGCATCTATGGGCGCCAAGTTTTCACCGTCATTGGCAAACTTATACATGGGGTGGTGGGAGGAGCAATTTATTTTTTCCCACTATAATCCCCATGTAGGGGCGATCAAATGGTATGGCAGGTACATAGATGATTTGATCCTAGTGTGGGACGAGACAGCCGGTGAGTTGGCATCTTTTATTATGTACGCCAATGAAAATGATCTCAACCTATAATTTAGCTTTGAGATGCACCAGAACACAATACATTTTTTGCATGTCACTCTTACTAGCAAAATTGAGACCCATACTGTCCAATCCCACACTTTTCGGAAAGAATGTGCAGGAAATTCTTTGTTACTGGCCACCAGTTGTCATCCACAACACACCATCTAATCAGTGCCTGTGGGAGAATTCATCAGAGCTAGACACAATTGCTCTGATGAAGTATCTTTTCCTAGGGAATGTAAGATTATCTCTATAAGACTTAGGGAAAGGTGATATCAACAGTGTCATTAATAGAGCATTAACGATAGCCTCTAAGAAAGAAAGATCACAACTGTTAAACAACAGGGGGAATAAATATAGTATAGGAAGAAAAAGGATAGAAAGATATTGGAGAATGATATCTCTCATTGCACCCAAAATCCTGTGACAGAAATTTAATTCTGTGAAAAGGATCGTCTCTTATTATCTACCAGTCCTCTGGGTAACACCTTGTCCCCTAGCCTCTTTTCATCCACTGCTCGAAATAGGACATAGTTACATGTCCAGGGCTCATATATATTTGGATTAAACACTTGCCATTTTTGTGTCAGGCATAGTATGGAACATAAGAGTGTAGTTTCCTGCACTACAGGCAAAAAGTTTGAATTCGAAACTACATTCATTGCAGTACCACAAATGTAGTTTACCCTATTAAATGCACGACATGTAAGCTGCAATATTATGTGGAGGACACCGCAGTCTGATTACCCACCTGTGGACTCCGTTCTGCCTTCGCTCTGCCTTTGGGTATTCCCCTGTTTAGAGTGCTGCATCTTTCCCCACTGGGGAGGGTGGGAAAATTCTTTGCGCCTAATTGCCAGTATTAAGCTGGCTATTGTTGGGGCCCATCTGTAAGGTGGTGCACATGATGCTGTCTCTTTAGGGCTGTAGCCACCAGGAGTGTGTGTAACCCCCCCTGACCCCAGCTGTCAGGACCTTGCAGCCAAAGCATTAAAGACTACATAATGCATGATCCTCTTCCCTACAGTGACCTTATCTCTTCTTCACAGGCTCCACTGCTGCCGGGGGGTGGGGCAAGCTGTGGAATTTCACAAAAAGTCCCCCCAGCAGCACAGTGGCAATTGGGAGAGAAGAACACAGCTCCCTCCTCCACACAGCCAGCAGCAGCACTCGGCTACATAATGGTTACAGATTAGCATTAATTGTGTCTTTTATATCTGCCCAGAGTTCAGCTTTAAAGTGGATTAAGTTTATTTACACCCCATTTTTTAATAATTCTGTAGGCAAGTTCCCATTTATTTACCATGCTCAAATGCATGTGCAGGCCCCTTTCACTCCATTTCCCACAACGCCATGGTTTCCTGGACATCCCCCCTCCCGCTTGTCTCCGGTGCCCTCTGCCGCTTACTGGAGCCACCGGCAGCGGCGGAGGCGGTTGGGTCCTCTTGCGTGTTAGGTATGGAGCTGAGGGGAAGATGGCCCCCACCTGGCTCCATACCAATGCAGGGTGGAGGCAATGTCAAAACGTCACTTCCGCCCATAGCTCTTAAAGCAACATTTTTTTTTTCAAATGACTTTTTTTTATTGCATTTTTGTGTAAATATGAGATCTAAGGTGTTTTTGACCCCAGATCTATATTTAGGAGGTCCTGTCATGCTTTTTTTCTATTACAAGGGATGTTTACATTCCTATGCCTATACCACTCTACTACCCTGTTCATATGGACTGCTGTATAGTAAAGAGTCGGATCTGGGAACCCTATTCCTCCCTCAAGTTTAGGCCGGAGCAGGAGTGCTCTAGCGAGTCGGGGGGGGTTTACCCCACCAAACAAAGTTCGCAACAAAGTCTGGGCATCACATTCATTTTGAGTAAGTTACATTGCCCAAACCATGATAAGGCTAGACCATTCCATCTTGCCAAATCTGTGGGCAATGAGGACAATAGTGGCTGAAAATTTAGTTTAAATATGAGGTTTAGATTTGCTGGTATTTATGTCCCTAGGTACTGGATACTGTGAGTCGCCCATCTAAAGGGGAAGTTAGGCCGTAGGCTTTTTAGAGTAGGGTCCGGGATAGAGACATTAAGAGCCTCAGATTTTTGGAGGTTTACCTTGAAGTTGGATAGGGCACCATAGATTTTCAGTTCCCGTAGTAGGGAGGGCAAGGAGGTAAGGGGTTCAGTGATATAAAAAAGAAGGTCATCTGCATATGCCGCCACTTTGTGGTGGTATACCGTGGTTTGTATTCCCTTCACATGTTGATTGTTACGTATGTGTTGAAGAAATGGTTCTAAAGTGAGTATAAAGAGAAGTGGGAATAGGGGACATCCCTGTCTGGTGCCATTAGAGATCGCGAGGGAATGGGAGTTGAAGCCGTTGACTCTAATGGTGGCTGTCAGGTTAGCATAAATGGCAGATAACCAGGACAAGATTGAGGCGGGCATGCCAAAACATTTGAGGGTTTCAAATAAAATGGTCCAATCGACTCTGTCGAAGGCTTTTTTGGCATCTGTAGATAGAAGAAGCAGAGGAGAGTTCAGTTTCTTGGCTGATGCAATAATATCTAGGGTTCTAATGGTGTTGTCCCTAGCTTCCCTGGATTGGATGAACCCTACCTGATCGAGGGGTACAATACGGTGCATGATGACATTTAATCTGGTTGTGATGATTTTGGTAAATAACTTTTCAAAAGTGAAATGGGATGGTAGCTGGCATAATGTAGTGGGTCTTTTCCTGTTTTCAGAATGACAGAGATGTTAGCACTGAGTAACTCGGAGGGGGTTACTATGGCCATCTATGATAGCGTTATAACTTTATATTCGCTCTAAGGAGTATATGTGAACAGATGTACAGAGGGATAAGTACTCAATATCTTCAAAACATGTATTAAATACCTCCCCCCTGAGGCCTCAACACACAGACCAAAATGCAGTATATATTCTTCACATTCAAGAACACAGTGTAAAATCTAGCATATACTCAATGGCTCCCCCTAGGCTATAATTCAGAGTGCAACTGATAAGTAGAACAGCAATGCTTGGTAAAAGAGGAAAATGATGAAAGTTCTTTCAACTCCGTATATCTTCAGCTAGCCTGATGTTTAAACTGCAGTATTTGTAATCCACATGGGCAAAGGAAAAGAAATGACTGTAGAACAAAAGATATGCTGATGACTGCTTAATTGAAGAAATATCACCACTTGTAGATTCCTCTTTACATGTGAGTGCGATACAGTACTGACCTTACAGCGCAGGGGAAAAGACAAGGTCCCAAAGTCCAGCTGTAGGATGCCTGTGAAGAAGTAGATTCACCTCCGTGGAACTACAAGTCTCACCAGCAGTCTGTAGAAATAACTCACACAGAAATACTGTACTCTCTGTTGGAATGGGCAGGTGCCCTCTCACCACAATGGACCCCAATGGCTGTGAGGCTCCGTCCGGAATCCCCTCCTGGTGTCTCTGTCTGGTGAAGATGGTGCAGTGGCACTGTGCTGCAACTCCCGATGGGCTGAAGTGCAGGGGCTTCCAGTTGCTCTGAAGCGTGGGCCGGTCCGCTTGCTAAGATGGCAAGGCTGTACTCTGAGATCCCTCAGAGGTGGCCGATCCTGTATAGGCTGCAGTCTCTCACTCCTGGTCACACACAGACCTCCTGCTGGCAGGTGTCGAATGGCATCCAGAGAGGCTGAAAGCAGGCTGCGCTGGTCCTTTTATCACTGCCCCCAGTAGGCAGTTCTGCGTGCTTTGCATTGTTTGTCCTGTAGTTCAGGGCTGACCCAGCTAACAGAGTCACTTTCTCCTCCAAACCCTATCTCCCACAATACTTTGCTGCATTACTTCTCATGGAAGTAATGCAGCAAAGAGCAAAGAGAGCTCAGCAGCCACTAGAGGGAGCCAAACTCATTTGAAACAACAACAAACTATAATAACTATAGTAGCAAACCCTTGGCTACATATAAATCGGAATAAAACTTGTGGAATGTTTCGGCTAACTCTGGGGTGGAATATGTTTTAACACTGGAAGGGGTAGTCAAAGCCAAGACAAATTATTTACTATTTTGGGCTTTTAATGCTCTAGCCAACATACAGCTGCACTTGTTGCCACATTCAAAGTATGAGTGACGGACCCTTAGAAGAACATGTTTGGCTTCATAAAGGGAGTGTTCCCTAATCAGTTCCCGCACTTTTGTTAGTTCCAGTTCCAGTGCAGGGTCTTGATTAAGTTTATGCGCTCGTTTCAGAGTGTACAAATTATCCAGCAGGTCAGCTAGTGTTTTCATTCTCCATTGTTTGGACGCGTGTCCGTGCTTAATAAAGATCCTGCGGAAAACACACTTGTGTGCAAACCACAAGGAAAGGGGGTTTTCTACAGGACCTGCGTTTGTGGTGAAGTAATCGCTAAGTTTGCGCTGTATGTCCGCTGTGATATCCGAGTCTTTTAACAGAGATTCATTTAGACACCATATCAGTGTGCTAGATTGTTGTTGGGGGATAATTTCTAATATAATCGGTGCATGATCTCAAATTGCAATATGACCTATTTTGGATTTAGAGATTAGAGGAATGGTGGAATGTTTGATGAGAAAGAAATCAATTCTGGAGTAGGAGCCATGGGGGGGAGTAGTAGGTGTAGTCTCTCTCTTGAGGATGAAAGATCCTCCAAATGTGAACTAATTGATGTGAGTGGAGAAGATCTTTGATGCGTAGCCTGGATCCTCTAGGGGTGGAAGGCAGTCTCGCGGAAGAGTCTTTGTGGGGATCAATGGTCATGTTAAAGTCCCCCCCCTAAGATAAGGGTCCCTTCCATGAAGGAATCAAGAGTGGAGAGAAAAGATTCAGGGAGCTGTTACTTGATTGGTATTGGGCAGGTATACGTTCGCCAGTGTGAAAATGTTGAAGGAGATTTTCCCTTTCAGCAGGAGGAATCTGCCCTCTGGATCATGATGAACACCTGTCATCTGCCAGGGGAGGGCCTTGACAATTAAAATACTAGTCCCCTTGGATTTGGAAGATGGGGACAGGCTGTGATAGACCATCTGGAAATTAGTGTTGTAAAGTTTAGGGATTTTTTCTGCTCTAAAGTGAGTCTCTTGGAGAAAGACTATGTGCGCTCTTAGTCTCCAGAGTTCCTTGAGGCAGCTAGTTCGTTTCTCTGGTAAGTTTAGCCCCTTAATATTCCAGGAAATGATCTTCACTGACATGGTTGGTGCGTCGCCAGCAGGCTCCTGCCACAACCTCAGGGAACTAGAGGGAAAAGGACAAGGGAGCTAAGGAGGGGGAGAGAGAAAGATAAAAGAAGAGGAACAGAAACAAAAATCAAAAACAAAAAACAAAGGGGGGGGGGAGCTTAGTTAAGCTGAGAGCAAGTGGCAAAGGGGTATAGGGGAAAAGGAGTTACACAGGAAGGAAAAGAAGGAAAGAGGGTAACAAAACTAATGCTCACATGAGCAGTTCTACCGCCACCAGGGCAGAGAAGGCCTAGAGTGGGTAGCGGTAAGGCACTTCCAGATGAGGAGCCCCAGCCTGATTAAAAAAAATAAAAAAATAAACAGGATAACACAACTTGTGTATATCTTTTCACCCAGCGTAAGAACAGGCAAATTTTGAAGCCGGGAAATAGTCTAGCAGCGCATAGGTAGACTGATAATTAGGTATCTGTTTGTAACGCTAAAACTAGAAACAATAAAAATAGCAAAAAATAAAATAAGGGGTTAGCATTGCCCTCAAAAGGCGCCTCCGGATAAAATCCTGTGAAGGTCAGGGTGCCCCGTCAGGCAACGCTAACTATGGTCAGTTAAACAAACAGTAACATAACATTTCAAAGGTATTGGCAATACAAACTGGTCAAATAACTGGATGGTGCAATTGCACCTCATTTATTATTATCTAAACCCTCACAAGGGTGGCCACTCCAAGGTCTCACAAATGTGGGGGGAGCATTTCCACTCAAACACGTGAGGGACCCTGTCAGGGACTAACTGTGTGCCCTGGGGACAATGCCCCTCACTATGATCGACTAGGGTAGAGGGCGCAATTTGTAGCTCCCAGAAGGAGTATTAGCCATTAATTTGGAGTTCTTTTGTAGAATAGTCCCTGCAAAACTAGGGATTGTGAAGATGCTGTGAGGCGCCAGTATTTGCCCACCCCCACGGATGAGATCATAGTGGCCTCCTTAGGAGCATAAACAGTTAAGCCCATACACAACCGCCTATTGAAGCTAGTAGGATCCAATAAGGAACACTCGAGTGAGGTTCTACTCACTATCCTGGAGCGTTAGGCAATATGCGGACCAGTCATGGTGGCAATGGCGGCGGCACTGGCTTTCCCAGAAACGCTCGTCCCTTAGAACGAGTTCTGTTCTAGATAAAAACATTTAGCATTGCCCTCAGAAGGTGTCACTGGCTTGAAAGTCGGCGAGAGCCAAAGGGCCCTGTGAGAGCAAGTAAGGCCAACTAATAAAACCAGAAAAACAAACAGTGGTATATCCCTCTTAAGGTATGGAATATACAAACAGGTGAAATGAATCAGGTTGGGTATTACACTTCTTTGCATATCAAGCCAATCACAGGGGTAGCCACCTCGAGGTCTCACATATGTGGGGGGGAACCAATCCACCCCGGTGTGTGGCTATCCCTGTCGGGGATCAATTGTGTGCTCAGGGAGCAGGACCACTCATTATAATCTACAAAGGAAGAGAAGGCAATTTGTGGCTCTCGGAAGGGAAAGAAGCCATTAATTCAGAATCCCTTTGGTAGTGTGGGCTTTACAACACTATGATTGGTGAGGGAGAAGGGGGGGTAGCTACTTTCTAAGAGGGGTACTAGTATCAGCCGTCTCCCACCCATGAGACCCCGGGGGGGTCCCCACGGAAGTGTCAAGGGTAGTACCAGCGCTTATCCTCCCCGTGGGACTAGCCGGATTCAGGGAGCAACCCCAATGTAAGGTTCCATACTTTAAAAAAAAAAAGAAAAAAAGAGGGGGGGGTTCTGGCATGTTCCACATGAAGGACTCCCATGTTCTATGCAAGGGGGATCGGTTCTTTTCATCAAGCGTCTAGGGAATCCTGTATAAGAAAACTGCATGGTAAAGTTGAACGGTCATCAGCATTGCTCATCATTTAGTGGTGCCTGTTGTCTGTTCCTGCGGGATTGGCGATTGTCTCGGGCTCATTGAGGTCTGCCTTGAGGTGCACCGCCTGGTGGATCTGATGTGACAACAATAATGAGCCAGTTGGGAACTGGTAAGGGCTCCATCTCAGCAAAGTTGAAAAGGTCAGGTAATTCCGAGGGGTGACGCAGCAAAAAGGAGCGATTGCCTTTGTGTACTTTTAGACATTCCTAGCTCGACAATCCTCTCTAGCAAGGGTTACAAGGCTCTGTGTATTAGTAGGGTCTTTCTGGAAATTTCGGCAGGAGTTGGATGGGGGCCCTGTTAGATTCCAGAACTCCTACTCTCCATGCCTGTTGAACAGTCTCTTTGTTAAGGGCAGCACAGTGGTGTAGTGGTTAGCACTTTCTCCTAACAGCAATAGGGTCGCTGGTTCAAATCCTGACCACGACATCATCTGCCTGGAGTTTGCATGTTCTCCCTGTGCTTACGTGGGTTTCCTCTGGGTACTCTGGTTTCCTCCCACACTCCAAAGACATGCTGGTGGCTTAATTAGATCCTGTAGAAAAAATTAGCCAAATATGTGTATGTGTTTGTAAGTGTGTTGGGACCCCATGGGGCAAAGGACCGCGCTATACCACAGATGGACAACTGTGGCAAAAGTGCCCTGAGGCGATTCAGTTCGCATAGGTAGTGCTATATCAGTCACTCATTTATTTAAGCTTGCAGGCGGCAGAGTAAATCGCTGGGTTTGTCTTGGAAAGTAGGTCTGGCCGAGAGTACAGTGTACCCTATCAATGGCAACTTCTGTGTCTGGGGGGCAGTTGAGATACCTGTTAAAGATGGCGGTAACTTTCGAAAGAAGTTCCGCCTGCGTCACAGTCTATGGGATGCCCCACAGCCGAATGTTCTGTCTGCGGCTGTGATTTTCAAGGTCATCAAGAAGTAGGTGAAGCTGTATGACTTGGTCAGACAGGTCAGTGTGGGCAGATTGAAGGTGGTCAACTGTATGTGCCACTGCCCCTTTATCTTGTTCCAGTACTGTTACTCTAGCCTCTACCTCAGACACTTCCCGCTTAAGCACTTGCAGTTCTCGCCTTAGTGCAGATTCCACCCTATTTGCTAAGGTTTCAAAGTCAGCTCTAGTGGGTAATTGCTGCAGGAAGGTCCACAAAGTCCGCTCTGTCAGATGTGCAGAGGGGGGATTGTGCTGTAGGGTGGTTTTAGGTATAGTACTCACTCTGACCTGTGCATTAGAACCATGCAGCCGGTCGTCTGTTGTATTGTTGCGGCTGTAGTTGAGGTCCTGTAGGGAAGCATCCACTGCCAGTGAGTTGCATGGGTCCACATGGAAGTTCCCATTCCCTGCCTCAGGGCACATAATAAAGGAGCGAGGCATGCAAGGAGAGAGGTCGCTAGGAGGGGAGAACGATGGCATGTCGTTGTCCTTGCGGTGTTCTCCTTCTTGTGGTGTCGCGGGATCCGGAGCAGCATGGCTACAGGTGGCCGGCACCATCTTGGCCGTCTGTGGATTCGGCCACAGGTACCCTTTCATGTCGGGAACGGTCGGAAAAGAACAGTCAGCTGTGTTCCCCATGACCAGAGGGGCTGGAAGAGCCATGAATGTGGGGTTAAAACTGTATTTTACGGCTGGTAAGTCACCTCAGACCGGGAGCTCAGCTAGCTCACATCCTCATCTGTCCGTGTCGAGACCACGCCCCCTAACTTTTTTTTATAATGGAACTTCTTTGTCTATTGTAAACTTAAAGTGATTGTAAAGCTTTGTTTTTTTTTTTAAAACAACAAACATGCTATACTTACCTCCTCTGCGCAAGGGTTTTGGAAAGTGTGGCCTCATCCTTCTTTTCTGGGGTCCCCCCGCAGCGCTCCTCCTCTTCTCGAGTGTCATCATGGAAAGCCACATTCCATGGGGGCACTCCTGCGGACGCGCTCCCGGGTCCTGCTGCTGCGTCTATTGACACAGGCAGCAGGACTCGGCCCCGCCCCAACTCCCGTGTCACTGGATTTGATTGACAGCAGCGTGAACCAATGGTTCGACTTGTCTCATTCTCATTCAGAAGAGGACTCAGAAAGAATAACTGCACACAGTCACAGCACCAGAGACAGAGCGCTTGCAAGTTCACTTCGGGATACTAAAAAAAAAAAAAAAAACACCGCTCGGCCAGTGCGTTCTGGCCGAGCAGTGTTTTTGTCTTTTCTTCAGTATCCCGAAGTGAACTTCCAGGCGCTCTGTCTCTGGTGCTGTGACTGTGTGCAGTTTTTCTTTCTGGGTCCTCTTCTGAATGAGAAAAGTATGGACTCTACAGTGTTTGCCAGTGTGTGAGACATATTACAGCGATCCATCCTGTGTCCAATCTTCTATAAGATCTTCTGTGCAAGTACAAGGCCTTGGCTGGGCTATATCCACATGCCTGGTTTGCTTGCTATCTGGTAAGCAAGTTTTTCTTAAAGTGGCGGTGCACTTTTTGATGTGAATCACTGTGGTGGCACTGTGAAAAGGATCTCCTTTTACCATCCCCAATTATGGCATTACATTGTCATGTCATCTAATTTATGATCTACATGCACCAATTGGGACTTTTCTAGCGCGGCTTCTCCTATAATATCTGTTTGTTGTGTTATCCCACATTAAGCTGTTGCTTTTTATAATTCATGTATTTGTTGACACACTAGCACAGTTTTAGTTTTATTTAGTTTAAGTGCAATGACCAATGAGAAACACACACGTTATGATAAAATACAGAAATGATCTTTACTGCAATATTTCTGTGGAAAGATAACAAACAGTAATAATATATAATTAACTAATCAACTAGAGATCAATAACTGAGCTTTAAGAGCAATATAGTTCTCAATGCTACATTCAAGCTGCTTTCTGGGGATTCCAAACCTGAGAATGTCCCCAAGAGCAGAGGCACACTTTAATGTTAAATAAAGCATAATATGGCACTTCAAATTAGATTGGTTACCTCTACTCAGATTGGCTCTATATGTCCAGGCAGGAGGAGAGCAGATGAATGACTCCCTTTGTGTCAGGCCTTTCTCTACTGTCCCCTGACACCACAGGCCCAACTTTACACACCTATTCAAGTCAGCAAGCAATGGCTTAACTTTATAGATAAACTGTCACACACACCCAATGCATATACAGAGCCCTGAATATGTGTGTGTGGATCTGTATCACACTAGTAGCTTCAGTCCTTTTGAAGCAAAGATAAGCTTTGGTGTCTTTAGCTAGCCACTTTAGTTGGTACCCTTAAACTCCTGTATAGCAGGGCCAAACAACACAACTGGCCCAGATTATCAGGTGAAACAGGCAGGGTTTTGTTCAACAAGGTGAGAGGACAATGGTAGCCTTATCCTTTATCACTGTGGTACTACAAGTGTCAGCAAGATGACTACCAGCAACAATTTCTGTATACAGTGTTCAAGTAACTCCTTCTGTAGTGCAGTGTCTCTGATCTCTGTAGATGGGCAAAAATGCCTTCTCACCCAATCCTGCGATCAAGGCCCAAACAAACATCCTGGAACAGACAGGCTCTCTTGGCAACCCGACTTGTCACTTCACACTGGACCGATTCACCGTCAGTGCAGGTGCGCCTCGATATGGGAGCACCACTGATAAGGTGTCACTGATGGGCACTGATAGGTGGCACTGATGGCCACTAATGAGGCAGCACTGGTGGGCACTAATCAGGAGGCACTGGTGAGGCTGCACTGATAGGTGGCACTGATGGACACTGATAGGTGGCACTGATAGGCAGCACTGAAGGGCACTAAGAGGTGGCACTGATAGGTGTCACTGATGGGCACTGATAGGTAGCACTGATAAGCACTGATAGGCACTGCTAGGTGGCACTGATAGGCAGCATTGATAGGTGGTACTGATGATGTGGCACTGATGATGAGGCACTAATAGGCAGCACTGATAGGCACTGGTAGGTGGCACTGATAGGCAGCATTGATAGGTGGCACTGATGATGAGGCACTGATGGGCACTGATTGGCAGCACTCATAGGCACTGATAGGTGGCACTGGTGGGCATTGATACGTGGCACTGGTGAGCACTGGTTAGCAGTACTGATGGGCACTGGTAGGTGGCACTGGTGGGCACTGGCTAGCAGCACTGGTTAGCAGCACTGGTGGGCATTGTGTGGGACCGATGTCCCTTTTACAGAAGCTGGTAATCGGCATTATTTTTTTTCCCCTACGCTGTCAACATGAGGGGAAAAAAAAGCAGATTACTGGCTTCTGTTTACATCATGTGATCAGCTGTCATTGGCTGACAGCTGATCACATGGTAAAGGACTCTGATCACAGAGAGCTGCGTTAATTACAGCTAAATCAAACAAATACCACTATCAGTATTTACTGGTAAATTAGTGAATTAAACTTTCACAACTGATTTACCGCGGTATTCTACAGCATTTTATTTGTAATTTTTAAACCACTTGGTGCCCACGCTATAGCCGAGGAAGGATGGCTATAGCGCGGGCTTAGATTGCTGGGAGGGCGTACATAGACGTCCTTCCGTGCTTGCACTGATCTACTCTGATCTACTCTGATGTACTCTGCGGCGCGCTCTGTGATCAGAGTCTTCAGCCAATGACAGCTGATCACATGATGTAAACAGAAGCCAGTAATCTGCTTTTTTTCCCCTCAAGTTGACAAAAGGGACATCAGTCCCACACAATGCCCACCAGTGCTGCTACCCAGTGCCCACCAGTGCTGCTAGCCAGTGCTCACCAGTGCCATGTATCAGTGCCCACCAGTGCCACCTATCAGTGCCCATGAGTGCTGCCAGTCAGTGCCCATCAGTGCCTCATTATTAGTGCCACCTATGAATGCTGCCTATCAGTGCATACCAGTGCCTATCAGTGCTCATCAGTGCTGCCTATCAGTGCCCATCAGTGCCACCTATCAGTGCAGCCTCACCAGTGCCTCCTGATTAGTGCCCACCAGTGCTGCCTCATTAGTGCCCATCAGTGCCATCTATCAGTGCACATCAGTGACGCCTTATCGGTGCCTATCAATGCAGCATATCAGTGCCCATCAGTGCCACCTCATCAGCGCACATCAATGAAGGAGAAAAATTACCTGTTTGCAAAATTTTATAACAAACTATGAAAACCGTTTGTTTGTTTTTTTTCAAAATTTTCGGTCTTTTTTTTGTTTGTTTAGCAAAAAATAAAAAAAGTTCAGCGGTGATTAAATACCACCAAAAGAAAGATCTATTTGTGTGAAAAAAAATGATAAAAATTTTATACGGGTACAGTGTTGCTTGACTGCGCAATTGTCATTCAAGGAGTGACAGTGCTGAAAGCTGAAAATTGGCCTGGGCAAGAAGGGGGTATATGTGCCCAGTAAGCAAGTGGTTAACTCTTAGTGAATTGACCCCTTAGTGTATCTGGTGGACTTACCCCTCTACAAGTAAACTATAATTTCATTCAAAAAAGAAAAAGCCAATTATGACTTCAGGTTTATGGCAGAAATGTATTCATACATATTCTAGCCAATGTCATGTGACTGTGGAAAAACACATTATGCAGTTTCTATACCATCTCAGACTGGGAGAATCTATATAATTACTATAGAAGCAAAGAACAGGGTGCAGTGACCTAGTGTAGTAAACATGTAAAACTTAGTTATCAACACAAGTAACATTTATAGCCTGTAAGGCTATGCACCTGTCAGAGCCTTAAACAGTTTAATGTTGGTTAGCATTCTCCATGACCATTGGCAGGGCAGTGGGTAGCCAGGGAACTATATTCTGGATTTCTGTTGTAAAATGCAACAAGCCTGCTGGGAGATCTGGTGAGATTTTGGTTCCTCGTGGATCCCAGGCAACCAACTCCCAGATTACAGAGTTGTAATGGCGATGTATTCTTGTGATAGCTTCCCTTCTTCTAAGCCTATGGGACATGCATACAGAATCTGCATAAATAGTAGACTTGTGCAAAATGGAAAATTTTGTTTAGTTTTGGTTTGTTGTCATTCGTAAAATACATAATGTCCTTCTTTTATATTTGTTATGTTACATTAATACATTTTCAGATAATTTGTTATATCTGTAGAGATATTCGTTATACTGAATCTCGAATCATGTCAAATTCATTTGTTATATGTGCTATAATTTAGTTCGTATTCATTGAAATTCGATATTTATGTATATATATATATATTCGTGATAATGATTCTTAGTTTGGAAAGTCGTTTGTTTATTGAATCTATTAACACACACAATTAAAATTTGAAAGAAAAGTGATAGGGGGTTTCAAGTTCCCCCAGCCCATTTTCTAATGGGACAGTGGCAGCTAAGAGGTTTCAAAGCTCCCCTTTTAAAAGTAGGTTAGGGTACCTTGAAACAGATGAAGGGGGGGATCCTTGAAACCTGGAAACTGGCAATAGAAGCTTCCAGAAGCCTAATGGATCCCTATATAAAGGGGGTTCCATCAGGGAACAACTGCCAGTCACCTGAGGAAGTCGTCAGTGGTGGAGCTCCCACCAGCTATAATATTTATGTGGTTTGGGTCACCTTTTCTAATGAAAAGGGGGACAATTTATTATTAAATTTATGATTGTTATACAACTCGAGCTATAAAAGCTGAGTTGTTCAGTTTGATATTGGTATTTATGATGAAAAAAGTTATTGATGAATTCTGATGGATGAATTATTTATACAGTTGTTTAATATGAATTAGTATGAATATGATAAACCAATAAATAAGCCGTGGCCAATAAAAAAAAATATTTTATTAATGCAAAAATATTGTTTTGGTGTATTTATTCAATTGATTGTCTCACTCAGTTCTCGGGAATGCACTTTGCCAGTAATCCAACCTTCAGCACAAAATTAATCAGCTGATTGAGCTGTAATGCCGCGTACACACGACCGGACTTTACGGCATACTTGGTCCGGCGAACCGGAGTCCGCCAGACAATTCGATCATGTGTGGGCTCCAGCTGACTTTTTTTCCCCAAAAGTTTGACAGACCTAGAAATGAAACATGTTTCAAATCTTCTTGATGGACTCGAGTCCGGTCGAAAAGTCTGCTCGTCTGTCAGACTTTGGTTGATCGCGTGTAGGCAAGTCTGTTCATTCGGAAAGTCCGTCGAAAAGTCCGCAGGACAAAGTATGCCGTAAAGTCCGATTGTGTGTACGCGGCATTTCAAATCTTTTTGACGGACTCGAGTCCAGTCGAAAAGTCAGCTCGTCTGTATGCTAGTCCGATGGACAAAAACCGACGCTAGGGCAGCTATTGGCTACTGGCTATCAACTTCCTTGTTTTAGTCCAGTCGTATGTCATCACGTACGAATCCGTCGGACTTTGGTTGATCGTGTGTAGGCAAGTCCGTTCATTCGGAAAGTCCGTCGTAAAGTCCGTTGAAAAGTCCGCAGGACAAAGTGTGCCGTAAAGTCCGGTCATGTATATGCGGCATAAGATTTACTTTGAGTTGACCTTTTGTTTCATTAGATCTTTAATGAATTACCGAATCATGTTGAATTCATTCATTATATCCGCTATAATTTCTTTCATATTTGTTGAAATTCGTTATTTTTTTATTCGGACATTTGGATGCATCCGAATATCCAAAAGATGAAAAATTCGTCTGAATTTCGATTCGTTACAAAACATATTGAACAAGCCTAATAAATAGCATTGACAATGAAAAATGTTGGCCGCCTAGTACACACAGCAGGGGAGAACACTGTTACATGCTGAAAATGCTCAATTGATGGAAAAAAGGACTCTAATGCCCCATACACACAATGAGATTATCGGACGAATGATCGTCTGTTTTTTATTGAATGCTGATCTCAGATCGAATCTGAGGAGTTTACTAAAGTCACGAAAATTCCCGCACGACAGAAATAAAATTCGGAAGTGATGTCATATGTTGTAATGCATTTGTATTGCATTTTTGAAACGATAGCTGTACTGATTAAATGAAAATCGTACGATCTGGCATCGTACAAAATTTTTTTTCCTGCATGTCCGATAGAATACTATCAGATGAACTGTCCTGATCGCCTCTCAAAAGCCCTGTACTAACGATCCGACTATCGTACATTCGCTTAGAAAGCGGTATTTTCCGTATGATTTTCTGATCGTGTGTATGGGGCTTAATGCTATTAAATAGTAAAAACACAAAAGTTACAAATGAACAGAAAAGTCCACGATTATAAAATGAATTGATGATGCATACAAAAATAGAAAATAATAATAGGATATGTGCTTTGAAATGGAATACAGTAAGGCCCCTTTCACACGGGACGGATCCGTGTTGATCCGCCCCGTGTTTATCCGCTGCTCAGCGGGGATCGCTCCGCTTTCCCCAGCTGAGCAGGCAGATGACAGGGCGGGACCCGCACACTGTGCAGGGACCGCCCTGTCAGATCTCCGCTCTCCCCTATGGGGGATCGGAGGAACACGGACCGTCTGTCCGTGTTCCTCCGATCCGCTCTGCAGACGGATAGAAAAATAGGATTTTCTTCCGTCCGCAGAATCGGATGAGAGCGGAGCCGGACGACATCGGGTGTTAGCAGATGTACATCCGCTGACACCCGCTATCCCATAGGGATGCATGTATGTCCGTATTTCATCCGAAAACGGATGGATGAAATACGGACATACTGTCCGCATGTGTGAAAGGGGCCTAAATGAAATGATGTAAACTATTTGGATTGATGACATGTTAAAATGAGATTAGTATAAACTATGTATGTATGTATATATATTGTATACACTGTATATAGTCAGTAAAATAAAGGAGGGAATAATGATTCATAACAGATTATTTTAATGGAATCGATATTAAAAGCCGGACCTAAAAAAACAACCTTGAACCAATTAATGGTATGGTCTAAAACCAGCTCTTGTGGTGAAAACTGGGACCCAAAATCTAGAAGAGAAATCACCACTAGATGGAACATGGTGTATTTCACAAAAGAGAAAAAGATTTAACGTATCCAGCTGTTTTAAATTGGGATACAAGGTGACAGAAGTAACAAAAAGCAACTGCTGGACAACAC
Source organism: Aquarana catesbeiana (assembly GCF_042186555.1). Taxonomy (NCBI): domain Eukaryota; kingdom Metazoa; phylum Chordata; class Amphibia; order Anura; family Ranidae; genus Aquarana; species Aquarana catesbeiana. The sequence goes on from NC_133329.1 coordinate 291,107,444, forward strand.
AATATACACCTGAATCTCAGCAGATGAACTAAATTTGTGATGAAGTGATAACAAAATGTCTATATTAATAAAAATATACTATAATAATCATAAAAATACTCTAAAAATGGAGAAAGGCTCCTGCAACATAAAATATACCTCCAGTGTCTGAAAAGGAAATGTGCGATCAGGAAATAATGAAACGAAAAAATGTATAAGTGGAGAAACACATTATATGGGTGGTAAACACTCAATGTAAGGGAACTAAATAAACCTCAGCATGTAAAATTGTATAGGGTGTTTGAGAAGTCAGCCTAAATTATAAAGTGGTACTGACATCTACAGTTGTGCTCAAAAGTTTGCATACCCTGGCAGAAATTGTGAAATTTTGGCATGAATATTGAAAATATGACTGATCATGCCAAAAAACTGTCTTTTATTTAAGGATAGCAATCACATGAAGCCATTTATTATCACATAGTTTTTTTGGATCCTTTTAAAATCATAATGATAACAGAAATCACCAGAATGGCCCTGATAAAAAGTTTGCATACCCTGGAATGTTTGGCCTTGGTACAGACACAGAAGGGGGCACACACATGTTAAAATGGCAATTAAAAGTTAATTACCCACATTTGTGGCCTTTTAAATGCCCCGTACACACGATTGGAATTTTCGACAACAAATGTTCGATGTGAGCTTGTTGTCAGAAATTCTGACCGTGTGTAGGCTCCATTGGACATTTTTTGTCGGAATTTCGGACAACAAAAATTTGAGAGCTGGTTCTCAAATTTTCCAACAACAAACACTGTTGTCGTAAATTCAGATCGTGTGTACACAATTCCGACACACAAAATTCCACGCATTTACGGATTCAAGCAGAAGAGCCGCACTGGCTATTGAACTTCATTTTTCTCGGCTCATTGTATGTGTTGTACGTCACCGTGTTCTTGGCGATCGGAATTTCCGACAACATTTGTATGACCGTGTGTATGCAAGTGTGTATGCAAGTTTGAGCCAACATCCGTCGGAAATAAATCCAGGATTTCGTTGTAGGAATGTCCGATCGTGTGTACGCGGCATTACTGTCTGTGTATAAATAGTCAATTATATTGTTAGCTCTCACATGGATGCACTAAGCAGGCTAGACACTGAGCCATGAGGAGGTAGAAAAGAACAGTCAAAAGACCTGCATAATAAGGTAATGAAACTTTACAAAGACGGAAAAGGATATAAAAAAATATCGTTGAACTGTGCTCCCTAAAAACAACCACACCGTCTTTTTGGAGAGCAGCCTGTATTTCTCCTGCAGTTACCTGTGGGTTTTTCTTTGTATCCTGAGCAATTCTTCCGCCAGTTGTGGCTGAAATCTTTCTTGATCTACCTGAACTTGGCTTGGTATCAAAAGAGCTCCTAATTTTCCACTTGTTAATAAGTGATTAAACAGTACTTTGGATATTTTTTTATATCCTTTTCCATCTTTGTAAAGTTTCATTACCTTGTTACGCAGGTCTTTTTACTGTTCTTTCCTACCTCCTCATGGCTCAGTGTATAGCCTGTTTAGTGCATCCATGTGAGAGCTAATAATTGCCATTTTAACCTGTGTGTGTCACCTTCTGTGTCTGTACCAAGGCCAAACATTCCAGGGTAAACTTTTTATCAGGGCCATTTGGGTGATTTCTGTTATTATGATTTCAAAAGGATCCAAAAAAAGATGTGATAATAATTGGCTTCATGTGATTGCTATCTTTAAATAAAAGACAGTTTTTTGGCATGATCAGTCATATTTTCAACATTAAAACCAAAGTGTCACAATTTCTGCCAGGGTATGCAAACTTTTGAGCACAACTGTATTTTCTAATTCAGACCTACAGGAGCCATTGCGTTCAATCTACATATCCAGTATGACTCCTGATTACATCATTTATGGATTCTCTCAGCCATACCAAAACTGAAAGGAATGGTTTCTATGCCCCAAAAAATGGAAACCCCGTATACTTTTTTGTATTTTAGAGTGAAATGGTGAAGAACACTGTGATCTAGGGAGCCTTTTGTAATAAAGCAACAGTGATCCCAAAAATGACTTTTTAGGGGGCTAATGGGGTGAAATTTGAAGTATATCCTAACAAATGCCACTATGGGCCACCATGGATTTAGTAGACGCACACCCAACGCCTCTAGCTTCTCTTCCCTGGCTTCCTAAAGCACATCGCCCCTCAACCATAGGTCCCTGTTTGGCTCACTCCCTTAAACTGTGGGATGCGGTTAAGTACTCAGCAGGCCTAATTTCTCCTCACCTCCCACTACTTCGTCTCCTCCACTGCCCTTTATTTCAACCAGGTTGTGATAATCCACTGCAGTTTAAATGGAGGTCTGATAACGGCTTTACAGATATCCATTCATTACTCACCCCAACCAAGATCATTCCTTTTGCGGCTTTACGTTCCTCACACGATATCCCCCTTAGGGAGCACTACAGTTACCTGCAAATTAGGCATTTTCTCCAACAGCTTATAAAATCCCATTCGGCCCCCTTTACCATGACCCCATTTGAAAGCCTTTGTAGATCGCGCCCCCAATCCCCGGGTCTAATTTCCCTCATATATATTGCTATAATTAACTCTAAAACGCCACCATTGAGACCCTATCATCTCCAATGGGAGGCCGAACTCGGGAAACAATTGGACCCGGAGGACTGGCAAGGTATGACTATTATGCTATCCAAATGCTCTAAGAATGTTCTCTTTTTGGAGAACGCTTATAAAGTCTTTTATAGATGGTACTATACCCCGGCTAGTTTAGCAAGCTTCATCCCATCTTATTCCCCCCTCTGTTTTCGAGGGTGCTCACAGGAGGGCACGATGTCGCATATCTGGTGGACCTGCCCCAGGGTTTGCAGATTATGGGTAAGAGTATACGCACTACTATGCAACCTTTTTAATACCACTATAAAGCGGGATCCTTTTGAGGCCCTTTTATGGAAACCAATTGCAGAGCTTCTTCGTCCTGAACGCCAATTAGCAGCACATATTTTTACCACAACTAGATTGACCATAGCAAGGGCCTGGAAAACTCCGAACCTTAGCTTTGAAGCAGTTAAAAATTGTGTGAATGATATCATGGTAAACGAGAAACTTACGGCCATATTGTTAGACACGCATGATAAGTTCCTCAGGATATGGCAACCCTGGGTGACCCATAACCGTCCATCAAGATTTGACCTAACGATTCTTTCCCTATAATGAGCCTCCGTTCCCCGCATCCCAGGGTCCTCCCCTCCTTTCCCACCCCCCCTCTTCTCCCACTTTCAATTTCTCTTTCCTTCTTCTTATTCAGGCCTTTGGGCTTCAGTCTACAGAGTTTGGATATTTAAGGTAACAAAAAAAAGTTATTCCATACAAAGGTATGTTATCTTCTTTGAAGTTAATCAATTTAATCTGATTTTATTTCTGGTTCCTTTTTCTTTTTTTCTTAATGCAATGTTACGTAATACAATAACATCTCACTATGCATCCTTTAAATGTTTATGATTGTTTGCAAACATAATATTCTGTGTTTGCAGTTTACCGTTATGCTAGTAAACATGAGATGAAGACTCTCCTTAGTATGTAGCCTGGCCTCGGCCTTGAGCTACCTGAGACCAGGTTTAAATTCTTGAATGTCAGTTCTATCTGCCGGACTCCGGCAGCCTTATACCTGTTAATTCATGATGTATCCATCACTGTTTTGTACTATTCTGTTGATATATATTTTCAATAAAACTCTTGTACAAGAAATTTGAAGTATATCCAGCATGGGCAAGTGATTCCATACACTACCTATTCCCCTTTTTCTTCTACATAATGTTTGCGTTTTTATCAATTAACAGAATCATCCTTTTATGTGCATTTTCAGCATATTAAATTGTTTTCTCCTGCTGTATACAAGGCTGCCAGCAGTTTTCCATGTCACTGCTCTATAAACAGACCCTGCATGGATGCCTAGTAGGCTTTAGAAGGGGAAATTATTGCTGAAATGTGTCACCACAACAACTGGAAGTTGGTTGCATGGCCAGGAGGCCACCACTCACCAGCTCTCCTGGTGGGTCTGCAATCGAGGACATACCTGGCTACCTACAACTCTGACGCTGTCCAGAGAGGGTGCTGACCAACAATGGACTACTTAAGACTCTGACAAGCACATACACCACCAAGGTTTTGTAACGTGCATTTTATTTACAAAAATGTTACTTGTGAGTTAATACACTAGGTCACCGTGTCCTGGTCTCTGGTTTCTTTTCAGAGTATATCATTTCTTTTGCTTACTTCTTCACATAAACCTGCATAAAAATCCATGAGAAATACTATGAAATAAATTCATTCCAGCATTTTTTCAGATGAAAAAAGCCCATGTCATGCATATCTTTACTGCCACCAAAATTTCTATTGCTAAAGCCTGGAGGACTCCTACACTGACGTTTGAATAAGTAAAAAAATCGGATCAACAACATCATGGTCAATAAGAAAATAACAGCCATCCTAAATAACACATGGCTGCCAAGGTTTGTCCTGTATACCCTAAAATGAATAACATGTTGTCAAAGATGATAAAAAAGAACCTTCCCTCCCTCTACGCCGCAATTCTCTAAAATACGCAACATTTTGCTACCTGTATGACAGTCATTAAGGGTTTACATCTATTTTGACAGGCCTGCTAGTGCCTACAAATACAGCACTAATCTCCTGTCTTCCAATGCACTTTTGTCAGTAGCACTTTCTATGCTTTACCTATCACAGCTAAAGCATATTATCAATATGGCTGCTGTATATATATGGCTCCCCTTTTATAGAGAGGGGCTGGCATATCCAAAAGTACCCTTATTGGACCTTTCTAAACCAGCTGACCTAAACTCAAATGCCATGCAGTGCTTTATGGTAACAATGGCAAATTACCTGGGTCTGCAAGCCTTGAACTTGCAAGATATGTTGCAACCCAATTCGAACACAACCCTCATTCCTAATTTTAAACATCAACAAAATTGTATTTGAGGTTCACTCTTTAAATTATATTAATGTAGGAAATATACCTGGTGCTTTTTTAAAATTAGGTTAGACTGTATTACAGAGGAAACAATTGAATTAATTATTATTAACACTATGCCTCGTCTCTATGAAGTATAGAAGAGAAATGGAAATTACAAAATATGGGACTTTTTGGGCACCGTAACAAAAACAGAAAAACACGTATAAAGGTTAATATATTCATTTATTAGAAAATCATTAAAACGATGTTAAAACTTCAACAGTAATGACCCAAACTACTGTGTGAGCATACCCACCTCCTAAATAAAGGTAGGGAGTAGGGTTGTCCCGATATCGATACTAGTATCGGTATCGGCACCGATACCGAGCATTTGCCCGAGTACTTGTACTCGGGCAAATGCTCCCGATGCTTCCCCCGATACCTGGAATGTCAGCGGTGATCGGCGCGCGTGATTACGATGTGTCAGTTTATGAATGGAGAGGAGCCACTGTCTTCTCTCCATTCATTCTCAGTGCAGCTGAGGCTGCAGAGAAAGGGACTGGGGAATCTCTATCCTCGGTCTCTTTCTCTGTCTCAAAGGGGAGATATCAGGGGTCTGTTAAGACCCCTGATATCTCACCAAAGCCCCCCATCAGGGCTGATTAAAAAAAAAAACACACATATTGCAATAAAGAATAAAAAAAATATTATTGTAAAAAATAATAAATGTAAATGAAAAAAAAAAAAAAAAAAACACACAGACACACTGTCACGTGACATTAAAAAAAAGTATCGGTAATCGGTATCGGCGAGTACTTGAAAAAAAAGTATCGGTACTTGTACTCGGTCCTAAAAAAGTGGTATCGGGACAACCCTAGTAGGGAGCCTCCAAAGTATTAACACTGGTGAATATGCAACATAATAAACAGAGTCACCAAGAGCTGATAATTAACAGGGGCTATGGCTGTAGAGGGGTGCATAGCCTCACGATAGATGAATAAAGATGTGCTTAACTTGTTTCGCGTTGACAAATGATGCTTCTTCAGAAGCGTGAAGGGTTAATTACAGTTTTAAACTCTGTTCAGGAATAAACACCGAGTTTAATAATAACAATTTTACAAATATACTGACATACTATATACAAGATAGATAAACTTAAATACTTACAAACAACATATATGGATCACAGAGAGCAAGGAACAGAGCCAGTGGCAGGTTTGGACCCCCATGAGTAGGCAGATATGGGGATACACCTAAGTGTGTAGTGTATAAAGTACTATGTTACTAAACATATACAGACACAAATGTATCTTAAAGTGTGTATGTATCTGTATATGTTATATGTTTAGTAACATACTACTTTATACGCTACACGCTTACAAGTGCATTTATTTGGGGAAAAAAATACACTTTTTGGAATTAAAAAATAAGACAACAGTAAAGTTAGCCCAATTTTTTTTTTTTATATACTGTGAAAGATACTGTTAGGCTGAGTAAATTGATAGCCAACATGTCACGCTTCAAAATTGCGCCCACTCGTGGAATGGCGACAAACTTTTAACCTTAAAAATCTCCATAGGCAACATTTAAAAAATTCTACAGGTTGCATGTTTTGAGTTACAGAGGAGGTCTAGGCTAGCTAGAATTATTGCTTTCGCTCTAACAATCACGGCGATACCTCACATGTGTGGTTTGAACACCGTTTTCATATGCGGGCGCTACTCACGTTTGCGTTCCGTTCTGTATGCGAGCTCGGCGGGACAGGACAAGTTCACATTTTTAAAATTTTTTCTTATTTATTTTACCTTTTATATTTTATTTTTACACTGTTCTTTAAAAAACAAATGGTGTCACTTTTATTCCTATTACAAGGAATGTAAATCCCTTGAAATACGAAAAAAAGCATGACAGGACCTCTTAAATATGAGATCTGGGATCAAAAAGACCTCAGATCTCATATTTACACTAAAATGCAATAAAAAATAAATACTGTATTTATTGGCGTATAACACTCACTTTTTCACCATGAAAATCAGGTGCAAATAGCATGTGCGTGTTATACGCCAATACTTTAATTTTAGCTGCCTCGGAGGGGACAGGGAGGGGGGCGGGACGAGCGCTATCAGATTACATACAGTGAGAATCTCCTGTTTACTTGGCGGCCTCTGTAATAGGAAGCCCCCTCTCCTGGGCCACCATTGCTGCAGATGGGCATCGATCAGGCTGCAGTGATGGCAATGGTGAGACTGCTGCATTGAAGGCAATGGTGAGGCTGCTGTATTGATGGCAATGGTGAAGTTGCTGCATTGATGGCAATGGTGATGCTGCTGCATTGAAGGCAATGGTGAGGCTGCTGTATTGATGGCAATGATGAAGTTGCTGCATTGATGGCAATGGCGAGGCTGCTGCATTGATGTGGACTGATGAGGCTGCATTGATGTGGACTGATGTGGCTGCATTGATGGCACTTGTGAGGCTGCAGATGGGCATTGATCAGGCTACATTGATGGCAATGGTGAGGCTACAGATGGGCACTGACCCAAAGTTCATTATTTAAAATTAAACTTTTTTTCCTGAAACTTCCTTCTTAAAATGAATGTGCGTGTTATAGGCCTGTGCGTGTTATACGCCGATAAATACGGGTAAATAAATAAATAAACGTCATTTAAAAAAAAAAAAAGTCTCTTTAAGAGCTATGGGCGGAAGTGATATTTTGACGTCGTTTCCGCCCTGCAATAATATGGAGACATGTGGGGGCCATCTTCCCCTCACTCGTCTCCATGCCTAACAGGGAGAAGAACCCGATACCGACAGCTCCAGTAAGCGGCGGCGGGCACCCTCTCGCGCCACCGAGAAAAGTGATCTCACTTCGAGTCCGCCGCAGAGACCACTTTTAGCTGAAAGCGGACCGCCCGCTGAAGAAGAGGATACCGGGGCTATGGCAGATAGCTGCTGCCATAACAAGGACATTCCTCTTCAAATTACCGGCGTATAACGATGGCGGGCGGTCCGTAAGTGGTTAACTTGGTTTTAATGATTTTCTAATAAATGAATATATTTACCTTTATACATGTTTTTCTGTTTTTGTTACGGTGCCCATAAAGTCCCATATTTTGTGATTTCCATTTCTCTTCTGTATTACAGAGGAGCCATCGAAAAGAAAAATACTTGTACTTTAAAAAAGTAGTATATAGAATATAACAGCACTTTGATTATGCTCAATTGCTTAACTCAAAGACCATGAGGACAAAGGCTGTTGATCGCCTAAAAAAATGTCTAAGGGCTTGCAAATCTTAAATAGACCCTCTATGAAGTAGACATGTGCATTCGTTTTCGTCCGAATGCATCCTCGTCCAAATTTTGGGTATTTTTGTTATTGTTTTGACAAACGATAATGCACGTGCAGAATCCGAAAACCGAAATGCTTTATTTTTGTTTTCGTTGGGCAGCACAGTGGTGTAGTGGGTAGCACTCTCGCCTAGCAGTTAAAAGGGTCGCTGGTTCGAATCCCAACCATGACACTACCTGCCTGGAGTTTGCATGTTCTCCCTGTGCCTGCGTGGGTTTCCTCCGGGTACTCCGCTTTCCTCCCACACTCCAAAGACATGCTGGTAGGTTAATTGGCTTCTGTCGAAAATTGACCCTAGTTGGGGACCTTGGATTGTGGGCTTCTTGAGGGTAGGGACCAATCTGAGTGTGCGATGTATGTGTGGAGTGCTGTGTAAATTGACGGCGCTATATGGGTACCTTAAATAAATAGGGATAATTGTAAACACGCACCCACACTCACTCAGGATGGACTGGTGTCTTTATGCAACCTTACTAACTATGTAACTATGTTGAGGCAACAGTTCGATATAGATAGGTGATTCGACATGACGCTGACAATAGCGTTCTGTGTCCATCGAACCTGTGGTCGAATGTGCCTAACCTTAGCTCTATTAGTCCAAGATTATTCTCATAGAGAGAAAACATTCGACATTATAGAGACAATAGCAAAAAAGGACGAATGTGCCTAATTATTCGACATAGAGAGAAAAGATTCGACAAAGCAGTCACCGCGAGTGGACATTTATGGTCAAATGCTCCGCCCATAGGCTATAGAAGAATTCTAATGTTGGTTGTCTAGTAATATTTATTGCTAAATATAATTATTACTAGTGTCATACAACATTAGAATTCTACTATGGCTTGTAGGCGGAACATTTCACCGGAAATGTACGATTGCGGTGTTGTACAGTTTAGCTGCTCCGTCGAATCTTCTTAGAACATTTGACAGACACCATAAGCCTTCAATGACAGATTCGACCTTAATTATTTCGGATTTTCGGACGAATACATTTTTTAACGAAACAAAATAAATAAAAATGAATTTCAGGAGTAACTAAATAAATATATTTTTCGGACGAAAACGAAATTCCGAAACGTAATATTTCAGTGTGCACATGTCTACTGTGAAGTGCACTGAAATTCAGGATATTTAAGCATCCCGATGGATCCCCTTGAAGTAAGAAGCCTGTTCTGCCATTCATATAATTCTCCACTTATTGCAGCTCCATCAATCACTAGTGCCAATTTGAGAAAAAAATAAGTTAAACTAATATGTTTTTTTGAACATTGAGAGAAAATCAGAGTACACAAAGTATACAATCATATATAAAAAAAATAGTTTTTAAAGTGGATGGCTTTCAGATCCCAGAGCAAGCAGTTGTTTAAAAGGGCATGTAGTGCCTAACAAAAAACTTTTCTTATTTGCTATCTTTAGGTCTGTGAAATATACCTTCAACAAAAATTGTTACATCTATTTTATAAGTGAAAAAAGTACCTGTTGACTTTGTCAGAGATTCAGAGCTGTCCTGTACCTTGTGCTATGGCATCTAAAAGTAACTCAGTAGTCCTCCCTGTTCTTATCTTTGACTACAAGTCAAATATTCCCTTTGCTGTGGGTAATAAGACAGTGAGAATGGTTAATTAGTTTGCTCCACAATTAGAAATTGATAGCTGAGTGCATTTTTGGTAGATCAACAGGTATTTTTCGTTCAAAAATGTGTATTGAAGTTTTACAAACCCATAAAATAAATCAAGAAAAATGAACACATGGTCAGCCAAATGAAATAGCCAACATAATATCCAGTACTAACTAAACAGTAGGCAAATCGACAGGTATTTTTATGTACTGGCAGGGTCTTCAAAGGGATAAAACACTAGGAAATGTACATATATTGCAGTGATGTACTGCATATGTGTTTTTTAATTTTGTCTTGACATACTCTTAACATTTTTAAATTCACAGCAGAAAGCTTCATGTAACAGAGAGCTTTAATGTGTGCCTGGACATTGAAAATACCTGTTCAAAATTGTAATACTTACACTGAAATGAATTATATATCACAAAATAAATCTGGGTATTGCTGGATTAAACTAATTAGAAAATGATTTTAAGTCAAAGCGTTCTTTTGGTGACAGATTGTCTTTAAGACTTAAAATGCTTAATTTCATACATGAAAAAACTTTTCAAAGTGAAGGTTTTAAAAGAATGCAAATATTGTACTGACAATCAAAACATTGTATTGGGGATTAACAAAAGCATTGTCAGAAGTTAAGTTACACATTTTAAAGGTCAAGGAAGTTCATTTTCAGAGCTAGCATACTGTAAGTGTTTGACAACTGTGCTGAAAGCTTATGTGGCAGTGGTATGAGTCACCGAGTCCTTGTCCCCATATGATCACCCAGCAGTGGTAGCTGCATGTTTTGTTTTCGGCGTCCCCGTGTGGTTACCACATTGCCCTTTCATTTGAAAGCGGAGGGCAGCTGTCCAGATTAAATAAAAACAAGTCTACAGAAGCCCCACTGTCTGAAATAACTAGATGTCGGCTGACCACATGATTGTCTGTAATAAGCACAGCTCTGAATTCATTTATGCTTGGCCGCTGAGTCTATGGGAGACACAAGTTTGATAATCAGTGCTCAATGACATCTGAGAACTATATAAATAAGCTATATAATATGTACAGTATACTCGTTTATTATGATATTTATGATATTTTGAAGTGTTTTAAAAGAGAACACCATAATAAAACTATTTGATCAATAACTATGTGTCTGCTGTTTGGTCTTGGTGCATTTTTTTAAAAGGGAAGAACTGTCCCACAAGGTTTTGGGCCTGTAACAGGAAGTGAACCCTGTCTTGGACAACATCCTGCTTAACTGTGCTGTGGAAAGCAAGCTAACCATTAAAGTCCTTTGCAACCAATGTTGGGAAACTAGCTTCTTTTTTTTTTTGTTTTTTGGCTTAAAACATGATATAAAAACACAGTTTACAGTTACAAGATATCCATGCTAGGGAATTCACTCTCACATCTACTGTACAGGCAGTATATGAAAAAGGCATGTGCCAATAACATTGTTTTAACAAATCGTGGGCAAATTTCCCCTGTTTGAATAAAGTATAAATTGCAAAACTGCAAGTTCTTCCAAAGAAACTGATGGGGATGAATGTATTTAATTTTTTTTGGGGGGGGGGGATATACAGTATCTTACAAAAGTGAGTACACCCCTCACATTTTTGTAAATATTTTATTACATCTTTTCATGTGACAACACTGAAGAAATGACACTTTGCTAGAATGTAAAGTAGTGAGTGTACAGCTTGTATGACAGTGTAAATTTGCTGTCCCCTCAAAATAACTCAACACACAGCCATTAATGTCTAAACCACTGGCAACAAAAGTGAGTACACCCCTAAGTGAAAATGTCCAAATTGGGCCCAAAGTGTCAATATAGTGTGTGGCCACCGTTATTTTCCAGCACTGCCTTAACCCTCTTGGGCATGGAGTTCACCAGAGCTTCACAGGTTGCCACCGGAGTTCTCTTCCACTCCTCCATGACGACATCATGGAGCTGGTGGATGTTAGAGACCTTGCGCTTCTCCACCTTCCATTTGAAGATGCCCCACAGATGCTCAACAGGGTTTAGGTCTGGAGACATGCTTGGACAGTCCATCACCTTTCCCCTTTCTTCTTTAGCAAGGCAGTGGTCGTCTTGGAGGTGTGTTTGGGGTCGTTATCATGTTGGAATACTGCCCTGCGGCCCAGTCTCTGAAAGGAGGGGATCATGCTCTGCTTCAGTATGTCACAGTACATGTTGACATTCATGATTCCCTCAATGAACTGTAGCTCCCCAGTGCCGGCAGCACTCATGCAGCCCCAGACCATGACACTCCCACCATCATGCTTGAATGTAGGCAAGACACACTTGTCTTTGTACTCCTCACACCTACACGCGTTTGACACCATCTGAATCAAATTAGTTTATCTTGGTGTCATCAGACCACAGGACATGGTTCCAGTAATCCATGTCTTTAGTCTGCTTCTCTTTAGCAAACTGTTTGTGGGCTTTCTTGTGCATCACCTTTAGAAGAGGCTTCCATCTGGGATGACAGTCATGCAGACCAATGTGATGCAGTGCGCGCCGTGTGGTCTGAGCACTGACAGGCTGACCCCCCCACCCTTTCAACCTCTGCAGCAATTCTGGCAGCACTCATACCTCTTTTTCCCAAAGACAATCTCTGGATATGACGCTGAGCACATGCACTCAACTTCTTTGGTGGACCATGGCGAGGCCTGTTCTTAGTGGAACCTGTCCTGTTAAACCGCTGTATGGTTTTGGCCACCTTGCTGCAGCTCAGTTTCAGGGTCTTGGCAATCTTCTTATAGCCTAGGCCATCTTTATGTAGAGCAACAATTCTTTTTTTCAAATACCCAGAGAGTTCTTTGCCATGAGGTGCCATGTTGAACTTCCAGTGACCAGTATGAGAGAGTGAGAGCGATAACAACAAATTTAACACACCTGCTCCCCAATCATACCTGAGACCTTGTAACACTAAGGAGTCACATGACACCGGGGATTGAAATGGCTAATTGGGCCCAATTTAGACATTTTTACTTAGAGGTGTACTCACTTTTGTTGCCAAAGGTTTAGACATTAATGGCTGTGTGTTGAGTTATTTTGAGGGGACAGTAAATTTACACTGTTATACAAGCTGTACACTCACGACTTTACATTGTAGCAAAGTGTCATTTCTTCAGTGTTGTCAAATGAAAAGATATAATAAAATATTTACAAAAATGTGAGATACTGTAAATATAAAATTCCAATTTGTTTTTTTAAAAGGCTAGAATGTGGACTATCAATTTAGAATGTTAAAAAGACCCTGACAAGTTGAAGGAAAAAGCACAGACATAAACGCATAAATGCATAGTTGCAGTATTGCAGCATCTTCCCTTTTCCTAAACATTGTATTATTCAAATGCAACGTGCCTTTGAACTTGCTAGAAAATGTGATTCCCTTAGGAAAAGTCAATTCCTAAGCAAAGCCCGCTCTCTCCTTTCACATCATAGCTATTTCCTTTTCTGTGAGTGTCTAATTACTGTCAATACTGGCCCAGCTCCTCCACCCCTCCCTTCATCTCCCTACATGACCTGCAACAAATACATGACCTACAACAATACTGTGGAGAAACCTTGTTAAACTGGGGTGCTATTTGGTTTAGTTATAGGTGCCATCAAACAGACTGTGGCATCACAGAAGTGGGCATTCTTCAGTGGCACCATACTTGTGTTTATGCTGGGAGTGTGCTTTATTATACCTCCCCAGCATGGAGATCAGCGTCTGGTCTTAGAATAACGATCAGGTACTGTTAGGACTGGACTAATGTTTCTTGGCTTTCTACAAAATCAAGCATCAAATATTATACACATATTTGATATCCTCAGACAGGGCAGGAGAAATAGCATTTATTTGGGGGGTGGGTCATAGTAATGGAAAAAAAAAAACAACAACAACAATAATAATAACATTAATAATAATAATAATAATAATAATAATAATAATAATAATAATAATAGATATTTATTAGCATTTACCACCACATGAAGGCCAAATTCGCCTTAAAAATCCAACCAAACACGGTACAAGTTAGCTGGCATTCCTCAATATTTTGCATACTTTTAAAGGGTGCCATGACTAAAAAAATGTGAATGGTCCGATGACAGGGCATCTTTAACAATTCATTTCTTTACGTCCATCTGATCTATACTCTGTCTAAACTTCCTTTAAAAGCAATTATATAATGAGTAAAATTAGTAAAAGGTACATTTATCCTTCTGGAAGTAGTGCTGGCATTCAATAAACAAATCAGCTAATTGTGCATTATGCTGGAATTCAATAATGTGAATAAAAACATTTTTGTTATAGATTTTAAATATTGTCTGCTGAGATCACTGCCTGCCATAAAAACAACAGACTTCTCAGTGCCTCTGCATGTTGTCACCCATATGATGTTAGATGCAGAAGGCATAAATGTACAGTTTTTTTGCATTCATTTTAAAATACAACGGACATAAATTCATATTCATTATATAGTTTAAAAGGTTTAAGGATATGTAAACCCAACTACTAAAATGTTGTATAAGCATTAATGTGATTGTAAAAGCGAAGTGTTTTTTTACCTTAATGCATTTTCTGCATTAAGGTAAAAAATCTTTTATGTGCAGCTCCCCCTGAATACTTACCTGAGCTCACTCTCGATCCAGTGATGTGCCGGAGAGAAGCAGCGCAGCTCTCTCTCCTTCCTTATTGGACTCAGTAAGCACAGCAGCAGCCATAACAAGCAAGTAGGGGCTTGGCTGAGCCGCATTATGTGTGTCAATAGATACTTTACACATCTAAACTTTGCAATATTTGACCACTCTTATTTGCAGAACTGCTCAAGGTCAGTTAAAATTGGCGGTGACCGTTTGTGGACTGCAGTCTTTAAAGTAGAGCTCCGGTCTTTTTTGTGTTTATTAAAAGTCAGCAGCTACAAAAAGTGTAGCTACTGACTTTTAAAAAAAAACACACTCACCTGTCCCAAGATTCAGCGATGTGGCCACCTGAACCCTCGATTCTCTCCCTCTCCTCTCCCCGGCACCTGCATTAAAACTGTGGGCACCCGGCTATGACAGCTCGCGGCTTTACAGCCATGTGCGCACTGCACATGCACGAGTCGCGCTGCGCTTCCTGATTGGTCAAGCAATCTTCTGGGACCTGTGACGTGCCCCAGAGGATTGCAGGAAGAGAGGGGTAGAAGAGAATTTCCGATCAGATTGCCTAGGTGGTC
The DNA here is from genome assembly GCF_042186555.1 of Aquarana catesbeiana. Lineage (NCBI taxonomy): Eukaryota > Metazoa > Chordata > Amphibia > Anura > Ranidae > Aquarana > Aquarana catesbeiana. The sequence continues at coordinate 291,122,584 of NC_133329.1, forward strand.
CCACGAGAAGTGAGCGCAGGCAGTGATGTAACTAGAACCTTCAGGGCCCAATGCAAGAAACCATGAAACGATGACCCCCGGACAGGGCCCTTTCCTCCGAGCCTGCTGGCGAAACAACAGGGCACGGTCGCAAGTGGGTGGCTGCATATAAAAGGAACCAATTTATCCATTTCCCCCTGCTTCTCCTCCTCTCCCTCCTGCAGGCATTCAGCAGCTGCAGGAGGAAAATGGAGAGATCGGTTCCTCTAAGCCAGTGCTTCTCAATCTTTTTCCAGTCAGGGCACCCTTGATGTATACCACAAGGTGAATGGGGCTGCACTGCAACCACTCCGCAACTGTGTGCATTGCATGCAGTTGCAACATAGTTATGATGCATTTAAAGGGTTAAAACAGGCGGTCAGGAGGCAACATGTTGCCTCTTTACCGGCTGTCAAATGCCTCTGAAAAGTGATCTGAGCATAAGTCGCTTTTCAGAGGAACAGCGTTTTTTTGCTGGTACAATGAACAAGCAAAAAAAAAAAAAATCAGTTCTGATTGTACACATATAGGGGGTCAGGATTAAACACGCACACATAAAATGTGCATACATACATGTAAACACATACACATACATAGACATATATAAACACACACATAATACACACATATACTGTACACACACACACACACACACAGATATATAAATAAACACACACACACACACACACACACACACACATATATATATATATATATATATATATATATATATACACACACACACATATAAACACATACATACCTACATACACACCTACATACATACATACACACACACATACATGCATGCATATGAACACACACACATACAGTATCTCACAAAAGTGAGTACACCCCTCACATTTTTGTAAATATTTTATTATATATTTTCATGTGACAACATTGAAGAAATGACACTTTGCTACAATGTAAAGTAGTGAGTGTACAGCTTGTATAACAGTGTAAACTTGCTTTCCCCTCAAAATAACTCAACACACAGCCATTAATATCTAAACCGCTGGCAACAAAAGTGAGTACACCCCTAAGTGAAAATGTCCAAATTGGGCCCAAAGTGTCAATATTTTGTGCGGCCACCATTATTTTCCAGCACTGCCTTAACCAACCAGAGCTTCACAGGTTGCCACTGGAGTCCTCTTCCACTTCTCCATGAGGACATCACGGAGCTGGTGGATGTTAGAGACCTTGCGCTCCTCCACCTTCCGTTTGAGGATGCCCCACAGATGCACAATAGGGTTTAGGTCGGAGACATGCTTGGCCATGCCATTATCTTTACCCTCAGGTTCTTTAGCAAGGCAGTGGCCCTCTTGGAGGTGTGTTTGGGGTCGTTATCATGTTGGAATACTGCCCTGCGGCCCAGTCTCCCGAAAGGAGGGGATCATTGTCTGCTTCAGTATGTCACAGTACATGTTGGTACTCATGGTTCCCTCAATGAACTGTAGCTCCCCAGTGGCATGCAGCCCCAGACCATGAGACTCCCACCATCATGCTTGACTGTAGGCAAGACACACTTGTCTTTGTACTCCTCACCTGGTTGCCGCCACACACGCTTGACACCATCTGAAACAAATACATTTATCTTGGTCTCAGGAAACTGTTTGCAGGCTTTCTTGTGCATCATCTTTAGAAGAGGTTTCCTTTTGGGACAACAGCCATGCAGACCAATGTGATGTAGTGTGCGGCGTATGGTCTAAGCACTGACAGGCTGACACCCCACCCCTTCAACCTCTGCAGCAATTCTGACAGCACTCATACGTCTATTTCCCAAAGACAACCTCTGAATATGACATTGAGCACGTGCACTCAACTTCTCTGGTTGACCATGGTGAGGCCTGTTGTGAATGGAACCTGTTCTGTTAAACTGCTGTGTGGTCTTGGCCACCAGGCTGCAGCTCAGTTTCAAGGTCTTGAGAATCTTCTTATAGCCTAGGCCATCTTTATGTAAAGCAACAATTCTTTTTTTCAGATCCTCAGAGAGTTCTTTGCAATGAGGTGCCATGTTGAACTTCCAGTGACCAGTATGAGAGAGTGAGAGTGATAACACCAAATTTAACACACCTGCACCCCATTCACACCTGAGACCTTGTAACACAAATGAGTCACATGACACCTGGGAGGGAAAATGGCTACTTGGGCCCAATTTGGACATTTTCACTTAGGGGTGTACTCACTTTTGTTGCCAGCGGTTTAGACATTAATGACTGTGTGTTGAGTTATTTTGAGGGGACAGCAAATTGACACTGTCATACACGCTGTACACTCACGACTTTACATTGTAGCAAAGTGTAATTTCTTCAGTGTTGTCAAATGAAAAGATATAATAAAATATTTACAAAAATGTGAGATACTGTAAATATAAAATTCCAATTTGTTTTTTTAAAAGGCTAGAATGTGGACTATCAATTTAGAATGTTAAAAAGACCCTGACAAGTTGAAGGAAAAAGCACAGACATAAACGCATAAATGCATAGTTGCAGTATTGCAGCATCTTCCCTTTTCCTAAACATTGTATTATTCAAATGCAACGTGCCTTTGAGCTTGCTAGAAAATGTGATTCCCTTAGGAAAAGTCAATTCCTAAGCAAAGCCCGCTCTCTCCTTTCACATCATAGCTATTTCCTTTTCTGTGAGTGTCTAATTACTGTTAATACTGGCTGTACACTCACTGCTTTACATTGTAGCAAAGTATAATTTCTTCAGTGTTGTCACATGAAAAGATATAATAAAATATTTACAAAAATGTGAGGGGTGTACTCACTTTTGTGAGATACTGTACATACATACACAAACATACATACGCACATGCACATATATACATATGTAGCACTATATGTATGTGTCCTGTGTCCTGTGTATGTGTCCTGTGTATGTATATGTGCATGTGTCCTGTGTCCTGTACATGTGTCCTGTGTCCCTGTGTCCTGTGTATGTGTCCTGTGTCCTGTACATGTGTATGTGTCCTGTGTGCATGTGTCCTGTATGCATGTGTCCTGTGTGTATGTGTCCTGTGTCCCTGTGCAGCCTACCTGTGTCCTGTGCAGCCTCCCTGTGGCGATCTCCGATCAGCGTATGGTAATACACTTCGGCGGCCATTGCACTGTTCAAAAGCCACGCCTCCTCCTCGTCTGTGATAGGCTGACCGCTGACTGCTGAGTGTTCTGCCTATCAGGGACATTCTCTCATTCTCATGCTGTGTTCAGCCTATCACAGACGAGCAGGAGGTGCGGCTTTTAAAAGCTGGAATAGCCTCCGAATGAATTATCACACGCCAGCCGCCATCTGCCTGCATGACACGCTGATCATGCAGACAGACAGCGGTGACTCAAATATAAGTCAAGGGGGGCACTTTCAGCCCAAAAAAAGGGCTGAAAAATTCAATTTATACTCGAGTATATACGGTAACTTGAAAAGTCCATCCCTATCTCTGAGTGGATTACATCCTTTCAATAAAGAAAGTCCAGCTAGCGAAGAATCTTTGAATTTGAAAAGGCTGAGGTGAATATTATCTCTTGACCACGGAGATCTCTAGACACTGACACTTTCTAATTACACACCCCAAAGTTCCTTTTCATAATCACCAATAAAACGGAGGATCTGGCAATGTCAGTTTCTTTCCTAGTTTATCCACGGTATTGATAAAGTACACAACATCATCTTTTCCGGGTCTGCAAACTACCATTTTGTCACCATAGATGTGCCGACCATAGTTCCAATGTAGGAAACATTCAGTGAAGCGTTCATCTATTGCAACAGAATACCCAGCTCTCCGGAAAGGTTTTGGCACAGACAAATAGTCCCAAACAGCTTCACGGTACCACTGTTCCCGGTTGGCCTCAATTTCCTGCATAATGTCCTGAGTAACATAGGGAAATTCCAGACCATATTCTGTAGCAACCCGCTTGGTGAGCACTCTCTGTAAACGGGCAAGCCTAGGCAAAGGTATATTTTTCCCAAACCAGGAGGCACACAAGAAATGGTGATTTACTCACCATAGATCCGACGGGTGTCGAAAGCAAACTAGCAACTTTAGACAATGTCTCTTTGGTAGTACTGTGCGGCTCCACACAAGGTGATGTCTTCCCAGAATTCGGTGCTGTCCACTCTGAGAAGGTTAAAACAGAAGCAACATCTTCACCCTGGGCCCACAACAGTTCCTGTGACATTGTTTCGAACACATCATCATCACCGGAAAGATCCGACATAGAATCTATCTCCGAGTCTCTCAACTCTTCTGCTGGCAAATATTTACAAAGAGTCCCAGATATGTTCCCCTTTGAACTCTCATCCGTTCCTGACGTGGACTTCTCCGGATCCATGTATTTCTCCGGCTCCGGTTCGGGTAGTCTCTGGGGTAGGCCTCGACCACAGCCGCCGGAAGCCTTCACATATCCCACCTTCCTTGGAACAGGTACAACGGGGATAGGTGTAGTAGATGTGGACATAAAGGTGATGTCTGCTGAGGAAGCGGTAACAGCAACATCTTCCTTAGAAGCACTCACGGTAGCAGACGAGATCACAGCCTGTTGCTCTCCAGCAGCAATGGAAGTAGTTTCCACTGTGGCAATTCCTGTAGACCAATCCACACGATAAGCACGGGGCGACATGGTAGGGTGCTCCACCGTGAACAAATATTCTCCGCACTGCAAACATCGGACAAATGGACGGAGATGTATGTCCAGTCCTTCACACTTGTGGCAAAGCATGCCCAGCCCTTAGATATCTCCAACAGTGTATAGCACAAACCTCCCCTGCTGGCTTCAAACGAATGCCGGTATCTGTCAGCAGGGTTCCGGTCAGCATAGCACCCGCAGCGGTACTCGTAGGGAACATCTTAGATCCCACAGTCGACGGTACCAATGGAAAAGAAGACATGGCTGCACTCTGATCCTCTCAGCATGATCACCAGGCCTCTCTTCTCCTTTGGCGCCAACACACACACATGCGCATCCCACGCGGTAACAAGTAGATTAAGCTCCTCCCACTTGTTCTTCTGATCACGTAGCTCCTGGGCCTTCACTTCTCAGCCACGGCCTATGCAGTCAGAAATAAAGTCCTGCAATTTAACCACTTCTTCTCCTGGAAAAAAAATGACAAAGTCCAGAAACCTCTTTTAACATAAACTCCCAGTAAAATACTTCTCAGGGTTGCGGGAGGTTGACGGCTAACAATCCCACATATAGCACTAACTCAAGGTGGAGCTGCTGGTTTAAAGCGGGCTGTTGCCGTCACCTTTGTTACCTCAATTTCACCAGAACTGGGTCTAGGGTCCCGTTGAGTTTAATGCCAGGCAGTGTAGACACCAGACACTTGAGTATCTTTTACAATGCTTTAATAAAGAGTAACTGAAGGAAGTAGCAGGAAAGAGGCAGAAGAAGAGTTGCAGGGAAGTTCAAATACCTTTTCTTGATATAGTATTATGAACTGAAATCTTGTAGATGAATGTACTCTCCTTTTAGAGTGTAATCTTTGCCCGCCCGGATAAGTTTCTCTCACTAACCTAGCAACCGGCACGCAGCACGAACAAAAGTCTCTGCCACAGACTTGAATGGAATAGAAACCCGTACGATCCTCTGCCACAGGATGTAATGGTTTACGATGGACAGCAAACAGAGCACTAGAACCTTTAAGCCGACCCGGCAGTACTATGCGGTAGGTTAACTTTCGGATATGTCCTCCAACTGAGTCACCAGGCCCCTCTCCAGACCAGCACTCTGCATGATCCTTCCATGATGGGTCCTCCCCTGGGATCTTCTCAGTTGTCCAGCTTCTTCCCGCAGGAAAGACAGCTCAGGACCATTCCCTTGCCGCTGTGGTAGGCCCCAGACAGGCTTCTGGGCCCACCCACACGCTGCAGCAAGGTGGTCCTCCCGGTTGGAGGACCACGCAGTAGTACTCCTAACACATACCTGTCGGCCAGGAGGGCCAGCAGGTGGAACGGAAAAACCCTAAAACATGGCGTCTGTCCCATAAATACCCTCTCCCAGAATGCAACTCGGAGGACCACCTCCACCGAGTTATCTCCGGGACAGAAGAGCACTCATAAGCTTCAGCGCGTTGCCTTTCCAACACCGACCCATGGCGACAACGACACCCACATGCACAGTGTGAAACTACATGCAACACAGCCAAACTGGAACAGAGGCTAAATCTGACTATGTATAAAACAGATAACCCACTAAATTTACCTATAAGCAGTAGATGAAAATCTACCAGCGCTACACATACATACATGCACACACACACACATACATGCACATACACACATACATGCGCATACACCCACATGCTCATAAATACATGTGGGCTGCAAGGAATACTACTGTGTAGGTGGGACTAGAGAGAGGAATGCGTTTTAAAAGGCCAATTATGAAGTGCAGAGAGAACCAGATTAGGTCTTAATGAAGAAGTGAGAATCCAACAGTCTCTGAAACAAGATAGAATTGGTAGAAACATGCCAAAGGCTGGTCTAAATCTAGCCATTTTCCCACCCACTATTTTCATTTGTTTAAGGTTATTAGGTTAAGGTAAGGTTATTAAACTTTAATAATAGATTTACATCTACTATTTTTTTTTTTTTATGGTCTACATTTTTTTTTTTGCCTGCCCTGGTCAAGCACGGGCAAGGATGGCAAGGCTGCAACTAAAAAGCACTCATATCCATGAACTACTTGATGTCTCTTGAATGGACTGTCATCCCAAGCAAATGGTTAAAATCTAAAAAAAAAAAACAAGGGAAAAGACTCAATTTCTTCTGGATTGCCCACAGTACATTTACTGTGAGTGGTGCAAGCCACTCCTGTGATGGTGGACATAGCGTATTACAATTACCTGTAACCGGATACTAGGTATCATGTGATCGCTATGACTGGTCATAGCGATCACATGATAACAATGTTAACAAACTGTCATGAATGGATTTCCATTCATGAACAGCTTGCTTACCATTGTAATCTGTGATTGGCCCACAGCAATCACATGGTACCTGGCTACCTGTACAATGTGATTAGCTGTAGCCAATCACAGATCATAACCATAAGTAAGCTGTTCACGAATGTTAACCCCTTCATGACAGCTAAAACTATTGCGTATAAACTGATCATCAATGTATAAGCAATAACAGTGTAAAAAAAAATCCCAGATCACCTCCCCAGAGTAGTGAACTACTCTGATGACAGGATGTACAAAAAAACTGGAAAAAAATGAATAAAAAACTATTATTATTATTATTTTTTTTTTTACATACTGTCACCAGTCAGTATATTGATGCTGTAATGCACTGGTGAAATTATGACATTTCTTCATTTTCCAAAAACTTGTGACAAAATATTACAACTTCAAAAAGCTTACCATGCTTCTTACTACAAGTACCTTGAAAAAGTTATCATACCCCTTGACATTTTCCAAATTTGGTCATGTTACAATCAAAAACGTAAATGTATTTTATTGGGATTTTATGTGATAGACCAACACAAGGTGGCACATAATTGTGAAGTGGAAGGAAAATGATAAATGGTTTTCCAATTTTTTTTACAAATAAATATCTGAAAAGTGTGGCATGCATTTGTATTCAGCCCCCTTTACTCTAATACCCCATGCAGCAGAATAAATTTTGCCCGAAACGTATGAGGACATTTGATTTTGTTGAATATGTTTTATAACAGAAAGTAGAAAACATTGATTTTTTTTCAAAATTTAAGGTCTTTTTTAATTTATATAGCAAAAAGTAAAAAACCCAGAGGTGATCAAATACTACCAAAAGAAAGCTCTATTTATGTAAAAAAAAATATATAAATTTAGTTTGGGTACAACGTTGCATGACCACGCAATTTCCAATTAAAATAGCACAGTGCTGAATAGCAAAACATGGCCTGGTCAAAATGGGGGTAAAACCTTCTGGAGGTCAAGTGATTAATGGAAAAAGTACCTATGGCATTGACAATTTGACAATTGAAAGCAAGCTAATAGTTAATCAGTTGTTGCAAATAGCTAATGGTCCTTAGAATTATTTATTGGGTATACAACTCTGTGCATACAAGCAGGGTACAAGAGAAAATATACTCCCCAGAACTACACTTCAAAGAAATCAAGCAAGTAGATGTAAACTCAACCACTAAAACCTTACCTAAACTATAACATAATAATATCACTTAGCCTATTCTTATAGTAATGGCTAGCTTTCATGAAAATTCCAGCTGCTAATGCCCCGTACACACGGTCGGACATTGATCGGACATTCCGACAACAAAATCCTAGGATTTTTTCTGACGGATGTTGGCTCAAACTTGTCTTGCATACACACGGTCACACAAAGTTGTCGGAAAATTCAATCATTCTGAACACGGTGACGTAAAACACGTACGTCGGGACTATAAATGGGGCAGTAGCCAATAGCTTTCATCTCTTAATTTATTCTGAGCATGCGTGGCACTTTGTGCGTCGGATTTGTGTACACATGATTGGAAATTCCGACAACGGATTTTGTTGTCGGAAAATTTTATAGCCTGCTCTCAAAATGTGTGATGGAGCCCACACACGGTCGGAATTTCTGACAACAAGGTCCTATCACACATTTTCCGTCGGCAAATCCGACCGTGTGTACGGGGCATAATACTGATATGAAGGTCCTTGCTTACGCACCTATGCATTATTGGCAGGCAATGCTCTGCCCCTATCCCCCACAATCTCCTGCTTTTAACATGCTCCCTAAATTTATAAGCTTCTGTCCTGATGTACATTGCACAGCGATATTCCACTGTTGTCACCATTTAAGAAAAAAAAACAAAACATTGCAATGCGTGCATTAAGAGGATACTTTCAAACTTCCTTGATTGGCACACCTCCTCCCAGCGTGATGATATCACGGTACTCTGCCTTGTGCATAAATCTCCCAAGGACTTTGCCAGAGGCAGCCTGTGAGGGTCACAAGGGTGTTAAGAATTATTGATGGAATTATTGTTTGGAAACACACGGAGGATTGCATACGGGAAATTGTTTGCAGTGGAAGTAGAGTGGCTACATGAGTGTTTGCTTTATAAGCATATTGACTTTGATTATTTAATGATATATATATATATATATATATATATATATATATATATATATATATACACAGTTGTGCTCATAAGTTTATATACCCTGGCAGAATTTATGATTTCTTGGCCATTTTTCAGAGAATATGAATGATAACACAAAAAAATTTTTTTTCACTCATGGTTAGTGTTTGGCTGAAGCTATTTCATATCAATCAACTGTGTTTACTCTTTTTAAATTATGATGACAACAGAATCTACCCTATTGACCCTGATTAAAAGTTTACATACCCCAGTTCTTAATACCGTGTATTTGCCCCCTTTAACATCAATGACAGCTTGAAGTCTTTTGTGGTATTTGTGGATGAGGCTCTTTATCTTCTCAGATGGTAAAGGTGCCCATTCCTCTTGGCAAAAAGCCTCCAGTTCCTGTAAATTCTTGGGCATGAACTGCACGTTCGAGACCTCCCCAGAGTGGTCCAATGATATTGAGGTCAGGGGACTGAGATAGCCACTCCAGAACCTTCATTTTATTCTGCTGTAGCCAATGACAGGTCGACTTGGCCTTGTGTTTTGGATCATTGTCATGTTGGAATGTCCAAGTACGTCCCATGCGCAGCTTTCTGGCTGATGAATGCAAATGTTCCTCCAGTATTTTTTGATAACATACTGCATTCATCTTGCCAACAATTTTGACCAAATTTCCTGTGCTTTTGTAGCTCACACATCCCCAAAACATCAGCAATCCACCTCCGTACCTTTCATCATAGGCCTTGTTGACTCCTCTCCAAATGTAGGGTTTATGGTTGCGGCCAAAAAGCTCAATTTTAGTCTCATAACTCCAAATGACTTTGTGCCAGATGGTTTGGGGCTTGTCTCTGTTCTCTTTGGTGTATTGTAAGTGGGATACTTTGTGGAATTTGCGTAGTAATGGCTTTCTTCTGGCGACTCGACCATGCAGCCCATCTTTCTTCAAGTGCCCTTTATTGTGCATCTTGAAACAGCCACACCACATGTTTTCAGAGAGTCCTGTATTTTACCTGAAGTTATTTGTGTATTTTTCTTTGTATCCTGAACAATTTTCCTGACAGTTGTGGCTGAAATTTTAGTTGGTCTACCAGAACCCCTCATTTTCCACTTCTTGATTAGAGTTTGAACACTGCTGATTGGCATTCTCAATTCCTTGGATATCTTTTTATATCCCTTTCCTGTTTTATACAGTTCAACTACCTTTTCCCACAGATTGTTTGACAATTATTTTGCTTTCCCCATGACTCAGAATCCAGAAACGTCAGTGCAGCACTGGATGAAAGATGCAAGGGTCTGTCAGGTGTCCAGAAACTCATTGACCTTTTACACACACACACACACACACACACACACACACACACACACACTAATTACAAGCAAACAGATCACAGGTGAGGATGGTTACCGTTAATAGCCTTTCAAACCCCTTTGTGTAAACTTGTGTGCATGTTATCAAGCCAAAATCATCAGGGTATGTTAACTTTTGATTAGGGTCATTTGGGTAGTTTCTGTTCTCATTATGATTTAAAAAGAGTAAACAACAAAAGTTTATTGATAATAAATGGCCTCAACCAAACACTAACCATGAGTGAAAGAAATGTTTTTGTGTTATGTAAAGGGTATGTAAACGTATGAGCACAACTATATACATATATATATATATATATATATATATATATATACACACAGTATCTCACAAAAGTGAGTACACCCCCCCCCATTTTTGTAAACATTTAATTATATCTTTTCATGTGACAACACTGAAATGACACTTTTTTACAATGTAAAGTAATGAGTGTACAGCTTGTATAACAGTGTAAATTTGCCCACCATCATGCTTGACTGTAGGCAAGGCACACTTGTCTTTGTACTCCTCACCTGGTTGCCACCACACACGCTTGACACCATCTGAACCAAATAAGTTTATCTTGGTCTCATCAGACCACAGGACATGATTTCAGTAATCCATGTCCTTAGTCTGCTTGTCTTCAGCAAACTGTTTGCGGGCTCCCTTGTGCATCATCTTTAGAAGAGGCTTCCTTCTGGGATGACAGCCATGCAGACCAATGTGATGCAGTGTAGGACGTATGGTCTGAGCACTGACAGGCTGACCCCCCACCCCTTCAACCTCTGCAGTAATGATGGCAGCACTCATACGTCTATTTTCCTAAGGCAACCTCTGGATATGGCGCTGAGCAGGTGCACTCAACTCAACCATGGTGAGGCCTGTTCTGAGTGGAACCTGTCCTGTTAAACTGCTGTATGGTCTTGGCGACCATGCTGTAGCTCAGTTTCAGGGTCTTGGCAATCGTCTTATAGCCTAGGCCATATTTATGTAAAACAACAATTCTTTTTTTTAGATCCTCAGAGAGTTCTTTATCATGAGGTGCCATGTTGAACTTCCAGTGACCAGTATTAGAGAGTGAGAGCGATAACACCAAATTTAACACACCTGCTCCTCCCCATTCACACCTGAGGCCTTTTAACACTAACAAGTCACATGACACTGGGGAGTGGCTAATTGGGCCCAATTTGGACACTTTAACTTAGGGGTGTACTCACTTTTGTTGCTAGCGGTTTAGACATGAATAGCTGTGTGTTGAGTTATTTTGAGGGGACAGCAAATTTACACTGTTATACAAGCTGTACATTCACTACTTTACATTGTAGCAAAGTGTCATTTCTTCAGTGTTGTTATATGAAAATATATAATAAAATATTTACAAAAATGTGAGGGGTGTACTATATATATATTTGTGCTCATAAGTTTACATACCCTTTACGTAAGACAAAAACATTTCTTTCACTCATGGTTAGTGTTTGGCTGAAGCCATTTATTTTCAATCAACTTTTGTTGTTTGCTCTTTTTAAATCATAAAAATCATAATGAGAACAGAAACTACCCAAATGACCCTAATCAAAAGTTTATATATATATATATATATATATATATATATATATATATATATATATATATATTTTTTTTATATATATATATATGGTATCACAATATTTATTTTGAAATAACACTATTTAAAGATGGAGGGGATCCCTAATTTATGAACACTGATGATTTATTAGCTTAATGAAGCACATTATTATTATATTATTTAGTGAGAATCACTTATTGCTGGCTTGCTGGGAGGAAATAGAGGGTAATAGATCTGCACAGAAATTTTTTTTGGTTATTTCAGTATGAATTTTTTGACATTTAATTATTTCTACATGCTTCATATTTACTGTATACAAAAAAGCTCATGAGTAATAAAATATTTAGTTTATTTATTAAATAAATCAATTAAAACAAAAATACTAATTTACAGTATTTGTTTTTATTAACGATTTTTGATTTCCACCACACCAGAATGAGAGAAAATTGTATAAACAGATTATAGATGTATACAAATCTAAATGTTACCATAAAGATATCTAAAAAAAATAATAGGTATTCAATCTATAAGCATAAAAAAACATTAATAAAATATATTTTTTTAATTTGCACATTCTGCCCTTGAATTGATCGATTTAGGGTGATATGATGGGGATAAACAGAATCTCTTCCTTTTCTACAATGTCTTTTTCAATGAGTTAAAGCTGCAGAATTAAATGTGTCCACTAGGTGGCGAAAAAGAATGCAAGATATAATATTTCAAATTCCTATCTTTTCAATTGCTTGAGCATAATAAAAAAAAAAAATAATACTTAAAAATAATAATGATAATAACAGCACCTGTCATGAATTAATTTTGACCACAATGGGTGGACTTTGCTCTGGTAGGGCATGTTAATATACTTGTGAGGTCTAGCTTAGCAGTTTGTAATACTGTATTTTCTGATATCAGAAGTGTCACAGAACATAACAATAATAATAATAATAATAATAATAATAATAACAATAATCCTTTCAGTACATTATCATTTATACTAGCTTTCACAGACTGCTGGGTCCAGTCAATGGCCTCACAAAAAGTATGTTAAATTATGTCATTCAATCCAGAAGAGGACCATTGCTGGATCACAGGGTGGTCTTCAGGGGACAGCAATAGAGGTAAGGTGAATATCACAGCCAGGAGTGCAATTTTTATACTAAAAAACACATTGATGTTATGTCACTAGTGTTTCCTCCTTGCTGTTATGTTATTATGAATCCTGCACTTAAGAATTAGATAGATTATATATATATATATATATATATATATATATATATATATATATATATATATATATACATGCTTTAAAGCATTATTGTATTCATCAAACAATCAATAAATATATTTGTAAATTCAACTTTTATAAATATCAGAATCAATCCTGAGATCAAGCTTTTGTAATCCCTTTCAGAGTGGAAGAGAGGGTGGATCAACATTTGGCGCCAATCAGGCTTTGCTGTATCCACATGTGCTGACAACATGCGTAATGATAGGAGGGGAGAGCAGAGTGATGACCTCATTAGTTTGCTGCTGCTCCTCCACTCACAGGCTGGGTACCCAATAATAAGCAAGCCATATTGTTTAACTGCAGTATAGTAAAAAGTGGGCACCAATGTGGCTGCGCTGTCTGGCAGGCCTGCGTAAATGTGAGAACTGGATGGACAGAACTAAAAACCCTTTGGCAGGTACAACAGCTCCCATTAATTTAATTCAACCGTGTAGTCAGATGTGTGTTTGGAGTTCAGCTTTATAGAAAAATAATGTGTGTTGCTGTTAATTCCATAACTCCATGGTGGCCCTTTTCCACAAAGTAAACTACTGTGTTTTGGCTGTCACATTATTGTAAAGCAGAATAAAAGCTTACGGAAACTGCTTTTAAAATTCCCATTACACCTGACAAATAACCTGCAGTGGAAAATGAGTCGTTTTGGCAAATTTTAGATAAATCTTTATCAGTTGCCAAGAAACTGCATGAAGCTGGAGCACCCAACCATGCTCTGTGTCCAGATGATGCCGAGAATCATTCAGTATGGCAGTGCGTAGAGTGTATTTATTATTACTTTATAACATTTATACACTAAGAGAGGGAAAAATGCCTTGCTGCATGTTTCAAGGTGTTAATTTCTAGGTGACAGATTCTATACTGCCGTCCAGCATTGAAACAGAAAAGCACACTCGATAACCTGATCTTTTATACAAAACTGAAGTTTTCTACAGTCCTGGTCCTAATTAGAGTAATTGTCCTTTTATATACATATCCTCACTCTATATACATTTCTATATTTTTGGTTTCCCTAGCACACATGTTATGATGAACATCACATTCCATTTTAACAAAAAAAAAAAAAAAAAAAAGGACAAAAAAATTGCTCTTACTTCAGTCCGATGAACTAATTAGAGGTGCTTTCAGATTGACTTTTTTCACACAAGCTCCTTCCTCATAGTGCAAACGTGGTGTTTGTCGGAGTTTAGGCTTGCCTATTGACTTATATTTCAAAGCTTTTATGAAAAAGGCTCATTTTAACCAATGCAGCTACAATTGAATTACACAAATAAACAGTAAAACACAAAAATCAAAGTATCCTGCACCACCCTTAACCCATATACATACACTAGTGTTTTGTATTATCTTCTCATTTTGAGGGTAATGTTCAATATATGTTTGGTATTCTTTATTTAGAGTGCAAAAACCGTGCACTACGACCGACATCAAAAAGCTATAATCATAGAGAAAATCAAGATACTTGGTCAGTGCAAAAGGAAAAATTACACATCAAGGAAGGGAAAAAATTCACGCAACCCTTAATTGTATCAAACCATTTCTCAAAACTGATTCTAAAAGTAAACAGGGCAACTGGACTAAACTGCACTTAGAGTGTTAAGGGGGATTTAAACTGGAACAGACAGAATCTGGATCAGCATAGTAACCAATCAGCTTTTAAAGTGTTACTAAACCCACAACAGTAAAATCAGTCTATATGCCAGTGGTTCTCAACCCCTGTCCTCAGGACCCACTAACAGGCCATATTTTAAGTATTACCTTGGGGAGATGCAGACTAGAATACTGCAATCACTGAGCAACAAATTATATCACCTGTGATGTATTTCAGTTGTCTTGCAAACCTGGCCTGTTAGTGGGTCCTGAGGACAGGAGTTGAGAACCACAGTTATATGCAGTAAAGCATATTTGTTATACTCTCTGTGGAACCTAAGAGGTTAATCCTCAGCATTGTATAATAAGGCTGTTAGATACTGTCTTCCCTGACCCTCTCCTTCTATCACTGTCCCCAATCCATCACCTAATAAGACAGAGCCTTGAAGGCAAGCTGCACATGCTCAGTTTAGTGTGTATTGCTAGAGTTTTTTCTTTCTTAAGAGAATGCATGTGATCAGCACAGGGCTAACCAGCACTGTCCAGGGGGTCAGGCGTCCTGCAGCTTTATTGGACAATCAGGAAAGAATGAAAACTCCTCCTACAAGCTTTAACCAAACACTGATAGAAGTCACAAGACTGCTTTAACTGCTGATGAGAAAATGGAAAATTGTATCAAAATATTTACCGTAATTTTCCTTTCCTGACGCCAAACCATGGCAGCATACTAGTGATAGAACTCCTCCTCTTGACCACTCCCTCAGGACCAGTGAATAGCATAAAAAAAGGACTAGTTAGCTCCCCTCCCCATTCTTTGTAACAAGCTACATACCGAAATGTACAGGGTGAGTCCGTATGTTGCCATGGTTTGGCGTCAGGAAAGGAAAATTACGGTAAGTATTTGATACAATTTTCCGTTTTCTCATCAGCAGTTAGAGCAGTCTTGTGACTTCTATCAGTGTTTGGTTAAAGCTTGTAGGATGGGTTCTACTTGTCAAACCAATCTTCTAATTAGGATGGGACAGACAACTGAATAGTCCTTCCTACAAAGTCCCCTGATGACAAGGCACCCGGGTCTACTCCGTAAAGTTTGAGAAGGTTTGCTTGGATGACCACGATACCTCTCTACAGATGGACACCATAGATGCTCTCGAATGTGCTGTCTATGAGGCTGCATCCGCTCTGGTAGAGTGCGCCACCACCGCTGACGGAGGCTCGGAACCATTTGCCCTATATGCACAACCAACCGTCTGCTAGAGTCCAGGCAGTAACCTTTTTTCCTTGATGATTTCCAACTGGAATGATAAAAGGTTTATTAGATGACCTGAAAGGAGCAATTGTGGACAGGTACTTCTTTAAAGTTCTGAAAATGACCAGTTTGTGTGATTTTCCTGTGTGATGTTCTGGAAAGTTAGGCAACGTCCAGATGCCTGTTAAATAGAGGTCTGTTGCTACTTTTGATGCAAGATGATCTACAAGACCCGACTCTACTCCTCCTGGAAAGAAAACAATATTTCTTAATTTTTTTCTTTGAAGCTCCAAGAGCTTGAATCTCAGACAACCGTCTGCTTAAAGTTCTTGCAATATATACTTCCTTGTAGGTAATGGCCCGAACCGAACACTGCTCTGTTGGAACAAATGGTTGAACTGACATGAGATCCAGCAACACTAATATATCTGTTTTCCTTGGGGACCAAATCCTCACGACTGCCTTCAAAAGTTGTGCAAACTGAAGGATTCTTGGTCCATTTAAATTTGTTATTGCCGACACTTGCAAGCTCAATGAGGGTAGGCTAAGGCTCATGTCCAATATGGCCTAGAGGAAGTATAGAACAGCTGTCACCGGAAGGGCAGTAGGATCAATGTCTCGCTCTACCGAGAAAATGCAAACTTGTTCCAGATTTAGGCATAGATGTTGTAAGTAGAGTGCCTTCTCGCACACAGCAAGGTAAAGATCACTCTGGAGCGAATCTGGAGCAACCTGAATTGTCCAGTCTCCCCTTTTAGTGCCCCTGCTTGCAGCCCCAGTCTGCATATGTTGTGGAGGGGAAATGTCTTCTGTATCCTGAAATGAATGGCCAGGGAAAACCGGCAGTTTCCTGGCCAATATGGAGGATTGATTATGACAACCATGTTCTACCTTGAGAGACTGAAGAGGACTCTCATTACGAGAGATGTTGGGAGAAAAATATATAGGCTAGATTGCAGCCCCAAGGAGAGTCCAGAGCATCTGCCCCCTGCTCCTTTTCATGTGGAAACAAGGCCAGACATACCCAAAATTTGTAAATACCGTGGGAAGCGAAGAGGTCTGTCGTGGTAGGCTTCACCTGTGGACCAGCTCAGAGAAGACCTGGAACTTAGACCCATTCGTTGTGCTCTGGGAAGCTTGCACGATGCCTGTGTGTTCAAAAACCCCCTAGGAGGTAAACTGCTTCCGGAATTTGCTGGTGATCTTCCATCCCAAATGTTATTGGTTTCACCTCTCTCAATAGCTTATTGCTGCGAGTTCCTCCCTGGAGCTGAATATAGGCAACTGCTGTCCTGTTGCTCATTTGCAAGGAGACTGGTCTTTCCTTGATTCTGTGTAGCAAGGCCAAAGTGCTACAAGGGCTGTTTGAACTTCCAGCACAATCGAGACCACCCTCCTTGGCCGGGAATATCCGCTTGCCTTGACCAACAGTTCCTCGCAGTGCACCTTCCAAGCTGTCTTGCAGACATGATTCGTAACAATTATCCAGTCTAATGGTTCTAATGAGCCGTGACTTCCTCAAGATCTTTCCATCACTGCGGACCGATACTTATACTGAATGACACTGTTATTAACTGTGCTAGATTCTGTTTCTTCCCTTGCGCGAATCCTAGTTGAAAAACTTGCACAGGTGCCCATGCGCCCAAGAAATCATCGGTATGCATGACGACGCTATGCCCAGATGACTGGGCACTGAAAAGCCATCAAACAAGCAGAGGTATCTGTCCTCAGAATTCTGTTCCTGACTGTCACCACTTTCTCTGATGGAAGCAAAACAGAGGAACTAGCAGAGCACCCCCAGGTACACTAACCATTGGGTTGGAGAAAGTTGGCTTTGCTTTCCCTTTTTTTCTTTTTGGAAGTTGATAACCCAGCCATATCTCTGCAAGGTATATATGAGGACCCTGCAGGACTCTTCCTTGGAACTTTTTCTCTGGAGTGGGCGTGGCATCTAGGGCTACGCTTTTCGTCCACCTTTCCCTGGCTCTTAATGTTTGCGAGTATGAACATGCGGGGCTGAAAAAACTCAACGCAATCCGCATAAGGAGGCACTCTTTTCCTGCAAACTTACCAACACAGTGGTCCCGTACCTTTGGTATTGAGGGTCTTTTTGCATAAGCGGTGACTGACTCATGGCTTGAGACAAATAGGACGGCCAGCTGAAATGACGATAGCCAGAAAGGAAAATTGCACTAGAAAGAGAAGGGCTTTTGACATGAAAGAGAGAGAGGAGAAATAATAAAATAATAATAATATGCCTTCATTTAAAACCATAAATAAATAAATGATTATATACACATTTCTTTTATTTATTTATTTTTTATTTTTTGAAACCAAAAGAAATAAGTAAATTATTATATAAGTATTTCTTTTTTTTTTGGTGTTCTGTCCTAAAAGCAGTAGGGGGCGCCGAGAGAGCGCTTGCTGGCAAGAAGGAGCTTTTGTCCATAACACTAACAAAAATGGAGACATGGGAGGCACTCAAATAAGAAACAGACCAAGGTAAGGGAGAACACATATGAGGAGACAGAAAGAATAAAAGGGATAGGCAGCCCTGTGCGGTGCAAGGAACCAAAAAAAAAAAACGGGAAAAGGAATGAACTAGCTGGCCCCCCCAAGCCTCAGCCCACAAACACTTACATGATGGCAGATTTTGTTCCTAATGAAGAAACAATGTAGGGCCCCATCAAGACCCACAGAAGGGGTTCCCAGGCTATTAACGCATTTAGCAGCCCGAGCGCTGGGACTTCACACTGGGAGAGGCTCAACCTAGACGGATACTGCTCTGAGGCAGAGGTGGGGACATCGAACTGCTTACTCTTCAATGGTGCGTGGAGGTATGAGGAAAAAAAGAAGAATGGGGAGGCTGCTAATTAGTCCTTTTCTTATGCTATTCACTTGTCCTGAGGGAGTGGTCAAGAGGTGGAGCTCTATCACTAGTATGCTGCCATGTTGGCATCAGGAAAAGGTATTTATCAGTTTATATTCACTAAAGCTATTGCATTTCCATGTTCTGTGTACTGTTGGAGACCCGATATAGTTAATGCAGAGTCCTGGGTTTAGTATCACTTTAACTTTGGCTTGTTTAGTTATACTTTGAAAAAAAAAGCTTGAAGCTGATTGGTATACAAAAAAGGATAAATGGCGCTAGAACATACAAACATGCATATAAAGAGTCCAAAGTAAATGTGAAAAAACATCCAGGGTGTGATAGTCAATAAAATTATATATATATATAGAAAAATTGTATGTATATATATATATATATATATATATATAAAAAGTCACTGAAATTAAAGATCTGATAAAAAGCACCAGCGGCAGCTCACTTGAGAGTGGAAGCAGGCAACTCTGAAAAAACAATGTAAAAAACAGCAAGAAGCGCCAATCTAAGTGCAGTATCATGAAACTTTAATGAGATAATTATAAACGGACAAACAGCCAAATGGCTACTCACAAAGATGAAATAGGTTAAGGCAAGGACAAGTAATGGGTCCAGGGACGTCCTCCTCAGATGTGGGCAAAGTGCATGGTGCAGGTTCTCCTGGAAGCGCTGTCCACCTTAGGATGTGCACCGGGGTCAGCCAAGGACCCAGCGATGACCCCGGTGACTACTTGCACATCCTAACATGGACAGCGCTTCCAGGAGAACCTGCACCATGCACTTTGCCCACATCTGAGGAGGACGTCCCTGGACCCATTACTTGTCCTTGCCTTAACCTATTTCATCTTTGTGAGTAGCCATTTGGCTGTTTGTCCGTTTATAATTATCTCATTAAAGTTTCATGATACTGCACTTAGATTGGCGCTTCTTGCTGTTTTTTACATTGAAGCTGATTGGTTGCCATGCACAGCTGCTCTAGATTTTGGCTACTCTAGTTCTGGTAAATTCCCCTTGTAGTTGGAAATCTCATAGTGAAGTACCATTTAAAGAACATTTGTCACCCCCAAAACGTGCATAGGGCAGAGTTTAGCAGTGATTAGGGATGAGCTTCGAGTTCGAGTCGAACTCATGTTCGACTCGAACATTGGCTGTTCGCAAGTTCACCGAACAGCGAACAATTTGGGGTGTTCGCGGCAAATTCGAATGCCGCGGAACACTCTTTAAAAGTCTATGGGAGAAATCAAAAGTGCTAATTTTAAAGGCTAATATGCAAGTTATTGTCATAAAAAGTGTTTGGGGACCTGGGTCCTGCCCCAGGGGACATGGATCAATGCAAAAAAAAGTTTTAAAAACGGCCGTTTTTTCAGGAGCAGTGATTTTAATAATGCTTAAAGTCAATCAATAAAAGTGTAATATCCCTTTAAATTTCGTACCTGGGGGGTGTCTATAGTGTGCCTGTAAAGGGGCGCATGTTTCCTGTGTTTAGAACAGTCTGACAGCAAAATGACATTTTGAAGGAAAAAACTCATTTAAAACTACCCGCGGCTATTGCATTGCCGACAATACACATAGAAGTTCATTGATAAAAACGGCATGGGAATTCCCCAAAGGGGAACCCCGAACCAAAATAAAAAAAAAAAAATGACGTGGGGGTCCCCCTAAATTCCATACCAGGCCCTTCAGGTCTGGTATGGATATTAAGGGGAACCCCGGCCAAAATTAAAAAAAAAAAATGACGTGGGGTTCCCCCTAAATTCCATACCAGACCCTTCAGGTCTGGTATGGATTTTAAGGGGAACCCCGCGCCAAAAAAAAAAAAAAAAAACGGCGTGGGGTCCCCCCAAAAATCCATACCAGACCCTTATCCGAGCACGCAACCTGGCAGGCCGCAGGAAAAGAGGGGGGGACGAGAGTGCGGCCCCCCTCCCTCCTGAACCGTACCAGGCCACATGCCCTCAACATTGGGAGGGTGCTTTGGGGTAGCCCCCCAAAACACCTTGTCCCCATGTTGATGAGGACAAGGGCCTCATCCCCACAACCCTGGCAGGTGGTTGTGGGGGTCTGCGGGCGGGGGGCTTATCGGAATCTGGAAGCCCCCTTTAACAAGGTGACCCCCAGATCCCGGCCCCCCCCTGTGTGAAATGGTATGTACCCCTACCATTTCACGAAAAAAGTGTCAAAAATGTTAAAAATGACAAGAGACAGTTTTTGACAATTCCTTTATTTAAATGCTTCTTCTATCTTCCTTCATCTTCTGGTTCTTCTGGTTCTTCTGGCTCTTCTGGTTCTTCCTCCGGCGTTCTCGTCCAGCATCTCCTCCGCGGCGTCTTCTATCTTCTTCTCCTCGGGCCGCTCCGCACCCATGGCATGGGGGGGAGGCTCCCGCTCTTCTCTTCTTCTCTTCTTCTTTTCTTCTTTTCTTCTTTTCTTCTCTTCTTCTCTTCTTCATTTTCTTCTCCGGGCCGCTCCGCAATCCATGCTGGCATGGAGGGAGGCTCCCGCTGTGTGACGGCGCTCCTCGTCTGACAGTTCTTAAATAACGGGGGGGGGGGCGGGGCCACCCGGTGACCCCGCCCCCCTCTGACGCACGGTGACTTGACGGGACTTCCCTGTGACGTCACGGGGAATGCCACAGGGAAGTCCCGTCAAGTCACCGTGCGTCAGAGGGGGGCGGGGTCACCGGGTGGCCCCGCCCCCCCGTTATTTAAGAACTGTCAGACGAGGAGCGCCGTCACACAGCGGGAGCCTCCCTCCATGCCAGCATGGATTGCGGAGCGGCCCGGAGAAGAAAATGAAGAAGAGAAGAAGAGAAGAAGAGAAGAAGAGAAGAGCGGGAGCCTCCCCCCCATGCCATGGGTGCGGAGCGGCCCGAGGAGAAGAAGACAGAAGACGCCGCGGAGGAGATGCTGGACGAGAACGCCGGAGGAAGAACCAGAAGAACCAGAAGAGCCAGAAGAACCAGAAGATGAAGGAAGATAGAAGAAAGAAGAAGCATTTAAATAAAGGAATTGTCAAAAACTGTCTCTTGTCATTTTTAACATTTTTGACACTTTTTTCGTGAAATGGTAGGGGTACCATTTCACACAGGGGGGGGGGCCGGGATCTAGGGGTCACCTTGTTAAAGTGGGCTTCCAGATTCCGATAAGCCCCCCGCCCGCAGACCCCCACAACCACCGGCCAGGGTTGTGGGGATGAGGCCCTTGTCCTCATCAACATGGGGACAAGGTGTTTTGGGGGGCTACCCCAAAGCACCCTCCCAATGTTGAGGGCATGTGGCCTGGTACGGTTCAGGAGGGAGGGGGGGCCGCACTCTCGTCCCCCCCTCTTTTCCTGCGGCCTGCCAGGTTGCGTGCTCGGATAAGGGTCTGGTATGGATTTTTGGGGGGACCCCACGCCGTTTTTTTTTTTTTTTTTGGCGCGGGGTTCCCCTTAAAATCCATACCAGACCTGAAGGGTCTGGTATGGAATTTAGGGGGAACCCCACGTCATTTTTTTTTTTAAATTTTGGCCGGGGTTCCCCTTAATATCCATACCAGACCTGAAGGGCCTGGTATGGAATTTAGGAGGACTCCCACGTCATTTTTTTTTTTTAATTTTGGTTCGGGGTTCCCCTTTGGGGAATTCCCATGCCGTTTTTATCAATGAACTTCTATGTGTATTGTCGGCAATGCAATAGCCGCGGGTAGTTTTAAATGAGTTTTTTCCTTCAAAATGTCATTTTGCTGTCAGACTGTTCTAAACACAGGAAACATGCGCCCCTTTACAGGCATACTATAGACACCCCCAGGTACGAAATTTAAAGGGATATTACACTTTTATTGTTTGACTTTAAGCATTATTAAAATCACTGCTCCTGAAAAAACGGCCGTTTTTAAAACTTTTTTTTGCATTGATCCATGTCCCCTGGGGCAGGACCCAGGTCCCCAAACACTTTTTATGACAATAACTTGCATATAAGCCTTTAAAATTAGCACTTTTGATTATTCATGTTCGTGTCCCATAGACTTTAACGGTGTTCGCATGTTCGAACGAACTTTTTTCCTGTTCGCATGTTCTGGTGCGAACCGAACAGGGGGGTGTTCGGCTCATCCCTAGCAGTGATGTTATCATACCTGTTCAGAGAGTTGGCGGTGCTGTGCGATATGCTTGTCATACTGTTTTGTGAGTACCTGCTTGGTTTATTAACCACTTAACCTCAGCAAGATTTACCCCCCTTCATGTCCATTTTGTTGCAGGATGGCACTACGTTACTTTAACTGACAATTGTGGAGTCATACAACAATGTACCCAAATAAAATGTATGTCTTTTGTCCACAAATAGAGCTTTCTTTTGGTGGTATTTGATCACCTTTGCGTTTTTGATTTTTTGCGCTATAAACAAAAAAAGACCGACAATTTTGAAAAAACCCAAAAAAGAAAATGTATTACTTTCTGCTAGAAAACCTATCCAATAAAAAAAATTGAATTTCTTCATAAATTAAGGACCAATATGTATTCTGCCACATATATTTGGAAAAAAAAATCCCAATTTTGATTATATTGATTGGTTTGTGCAAAAGTTATAGCGTCTACAATCTATGAGTTTTTTTATTTATTCATTTATTTTATTACTAGTAATGGCGGCAATCAGCAACTTATAGTGAGACTGCGATATTGTGGTGGACATTCTGACACTAACTGACACCTTTGACACTTTTTTGGGGACCAGTGACACTAATACAGTGATCAGTGGTAAAAATATGCACTGTCACTGTACTAATGACACTGGCTGAGAAGGGGTTAACATCAGGAGGGATCAAAGGGGTAAATGTATGC
This sequence comes from Aquarana catesbeiana, assembly GCF_042186555.1. Lineage (NCBI taxonomy): Eukaryota > Metazoa > Chordata > Amphibia > Anura > Ranidae > Aquarana > Aquarana catesbeiana. Next base: position 291,146,428 of record NC_133329.1, read on the forward strand.
CTAGCCAGTGTTTTACTATACTGTGTGAGGTGCTTTTACTAGGGGAAGAGATGGAATTTATTCCCTGCTTTGCAGGGACACAAACTCCATCCCTTCCTCTTGCCAGAACAGTGATCTGCCTTGTTTACATAGGCAGATCGCAGTTCTGTGTCTCTGCCTGAGGATCAGCGGGTGTCGGAGGACATTGGGTACCCTGCACCTGCCGATCAGCTTCCACTGTGTGTAAGCAAGCCGCTGCTGGCACTCATGCAAGCCCCCTACCCAGCAATGTTGAAAACCATATATATATATATATATATATATATATATATATATGTATATATATATATATATATATATATGTATATATATATATATATACATATGATCCAGCACAAAGCTGCCGCCCTGTAGCAGTAAAACTGCTATAGGGTGAACTTAAAGCGGTTAATAGATGTTTTTTTTAAATGGTACTTCTCTATGAGATTTCCTTGCTCTTTCCTTGGTATGTGTTTTTGCTGCTGAGACCGGTATATGAGAAGCAATCCAGTGATCACTTTTGGGGCATACCATTCATGAGAGAGCGAGACTTTAGGCTTGATGAAGTGTGAGAAGAAAGAAAGCTGGCGCCATCCATTCATCCATCCATGGGGATCTGTCATCTTTAACCACTTCAGCCCCGGAAGAATTTACCCCCTTCCTGACCAGAGCACTTTTTGCGAGTCGGCACTGCGTCTCTTTAACTGACAATTGCGTGGTCGTGCGACATGGCTCCCAAACAAAATTGACGTCCTTTTTTTCCCACAAATAGAGCTTTCTTTTGGTGGTATTTGATTACCTCTGCGTTTTTTATTTTTTGCACTATAAACAAAAAAATAGCGACAATTTAAAAAAAAACGCATTGTTTTTTACTTTTTGCTATAATAAATATCCCCAAAAAATATTTAAAAAACATGTTTTCCTCAGTTTAGGTCGATACGTAGTCTTCTACATATTTTTGGTAAAAAAAAAAAAAAAACGCAATAAGCGTTTATTGATTGGTTTGCGCAAAAGTTATAGCGTCTACAAAATAGGGGATAGTTTTATGGCATTTTTATTGATAATTTTTTTACTAGTAATGGTGGTGATCAGCGCTTTTTATCGTGACTCCGACATTATGGCGGACACATCGGACAATTTTGACACATTTTTGGGACCACTGGCATTAATACAGTGATCAATGCTAAAAAATTGCATTGATTACTGTAAAAATGTCACTGGCAGTGAAGGGGTTAACCACTAGGTGGTGCTGTAGGGGTTAATTGTGTCCTAGGGAGTGATTCTAACTGTGGGGGGGAGGGGCTGTGTGTGACACGTCACTGATCAGCGCTCCCGATTACAGGGAGAGCTGATCAGTGACAGTGTCACTAGGCAGAACGAGGAGATGTTTGTTTACATTAGCATCTCCCCGTTCCTCCTCACCGTGAGACAATTGCGGGTATCCCCGTGGACATTAGGTTCGCGGGACCCGCAATCACAGTCACGGAGGGCAACGTACAGGCACATTACTCTGCCTGTACGTGCCCTTCTGCCACAGTATATCTACGTGAGGCGGTCAGGAAGCGGATAAAATGCTGATTTAGACCTCTTGCGTTGTCGGGTCCAATGATTTGGTCAGCGGCAATATAATCACTGACAGAGCAACACTATTTTTTCAGGTTTTTTTTCGAGATTTATGTGTGAATCTAAGTGAGTGCCGCAGTTAGATTTTTTTACTTTCTCACCTTCATTTAATTTGATTGATTAAAGCTGAGTTCCAGTCGCAAAAAAGTACTGTAGCTATTTTGGCTCGGGTGCAGGCGCCGCCATTCCAAATAAGGGAAACCGGCAGTGAAGCCTTCAGGCGTGAAGGAGGAGGGCTTGCCGCAGAAGAGGACATGACGTCCTGCGCCGCAGCCAAGATATATATATATATAGATATCTAAGGTGAGGGGTGGAGGGGAGGTCTTTAATTTAATCACTTCAGCCCTGGAAGAATTTGCCCCCTTAATGACCAGAGCATTTTTTGCGATATGGCACTGCATCGCTTTAACTGAATTGCACGGTGTATCCAAACAAAATTTGATGTCCTTTTTTTTCCGACAAATCGAGCTTTCTTTTGTCGGTATTTGATCACCTCTGCGTTTTTATTTTTTTGCACTATATACTAAAAAACGAATTTATTCATCAGTTTAGGCCGATATATAGTCTTCTACATATTTTTGGTAAAAAAATTCGCAATAGGCGTATATTTATTGGTTTGCGCAAACTACAGGATCGATTTAGGGACTTTTATTTTTTTTTTTATTGTTTTTACTGGTAATGGTGGCCATCTGCGATTTTTAATGGGACTGCGACATTGTGGCTGAAAAATCTGTCCAGTGACATCATTACATTGATCAGTGCTATAAAAATACACTGATCAATGTAAAAATGACACTGGCAGGGAATGGGTTAACACTAAGGGGTGATCAAGGGGTTAAGTGTGTTCTCTCAGCCTGTTCTAACTGTAGGGGGGATTGGCTTACTGAAACATGACAGAGATCACTGCTCCTGATCACTGGGAGCAGTAGATCCCTGTCATGTCACTAGGCAGAACAGGGAAATGCCTTGTTTACATAGGCAGTTCCCCTGTTCTCCCTCTCCTCGCCGCAATTGCGGGCCACCGGCGGACATTGAGTCTGCGGGACCCGTGCACCCGCTATCCTGCTTTTATGGACTGGTACGTCAGTTTGCACAGGAGAGCCATTCTGCAGAAGTATATGGGCGTGAGCTGTTCGGCAAATGGTTAAGACCACCTTGTAAAAGTGAGTGGAACTCTGATTTAATGTGCCAAGTGTGGGTTAAGCACAACATTTTATTGAAATACCATTCACCCCTTCCCACCGACGTAACACATATATACAGCCCCACTGCACTGGGCTTTTTTCCACGTGTATCTCCCTTTGTGCCACACAGTGCACTCCCAGCACAGAGACCAGGGTCTCACTGAGAGCTCTGGGCCCCATACTAAAGATGGGGACCTGGATATCCTCATTCTGGGTCACCTCATCGCTTTGGTAGCCTCTGATGATGATGCCACAATGATCAGTCACTGTAAAGCTCACCCCTGTGTTTTTTTCTCTCTGTGAATGGAGAGGAAAGATACACTGTATCTTTCTCTTTCCTTGCAGAGAGGAAAAAAATAAAAGTGGGTGCAAAAAATAAAAAATAAATAATAAACTAAAAAAATTAAGAAAAAATACCTAGATCAAGGTGTGATCTAGGTCCATGCCAGGGTTAGTGTTTGGGTCAAGTAAGGGGCAAAGGTCAAGGTCAGGGGCAAAGGTCAAGGTCAGGGGCAAAGGTCAGGGTCAGTATATTTTGGGCAGGATTTTTTTTTTAATTAGCTTCAGTGTCAGTTAGTGTCAGTGTAAATGTGTTTTAGGTAGGACAAAAAAAAAAGCAAAATGCGCACTATTGCTTCTGGGCTGTACTACGAGTACAAACAACAACTGACATACACATAAGTGGTATCAATGCAATTGCCAGGAGAAGGAGAATTTATTTTGGGCTGTTCTTTGGTGATAGGTTGTGGTAGTAATAAGACTAAAACATATACAGATACATTTTAAAAAAACATTTTTTTTTATAATTTTGGGCCAGTTTTTCTTTATAATACAAAAAAATCAGGAGATATCCATATTCCTTTACTACCAAATGAAAGCCCAATTTGGCCTGAAAAAAAACCAAGATACAGTATAATCCACCTGGATGTACAAAGTAGTTGTGATGATATGTACAGTTGTACTAACATATAATTGCAAAATTGTGCTTAGGCATTAAGATTTGTTTTACCCTTAGGCGTGAAGGGATTCAATTATGGGGATTGTTTGTGACGACTGCGTGAAAGCTTTGGACATTTGTACAGTGTTTTTTTTTATTTTTATAATTAGACCCAAAATTATATGTGAACCCTCACAGTAAACTTCTCCTATTTGCTCTATTTTGGTGTTAAATATGCAATTGAAATAATTGTGTCTGTTATCTGTTCAAAAAGTACAAACAATATTTGTGGATCATGTCAGAAATTCAGAGCTAACAAAATCTCCAATTTTAAAACTTCAAGGTTCCCCAAAAAATCCTGGTTGGGGCTCAAATAACCACTCAATGTGCACCAACTATTTGGGGAACAAACAAACTGTGTATGACACTGTTATATTTACAAAAATGTATTACACATATAGATCTCATATTCAACATATGATTAAGGCCCCTTTCACACGGACGGACCATCTATCCATTTTTCTTCCATCCGTCAATGGACGACAATGCATTCCTATGGGCAAATGGATGACCATCCGTTACCATCCGTTAAAATCGGAAGCAGAGGTTATCTGTTTTTTTTTTTTTAACGTACTAGGCTACGTCCAGGTCCGTGAAAACGGATATTAACTGTCGCTAACGGACAATGTCTGTCAACGTCCGATCAGTTAAGATCCGCTTTGAAGAATTAATTTTTTTTTGTTTATCTGTGAACTCAACCTATGACCCAGGCAGTAGTTGGACATAGGAAGTACATCCCCAGTACATCCCAGTACACGCCCAAGGAGAAACATGGCAAGAGATGTCTCCCATGAGGAGCTTATAAACTTGGTGCACGAAAGGCCAGGCTTGTGGGACTCAACCTGTCAGGACCATAGTGACAGCGTAAGAACACAGCAACTATGGGATGAAAGCTCTAAGCTTGTGACACCAAATTGGTCCACCATGACTCCCAAACAGCGTGATCAATGTGGTAAGTGTTGCCCCCTGCAGCTTGCTCTCTTGTCAGTGTTTTTATGTAATCATTAGATTATGGCTTGGTTCTAAATAAATCAGGGTTATTGTTAGCATTTTAGCAAACTTTATTTCATTATTCTCTATATGCCTCTATTATAAATATGTTGCAAACACTCTAACAAACATTTTTTTTAATGAAATGTTCAGCAGAGAGGGCATGGTTGATGCAAAGATTCACATGCATTACTACGAACGTTAAATAACAATACATACAAAGCAGAGTGCCACATGGTTTGGCTCTGCTGCAGTGAGAGACTGAACAGTACATTACTCACATGTTTCCATAATCTAAATGTCAAAATCTTTACTCAAATTCTTTCTCAATATGTGTTTACAGGATTCGAAAATAACAGAAGGTGGCGTTCTCTGAGAGACCGTATTCGCAGAGATTGCATGATGAGGCAGAGTGTGCAAGCAGTTCCGGAGCTACCACAAAGAAAAATATGTCTACTTTGAAATGTTGTCCTTCCTAAGGAAAGTCATGGACGTTAGACCGTAAGTGATGTTTGGATGTTCCATCTAGAAAGTCAAAATAGTAGGTCTCCATATAGTAAGGTTTGGTGACCAAATGCTCCTCCTTTTTATTGTAGTACATCAAACGTCTCAGAGTGTGATGAGAACACTGACAATAATGAGACAGAAGCAGTGCAGGAAGGTGAGCAAGCCACACAAGAGGGAGAAGGCCGGTCCCAGTCTGTGGATGAGACAGCACGTCCAAGTGCACGTCCAAGCTCTTCACAAAGATCCGTACTTGTAAGCATACTATTGATTACTATACTTTATCTGATGTACACCAAGGCATCATTGCATTTCTCAATCGGCATATTATTCTCTACAGGTTAGTCATGACAGGCCAACAACATCACGATCCTCGCAACGTGGCAAAAAGCCTGAAAATCTTAAGAAGGACAAAGCCATGAAGTCCTTCGTGGATAAAAGACAGGAGAGTAAAGATCCATTCTGTGATCCAAACAACGCAAATGCGTCCTTCCTGAGGACAATTTATCATTCACTTCCAAAAAGCACCAGCAGAGAGGCAGATGGAGATACATATGGGTATATTTAATTATGTGGGAGGATGTGTTAGAGCTTCCGAGTCAGGAATGCCATTGCCCACTATTAGCCAGTATGAACCCCCTCAGAGGTCATACCGTCAATATTCCTATGAGTCCCCATGTCTTCCTGCCCAGCCATATCTACGGCCCTATCCACAGACCCCGCATACAGCTCAAGGCACAATACCCAGAGGCCTTCTTATGCTTCCTCTCCTGCTCATTTCTCACAGGGAACATATCCTCAGAGTGTAAACACTAGCTTAAATTCTGCAGATGTTTCTCAAGCTAATAGCCAAACCAGCTTTGGTTCTTCTTCCCAAAATTCCACTTCCTATTCCCCATCCCCCACCTCTTTTTATCAGGATTTGTAACCTGGTTTTTATGTTAAACTACGATTTTTGTAAAATTTTGCATATTTAATGCTTTGTTAATACTTTGATAAATAAAAAAAAACAGTTAAATGAAAAATCATTTATTTTAAACGGGTTATACAGAATAATAAAACTAAAACCGTTTTGAACATATCATGTGCTTTTGTGTCATTTATGCTATCAAAACACAATGAAATTAATTAATTAATACATTTAAATTTGCACTGCATTATTTATATATATTGGTACTGCCATGGAACTTCTCCTGATGGACATAGAAAGTAGTCGGCAAATTGTTCACGCATGGCAATGTAGGATCTCCCTGCAAGTACTCTGATGTACTGTACGGAGGGCAGGTGGAACTCTTCCTATTCCTCAACTTGGATGCCCTCCTTCTCCCGGACAATATTATGCAGAATGCAGCAGGCCTGAATTACTAACTCAGCATTCTCAAGACTGAGTTGCAAGGGTGTTTGGAAAACACGCCATTTACTGGACAATATGCCAAATTCAATGAAGTACAGGTATTGCGCGTCTCAGCTGATAATTAAAGATCCTCTTCTTGCCTTCCAGATTACTTCTGGCATACGGCCTAAGAAGATATTGTGAAAGTGCGAAGGCCTCATCTGCAACAAGCACGAAAGGCAGGTCTGGTCCTTCAGTTCCAGGCAGAGGCTGATCAAATGGTATGTTGAATCGCCCTTCTCGCAGTCTTCAACCCATTACAGACTCACGGAACACTCTGGAATCAGAACTGCTGCCATATGCCGCAATGTCCACATCGATAAATTTATAATTACTATCACAGATAGCCATGAGGACCAATGAAAAATATTTCTTGTAGTTATGAAATCTAGACCCGGAACCTGGAGGCTTTTGGATACGGATATGCTTTCCGTCAAGGGCTCCGATACTATTTGGAAAGTTTGCTCAATTCCAAAATCCTTCTGCTATTCTTTATCACATGTTTCCATCTGGTAGTGGCATCACTGCTGGACACAGCTCTTCCCATATGGCTAAGCAAGTATAATGCACTATCTCCGAAATAGTTGAAATGTCCAGTAAAAAATAATGGTTTAAAGAGGTATAGGACTGGCCAGTTGCAAGAAACCTAGAAAAAATGAAACATCTTTTTAGCTTTAGCTTTTTAAGTAAAACAACATTCTACTGGCACATAAATGGATACAATATTTATTATCTATACATACTGTATATGCACACACAAAGTCGACCAGGGGTAGGCAACCTGACACTACATAATTGAATGAATTCTTACCTCAAGGTCACTAGGAGATGTTCATCTGCAGGTACACATCTTCTCATGTTGATATGTCTCCGCTGCAGCCGTGGGTGCAGCTGGTCCAGTAAGTAGTCGAATGTGGCTACGGTCATCTTGGTGAAGTTGAAAAACTTAGTGGGATACTGTCGTAGATGAGCGTAGTGCAAAGCCACAAAAACTTCAGAAGGCCACTTCATTAGCATGGGGTGGATCCAAAATCGATGTCTCCTAGCCACAATCTGCTTTTTCTTGCTCTCCATTCTCCTCATATAGGCAAATACGACAAACAATGTCATGCTGTCCTAAAAATTGTTGGAATCCATTGCACAATGCAGATAGCACACACAAGGACAAGGACAAGGGAAGGACACTGCAAGGACAAGTCACTCACTGAAAACTGCAATGCAGCATGGGAGGAGCAATGCTTTCTGGGTAATTTCCTTAAAGGCACTGAAACTGCTGTAAACGGAACAAAACGGATACAAAAACGGATGAAAAAACGTATGTAAACGTGTACATTAACGTATGAAAACGGATATTAACGGAAGGAAAAATGGATGAAAATGGAGATTAATGGAGCGGAAGATGGATGAAGCAATGGATAAGAACTGATATGTTTTTAACGTGGCTAAACTGACGGTGCCCGTGTGAAAGGGGCCTAAAACAGCTTCACCAAATATAAATTAGAAGGAAAGACCAACAATTCCTCCTTTATATCTGTCATTCTGATTTTAAAATATACATATCAGTCATCCAACTTCATGTTGTATGTATGCTCTCTCAGTATTGGATATTGTAATTTATACTCCCACATTTATAAATCCAGTTATATCAGTCTCCTATATTCCGTTTGGGGGGTCTCATGTGTGCATACTGGCTAATGAGAAAAAAACTCAACACTTTATGGTATCCGAAAACAACCTCCAGCCCCATCAGCATATACAAGGTTATGTTTGTCAGGGGGCAGTATAGCCCTGCTGATCTCTCTGGCACTGTATAATAATATAACCACCAAAGTATCCAATATAAAGGTCACTGTCCATATGCATTGAAATCATAAACAGTGGCAAATAGTGCTTCCATCAGAGTTCCTTTGCAAGGTCACATGGAATATTATTTCAGATGGCTATGCCACCTTCATATCTATAGAAAATGGATTCTACAAGACTCTGCTTGCCACGGTCCACAAAAATGTTTTCAATATGCTTATTGAGGTGTACAAAATGATACTTGTTGATTATATCAGAAATTAAGAGCTGTCTTGTATCCTGTGCACACTCTATGTGTTATATTAAAGAGTTTAATTGGTCCTCTATGTTTTTATCTTGGAACTGCAGAATTATTTCCTATGTTGTGAATATTAGACTAGGGGAGGATTTCAGTAGTTTAACAAAAGACAAATGGGCAGAGCTGACACCAAAAGCTATGTGTTTATAGCACACAACAGGACGTAAGAGCTGAGTGAATTTCAGGCAGACCAATGGGTGTTTGTCAGTACTTGCAGTATCTTTAACCACCTCAATACTGGGCACTTTCGCCCCCCCTCCTTCCCAGCCCAATTTTCAGCTTTCAGCGCTCTCACAATTTCAATGACAATTGCGCGGTCATGCTACACTGTACCCAAATTAAATTTTTATCATTTTGTTCACACAAATAGAGCTTCCTTTTGGTGGTATTTATTGTTTTTTATTTTTTGCGATATAAGCGAAAAAAGAGCGGAAATTTGGAAAAAAAAACAATATTTTCTTCTTTCTATTTTAAAACAAATAAAATAAAATCAAATTTTGTCATAAATTTAAGCCAAAACATATTCTGCTACATGTTTTTGGTAAAAAAAATCCCGTTAAGTGTATAATAATTGGTTCGTGTGATCACGGACACGTGCGCAATTGATCATGTACAGATGTGCGCAGGTGACATATGTGTGCAGATAATCATTGGGACATGTTATTTTACGGGGACTTATGTGGGGGACATGTGTTTTTACTATGTGTGTTTTGGGGAAATGTGTTTTGGGGACATGTGTTTTGGGGACGTGTTTTGGGGACATTGTGTGTTTACTTAGTGTTTGTTTTGTGTTTTTACATTCTGCGGGGTCACTAGACTGGTGATCAGTGAGTAAAAAGCTGTAAAAAACAGCTCATACTCACTGATCACCAGCCGGCTGCAGCGATCCGCTCTCCTCTCCTCACTGACAACTTCCGTGTGAGGAGAGCAGAGCAGATTGCCTAGCAACCGGCTCTGTGTTTACATCACATGACGGCTGTGATTCGACACGGCCGTCATGTGGTTAGGAGGGCCAATCACAGAGCCCTCCTGCCGATCGGAGATGCGCCGTGTCCGGGTGACACGAGCGCATCGGGATCGCGCCGCTGCGCGGTCACGCGCGCGCGTGATCCCACTCCTTCTGAGGGACGTTCCTGAACGTCCACTCAGAAGGAGAGAGCGCCCACCCGGCCGTATATGTGCAGTGGCCGGGTGGGAAGTGGTTAAAACAAAACAATTACATTTAACCACTTCAATACGGGATATTTATACCCCCTTCCTGCCCAGACCAATTTTAAGATTTCAATGCTCTCATTTACACTTTGAATGCCAATTAGTCATACAACACTGTACCCAAACAAAATTTATATAATTTTTTTTCACATAAATAGAGCTTTCTTTTGGTGGTATTTAATCATCACTGGGTTTTTTTGTGACATAAGTGAAAAAAGAGCGAAAATTTTGAAAAAATCACACTTTTTTTTTAGTTTCTATGATAAAATTTAGCAAATAAGTCATTTGTGTTCATAAATTTGGGCCAATTTTACTGCTACATATCTTTGGTAAAAATACCCAAAATAAGTGTATATTATTTGGTCTGTGTGAAAGTTATAGAATCTACAAGCCTAGGTCCCTATGGTGCCAATCATTGAAAATTGACCACACCTGATGTACTGACGGCCCTCATTTCTTGAGGCCCTGAAATGTCAGGAAAGTATACAGCTACCCCCAAAATGACCCCTTTTTGAAAAGTAGACAATTCAAGGAATTTAGTAAGAGGCATGGCGAGTTTTTTTGTTGTCATTTTTTCCAACAATTCTTGGGAAAATTAAGAAATTATTTTTTTCCTTTTTTTTACACACAATTGTCATAATAACAAGTTCTTTCTCACACACAGCATATACATACTTGCAATTACACCCCAAAATACATTCTGCTATACTACATGTGTGGCGATACCACATGTGTGACTTTTTCACAGCCTGGCCGCATAGAGAGGTTCAACATGCAGGGAGCACATCAGGCGTTCTAGGAGCATAAATTACACATCTAATTTCCTAACGACCTATTACACTTTTGAAGTTGTCTGTGAGTGCACGTGGTCTGCGAGTGCATGTGGATAGCGAGTACCTGTGTATTTTCTTGTTGAGTACCTGTGTATTATATTGTTGAGTATTAGTGTCAGGAAGCTAGTTGTTAGGTAATTTGGCCAGGGTATAATCCCCAATCCTCATTAAATTAGTAGGTACGATGCTCGGCGGGTGTGGAGATGCGACTCGGTGTACATCTTGCGGCATGTATGTGTTCCTTGATCATCTGATCGAGGGCGAATACTGCTGTGCAAAATGTAAGCACATTGTTTCCCTGGAAGCCCAGGTTCCGAATCTAGGGAAGCAACTGTCAGCACTAAAAAGACCCTCCATACTAATGGAGAGCCAGGAACGTAGCCAGCAGAGAGGCGGGTGGAGATAAAGAGGTGCAGGCACCAGAAAAGAGTAGATGAGTGACAGTCAGGAAGGATAGAGGGGGAAGTGCCAGGGAGGCTGATCAAGGGCTGGAGCATCCCAAGTACGCTCCATTGAGTGACATTAGTGAAACCAGTCAGTCCTAGCTTCCAAGGGGGAACTCCAGTGAGAGTGGGGGGGGAAGCGAAGGGAAAGGATAGACAGATTCTGGTGGTGATAGATTCAGTTCTTAGAAGGACAGAGAGGGCAATCTGTGACAAAGACCTTAAGCGCCGAACTGTATGCTGTCTACTAGGCGCTCTGGGTTTGGCACATCACAGATCTGGTGGACAGAGGCTGGGGAAGACCCGGCTGTCATGGTGCACGTTGGCACCAATGACAAAGTCAGAGGCAGATGGCGTGTCCTAAAGAACAATTTTAGGGACTTGGGAGCTAAATTGAGGAAAAGGACCTCCAAGGTAGTATTCTCAGGAATACTACCGGTACCACCCTGTTCGGTTCGCACCAGAACATGTGAACAGGCAAAAAATTTGTTCGAACACGCGAACACCATTAAAGTCTATGGGACACGAACATGAATAATCAAAAGTGCTAATTTTAAAGGCTTATATGCAAGTTATTGTCATAAAAAGTGTAGACCTGTGTCCTGCCCCAGGGGACATGGATCAATGCAAAAAAAGTTTTAAAAACGGCTGTTTTTTCGGGAGCAGTGATTTTAATAATGCTTAAAGTGAAACAATAAAAGTGTAATATCCCTTTAAATTTCGTACCTGGAGGGTGTCTATAGTATGCCTGTAAAGGGGCGCATGTTTCCTGTGTTTAGAACAGTCTGACAGCAAAATTACATTTCAAAGGAAAAAAAGTCATTTAAAACTACTCGCGGCTATTAATGCCGGTCCGACAATACACATAGAAATTCATTGATAAAAACGCCATGGGAATTCCCCACAGGGGAACCCCGAACCAAAATTAAAAAAAAAAATGGCAAGGGGGTCCCCCTAAATTCCATACCAGGCCCTGGATATTAAGGGGAACCCGAGCCAAAATTTAAAAAAAAAATGGCGTGGGGTCCCCCTCAAAATCTATTCCAGACCCTTCAGGTCTGGTATGGATTTTAAGGGGAACCCCGCGCCAAAATTAAAAAAAAAATGGCGTGGGGTCCCCCTAAAAATCTATACCAGACCCTTATCCGAGCACGCAACCTGGCAGGCCGCAGGAAAAGAGGAGGGACGAGAGAGCGCCCCCCCCTCCTGAACTGTACCAGGCCACATGCCCTCAACATTGGGAGGGTGCTTTGGGGTAGCCCCCCAAAACACCTTGTCCCCATGTTGATGAGGACAAGGGCCTCATCCCCACAACCCTGGCCGGTGGTTGTGGGGGTCTGCGGGCGGGGGGCTTATCGGAATCTGGAAGCCCCCTTTAACAAGGGGACCCCCAGATCCCAGCCCTCCCCCCTGTGTGAAATGTTAAGGGCCTACCATTTCACTAAAAAACTGTCAAAAATGTTAAAAATGACAAGAGACAGTTTTTGACAATTCCTTTATTTAAATGCTTCTTCTTTCTTCTTTCGTCTTTCTTCTATCTTCTATCTTCCTTCGGTTTCTTCCTCCATCTTCTTCTGGTTCTTCTGGTTCTTCCTCCGGTGTTCTCATCCGGCATCTTCCTCTGCGGCGTCAGTGTCTTCTTCCCTTCTTCTCCTCGGGCCGCTCCGCATCCATGATGGCATGGAGGGAGGCTCCCGCTGTGTGACGCTTCTCTCTTCATCTTCTTCTCTTCATCTTCTTCTCTTCATCTTCTTCTCTTCATCTTCTTTTCGGCCGCTCCGCATCCATGATGGCATGGAGGGAGGCTCCCGCTGTATGACGCTTCTCCTCTTCTGATGGTTCTTAAATAACGGGGGACGGGGCCACCCAGTGACCCCGCCCCCCTCTGACGCACGGGGACTTGACGGGACTTCCCTGTGGCATTCCCCGTGACGTCAGAGGGGGCGGGGTCATCCATTACGTAACCCCGCCCCTTCTGACGTCACGGGGAATGCCACAGGGAAGTCCCGTCAAGTCCCCGTGTGTCAGAGGGGGTGGGGTCACCGGGTGGCACCGCCCCCCCGTTATTTAAGAACCATCAGAAGAGGAGAAGCGTCACACAGCAGGGGCCTCCCTCCATGCCATCATGGATGCGGAGCGGCCCGAAAAGAAGAAGAAGACAAGAAGATGAAGAGAGAAGCGTCACACAGCGGGAGCCTCATTCCATGCCATCATGGATGTGGAGCGGCCCGAGGAGAAGAAGGGAAGAAGACACCGACGCCACGGAGGAAGATGCCGGACGAGAACACCGGAGGAAGAACCAGAAGAACCAGAAGAAGAAGAAGAAGATGGAGGAAGAAACCGAAGGAAGATAGAAGATAGAAGAAAGAAGAAAGAAGATAGAAGAAAGAAGAAGCATTTAAATAAAGGAATTGTCAAAAACTGTCTCTTGTCATTTTTAACATTTTTGACAGTTTTTTAGTGAAATGGTAGGGGTACCCCCTTACCATTTCACACAGGGGGAGGGCCCGGGATCTGGGGGCCCCCTTGTTAAAGGGGGCTTCCAGATTCCGATAAGCCCCCCACCCGCAGACCCCCACAACCACCGGCCAGGGCTGTGGGGATGAGGCCCTTGTCCTCATCAACATGGGGACAAGGTGTTTTGGGGGGCTACCCCAAAGCACCCTCCCAATGTTGAGGGCATGTGGCCTGGTACGGTTCAGGAGGGGGGGCGCTCTCTCATCCCCCCCTCTTTTCCTGTGGCCTGCCAGGTTGCGTGCTCGGATAAGGGTCTGGTATGGATTTTTGGGGGGACCCCACGCCGTTTTTTAAAAATTTTGGCACGGGGTTCCCCTTAAAATCCATACCAGACCTGAAGGGTCTGGAATAGATTTTGAGGGGGACCCCACACCATTTCTTTTTTTTTAATTTTGGCCAGGGTTCCCCTTAATATCCATACCAGACCTGAAGGGCCTGGTATGGAATTTAAGGGGACCCCCCCCACGTCATTTTTTTTTTAAATTTTGGTTCGGGGTTCCCCTGTGGGGAATTCCCATGCCGTTTTTATCAATGAACTTTTATGTGTATTGTCGGACCGGCAATTCATTAAGAGCCGCGAGTAGTTTTAAATGCCTTTTTTTCCTTTGAAATGTAATTTTGCTGTCAGACTGTTCTAAACACGGGAAACATGCTCCCCTTTACAGGCATACTATAGACACCCCCCAGGTACGAAATTTAAAGGGATATTACACTTTTATTTTTTCACTTTAAGCATTATTAAAATCACTGCTCCCGAAAAAACGGCCGTTTTTAAAACTTTTTTTGCATTGATCCATGTCCCCTGGGGCAGGACCCAGGTCCCCAAACACTTTTTATGACAATACCATGCATATAAGCCTTTAAAATTAGCACTTTTGATTTCTCCCATAGACTTTTAAAGGGTGTTCCGGGGCATTTGAATTTGACCTGATTCAACAGCTCTCATGATTGGCTGGCAACCATTCAAGGGTATACCCTTTATTGCAGGGATAGAGAGGGTAAAAAAGGGCAGGGGTATTTCTATACATCAAGAATAATGTACAAGTGAATGTGAGAGATGACATCACTAAGGGAGCTAGGGAGGAGGTGGAATCCTTATGGGTAGAGCTCCAAAGGAATGAAGCTAAGTGGAAAATAATACTGGGAGTATGCTTTAGACCCACCTAACCAGAGGGAGGAGGGGGAGACGGACCTCCTCTCACAATCTGGATTAGCAGCAAGGATGGGAAGTGTTATCATAATGGGGGATTTTAATTATCCAGACATAGACTTGGCGGAGGGAACCACACTTTCGTCTAAGGCTTGCCAGTTCCTAAATGTCTTGCAGGACAATTTCATAGGTCAGATGGTAGACGCACCAACTAGAAATAAAGCGTTACTAGATCTACTGATTACCAACAATACAGACCTGATCACGGATGTGGAAATACGGGGCAATTTAGGAAACAGCGATCACAGGTCAATTGGCTTTAGTATAAAAACATAGGAAACATAATGGAAATACGAAGACACTGAATTTCAAAAGAGCCAACTTCCCTAAACTACGAACCTTGCTAGAAGGCATAAATTGGGATAAAATCTTAAGAACAAAGAACACAGAGGAGAGATGGGTTCGCTTTAAGATCATAGTAAATAAGGGCATTAGCCAGTGCATCCCATTGGGTAATAAATTTAAAAGAGCAAACAAAAGTCCTGAATGGCTTAACTCCAATGTAAAAATGCATATAGAAAGCAAAAGAGAAGGTCTTCAAAATAATACAAGGTTGAGGGATCATCATCAGCATTCAGACTTTATAAAGAATGCAACAAGAAATGTAAGGGTGCAATTAGGTTGGCTAAGATAGAACATGAAAGAAACATAGCGGAGAAGAGCAAAAAAAAATCCCAAGAAATTCTTTTATGTAAATAATAAAAAAGGGAGGACAGACCATATTGACCCCATAAAGAATGAGGAAGGACATCTGGTTACAAAGGATGGAGAGATGGCGAAGGTATTGAATTTATTTTTCTCCTCAGTCTTCACAAGGGAACTGGGGGCTTCAATAATTAAAACTGCGGTGTTTATCCTCGTGACACATCACAGGAAGCACCCTCATGGCTAACAGAGGACAGAATTAGACTTGGGAAACTTAACATTAACAAATCACTGGGGCCGGATGGCTTGCACCTGAGGGTACTTAGGGAACTCAGTCAAGTCATTGCCAGACCATTGTTCCTCATTTTTACTGACAGTCTACTGACTGGAGTGGTACCAGCGGATTGGAGAAAAGCCAATGTAGCACCAATATTTAAAAAGGGCCCAAAATACATCCCTGGGAATTACAGACCAGTTCGCCTAACATCAATGGTATGCAAGCTCTTGGAGGGGATGATAAGGGACTATATACAAGATTTTAGTAATGAAAACGGTATAATTAGCAGTAATCAGCATGGATTCATAAAGAATCGTTCTTGCCAAACAAATCTATTAACCTTCAATGAAGAGGTGAGTTGCCATCTAGAGGAAGGCCATAGACGTGGTGTATCTGGATTTTGCAAAAGCATTTGACACAGTTCCTCATAAACGATTACTGTACAAAATAAGGTCCTTTTGCATAGACCCATAGACCATAGGGTGAGTACATGGATTGAAAACTGGCTACAAGGGCGAGTTCAGAGGGTGGTGATAAATAGGGAATACTCAGAATGGTCAGGGGTGGGTAGTGGGGTCCCCCAGGGTTCTGTGCTGGGACCAATCCTATTTAATTTGTTCATAAAAGACCTGGAGGGTGTTAAACAGTTCAATCTCTGTATTTGTGGACGATACTAAGCTAAGCAGGGCAATAACTTCTCCGTAGGATGTGGAAACCTTACAAGAAGATCTGAACAAATGAATGAGGTGGGCAACTACATGGCAAATGAGGTTCAATGTAGAAAAATGTAAAATAATGCATTTGGGTGGCAAAAATATGAATGCAATCTATACACTGGGGGGAGAACCTCTGGGGGAATCTAGGATGGAAAAGGACCTGAGGGTCCTAGTAGATGATAGGCTCAGCAATGGCATGCAATGCCAAGCTGCTGATAACAAAGCAAACAGAATATTGGCATGCACTAAAAAAGGGATTAACTCCAGGGATAAAGCGATAATTCTCCCACTTTACAGGACTCTGGCCTGGTTGTACCTGGAGTATGCTGTCCAGTTCTGGGCACCAGTCCTCAGGAAGGATGTACTGGAAATGGAGCGAGTACAAAGAAGGGCAACAAAGCTAATAAAGGGTCTGGAGGATATTAGTTATGAAGAAAGGTTGCCAGCACTGAACCTATTCTCTCTGGAGAAGAGACGCTAGAGAGGGGGTATGATTTCAATTTACAAATACTATACTGGTGAGTGACCCCACAATAGGGATAAAACTTGTTTGCGGAAGGGAGTTTAAGAAGACACGTGGCCCTAAACTACGTAGAGGGTTTTTTACTGTAAGAGCGGCAAGGATGTGGAATTCCCTTGCACAGGCGGTGGTCTCAGCGGGGGGGCATCAATAGTTTCAAAAAAACTATTAGATAAGCACATGAATGACCATAACATACAGGAATATACAAGGTAATACTGACATATAATCACACACATAGGTTGGACTTGAAGGCCCTGGAGCACCAGGACAATGGAATTACCCACAAAATGACCCAATTTTGGAAGACAAACACCCCGATGTATATTCTATGAGGCATTATGGCCCTCAGTAAAGAGCCGATGACGTGGCTCTTTACCCATGTGATCATCTGTGTCCAATCACAGCTGATCACACGTAAACAAGGAAATGCCGGTTGTTGAGTGTGAGAAGAGGAGACGATCAGCAGCATCTCCTCACAGGGGGGACCTGTACAGATCATCAGGGCACTGATCATCAGTGCCCTGATGATCAGTACAGCCCCAACAGTGCACATCAGTGATGCCAGTCTGTGCCCATCAGTGACACCAGTCTGTGCCCATCAGTGATGCCAATTTGTGCCCATCAGTGACGCAAGTCAGTGCTGCTTTTCAGTACCCATCAGTGCCACCTACGAGTGCTTATCAGTGCCGCATATTAGTGCCTCCTCATCAGTACAACCTCAGTGCCCTTCAGTGCCAGCTCATCAGTGCCAACTATCAGTGCCTATCAGTGAAGCTTCATCAGCGCACATCAGTGAAGGAAAAAAATTACCTATTTACGAAATTTTCTAACAGAAACTAACAAAACCTTTTTTTACCTACTTTTTTAGCAAAAAATAAAAAAGCCAGCAGTGATTAAATACCACTAAAAGAAAGCTCTATTTGTATTTATTTATTTTATTTATATATATATATTTGTGTGAAAAAAATGATACAAATGTAATTTGGGTACAGCCTTGCATGTCCGTGCAATTGTCATTCAAAGTGTGACAGCACTGAAAACTGAAAATTGGCCTAGGCTGGAAGGGGGTAAAAGTGCCCTGTATTGAAGCGGTTAAAAAGGTCAGGTCTGAGCATGTAGGCCCTTTACTAGAGCATTTTGAGATGGTTACTGGGGCATAGAAAATGGTAAATTTGTTAAATACTTTTTTTCAGCTCTGTGTATACAAAAGAAAATGGGGAAGCTCAAGTCCTTAATGGGGTTAGTATTGATCCACAGTGGCTCAAAATTAACATGGTCCAGAAACATTTAGAAAAAATAAAGCACCTTGCCATAATGGCTTACATCCATTAAAGAGCTGAGCTCTGGTTTATCTATGCCATTGTTTCCAATTTTTAGACACTTTAACGTGTTTAGCAACTGTTATGGTACCACTGGATTGACGTAAAGAGATCAAGGTTTTTACCAGGTACCTACAGACCGGTTAGTTTAACTTCTATGGTCGGGAAGATAGTAATAGAATTTAGGAACACATAGAAGAGTTTTTGCTAGAAAATTATATTTTAAGCAATAGTCA
The DNA here is from genome assembly GCF_042186555.1 of Aquarana catesbeiana. NCBI lineage: Eukaryota > Metazoa > Chordata > Amphibia > Anura > Ranidae > Aquarana > Aquarana catesbeiana. The sequence goes on from NC_133329.1 coordinate 291,165,169, forward strand.
GCATGGATTCATGAAAGACCCAAGCTGTCAAACAAATCTGATTTCTTTTTATGAGGAAGTAACAAAAACGTAGACCAAAGAGTTGCTGTGAACATAGTGTACTTTTTGCCAAAGCATTTGACATTTCTCTCTTGAGAAGAGGCGATTAAGGGGGTATATGATCAATATGTATAAATACATATGTAGTCCACATAATGAACTTGGTGTAGAGTTATTCACTTTCAGGTCATTACAGAGGACAAGGGGTCACTCTTTACATCTGGAGGAAAATAGATTTAACAAAAAGGAAAGGATTCTTCACAATAAGAGCTGAGTTCTCCCTCAAGAACTAGTTTTACGTAGCTCAGTAGATTGATTAAAAAAAAAAAATGAATGCATTCCCAAATGCACAAAATATAATTTGATATTCATTTTTAGAAATAATAATGCCAGGGGTAGTTGATCCAGGGAGTATCTGATTGCCTCCCAGAAGGAAGGAATTTTTGCCCTTATTGGAACAAATTGGATCATGCTTTAATGTTTTGTTTTTTTACTTTCTCTGGATGATCAACAATGGGTATAGGATAGCGTATATGGAAGCTTTCTATTTGTGTTTTTTTTATTTACTTTTATCAACGTTTTACCAATCAAAATAATGTCAGTTAAATGTGTACACACAATATAAAAATATACAATGTAACAAAGTGAAAAATAAGTAATATTTAACCGGTTCAATACAGGGCATTTTCACCCCCTTCCTTCCCAGGCCAATTTTTAGTATTCAGCGCTGTTGCACTTTAAACGACAATTGCGCGGTCGTGCGATGTTGTACCCAAAAAAAATTGACGTCCTTTTTTTCCCCACAAATAGAGCTTTCTTTTGGTGGTATTTGATCACCTCTGCGGATTTTATTTTTTGCGCTATAAACAAAAGAAGAGCGACAATTTTGAAAAAAACACAATATTTTTTACTATAATAAATATCCCAATTTTTAAAAAAAAAAACAAATTTTTTTCCTCAGTTTCGGCCGATACGTATTCTTCTACATATTTTTGGTAAAAAAAATCGCAATAAGCGTATATTGATTGGTTTGCGCAAAAGTTATAGCGTCTACAAAATACGGGATAGATTTATGGCATTTTAAAAAAAAAAAAAATTATTTATTTTTTTTACTAGTAATAACGGCGATCGCGATTTTTTTTTCGTGACTGCGACATTATGGCGGACACATCGGACACTTTTGACACATTTTTGGGACCATTCACATTTATACAGCGATCAATGCTATAAAATTGCATTGATTACTGTGTAAATGTGACAGGCAGTGAAGGGGTTAACCACTAGGGGGACACAAGGGGTTAAATATGTTTCCTAAGGGAGTGTTTCTAACTGTAGGGGGTGGGGACGTACAAGGGGAGGAGACCGATCAGTGTTCCGCTGTACTGGGAATACAGATCGGTCTCCTCTGAACTGACAGGACATGGATTTGTGTGTTTACACACACAGATCCACAGTCCGGCCCGGTTAACGGGCAATCGCGGGTGCCCGGCAGACATCGCGGGTGCCCGGCGGACATCGCGGCCGCCGGGCACACGCACCGGGTCCCGAGCAACGCGGCGGGTGCGCGCACGCCCCCTAGGCGGCCGGGAAGCCCAGGCCGTCATATGACGTCCACCCAGGATGGGAGATCCCATCTGTGGACGTCATATGTCTATGGCCGTGTATTGAAGTGGTTAAGCATGAACATGAAATTATGGCACCTTTGTGTAATTATTACTCTGCATTTACCAGTCTGGTGCCCAGTCCACCAAGGGGGCACCAAGATGACTTCATTAATAATGAAATGCATTGCGAAGAGCTTAGTGGTATGAGGGGGAAGTGACTGTGCAGAAGATGGAGAGATCTGTGTGTCTGGCAACCCATTATCCATTTCTTGTATAACAGTGCTGTATTAGCGCTTATGCTGTATGTGGAGTGATCTTTTTTCTCATCAATGTGAGTGTAAATTTATTGTATTAGTTAATAAAATCACTGCAGAGAACACTGTGTTTTTTTTTTCTGCTTCTCTGCCCTTTGTTCTTTGTGTTAACAACACGTATATCTGGCACTTGCAGAAATAAATCTGAATTATCTAAATTACCCGAACATGCAGGAAAGGGGGAATGATGAACATGCACCCCCCCATAGTAGACTACATGACTACATGCCCTCAATATGAGTGAGGTCTTTACACAGGGGGGTGTCCCCCCCGGCAAAGCATCCTGTCCTCATGTTGATGAGGACAAGGGCCTCTTTCCCACAAACTTGACCAGGTGGTTGTGGGGGTCTGTGGGGGAGGGGGAGGCTTTTTAAAATCTGGAAGTCCCTTTTTAAAAATGAGGTAATCCCCAGATACTGACCTCTCTGTAAGAGCGTATGGCGTACATAGTATCCCTGCTCATTCACACAAAACAAAGAAAACAGTAAATAAATACACTTACAGAGTTTTGACAAGTCCTTTATAATAAAAAAAAAAACAATCCCATGATGTAAATCCAGTGTCAAGCATGTCATCCAGTGATGCAGATCCATGACAATCACTGTGAACACCACCCGCTGAAAGAATAAAATCCCATCAACCAATGGCTATGTCCGTTCCAATCGCTGACCCGCTGCAAATTACATCTTTTGGGGTCCTCACAAGAGGGCGGGTCTCTTGGATGACAATATTGACCAAATATGGCTATATTTGGTCAGTGTCATTGCCCTGATATGGCCATTTGATTACATTTGGTGATTGATATCATACTATCCCAGCCCTTTTGTTTACATGGATGGGGATTTCTAACCAGAAAATGAATGGTGCCAGGTAACATAACTGGTTGCTAGGGACATGGTGGGTGCCTGCACCTGCTTTTTCCTTAGCAGCCATTGACAGGACAGAAGCTGTAATACATAAAAGCAGTAGAAATACTGCTACTATATTTAATGTTTAGCTTCCACTGAATGAGCGCAAAAACCAGCATTCGGGCAAATGCCTAAACAGCCAACGTATAGTCCTAGCCTATGTTTGGACCAAACCTTGAGCTCATCCTTATTCAAAAGGTGTTTGTGGGACTTTGCAGGGGGACTACCAGAAACCTGTAAGTGAGGGCAAACATACAAATTAAGTATTGCAGCACTTTTTTTTCTTTTTTTTTTATGGGAGGCCTTTGTTTTACTTTAAGGTTATACTTTATAGAGTTACATTAAAGTGGACCTGGTTCACCACTGACTTCAATGCAGTTTTAATTCAAAATGTGCATTTGTTCAATTTTTTCTTCAACAAATTCTGATCAAATACAGTTTTGATATGCACATTATTACTGGTAACACAACATTTATCACAACTATTTATCTTAATGATGTTCATAGTGTTATGTTGTTCACTGCTTACAAATTTGTGGTGAAACATCATTATTTTCACAACCATTTTCCATTCAGATAAATACATCAGTGTATTGGGTGACATGTGGCAGCACTCCTTTTCCTCCTCTGCAGAGTGGGGGCTCCTCCCCCTGCCAACCCCTTTGCTTCTACAGCACACCAAATCTGTAATGGAGTCTGTTTTAACACTTAAAAACACACTCAAAAGACCAAGCTGATACTCTCCCGTGAACAATGAGACTTATTGGTTCTTCTCCATGTTATTAAAATGCATGATAACACAGTCTATAAGAAGTATAGATGTTATTTGCCACGTTCCCATGGAGCCAGACGAAATCCCGATGTAGCTGTAGCCAGTTGCTATGGGCGACTGCTGCAGGATCAACGCTTTTGCCCCACATTGGGCGCCAAATGTAGCCAAGTCCCGGACCCCCTTTGGTCTAATGAGAACCTCCAGAGTTAGGGATAGCTGACTTCCTTTTATGTAGAGTGGGTTACGAGGCATGGTAGGTGTGATGCAAGATAGATTAATGGGCACCAGACACTTCTTGAATGCAAAGAGATTTGTTGTCTCTTAAACAGAACTGTAGAAGAGGTGGTTTAGGGCCAGAACTCCCTTTAGTAGTTACAATGTTAATTGGCAGACTCTGAGACTTCTATAGGTAGACAGCCATGCAGGGAAAGGCAACCAGCCGGACACCACATCTACATGTGTAGACACGCTGTCTCTTATGGCAACAATCTTGAACAGTTCCTAACTAAGGTTACAATGAACTCTTTTACTTCCTCTACAATCTCCTATTGTAGATATTCACAAAGCTGAGCTCCCAGTCTCTCTTACTAGACCTACGGATCCACTGCCACTGGATCTCCTGAGCTCTTCCAATCTACTTTGTCAGTATCCTCCTCAAGCGTCACCCCCGCTTCCCTGCTGGGTCCCTAGCTTGGCATCCAAGATACTTCTCAAGCGTCACCCCACTGGCCTGCTTGGTCCCTAGCTTGACACACAAGGCTGCTGTGCAAGCATTACCTCCGCTGGCTGGATCCCTGGCTTGACACCTGCTGAAGTTTCCAAATACTTCCCCGTCCCCGGTTAGTGAGAATACTGCTCCGGTACTTGCTTCAGCTACTTACAGTGGTCCCTGGTAGAAAGGTGGATGCTTCCTTAGTAGTGACAGCTTCCCCTCTACCTCTGACCATGACAGGTTCTCCGGCCGGCAGAACCGTCACTTCTGATTGGACTGCAAGACACAGTCCGAACCCTACGCTGCTGTCTCTTTCTTCTGGATAGGCCCTCACACAGCCTAGAAGACAGATGTCCCAGGATAGGCCTCAGGCTCTGGCCTAGCAGCCTGGGACAGTACAACACACGTCTACCCAGACAGCCATCCAGGTGGCACAGAACCCCAATCACCTGACCTTACCCAAATAAATAGGCTCTCCCAGCAGGCCAGAGGACCCAAGAAGATCCCTGCCCATTGGCTGGGATACCCCATCTATTCCTAATCTGTCCTTGCAATACCCTTGTCTTATCTAATGCCACCAGATACCCAGCCATCTAGTGACAGAAGAGAGAAGTGCAGCAATTCCAGAATTAGGGTGGAATCCATTGATCCCCTATCAAATGACCAAGGCAACTTTACCTGGTAGGTAAATTTACTAGCAACTCTGCCTAAACATTAGGGTGCTACATTTGTTATAAAGGTCAGGCAACGCACTGACACCTTTGCAGCCACTGTGCATTGTGCTGGGTGTTCAGTGTGTCCCTGTACCTTTAAGGAGGGGTGGGCTTTCTCCAGCCCATCTGCCCTTCATCTATCTCATCAGAATGCATGTGCTTCCACTGTGGAGAGTCTTACAAGGTAGACTTAAGGACCACAGGTAACAGGGTGCCTTACCGGGCCTTTGGCTTACACATGCATTTGCAAATGCGTGTAGACTAAACCCCTGTTTTTAACGCATACTGTTATAGGGCGTACACACAGTCGGACTTTGTTCGGACATTCCGACAACAAAATCCTAGGATTTTCTCCGACGGATGTTGGCTCAAACTTTTTTTGTCTACACACGGTCGCACAAAGTTGTCGGAATTTCCGATCGCCAACCACGCGGTGACGTCAACCACGTACGACGAGACTAGAAAAGGCCGGTTCAGAACCAAGCGCAGCACCCTTTGGGCTCCTTTTGCTAATCTCGTGTTAGTAAAAGTTTGGTGAGAGATGATTCGCGCTTTTTCAGACTCGTGGTTTTCAGATCGTTTTCTGCCATTCAGTTTGTGCTTGTGGGTTTGTATCTGCTCTTCAGTGCGTGCAGTCAGTTCGTATCTGAGTTTTCTGTGTGATCTTGCCCGCTCGTTGCTGTTTTTCAGGTCGCTCTTCACAGGCCTTGCTGTTCTTCAGTGCGTTCTGTTACTTCGTTCTGAGCAGCCGACCGTTTTCTAGCCATGTTTCGTATGCGTACTCCTCGTAGAGTACGTGCTGTGCGGGGGCTTGGTGTTGGGGTCCTGACCTTGACACAAGTCCAATTCATAAACAGGGTGGGGAGGAGTTCATGGACCAAGAATTGGTTGCTTCAGCGTGACCAGTTCTCTCATATGCCTTTGCTCCGTGAGATCCGTGAGAATAATCCTGATGATTTCAGGAACTTTCTCAGGATGACAGACCCCGTATTTCACCGTTTGTTGGCTCCGCTGACCCCCTATATCAGCAGGCAGGATACCTGCATGAGGCAAGCCATCACTCCGGAGCAGAGGTTGGTCGCTACCCTGCGGTATTTGGCGACAGGGAGAAGTCTGCAGGACTTGAAGTTCTCGACAGGCATCTCCCCCCAGGCTCTGGGTATCATTATCCCAGAGACCTGTTCTGCCATCATACAGGTCCTGCAGAAGGAGTATATGAAGGTAAGATTTTTATTCTTTTATATCACATTTTATTGTATTGAATGTTTGCTAATATATTGTATTTCTTTCCTCATTCCCTAATTACCATGATTGGAATATGCTGTGAATGTCCCCTTTGTCCTCATGCATGCTGGATTTTTATGTAATTATTATTTTAGGTCCTTCATACATATTTGCCCTTCACTAACCTCCCCAGCATGGTGTCTCCTGCCCTATATTCACCTCATGTAGTCACTTAACAATGTATTTTATCAGCTCCATAGTAGTGCTTTACCCCAAACACCCCCTAAAATGTTTGGAAATGTTATTTTTGATTTAAATTCAGGCAGAGTGGCAGAGGCTTTTTTTTTGTGGTGTCCCCAAATAATTTTTAGTAACCCACCCTCCCCCAACTGCTAAGTCAGCTGATCCCAATTCTCTATCCTCAATCATCTATCTGCTGACTTTGCCAAACCCATACACTATACCCATCTATTTACTGGTCAGATTTGTGGATGAATTCCCCAAAGCATGTAGTGCAAGGGCCTGCCTGTATACTTTCCTATGGTACTGTTTAAAGTTTTTGTATCCTATTATTATCTTGATAGGTAATAGCAGAATGTCCAAATGTGCTCAAATGTGTACAGTGTGTATTTATATCTTTGTATTATGACACTTCTTACCTGTCCAGTGGGCTGCCAATAGTGTAACTAAGGAGGGGCTGTTGCAAGTAATACCCTGTATTTAGGCATTCATCTCTCAATGAAGTGAAGAGGGTTACCTGTCCAAGATTTACACACACCCCCTATAATGTTAGAAATGGCCCATGAGAGGGGGGGGGGGAATATGATAGGTGTACCTTATACTTTGGCGTTGTTAAATTCCCCTTAGTAAATGCTATCTGGAGGTTGTCCCATAATGTTTGTGTATAATCTGCTTGCCATGTTTCTGAGCAAAAATAGTAATGTTTATTGTTTTTTCCTCAACAGTTTCCTTCCACGCCACAGGAATGGCAGACTGTGGCCTCCCACTTTGCCGAGCGGTGGGACTTTCCTAACTGCGGAGGGGCAATTGATGGGAAACACGTCCACATCGTCCCACCACCCAACTCGGGGTCGTACTATTATAATTACAAGGGGTTTAATAGTATAGTGATGTTGGCGGTGGTGTCGGCTAATTAAGACTTCTTGTATGTGGACGTGGGGAAGAATGGCCGCATGTCCGATGGTGGAGTCATCGCCCAGACGGAGTTCTACAGGTGTCTCCAGAATGGCAGCTTGGACTTGCCAGCTCCAGAGGACAATGTGGAAGGACTCCCATTTGTGTTCGTTGCTGATGAAGCGTTTGCGCTGGGGGACCACCTGATGCGGCCATTCCCAATGAGGACCCTCACCCCGGAACAGAGGGTTTTTAATTACCGGATGGCCAGAGCCCGAAGAGTGGTGGAGAACACATTTGGAATCCTGGCCAGCCGGTTCCGACTATTTCTGACACCCATCCATATGGCGGAGTATAAACTGAACCATATTATACTGGCGTGCTGTGTTCTCCATAACTTTTTAAGGAAACATTCGGCCAACTATGCTGGCTCAGTTGGGCCTGAGGCCGGAATCCTACATCAAACCACACTGACGGCGCTTGAAAGTGGCCGTCCTGGCTTGCCCTCCCTGAGTGCCCGTGATGTCCGGTTACGCTACCTGGAGTTCTTTGCGGGTAGGGGGGCTATCAATATGCCAGCAAATCTGTGAAGCCTTTTTATAATAAAAAAAAAAGAAATTCTTGGTGGACATTTACTGCTTGTGTTTGTTTTAGCTGACCCTGACAGAAATGTGTGGAGTCCAGAAAATGTCGTGATTGTGTAACCTTATACAAAGCACTGTTGGCTGTTATTTCCTAAATGCAAAAACACATTTCACTACAAGTGCACTTGCAACTGCACTGAAACTGCACTTGTAGTGCCAAGAGGATTTGCCCTTAGGAAATAACCCCCATTTTTGCAGAAAACAGCAATTACATCACCCCAAAAGTGTTGTATTGTAGTGTTGAGACAATAATCCACACATTCTTGAGTAAGCAACTTTTTTATACCTGCACAATCACATGTGCATTTACCAAAGGTTTTTAAAACAAACCAACATGTTTGTTGTATAACAATTTTTGCAGTAGCATTATCAAAAATCGAAATGTTCATTTCAGATAAAACAGGCCTGTGTAAAACCAACAAGAAAGCCAAAAAACTTGAACTTACAAAGTTCACATTAGGTAAAACCTGAAGGCTATATCAGACATCAGTATTTAGGAACTGGGTTTGATATAGCGTTCAGATGGGGGGAAATCACCCCTGGAAAAGCCAAATTTGGAAGATGCACACCAATTTACGAATGTCAACATGTGCTATCTGCCATCAGGGGGGATCAAGGGACATGTTTTGGGGGAGCAAGCCCTTCCTCAACGCTACTTTATAATTGAGGAAGGGGTTGCACCCCCAAAACGCGTCCATTGATCTCCCGTGATGGCAGATAGCACATGTTGGCACACTGTGTGCATCCTCCAAATTTGGCTTTTCAAAACATTTAAAAAAAAGTTAAAAGATTGGACCACAATCCAAAAAGTGATTTTGTGGGCTTTTAAATTCGCCCCAAAACATCAATGATGTTATTTTTTTTTTAATAACATCATTGATTTTTTGCTGTATGTTTTGCAGTTCGACATTACACCCCATGATCTCCCAGATCAGGATCTGGGCACTTTCTGATGTGAAACGTTCTGGATCCACAACATCACGATCACCTAAAAAGAGAGAAACAAAACAAAAACAGGTCTCAAAAATCTTCCACCATCCATCTCTTTTACCTGAGCCTGTGGTCGCAGACACTCACCTGTTGTGGTGCCAATCTCCACCACATCTTCTTCTTCCTCCTGCTCAGCTTGGGCTGCTGGTATTTCACCTTCTTCCAGAGGTGGGGGGTCTCTGGTCTCCTCGGATGAGGGGTGTCCTCCGAGTCTTTTCTCCCCTATGTAAAACAAAAATGGTATAATTAGCACACAGATATTTGAGGGCAGAACTATAAATAGGAAACATTGCTTGGAAGTGGGGTACAATTGTCTATTTTAGCCGAGTTCCAAGATGTATTTTTTTTATTGGCCTTTGTCAAGTTGCAATACTTTACCTGTTTAGTACAAGCTTTACAGATGGAGACCCCCCTATAGTATACACTGGAGCACCTGTGTGGCCCCCTAATAAAAATGGTGTTCTTGTGTCCCACACTAGTGCTCCAGTGTCCAGATGTGAAAACAGCTGCTCAGTGTCCTCTCCTTACACAGAATCTAGTTTGCATTTCATTCTAGTAACAAACCCATCTACACAAACAAATATTTGGCATCCAAGTAGGCCCAAAAAAAAGGTGGGAAAATGCATATGGCCTAAACAATGGTGTTTTAGAGGCCGAAAGAAAAATGTTTGATACGAACGAATAATGGGCCCATGAACATTAAAGTTGCCCTTTTAAACTGTACAATTAAGAAAAGCATATGGAGCAGCACAAACGCAATAAAGACAGAAAGAATAGGAACACAGCACAACTACTTACTTTTTTACAGCACTCTCCGGATCTTTCGGTACTGCTCTGGCTCTCTTAACTTCAGGTCCGACCACCGCTTCCTGAGCTGATCTTTCGATCGTCGTACCCCAAAATTCTTGTGAAGGCTTTTGACCACTTTCGACATGATCTTTGCCTTTCTGATGTTGGGGTTGGGGTAAGGCCCATACTTTCCGTCATAGTCGGACTTCTTCATGATGTCGACCATCTCCAACATCTCCCCAAAGGACATATTTGTGGCCTTAAAACGTCTCCTTCTGGATCGGGACGTGTCCGGATCCGGGCTTTCCTCCTCCTCCTCCTCGTTGCTATAATTAGCACACACCTGCTCTAACTCCGCCATGTGCTCTTCACCCACTGCGCCGAACGAAAAGGGGCGGGGAATAGACTAGAAAGAACGTCAGGGGCGGGCGGAGTTACATGCATGCGCAGTGTGTATAAAGCGTAACGCGCGTGCGTATTACGTACGATCTGTGAGCGGAGGAAGGAGCATTGGACGCGCCGATCGTAAGAACGAAGGTAAGAGACAAACTTGTGCCTATACTGCTTCTACATTGAAGCCTATATTGTAACAAGATTAGGAGAGTTTTGTCTGACATTAGGCTTTGTCTTGTGTTGTGTCTTGCAGTGAACATGGATATCTTAGTGAAAGACAATGACTTCATGTCAGTATTCATAGATATCTTAAGGGAGCTGCCATGTCTGTGGGAGATTAACCACCCCCATTACAAGAACCAAGCAAAGAGGAAGGCAGCACTGGAGCAATTGTGTGAAATTGTGAAGCAGGTGATCCCCACGGCAGACATCACCTATTTAAAGATATTAATTGGTGGCCTGAGGAGCACATATCTAAGGGAGCGCAAGAAAGTCCTGGATTCACAGAGATCCGGAGCAGCAGATGACATCTATGTCCCCAGGATGTGGTACTATGACAGGCTGCATTTTCTGGCAGGCCAGACTGAACCCAGGCCATCCCTCTCCAGTCTTCCTTCCACGCTTCCTTCCCCCCCCGGCTGAGGCTTCTGACGCCCAACCTGGGCCTTCCAGGCCACATGTGGAGGAGCCCAGATTGAGCCAGGTATAGCATTCCTCGAAATATTTCTGCTTGTCCAATCAATGATGTTAACTAGATGTTAGTTTGGAGTACTAATTTAGGATTGTGATTGATGAAGCAACAACTAAAACCATGTCCCTTTTTCATACACAGGGAAGTCTCAGCCAGGAGGTGGCCGGGCCGAGCCGGCTGGCTGATCTGCAGGTCCCTCCACCCCCCCTGAAAAGAGAAAGTGGCAGTAGGAGGAGTGCCCTAGAGGAGGCTACCGGAGGACTCTTTTGGAGGGCTACAGAGGTCCTGGGAGCACGACAGACTGTGGAGGAGGACATTGCTGCCGTCATTGCCTATAAAATGCAGAGGATGGAGGAGGGCCAACAAGTCTTGTGTGAGGCGCTCATATTGGAGGACCCTGGATCCAGTCTGGTCGGCCAAAAAATGCAGCCTCTTGTGGTACCACAGCCTGGGGACACACATGTCATCTGCTGCTATCCGGATCTCTGCAAATTCTGGACCAGACTGCCCTCCCTTACATATGGACTCCTCAGGCCACCAATTTTGATGTTCAAGAATTGATGTCTGCCGTGGGGGTCTCAGGCTTCGCTAATTTCTCATGTTGATCCAGTGTTGCCTTCCTCTTTGTTTGGTTCTGAGCCCTTAATAAAGGATTTTTGTTTTGAATTATACTCTCCTATGTGTTTTACTTCAAAAAGGACAGTTTGTTGGTGAGGATTCAGGTACATTTCAAATATACAATGTGAAATTAACAAGGGACACCAACACCAAACAATCTCCTTGAGATTAAATAATAAAAGATATCAATGGTGTTGGGGTAACTTCACACACAAAACACACACAAAAATATTCTGTATTAAAAATAAAAATAACATTGAACAAAGATCAGCCTTTGAAAAAATCCAAACATTAAATTAAAAAAAAGGCTTAAAATCCCCAAAAAAATTAAATAAAAAAAAAAAAAAATTCTGTCAGATGTGACAACTAATAACAATATATTGAGGGAATCCCAATAAAAAAACAAAAATAAAACTTTGTGAGAAGTGTGTGTGAATATGAGCAGCAAAACTACTTAATTCTTGTCACATTATAAAGAAGAAGAGAGTGCGCTGTATTAAACCATTTTTAACATTGCAGCGTGACGAAAGTGCTGTATCCATTGCGAACGCTAAGTTTACCAGAATGAGCTGTTCCGTCTTGGAATTTCTTCTGAGCATGTGTGGCACTTTGTGCGTCGGAACAAGCCACACACGGTCGGAATTGACGCGATCGGATTTTGTTGTCGGAAAATTTTATCTCCTGCTCTCCAACTTTGTGTGTAGGAAAATCCGATGGAAAATGTCCGATGGAGCCCACACACGGTCGGAATTTCCGACAACACGCTCCGATCAGACATTTTTCATCGGAAAATCCGACCGTGTCTACGGGGCATTAGACAGGTTTATTTGGTTTGTCTCTGCTGGTCGGTAAGTAGAACTTAGTATTTTTCTTGGATTTATCCTTGGTTGTTTTTTGCTCTCATGTGTGCCCTCCAATGCTCCTTACTGTATAGGCCAGTTATAGATGGGGGCAGTGGTTCACTTTTTGTATGAATGTACATAGATCACCTAGAGGGGATTGTATTTTTCTCAACAAGAGTAGAATTATACTTTAACTCAAAAGTGTTATACTACACTAAATTTTCCACCCATCTTCCAGGTTATTGCATTAGATATTGTAATAAGCCAATATAAAGTAAAAGTAGTGCTGAAAAAAGCACTTGTGGGTCTAGACAATCTTTTTTTTGCAAAATAAGCTAGGTTCACACTTGGTAAAGCAGTGTCAGTTCCAGCAGGGGGCAGAGTAGTGCGATTCTCAGCGCATCACACTGCTTGTTTTTTTTCAACTTTATTTTGAAGTGTCACTTAGTGACAATTCATTTTGTGTCACCGCATAGCAGTGTGATGCATTGTGTGCTATGCTGCATTGTACGCAGACTACTACCGTGTTTTCCCGAAAATAAGACCTACCCCGAAAATAAGACCCAGTGTTATTTTCCAGGGGGGCTGCAATATAAACCCTACCCTGAAAATAAGCCCTAGCTTAAAATGCTTGTGAAATCCTATAATCTACTCTATTACAGTAGTATATAATGTAAAATGTGTGTGTTTCTGTAATATAATTGCGGGGAAAAGAGCTCCGGGGGGGTCACAGAAGAGCAGAATGACGCTATAACGAAGATATTTGGCACAATTATATTACAGAAACATACACATTGTACATTATATACTACTTTAATAAAGTGGAATATAGGAGTTACAAGCATTTTAACTTGGTTCACACTGGGGATTCCTGTCAGGCAGGGAGAGAGAGGGGGAGAGAAGACAGCACATTACATGGTAAGCCCTACCCAGAAAATAAGTGTCTTTTGTTGCCAAAATTAATATAAGACCTGGGCTTATTTTCGGGGAAACACAGTACACACGGTGCTCTAATCCTTTTATAGGATGGAACAGCAGGAGTCATTTGTCTTCATACTTTGTGCTCAAAGGTGTCTCTATTTCTCATCTCAGCTAGTTTGGAAGGTATAAACATTAAGGTGGCAAAGTTTCTACTGTTTGTGTCTCTCCAACTGATATGACCTGCAAAGTTCTATGTACTAGAGAAAAGAAGGGGGTTGTGTCTCTCCCACGGGTAGACCAGATCAGGAACCTCCACCTATGTAGTAATGTTGAATATAGACTTCTAGTGTGCCCTGTTGATGACATCATTTTGAAATGCATGGTGATGTCATGGTGCTAGGAAAGAACAACATCGCAGATGCTCACCTGATCTCTGTTGTCTTTGGAATTTGGGATTATTTACACAGCTGGTGATATAATTATGTTGGAAAAGTTAACAACATATTTTCCTATGTAAATTTTGCTTCATACAGTATGGATAGATTCTGCATTATTACATGTTACATATTTCAGAAAACTTGGACCAGATAATTTATTCTTACTTTGTACTGTACTTTTACTTGTATGTTTTGGTCCTAGGTCATGAGGGAGAGCTGGAAGGCAGCTAATGAAATGTGGGACTGGTAAACGCTGATAAGGGCCGGTCTTCCAGGAACATGAACTCCCAATTCTGCATTTCCTACAGAGATCTGGACATCTCTAAAACTGCAATCAACCTAATAACGATGCACTTGAGCGGTAACAGGTTGTCATTAGAGCAGCATCTGCTCTCATCAAAGTTAATTATTCAGCTGCTTTGTTTTTCGAGTTGGTGCCTGTTAAAATTTAGCAGAATCTTAATTAAAACACATTTACAAACTCCTTAGATGCTCGTCTCCTCTGAAGGAATCGGCAGTCTTCCCTGGAAGCATCAGGCATGGTTAGAGACATTAAATAGGAACTGAACATGTTTTTTGTTAACTCTTGGAATGCTAAAATAGTATTACATTATATTCACCAGCTTGACTCTTAGATTGTTCTGGCCTGTAATTAACACAGTGATGCAGACTCAAGTGCTAACAGGTAGTTGGAGACAGAAGAGGCCTAAACCATCCCTGGCTATCTAGAGAAAAGACTACATACTACTCATATGCAATACTTTAAGATTAATTGACTGAAAAAGGCACATTTATTTTACTAGACCTGAACAAAGAAAGGACATGTATACAAACCAATTATACAATTATTTTAAAATAGAGGCTATCATCATATTTTGGTCTCACTTTTAATAGTTTAAAATATATTATTAAAATGCTATTAAAACAGAAAGTGCAATTTTGAACAAAAATTGCCAATCTCTTTTCCTATACTCATCGCATACCTTAATGAGTCCCTTTAATAAAGACTAATAGGCATTCTCTCTGACTGGAGGCAAAGCATTATACACAGCTGTACTTCCCTTTAAAGTAGGACATGTTTATTTAACATGCTTCTAAAATTGAACACTTAAACCATGTATGTTGTTGCACATGATCCTGTAATGACAACAGGTTCCTTCACTTTTTAGATAGATTCTAATTAAGTCGTTGTAGGCTTGATTTACTAAAACTGGAGCGTGCAAAATCAGGTGCAGCGCTGCATAGAAACCAATCAGGTTCCAGGTTTTATTGTCAAAGCTTAATTAAAGAGGCTGAAGATAGACGCTGATTGGCTACCATGGATTTTACACTTTCCAATTTGAATAAATCAAGTTATTAGGTTTGCCACCCCTCTAAAAATTGGTTAGCATTAGGATCACTTTTCAAAGGTGTTTGACAGGCGATGAGGAGGCTATAACCCCATAAATGCCACACCACCAATTGCACGTGGTAACAAGATGGTTGCAGCATAGCCCTATTCACTTGAATGGTATTGAATGGCAGCTATACTGCCCACTGAATGCAACAGGGGGATAATTTTTGCTGTGCCTGTGAAGCAAAGCATCTCGGCTGTGGTATGTGAACAGCATCGCCCGCTGCCTCTGCAACAAAGTGGCCCAATTTAGTGTTTTTTACCATTACCCTCAAATGAGCCCTTACTTAGTTTAGCTGCAGCACTGTCACCCTTTCCTGCATGTTTGTGATTGGGACTACAAGCAGCTGTGCCAAAACACAGTATATTGCCACATTCCACCGTAGTCACCCTAGTGAACCTCTGATTTTCAGTTGCTGCTGAGGGACACATATGGGTTGATTTACTAAAACTGAAGAGTGCAAAATCTGGTGCAGCTCTGCACAGAAACCAATCAGCTTCCAGGTTTTTTTGTTAAAGCTTAATTGAACAAGCTGAAATTAGAAGCTGATTGGCTGCCATGCACAGTTGCACCAGATTTTGCACTCTCCAGTTTTAGTAAATCAACCCCATAATTCCACAGGTAGTTCATACAGAGTCTACAGAATGTGCACAGCACAGGGAGAGAAAACATATACAGAGTAAGGGGTGATTTACTAAAGGCAAATTGGCTTTTCACTTAGCAAGGGAAATTACACGTTGTAATGGAATTTTCCAAAGACCTTAGTAAATATGTTGACATTTCACTTTGCAAAGAAGACAAAAACTTTGCAAAGAAAAAAAACAAACTGTGTTTTTGCTTGCACGTGATTGGATGACTGAACTCAGCAGTGCTTCACCTTATTTACTAAGCTCTGGGGAAAGTTCCATTGCAAAGTACAACTTCTCTTGCAAAGTAAGCAGTATATTTGCTTTAGCTCTCCTGTGTCAGTGAGCGGCTGCTGCAGAGGTGAGGAGGTAGCGCCAACTATGCCATTGGAGTCTATGGGTGATGTCACAAATCCCGGAATTCCTCTCTGTGGTTAAGCGATTCCTAAATCGGATCTGCAGGATTGCATGACTGGGTTGGAGTGGACTAAAAATATATAAGTATACAGATCTTTTTTATACCAGTTAGGCAGGATAGAAAGGAGGGGGGAGGGAACATTTTTAAGAAAATTTTGGTTTTTCTTCCACTTTAAAGTGTTACTAAACCCACAACAGTAAAATCAGTCTGTAAACGCAGTAAAGCATGCTTGTTATACTCACTGTGGAACCTAAGGTGTTAATCCTCTGCATTGTGTAAAAAGACTGTTATATCTTGTGTGCACAGATCCTCCTCTTCTTCCACTGACTCCAGAACATGTGCGGATAAAACAGAGCCTTTGAAGTCATGCTGCACATGCTCAGTTTGGTGTGTTTTACTAGAGAGTGTTTTTTTTCTTGGGAGGGTGCATGTGGTCAGCACAGAACCAATCAGCACTGTTCAGACAGAGGGTCAGGGTCCTTGATCCTGATAGGACAGCTCAGTGCAGTATGAAAACACCTCCTACAAGCTCTAACCAGGAACTGATAGAAGTCACAAGACTGCTATATACTGCTGATCAGAAAAGGCATTTAGCAGATTATATTTACTAAAACTATTGCATTTCAATGTTCTGTGTACTGTGGGAGACCAGATATAGTGAATGCAGGGTCCTGGATTTAGTAACACTTTAAGAAACAAAAATGGGACTATTTATAAAAACAGGGCAAAGAAAATGTGAAGAACATTAAACTGTGGTCCATATTGACCATAATCATGTTTCCTTTATTTTTTTATGTGAAATAAGTAATGTGATTGATCCTTGAGAATAACAACTGACTTCTTATTTTTCTCTAAATTAAAAAAAAAAATAGCCACCCTCTCCGAGGTAGAATTTTTGGTTGTATTTCATAATTTACATTGTGATAACTACTCGTTGGGGTGTTGCTGCTGGGAGATAGAGACAAACTTTTGGTAGTAACTTCAGCTAGGGGCACGCTAATCCAAGAGAATCATCTATACAGCAAGTTCCTTTTATCCTATGACTGAAAGTCTCACCTGCTGCTTCTTTATTGTAACTGTCATGTTTCATTATTGCCCTGGCTGTGTTCTATTATTTTCCCCAATCAACAACAGAAGAAGAAAAACGTATGTTAGCAGTAAACTGCAAAGACATGAAAGGAAGAATAGATATAACTTTTCCCTGAAATGCATAGGAATGTTATTGTGGTATTCAGGGGACAGAAGTTACACCTACTGCAATGTGGAGGAACAAATCTCTTCAGAAATCTTAATTCACATCTAAATTGTCACTCTTCAGACTGTGCCCTATTACAAATATCTGCATTGACTATATTGTTTGTTTTAGCTACGAACACAGCGCATTTTTTTTTCTGTAGCATTTCATCCATCTAGAATAGCTGAACCTTCACCCGTATGTGAGAATCATTTGCTTGAGATGTGTGCCACTTTTGTTGAGACATACACATGCTGTCTTGTATCCTCTCATGAATTTCTCTGTGTCTTCCATACTCCCTGTAGGGAGACAAGCTTCAAGTGAGGCTTAAAATTTGATAAGAAGCTAATGATGCATACATGTACAGATGTGCATCCTTCATCCCCATTAGACTGCTGTGGAGGGAAATCGTGGTCGAGATTTATTAACTCTTGTGCAGCCAAACTCGAGCACACCACTAAGAAATTGTGTGCCATGCTTTGTTCAGTTTATTAATGTGAAATAATGCCTTTAAAAATAAAGTGCAGGTATTATTTGGAGGTGAGTTCTCTGCAGGCCCAGACAAGGAATTCGTCAGTTATGACATTTGGCAGAAGAGCTAGTATGTCTGAGTCTGTGAATGGAGTTGAGCTAGTGTGTGTGCAACTCAGACAGTTTACATATGCCCTGGTGCCAATGAATGCTACAGATCCAAAAGCCTTAGCAAAGATTGCTTGCTTATCCAGAAAAATGAGACCCAGTGTGCTTTAAAGTCAAGGCTGTATTTCACTCTCAGTACAGCCATAGTACACTTTTTTTGGTTTATAAAGCTGAAATAATACTGTTATAGAAGCTCACATAGATGGATTAACAAGGGAAATACACTACACTATGGCTTTACTTTTAGATATAGGCCTGTAGGGCTAGTGGTTTTGTCTCTATGGGAATACAATAATCATTTTCAAGCAATATGTTGAAGATAATTTTGTCTATAAAATAACACATTTACAATTTTCTGTAAAAAATAAATGGAAAAATTGATGGCTTTAGTGCACTTCATTTATTGGCAATTAACCAGAGGCATGACTGCAGAAAATGGGACCTCGTAGTGAAATTATGAAGAGACTACCTATTGGCGGGGCGAGGTGGTTCAACAGGGTGGAAACAGCAGAAAAAAAAAAAAACGACAACACAGGTGTGGAAGGTTTAACAATTATGACACACAGTAGCAAGTTACCAGTAGCAATGTTGTCCCATAGATGAATTTTACATTACCTGAGCAGCTCCTGAGAAGGGGTGGCTCATAGTGTGATGGCCTGGAAGTTCAGCAGAGCGGACAGTGGTGTCACTAGTCTGTCTCTCCTCATCAAGAACCTTTCCCTAAGGCTAAGTAGGCTGTCCCTAACCAACCTGGATCCTGTTCCTACTCTATCCACTTTGCAAATGAGTGCCAGCTACAGTGGGCCACTGCTATTTATTAGCAATGCCCATATCAAAGATGGCCACTGAGGTCAGACCACTGCTCCCCTGGTGGCACCTATGGATGCTGCTGAGAAATATTGCGCTTTCATCCCCTCTTAATACCATTAAGACCCCTTTCACACTGAAGGTGCTTTTCATATGTTTTAGTGCTAAAATTGCGCCTGTAAAGCGCCTCTCAAGCGCCTCTCAAACCTCCCCAGTGTGAAAGCCCAAGTCCTTTCACACTGAGGCGGTGCGCTTGCAGGATCAAAAAAAAGTCCTGCAAGCAGCGTCTTTGGGGCGGTGCGGGAGCAGTGTATGCACCGCTCCTAAACCGCCCCTGCCATTGAAATCAATGGGCAGCGCTGCCGAAGCGCCTGCAAAGCACTTCGGCAGCTGTGCTTTGCTGGCCCTTTTAACCCCCTGTTAACCCCTTCTTTGGGGTTAAAAGCGCCCCGCTCCCACCCGCACAGCGCTGGTAAAGCGCCACTAAAACTAGCGGCACTTTACCGCTGATGCGGCCCGCGCCCCAGTGTGAAAGGGCTCTAAATTCTTCCGGAAAATCTGCTGCCCTCTGCTAGAAAGTTGTCAATGGAGGGGGAGGGTGATCCTTTTTCCAATTCATGGATTTGTTTTTTAATTTTTTAAAATTTTTTATGACATGTTGGTGTTATATCTTTCAATTGGATGTTATAAGTTGCACTAGTGAATACAACTGGATTAAACAAAAACGGTGTCTTTTCATTTCAGGCTGCAAAGCAACAAAATGTGATTATTTTAAAGCAGGGTGATTCTTTTCTATACCCATTATATATATATATATATATATATATATATATATATATATATATATATATATATATATATATATATATAGATAGATAGATATAGCTATATCTAGATATATATATATATATATATATATCTAGATATAGATATATATACCGTATTTATCGGCGTATAACACGCACCTCAATTTAGGAGGGAATTTTAAGGAAAAAAAACTTTTAGGAGGGAAGTTGAAGGGAAAAAAACTTACATTTAAATGCCCATCATTGCAGCCTTGTCAGTGCAGCCTTGTCAGTGCAGCCTTGTCAGTGCAGCCATGTCAGTGCAGCCTTGCTAGTGCAGCCTTGCCAGTGCAGCCTTGCCAGTGCAGCCATGTCAGTGCAGCCTTGCTAGTGCAGCCTTGCTAGTGCAGCCATGTCAGTGCAGCCATGTCAGTGCAGCCATGTCAGTGCAGCCTTGTCAGTGCAGCCTTGTCAGTGCAGCCATGTCAGTGCAGCCATGTCAGTGCAGCCTTCCCCAGTGTCCAGTCCAGCCTTGCCCCAGTCCAGCCTTGCCCCAGTGCAGTCTTGCTGAAGCCTCTGAGCTTCAAAATCGCCGACCGCGATTTGAAAATGGCGCCGCCGGCGCCGAAATACACAGAGCCGGTCCTCAGCTCTTCTCGGCGGCTCTCGTTTACTTTCGGTTCCACTCGGACGGTGAGCGGAGCTATCCGAAACTAGCCGAGTATACTCGTCTAGGTTCGGGCGGCGCTCGAGTGAAACCGAAAGCCGCCGAGAAGAGCCGAGGACCGGCACTGTGTATTTCGGCGCCGGCGGCGCCATTTTCAAATTGCGGTCAGCGATTTTTTCGTTCTGACAGGTCAGGATCGCAGGGGATCGGCGTATAACACGCACCCGCGATTTTCCCCTGATTTTAAGGGGAAAAAAATGCGTGTTATACGCCGATAAATACGGTATATATATATATATATAGATATATCTATATCTATATAGATATATCTATATATATATATATATATATATATATATATATATATATATATATATATATATATAGATATATGTATATATATCTATATCTATATATATATATATAGATAGATAGATATATATCTATATACAGTCAGGTCCATAAATATTGGGGACAAAATTCTAATCTTTTTGGCTCTGTACACCACCACAATGGATTTGAAATGAAACAGATGTGCTTTAACTGCAGACTTTCAGCTTTAATTTGAGGGTATTTACATCCAAATCAGGTGAACGGTGTAGGAATTACAACAGTTTGTATATGTGCCTCACACTTTTTAAGGGACCAAACGTTATGGGACAGATTAACAATCATCCATCAAACTTTCACTTTTTAATACAGCCTGAAGTCTGGAACACATAGACATCACCAGACGCTGGGTTTTATCCCTGGTAATGCTCTGCCAGGCCTCTAATGCAACTGTCTTCAGTTCCTGCTTGTTCTTGGGGAATTTTCCCTTCAGTTTTGTCTTCAGCAAGTGAAATGCATGCTCAATCAGATTCAGGTCAGGTGATTGACTTGGCCATTGCATAACATTCCACTTCTTTTCTTTAAAAAACTCTTTGGTTGCTTTCGCAGTATGCTTCAGGTCATTGTCCATCTGCACTGTGAAGCGCTGTCCAATGAGTTCTGAAGCATTTTGCTTAATATGAGCAGATAATATTGCCTGAAACACTTCAGAATTCATCCTGCTGCTTTTGTCAGCAGTCACATCATCAATAGATACAAGAGAACCAGTTCCATTGGCAGCCATACATGCCCACGCCACGACACTACCACCACCATGATTTACTGATGAGGTGGTATGCTTTGGATCATGAGCAGTTCCTTTCCTTCTCCATACTCTTCTCTTCCCATCACTCTAGTACAAGTTGATCTTGGTCTCATCTGTCCATAGGATGCTGTTCCAGAACTGTGAAGGCTTTTTTAGATGTTGTTTGGCAAACTCTAATCTGGCCTTCCTGTTTTTGAGGCTCACCAATGGTTTACATCTTGTGGTGAACCCTCTGTATTCACTCAGGTGAAGTCTTCTCTTGATTATTGACTTTGACACACATACACCTACCTCCTGGAGAGTGTTCTTGATCTGGCCAACTGTTGTGAAGGGTGTTTTCTTCACCAGGGAAAGAATTCTTCGGTCATCCACCACAGTTGTTTTCCGTGATCTTCCGGGTCTTTTGGTGTTGCTGAGCTCACCGGTGCGTTCTTTCTTTTTAAGGATGTTCCAAACAGTTGATTTGGCCACACCTAATGTTTTTGCTATCTCTCTGATGGGTTTGTTTTGCTTTTTCAGCCTAATGATGGCTTGCTTCACTGATAGTGACAGCTCTTTGGATCTCATATTGAGAGTTGACAGCAACAGATTCCAAATGCAAATAGCACACTTGAAATGAACTCTGGGCCTTTTATCTGCTCCTTGTAAATGGGATAATGAGGGAATAACACACACCTGGCCATGGAACAGCTGAGCAGCCAATTGTCCCATTACTTTTGGTCCCTTAAAAAGTAGGAGGCACATACACAAACTGTTGTAATTCCTACACCGTTCACCTGATTTGGATGTAAATACCCTCAAATTAAAGCCGAAAGTCTGCAGTTAAAGAATATCTTGTTCATTTCATTTCAAATCCATTGTGGTGGTGTATAGAGCCAAAAAGATTAGAATTGTGTCGATGTCCCAATATTTGTGTCGATGTCCCAATATTTATTTATTTATCGGTTAGCCAATGAGGAGAGAGAGGGGGGAGGCAGAATCGCGGTTCCGTGTCTGATAGAACACAGGGACCGTTGACTCGGTTCGGGAGCCCCCATAGCAAGCTGCTTGCTGTGGGGGCACCCAACAGGAGGGAGGGACTAGGACCATAGAAGAGGGACCCAAGAAGAGGAGGATCTGGGCTGCTCTGTTCAAATCCACTACACGGGGCAGGTAAGTATAACATCAGAAGAATTTAGAAGTAATCTTCAACAGTGCTCCTCCCTAAAGACTCCACTTCACCCTGGTGTCACATAGAAAGGCTTCCCAGAAAGAGCATGAGTAGTCAAAATGTGCACATTTTATAGCAGTGCCTTAATGCCAATAAAGCTGGGGATTTCATCACTGTCTCATAGATAACAGTACCAAATCTCACACATGCATAGAAATAAAAATAGAGGCAGATGCTCCTAATAGTCTAAATCCAGTTATATAAAAAAGCTTTATTATACGGAATATTATGCATGCACAGATCCTTAATAGAAGAGCTATACAAACACAATTACTTGGGACCTGATCAACAGGACTTCCGCATAAGTGATAATGTCACAATGTCAGGCTCCTTCCTATGCATTTTTCTTCACAATTGACGCCATCCTATGCGTGTTTTTTTTTCACATATGATTGACTTTCCCACGTTAGGGACTGCTTTTACTTCATTTGGTGTTACTTGCACTGGCTTTTTGGTCTGAGTATATTTACACTATTTTGACATTGGTACTTTATATGATATATCTCATATTATGTAATCAGCTTTTCCTTTTTCACGTATTTATTACCATGGTTTGATTTTTTTTATTTCAGGTTTTTGAAATACATATGTATTGGAGATTTTATACCTGCCAACGCATTTTTATTTGTATTCATCTAGTCCTGGAATCAACACAGTCACATTGGTGATTGGCCTTTTTTAATTCAAGCTAAGCAATTCAGTTAAAGATCCCCTTCCCGCATATGATGTAACAGAGAAGAATCCATCTGTTGAGGACATCCCTCTTACTCAGTTCTCTCCTCCTGTAAGCATGTTCTTTTTCAGCACATGTACATGCAGCAAACCTGCCATAAAGGATATTACAAGAGGCTAAAACCCATTCAAATTCAGGCACTTACACTAGTTAAGTGTTTGTATCTGCCTGGAGTTCAGATTATATTCCTACATTATAAGTGGGAAAAATAAAGTAAAGCTGAGTACCCAGTTTGCTTGTGGGTACATGGTGGAGAAAGCTTTCCTGTCCCAGTAGCCATGTTGGCTATTTGCATCCCTAGATGGTGCTGTTGTATCCCTTTCATCACTTGTCAGTTGGATGTTAGTTGAGCTGTGGCTCTTTTAGGGTTTCAGTTAATATTTTAATACATTATAGCACTCTTACCCCTCCCCCTTTTTTTTATACTGCACATGTACAGTATATTTTCTTCAAAAATTTTATATGACAGTCACTTAGCTAGTTTACAGTATAAGCCTACCTTGTACCGTAAAGCGAGTTTGACAATGAGCAATTAATCGTTTTCTGTAAACCGTTATTGCTCATTTGCTTGCACAGCCTAATTTTGTTTCTGTCTGGCGCTATCCCTCCACAGTCTCATATATTTAAAAAATGACTGGATTTCCTAAACTCGTTTAAACTGGTGATTACATAGTTACATAGTCAGGTTGAAAAAAAAGACACAAGTCCCTCAGGTTTAAACTATAGAAAATACAATCAATAAATACATTGAAAATCCCCATATATGAAAGCCTTTACCCACAGATGATCCAGAGGAAGACAAAAAGAACCCTATAAAGCATGGTCCAATTTGCTCCAACAGGGGAAAAATCCCTTCATGACAGTTTTGTACTAGGGTTGGTGTCACCCGGTGCTGAAAAAATTGGTGTCACCCCCCTTCCACCAACTATAGTCCCCCCTCAGTACAGATGCCCCTCCCTCAGTACAGACCCCCTCCACTAATTACAGACCCCCCTCCATTAAGTACAGACCCCCCTCTCTCAGTATAGACCCCCCACTAAGTACAGACCCCCCTCCACTAACTACAGACCCCCCTCCATTAAGTACAGACCCCACTCTCTCAGTATAGACCCCCCCACTGAGTACAGACCACCTCCCGCAGTATAGACCCCCCTCCCTCAGTACAGACCCCTCCCACAGTGTAGATCCCACTCCCTCAGTACAGACCCCCTCACAAAGTACAGCCCCCCCTCCATCAGTATAGACCCCCTCCATCAGTGCCCCCCCTCATTGCAGACCACCCCCCCTCCATCAGTGCAGACCCCCCTTCAGTGCAGACCACCTCCCTCTAACAGTGCAGAACCCCCTCAGTGCAGACCACCCCCTCCATCAGTGCAGACCCCCCAGTGCAGATCACCCCCTCCATCAGTGCAGACCCCCCTCAGTTCAGACCAAACACCCTCCATCAGTGCAGACCCCCCTCCATCAGTGCAGACCCCCCTCAGTGCAGAGTGCAGACCCCCCTCCGTGCAGACCCCCCTCCATCAGTGCAGAGCCCCCTCAGTGCAGACCCCCCTCCATCAGTGCAGACCCCCCTCAGCGCAGACCACTCCCCTCCATCAGTGTAGACCCCCCTCCATCAGTGCAGACCCCCTGAGTGCAGACCACCCCTACCATCAGTGCAGACCCCTCCATCAGTGCAGACCCCCCTGAGTGCAGACCACCCCCACCATCAGTGCAGACCCCTCCATCAGTGCAGACCCCCTCAGTACAGAGTGCAGACCTCCTTTACAGACCTTAGAACAGCGCGGGATACAGCAGTGTGTCCCTTGGACTCCCTCTCACTCAGTGGAGTGCTTCAGACCGAAGCCGCCTCCCCCTCCTGTAGATGTAAATAGAGAGGAGGGGGCGGCTTCAGTCTACTCACCGCTGTGTGGGACAGCCGGCGAGACATGAGAGATGTGTAGGGATGAGGGGTGAGGACTGTGTGGCGTTAGTGGTGCCGCTGCCCACAGGTGTCACCCCTCTGGTGGGTGTCGCCCAGTGCAGCCCGCACCCCCTGCTCCCCCCAGTGATGCCACTGCTTCATGATCACGTAAAGTGATTGGATACTCCCTGGATCAACAATCTCTGGTGTTTTTATTATTATTATAAATCTTAAAAACCAGATGCATCCAGCTTTTTTCTTTTAAAACAATCCACCGAGAACTAGTCCTTGAGGGAGTGTATTCCACATTTTCCCAGCTCTTACTTTGAAGCCTTTCAATTTGCAAAGGTTATACCCAGTGGTGGTTGGTGTTTCTTTTGGGGGGGACAAATAACCACCCCCGAGCGGCCGGCGGCACCTCTCCCCCTTCCACTCGCTCACTTGCAGTCTACAGGGCGGTCCGGCACTTACTCCATCTAGGTGTCAGGTGGCGGACAGTGGCTCCTGTGTCTTCTCCTCCATCACAGCGGCTTCCGCCATGCGTTCCCTCCCCTCCTCTTAGGCGTCCAATAGGATCGCCTGTCCTTTCAGCCAATCGGGTGATGGGTCTCAAGACCCGCTTCCTGATTGGCCGGGAGGAGGATCAGTGTTACTATAGCGAATATTCATTCGTTATTGGAAAAAAAACAAACATCCTTTCCCAAGAGGGTGTCAGTTACAGACGAAACATACGTCGGGAGGTTGACGTTCTGACGTCATCGCATTTTGTCTCGAACAAGCACTCGCCAGCCAGCCGGCGAATCGCTCTTTTTACACTACTATCTTGTAAGTTTTCTACTTTATATAAATAAATTGTTTTATCGGATTTACACTATGGCCACGCTTTCTTTGCCCTTATGTCCGTGATTTGGGTTGCGGTACCATCCATTACATGCCCGCAGCTACGCTGCTAGAGGGATGCCTTATTGCTGGCTGGATATCCGGATTTGAGGTCATATATATGCCCGGTTTGCCTACTACCGGCCACGCTACATAGAGGGATGCTTTTTCATTATTTTTGATTTTGGCACTAATTGATTTATATGCACTTATTATTATTTAGAAAACTCTTTGAATTTCTGACCTATGGACTTTGCTATATAATCTCAATGTAGATATTCATATTTGATGTTTTCTCACATTTTTCGAAGTTGCATTAATTGATTTTTATGCATTTATTATTACTTATGGCATAGCGCGTTTTTTTCTTTGTTTTAATTAATTCGTTATTGTAACACACCTGGGTGGGCTCGGTTCGCAGTGCTCTATGTACCCCCATACTTATTAATATGAGGGGCAGGATCTGGGGGCCCCCTTCCAGATTCCTGTAAGTCCTCCCCTGCACCCTCACAACCAGTGGGCCAGGGTCGTGGGGAACAGGCCTGTGTCCTCATCAACATGGGGTCCCCCCAAAAGCACTCCCTTTCTTTATAGCATGTATCTTGGTATGATTCAGGGGGGTTCGCGTTCGCCCCCCCCTTTCCAGGCCTGCCAGGCTGCATTCTCAGATAAGGGTCTGATGGGGATTTTGTGGGGGGTGACCCCACTCGATTTTAAAACATTTTTTGGCACAGAGTCCCCCTCAAAATCCATACCAGACCCAAAGGACCTGGTATGGATTGGGGGGACTTCCACACTGTTTTTTAAAAACATTTTTAATGCCAGCTCTACTTTTGTTTACATTTTGAGTTCAGCGGGGAATCCCACTGATATCTGATGAGTCATAGTTGTTCAAGCTGAGTTTCACCCAAAAGTGGAACTTCTGCTTTAAGCACTCCTCGCCCCCTACATGCCACATTTGGCATGTAATTTTTTTTTTTGGGGGGGGGGGGTACCTTGTTTTGACAGGTACCCAGCTCCCACTTCCTGCTCTCGTCGCCTAGGTGATGCCTTCTCTCCCACTAGGCGACTCCTCCTCTCCCTCTCTGCAATCTTCTGGGACACGTCACAGGTCCCAGAAGATTGCCTGGCCACTAAGAGAGCACAGTGTGACCCGCTCATGCATACTGTGCACCACTGTGAAGCTGCAATCTGATCCGGGGGAGAGGAGCGAGGCTTCGGACGGCCATATCACTGAACCTTGGGACTGGTGAGTGTCTGTTTATTAAAAGTCAGCAGCTACAATTTTTGTAGATGCTGACTTCTGATAAACCTACAAACGAGTGGAACTCTGCTTTAAAGCAGAGTTCCACCCAGAAATGGAACTTCCACTGATCCGATTCCTCCCCCCTCTGGTGTCACATTTGGCACCTTTCAGGGGAGAGCAGATACCTGTCTAATCCAGGTATTTGCTCCCACTTCAGGTGAAAAAGCACTGCAGAATCCACGATGATCTACTCCATGTCCGACCACTCCTCTGTCCCCCCCGCTGTCTTCTGGGAGACACACAGGTCCCAGAAGACAGCAGGGACCATTTAGAATGCGCAATGCGACTCACGCATTCGTAGTAGCAAACAGGCTGTGAAGCCGCAAGGATTCACTTTCAGATTCCCTTACTGAAAATGCCGGCGCCTCCACCCGGAGCCGGGGGACGTGTTGGCTTCGGGT
Source organism: Aquarana catesbeiana (assembly GCF_042186555.1). NCBI lineage: Eukaryota > Metazoa > Chordata > Amphibia > Anura > Ranidae > Aquarana > Aquarana catesbeiana. The sequence goes on from NC_133329.1 coordinate 291,193,054, forward strand.
GAGGACATCGCGGACAGGTAAGTGTCCTTATTTTAAAAGTCAGCAGCTGCAGTATTTATAACTGCTGACTTTTACTTTATTTTTTTGCAGGCGGAACTCCACTTTAAGGACGTGACAGGTGCTAGCTCCTTAACAACCATCTATTTCCTGGTTGTTAAGGATGCCGACAGCTGCCGGAATTAAAATACCGCAGGTTTTCAGTACTAAAATACTGCATCGCTTCAATAAATAGCACGTGTGGTATTTTAGTAGCGGTTTTTACTGAATTGCAAAAAAAATTTGGGAAAAACGCTATGAGGTATTTTACCGCTGATCTTCAAACAGTAGAACACTTAAAACAGTAGATACCACTTTGTGAATGGAGCCCATTATTACATACTGGAATGGTCACAAGTTATTAGGTGGACTTTTATGCATACTTAGATTTGTCACAGATTATTATGTGTATTATAAGAATTTTTTCACACACATGATTTAAAGTATATGCACACTGAGATCTGTCACGGATTGTTGTATGGATGATGATTGGCACTATTTGTAACGAGTTTTCACTTACACAATATTTATATGCACTTTATCTTTTAAGTCACCATGATTATATTTTGTAATAGGTATTAAGCATATAAGAGGCATTCAGCTGTCATTGTTCTTGTGTAACCACACCAATTTCAAATAGAAAACTTGGTTGAAAATAAAATACATAAAGTGAGTGTTCCTTTCAGCACTTAAAAATGCAATTAACCTTGAGAAATCTTAAAATGTAGCTTCTTTTATACTTAACCACTTGCCGACCGCTGCATGCCGATATACGTCGGCACAATGGCAGCGATGGGCAAATGGGCGTACCTGTACGTCCCCTTTAATTGGCGGGGCTAGCGCGCGCTGCTGCATACGGCTTGACCGTGCCCGCGGGACCCGCGGACTCGATGTCCGCCGGTCTCCCAAGGATCGTGTCACGGAAACAAGGCATTTCCCTGTTCTGCCTTGTGACATGACAGAGATCACTGCTCCCTGTCATCCCCCCCACAGTTAAAATCACTCCTTAGGACACACTTAACCCCTTGATCGCCTCCTAGTGTTTAACCCCTTCTGTGCCAGTGTCATTTACACAGTAATCAGTGCATTTTTATAGCACTGATCGCTGTACGAATGACAATGGTCCCAAAATAGTGACAAAAGTGTCAGTTGTGTCCTCCATAATGTCGCAGTCATGATAAAAATCGCAGGTTGCCGTCATTACTAATAAAAACAAATTAATAATAAAAATGCCATAAAACTATCCCAAAAACTATTACAAAACTATTTTGTAGACGCTATTACTTTTGCGCAAACCAACAATATATGCTTATTGCGATTTTTTTTTACCAAAAATATGTAGAAGAATACATATCGGCCTAAACTGAGGAAAAACATTTATTTTTTTTATTTATTTTTGAGGGATATTTATTATAGCAAAAAGTAAAAAATATTGCTTTTTTCTAAATTGTTGCTCTTTTTTTGTTTATAGCACAAAAAATAAAAACCGCAGAGGTAATACAATATCACCAAAAGAAAGCTCTATTTGTGGGAAAAAAAGGACGTCAATTTTGTTTGGGTGCAACGTCGCACGACTGCGTAATTGTCAGTTAAAGTGACACAGTGCCGAATCGTAAAAAGTGCTCTGGTCAGGAAGGGGGTAAAATCTTCCGGGGGTAAAGCGGTTAAAGTATATATAAAGGCAAAACTTTTTTTTGTATTGGATAGGATGGAGAGGAATTAGATCTCCTATCAGTTTTTTTCTGCTGTCTGTGCCCCAATAGGGAGATTCACTCTATTTGTTCTGTTTACCATTATCACTGAAAGTGAAAGTAAAAGAAGATCCCAAATTTTGCGTTGTCCCCAAAAAAGTATTAAAGTTTAAACGTGCTATATGCTAGCACCAACATGTACAGCCTAGACTTGATATGCACGCCGTTCTGTTAGCCATGGTCTGTGTTCCAAAGCCCACTCTACTTGCCTTTATTCATTTGCAATAAATATATTGTACTATGATCACCCATATGTTTTTCCTGAGCCCTATTGTCTGATTAGTGCTCAAGAGAGAGGGATCGTTCTCATGTATGCTATTGGTTGGAAGAAACCTACCATTTCCAGAAGGCTTTGTTATTTTATAGCTCTGGTGAGTTTGCATTTTGTATGCACATTTTGTGGTGGAGCACCATTTGAAGAACCTTTTCCTTTTTTCTTCTTTTCCTTTTTTTTACGGTGATTGGACTTTTTTTTATGTATTTATATTGAAAAAAATTATTTGGACTTTATATGCAAATGTTTATATTTTTTTACCATTGGATGTTATATATGAATTTATGATTATATATTGTAAAATAAAGTTTCATATAAGTTAGCAGCACAACCTTTCTTTAGATACCGTATATGTGAATGCTGCTGATACGTTTTGTGTATATAATAATTTGCAGAATTCTTTATATACTAGTTATTTACAGTATATATCTATATAGATAGCAAAAGACATGTACAGTAGATGTCAGCATACAATCGCATTTGAGTGAGGCAAACATCTAGCTTATAAAAGTATAAAAGTCTCCCTTGACAAGAAACTGTGCAGACACATGTTAATTGGGTGCTTGATTGTGTTTGGAACCCATACCTCATGTGCCCTCTTCCTGTGATAAAAAATTAAATGTTGGCAGCCCAGAGAATTTGCACTATAAAAATGCACTGTAAACAATTAATTCCCCCATGGAGCCACTGCTTGATGAATTGCTCCACAGTGCTTGTAGCTACAGAGGACAGTGACTACTTTTTAAAGCCCAATTACTGTTTGTTAAGAAAGAATACTTTAATATTTACATGTGCACAGGCAGCCTGGTCACAGGTTCACTTTTTCATATAAGCAACGACAGCATTTCAGTGTGCCCTTGCTGTTGCAAAAAATACATTCTGATTTGTATTACTATGTCGTTGAAGACATAGTTTGTGGTGTGTAACTTTTATGTTGGGTGCCTGGTCTACAAAGAATAATTCCACGTAGTAGTCAGAAATAAAATTAGAACGGAATCCTTTACAGAATGTGTAATTAATGGGTGAGCAGTGACTGAATTTGGTTACGGTTTAAAAAAAGCAATCTTCAATGCTACATATTTAGCACAATGTGGTTTCCTATGTATCATTTTTAGATATTAAAAAAGAAGATGGAGGGTTTGACTTTTAAGCCAGAAATAAATGGCATATAGTTCACAACCGGCATACAAAAAACAGGAAAAAATAGACACAAAAGTTTTGTAACCCTTCTTTCAAAGATTAATAGTCATAAAAACAAATCAAGTGCATATGGGTGTTTATAATTGCATCAGAACTATGGATACATCTGCAAATTGCACTAGATGTATCTCACATTTCTTGCTTAACGAAAGAATCCTCATAATTTTCAGTTTACTAGCTAGAAGAAGCTGGTAATGCACAAAATTATGGTATTGTGTGTCAAAGCCCAAACTTTTGTTTTTTTTTAATAAGGTAGGGAATGGGTTTCTTCTTCTTTTTTTTCTTTTTTTTTTTTGCTTTCTGTGTTCTTTCCTATACCAAAGACACACTAGGAGGTAAAAGAAGATCTGGCCAAAGAGGGTTTCACCTTCAGATACATAATAAATATAGCTATATAAATACTATATTTTTACTCACCACAAAGTATAATTTAACCATGGAATGCCTGCTGTAATTCACGTATAAAAATAAACTTTAATGGAGGTTGCTTATGTCATAGTTAAGTGGTTATCCAGGCTCACTCAAGAGAACAGGTATGTTGGACTTATTAAAGTGTTTGTTACCCTATAAAAAGAAAAAGAGATCCTGTTCCCTTATAGCAGATTAAAATATTAGGAATTGTCACTGCCAGCCCCTCTATTATATCTAGTCATAACATACAGGGTTAGTGTTGAATTAAAACAAAGCTCGTAAATACCGTTTTACAGCTATCTTCAGGCCAGTGACGTGACTTCTGGCCAGTCTCCTACTCCGATCCAGGGCTACTGTGGGAAGGGCCGAGATCTCCCTCTGACATCAACCGGGGAGGTCACGTGGCCACTCAGCCCCTCCTGCTGTAGCCCTGGTTAGGAGCAGGAGACCATCCGGTCATGCCACCGGCCTGAAGATAGCTGTAAAATGGCATTTATAAGCTTTGTTTTAATAAAACTGTGGAATATGTGCCCCAAAAAGGCAAGCAGATAGACTAGTCATCAGTATGGCTTGTAGGCAGGGCTGGTGCAAGGATTTGTAACACCCTAGGTGAGACCTCATATTGCCTCCCCTACTTCGCTCCACCCCCGATTCCCCCCTCTTTGTCCTGCCCATGTATACGGTGGAGGTGGCGGGGGTGGAGGTTTTTGCGGCACCTCTCTGCTCACACCTGTGCCTCTGGACTTGGCCTGAAGACAAATAGTGGCAGCACCGGCTCGCTGGTATACAGACAGACTGGGGTAGTATATGGACAAGCTAGGGTAGTATATGGACAGGCTAGGGTAGTATATGGACAGGCTAGGGTAGTATGTAGACAGGTTAGGGTAGTATATGGACAGGCTAGGGTAGTATGTGGGCAGGCTAGGGTAGAGAGATTGGGGAGATCATAAAGTAGGAGAGAGATGGAGGGAGGGACAGTGGTGGGTGGAGAAAGGGGGATGAAAGAGAGAGAAGGTGGGTGAGAAAGAGGGGGGAGAGAGAGACGAGTGGGGGGTTGAGAGAGTGGAGGGGGGCTGAGAGAGAGAGAAGGGGAGAAGAGAGAGAAGAGAGAGGGAGGTGAGCGAGAAAAAGAAGGGGAAGAGAGAGAGAGAGAGAGAGAGAGAGAGAGAGAGAGTGACCCTCAGGTTAAACAGGACATTTCCATGATAAGATGTACAGTGTCCCCATCTTCAAGTCATGCATAGGGTCCCTTGTTATAAGACATACAGTGCCTCCCATCCTCACGACACCCTGGGGTTTTCATTATAAGACTTATAGTGCCCCCATCCTTGGGACATACAGGGGGTTCCCCATTTTAAGACATACAGAGTCGCCCATACATACAGAGGGTCACACAGAGGACACCTCATTATAGGATATATAGTGCCCCCCATCCTCAGGGCAAGCAGGGGCTTCCTCATTATGGAGTGCAGAGAATATACTCATCCTCAGGTCACAGAGTGGACCCCTCATTATAAGGCGCACAGAGCCCCCACTTAGAGCAGAAAAGGGATTCCCAATTATAAAACACAATAAGTCCTAATTCTCAGGTCACAAAATGTGCCCATCATTACAAGTAGGGATGAGCCAAACACCCCCTGGTTCGGTTCGCATCAGAACTTGCGAACAGGCAAAAAAACTTGTGCGAACACGTGAACACTGTTAAAGTCTATGGGACACGAACATGAAAAATCAAAAGTGCTCATTTTAAAGGCTTATATGCAAGTCATTTTCATAAAAAGTGTTTGGGGACCCGGGTCCTGCCCCAGGGGACATGTATCAATGCAAAAAAGTTTTAAAAACTACAGTTTTTTGAGGAGCGTTGATTTTAATAATGCTTAAAGTGAAACAATAAAAATGAAATATTCCTTTAAATATCATGCCTGGGGGGTGTCCTTAGTATGCCTGTAAAGTAGCACATCTTTCCCGTGTTTAGAACAGTACCACAGCAAAATGACATTTCTAAAGGAAAAAAGTCATTCAAAACTGCTCATGGCTGTAATGTATTGTTGGATCCCGGCAATATAGATAAAAATCATTGAAAAAAATTGCATGGGTCCCCCCAGTCCATTACCAGGCCCTTTGGGTCTGGTATGGATATTAAGGGGAACCCTGTGCCAAAATTAAAAAAAAAATTGCGTGGGGTCCCCCCAAAATCTAAACCAGGCCCTTGAGGTCTGGTATGGATATTAAGGGGAACCCTGCGCCAAAATTAAAAAAAATGGCATGGGGCCCCTCAAAATATATACCAGGCCCTTCAGGTCTGGTATGGATATTAAGGGGAACCCCGAGCCAAATTTTAAAAAAATGGCGTAGGGATCCCCCAAAATCTATACCAGACCCTTATACGAGCATGCAACCTGGCAGGTCACAGGAAAAGGGGGGGGCAAGAGAACGCCCCCCCCTCCTGAACGTACCAGGCCACATGCCCTTAACATGGGGAGGATGCTTTGGGGTCCCCCCAAAACACCTTGTCCCCATGTTAATGGGGACAAGGGCCTCATCCCCACAACCCTTGCCTGGTGATTTTGGGGGTCTGCGGGTGGGGGGCTTATCAAAATATGAAAGCCCCCTTTAACAAGGGGACCCCCAGAGCCCGCCCCCCTATGTGAATGGGTATCGGGTACATTGTATCCCTACACATTCACCCAAAAATGTGTCAAAATGGTAAAAATGACAGGAGACAGTTTAGGACAAGTCCTTTATAAAAAAAAAGTGTCCCACGATGTAACTCCATCTTCGATCACAGAGTCCGATGACTCGAGAAAAAAAGAGAAAAGAAACAGGAGAATACTCTGTCTCGATGGGACGGGTGTCCCCCGTCCACTTCTGACGTCATGTGACATCACGTAACATCAGAGGAGGGTGGGGTCACCCATTTACATCACTGGGTGGTCCCGCCCTCAGCTAAATGACAGCTGTCATTGGAAGAAGCCTGCAGTCAGCGGGACGCCTCCCATCGAGGCAGAGTTTTTTCCGGTTTCTTTTTTTTTCTCAGTCCATCGGCACTGTGATCGAAGATGGAGTTACATCATGGGACACATTTTTAAAATAAAGGACTTGTCCCAAACGGTCTCCTCTAATTTTTACCATTTTGACACTTTTTTTGGTCAATGTGTAGGGGTACAATGTACCCGATACCCATTCACATAGGGGGCGGGATCTGAGGGTCCCCTTGTTAAAGGGGGCTTCCAGATTTCGATAAGCCCCCCGCCCGCAGACCTCACAACCACTGGGCAAGGGTTGTGGGGATGAGGCCCTTGTCCCCATCAACATGGGGACAAGGTGCTTTGGGGGGGACCCCAAAGCATCTTCCCCATGTTGAGTGCATGTGGCCTGGTACAATTCAGGAGGGGGGTGCTCTCTTGTCCCCCCCTTTCCTGTGGCCTGCCAGGTTACGTGTCCGGATAAGGGTCTTGTATGGATTTTGGGGGGACCCCTACGCCATTTTTAAAATTTTGGGGCAGGGTTCCCCTTAACATCCATACCAGACCTGAATGGCCTGGTATGGATTTTGTGGGAACCCCCAAGCAATTTTTCTTTTTAATTTTGGTGCAGGGTTCCCCTTAATATCCATACCAGACCCAAAGGGCCTGATAATGGACTGGGGGGAAATCCATGTCGTTTTTTTCAATGATTTTTATCTATATTGCCGGGATTCAACAATACATTACAGCCGCAAGCAGTTTTACATGATGTTTTCCTTTACAAATGTAATTTTGCTGCTCCCATTCATAAAACTATGTATGGCTGCCATGTAAGCAGCTTTACATAGTGTGGGGCGTGGACTCAGCCCCCTGAGCCAGGATTGGCCAAAGGCAGTATCAGATGACACTCTGCAACATTGAAATACAGAAATACAGGGAATTGTAGTTCCAGGACTCAAGTTTCACATTGAGATTGCACTGTTTTAGGACCACAACTTCCAGACTGCTGAGGAGAGAGGAACAGACTGCTGGGAGAGGCTATAAAAAGGTTGGTCTATTGCCTCACATGATCATTGCCTAGGTCTGTGATTTCAGGATTTGAGGGAAACAGACTGACCGTGTGTAAGCCAGGTCTGTTCTCCTTTATGCCTGAGAGCATAGGCAATTTTAGAGTCATTTAAGTTGTTTGACTGTGCTAAATTTGAAGTCTACATTTGGTTTTGATTTACACTGTTAAAGATCACAGTTTGCTATTCTTTACTATTGAGTTATCAGACTGCTGTTTATTTTGATTGTGGAAAGTCTCCCAGTAAACAAACTTCCTGTTCATTATATTTGTGTCTGATATTACTGTGTTTGCAAGTACACTGTTTGCTAGGTGTGCCAGAGGGGCTAAGTCAGTTGTTGGGGTTGAGAGGCAAACTACTGAACCAACTATACTTAAGCGGCTCCCCAGGGGGTAGCGCTACATGTGGGGGCTTGTCTGGGATATACCGCTACTCTGCAATCAACTCCTCAAGACAGCACCCCTACAAGCACCAGTATGGACTCTGTCGCTGCGATCCAGTGGTGTGGTGAGGAAAGCGCCTCCCCAGAGTTGAGCGTGGTAATTGAGCTCCCTGGAGAGGTCTGAGTTGAAGAGCAGATCAGTCAAGCAGTGAAGACGCTTTCCCCAGAAAGGAAGGCATGGGTGATCGATGTTAAACCAGAACATGGGACCTCCCGCACTTACACACTGCTAGAATGGAAGCGAGGAATTCCAGACAGTTTCCGAGGGACCAGTGTGCAATTGGCTAACAAGACTGAGTTTCGTCTCACCTAGCTAAACACACAAGACATGAGTCCAGCCAGTTCTAGCCAAGTTAAGTCTACAGAGAAGAAAAAGTCCCTTCTATGGCACCCCTGACCACGATTGGACCGGAGTTCTTTGCTGCCCTGGGAAATTGTGTCAAAATGTCAGAAAGACACTCCGACATACTCTGAAACTGGGTATCGGAAACACAGGGCCTTTTCTGGAAGACAACCAGTGCCTACAGGGGAGGACAATTTTGAAGAGTGGCCGGATCAGGCCACCCAAGCTGATGAAAATGAGGGGGAGAAGTTATATGATTACATGAGACTTTGGACAAGATCCTGCAGTAAATCTTTCTGAAGAAAGGTATAGACCCCCAAGAGGCGGTCGAGGTCTGTGCCCAACAAGTCTTAAGGGGTGCCCAGCCCTTGGACCCCATCACCTTCCTACTGATAACCTGGCAAGATGGTGGCATCTTGAAGTACCCAGATCTGATCCAGATTGTGCGAGAAGAGGTGGCCATGCTGGAGAACAAAAAGAAGAGCCAGAGATTTAGATCTGTTGTCGGGGTCAGAGTGGCCAGTGCAGTGAATAGCAACCCCAAGGTTGAGCTCCTTAAAACTCAGGTGTCTCAGCTGATAGAGATGATGGCCCTGCTGACTGCCAAGCCCACTGTTCCACCTGGTAAAGACGTTTCAGAGTCCAAGAAGTCCTCAAGCTCTACGGTTGCCCAAACGGGGAAGCCAGCAAATTAAGGAATCTGTTTCAACTGTGGAGGAGTGGGACGAAGGGTGAAGGAGCCAACCGTGTGCCCATCTACAGTAGCTAGCTCCAAAAGCAACAATGCAGAAAGACAGCAGCAGAAGCCTAAACCCTTGCAGAGGGCTCCTGTTGTTGCCTCTGACCAACCCAGTGTGCCTTCCCCTTTAATACATACAGCCTGGCGTTGGAGAGTCAGTGCACACCAGACTCCCAGAACTCGACGGAAACTCAAGCCGGATCAGACTTTCCACAGAAAAGGAGCATGGATACAGGCAGGGGCGGATCCAGAGTCTAGTCTCAGGAGGGGCACTGCCAGAAAATATATTTTTTTGGGGTACATCTATCGGGGAAATGTCTGGTGTTGGCGCTTCAATCATCACGGCACCATGGTTGTTATGGTGTCAGGATGGTGTCTCAGTGGGAGCCCTGAGTGTGTCACTTGCCACGTCACCTGTCACCAGATGCAGATTGTCACTTGCCACGTTGCCTGCCACATGTTGCGGATTGTCTCTTGCCACGTCGCCTGTCACCAGATGAAGATTGTCACTTGCCACCTGCTAAGGTTGTCTCTTGTGTCCCAGAGACAGGCAGCAGAGAGATGTTGTAATCCCCATTAGTATAGAATCCCCCCTCAGTGCAGAGCCCCCATTAGTATAGAATCCCCCCTCAGTGCAGAGCCCCCATTAGTATAGAATCCCCCCTCAGTACAGAGCCCCCATTAGTATAGAATCCCCCCTCAGTGCAGAGCCCCCATTAGCATAGAATCCCCCTCAGTGCAGAGCCCCCCATTAGTATAGAACCCCCCCTCAGTGCAGAACCCCCATTAATATAGAATCCCCCTCAGTGCAGAACCCCCATTAATATAGAATCCCCCCTCAGTGCAGAGCCCCCCATTAGTATAGAATCCCCCCTCAGTGCAGAGCCCCCATTAGTATAGAATCCCCCTCAGTGCTGAACCCCCATTAATATAGAATCCCCCCAGTGCAGAGCCCCCCCATTGGTATAGAATCCCCCTCAGTGCAGAGCCCCCCATTAGTATAGAATCCCCCTCAGTGCAGAGCCCCCATTAGCATAGAATCCCACCTCAGTGCAGAGCCCCCATTGGTATAGAATCCCCCTCAGTGCAGAGCCCCCATTAGCATAGAATCCCCCCTCAGTGCAGAGCCCCCCATTGGTATAGTATTCCCCTCAGTGCAGAGCCCCCCATTAGTATAAAATCCCCTTCAGTGCAGACCCCCCATTAGTATAGAATCCCCCCTCAGTGCAGAGCCCCCCATTGGTATAGAATCCCCCTCAGTGCAGAGCCCCCCATTAGTATAGAATCCCCCTCAGTGCAGACCCCCCATTAGTATAGAATCCCCCCTCAGTGCAGAGCCCCCCATTGGTATAGAATCCCCCTCAGTGCAGACCCCCATTAGTATAGAATCCCCCCTCAGTGCAGAGCCCCCCATTAGTATAGAATCCCCCTCAGTGCAGAGCCCCCCATTAGTATAGAATCCCCCCTCAGTGCAGAGCCCCCCATTGGTATAGAATCACCCTCAGTGCAGAGCCCCCATTAGTATAGAATCCCCCCTCAGTGCAGAGCCCCCCATTAGTATAGAATCCCCCTGGCCTGCACATGTCAACCCACATATACATAAATTTTACAGACCTCAGAACAGCGCGGATGATACACACAGCCGTGTGTGTCCCTCGGGCTCCTCCTCCTCCTGTGTGGATGTACACAGAGAGGAGGGGGAGGCGGATTCAGCCCGCTGTGCTGAGGGATACAGCGCAAGACCTGAGGAGCAGATCAGGTCAGCGGGCGGTGTTAGCGGTGCGTGACGCTACCTACGGGTGTCACCCCTCTGGCAGGTGTCACCCGGGTGCGGACCGCACCCACCTAACAACGCCACTGCCGATGTCTCTCTCTGCGGAGCCGCCCGGCAGCTCTTTAACCTATGGAGCCGCCCGGCGGCTCTCTCACTTATGGAGCCACCCGCCGGCTCACCCACCCGCATTTCTCGGAGGGGGCAATTGCCCCGTTCCCCCCCCTGGATCCGCCCCTGCATACAGGCCACCGAACAGGCCAAGGCCACCAAATCCTTCAAGCTCCCTGCCAAGTTGATGGGACCTTCTCCTGCTGTCTCCATCCAAGTAGAGGGAATCTACACCAAGGCCCTCCTGGATACTGGAGCTCAAGTGACCCTCCTCTACAGAGACTTCTATGACAAGCGCCTCAAAAATCTGCCATTGCAGAAGTTCGAAGAGCTATGGGGTTAGAGATATGGGGCATTGGGACTCAGAACTTCCCCTATGATGGCTATCTACCAGATAAGCTGACCTTTGATCCCGCCATTGCTGGAAAAGCAGAGCCCTTTGACACTTTGGCATTGGTCTGTCCACGCCCACCAGGACCCAGTAAGAGTTCCCTGATTATAGGGACTAAAACTGATATCGTCCGAAGGCTGTTGCCACCCCTTGTCCTGGAACCTGGCACTTCGACTGTGAGTGTACACCCCATGTTGAGGCAAGCCTACCAGTGGCTGGTGCAAGAGCAGAAAGCCCCAGCTGAAGCAGTGGGGAAGATCTGGCGCCTAGACCGGTGCGAGAAAGTGTTACAGCCCGGTGAGGTAGCTTGTCTGCGAGCATCGGTCAAGCTGAATTGGAAGTAACCAGGCCCTTCATTGTCCTTGAAGCAGACAGCCAGAATGAAGACATGGGGTGGAGATAATTCCCAAAGTGGTTTCAACTAAGGTGTTGCTGAGAAGTCAACTGAAGATCTCAGTTTGTGTTCACAATGTAACACCCCCCCTGTGAAGATGCCGGCTTGGATGTTGTTGGGACAAGTGAATCCAGCCACCCCAGTCTCACCATCTGATTTAGTGGGAGAGCAAAGAATAGAATCCCTGTCTAGGAGTTCTATCCGAAGAATACTTTTCTCTCGCCTGCGTGGAAGGAAAGGGCCAAGACTCAGCTCATGAAATGGCAGGCTGCATTCTCCAAGGGTGAGTTCAATGTGGGATGTGAAAAAAGTGCCCAACACTGGATCCGTCTTCAAGAGGATAAGCTGTTCAGAGAAAGTCAGATGGATTCCTTTAGGGGACTTTGAAGAGCTGCGTGAACAGCTGGCAGAACTGAAGAGAGCAGGTGTCATCCGAGAGTCCATACGCTTCCCCAATAGTGTTGGTATGGAAGAAGAATGGGTCATTGAGGTTGTGTATCGACTATAGGACAATAAACCGAAGGACCATTCCTGACCAATATACCACACCAAGAATAGAAGACACCTTGCAGAGCCTGTCAGGAGCGAAATGGTTTAGCGTGCTGGATTTGAAGAGCGGGTACTACAAAAACCCCATGCACCCTGCGGATTGGGAGAAGACCGCTTTCATTACCCCGGTGGGGTTCTTTGAATTTGACAGCATGCCTCAAGGTCTGTCTGGCACTCCAGCCACCTTCCAAAGGCTGATGGAGAAGACTGTGGATGACATGAACCTGATCGAGGTGTTGGTGTACTTAGACAACATCATCTTGTTCGGCAGGACTCTGGACGAGCACAAGAGTACCCGGAGAAGGTTCTGAAGAGACTCCATGATGAGGGGTTGAAGCTCTCTCTGGAGAAGTGCCAGTCTTATCAATCTTCGGTCAACTACGTTGGCCACATCGTGTCTGCCAACGGGAGTAGCCACAGACCCCCAGAAGCTGGAAGCCATCACCTCCTGGTCAAGGCCTACTAATGTGACTGAGCTTAGGTCATTTCTGGGATTCTGCTCATATTACAGGAGATTCGTCAAGGGATTCGCTAAAATAGCTTGCCCACACAATGAGCTACTGAAAAGAGAAGAGAAAGACCAGGATCCAGAATCAACTAAGCATATCAGACCAGCTGAAAGCCCAAAGAGTCCATTCAGGAACAGTGGACTGCCCAGTGTGAAGAGGCTTTTAGGCAGCTGAAGCGGGGCCTCACAACTGCTCCAGTCCTGGCCTATGCAGATCCAACTAAGCCATATGAACTACATGTAGATGCCAGATGAGAAGGGTTAGGCGGGGTGCTGTATCAAGAGTATGACGGGTGCCTACGGCCTGTTACCTATGTGAGTCGGAGTTTAGCACCCGCTGAGAAGAACTACCCCACGCACAAACTAGAATTTCTGGCCTTGAAGTGGGCAGTGGTGGATAAATTGAGGGATTATCTGTATAGTGCAGAATTTGTTATTAAAACTGACAATAATCCCCTCACATACCTACTCACTACTGCCAAGTTGGGTTTACCTTTAGCCTGAAATACCGGCCAGGGATCAGGGACAAGGATGCAGATGCTTTGTCGAGGAGGCCCCACTGTTCCCAAAACTCCCCAGAAGAATGGACCAATGGGAAGATCCTCTCTGTAGCTTGGCATTGAAGGCCTTGGAGAGCCAGTGCCCTGACTTGCTTCTCACTGACTCCCTGAAGGAGTGGGATCTGTTGCAGCTGCACCAGTGGGTGGTTTACTGAAGTGGCCCCTCTGATGATCCAGAAGAAAAAGTTATTGCTACTGGAAAAACATGGCCATCTAGGGTCCCAAAGGACTTTCCAACTGGTGAGGGACCAGTTCTACTGAAGGCTGAAGTCTAGGGCTACTGCCACTCCTGCCTCAGATGTAGCCAAAAGAAGACTTCGCCTCACCGAGCTGCCCTAATGGGCCATCTTCAGAGCTGGTGTGCATTGACTTTCTGTGCTTGGAGTCTGATCTGAGTGGACAGGGCAATATCCTGGTAATAACTGGCCACTTCACTTGGTATGCCCAGGCATTTCCCACGAAGGACTAACAGGCATCCATGGTGACCAAGATCTTAGTAGAGAAGTTCTTTGTGCACTATGACCTGCCCCAATGTATCCACTCCAATCAAGGGAGAGACTTTGAGAGCAGTCTTATTAAGAGACTTTTAGACCTGCTGGGCATTAAGAAGTCGCGAACCACCCCGTACCATTCTCAAGGAGAACCTCAACTAGAGAGATTCAACTGTACTCTCCTGAATATGCTTGGGACTCTAACTTCAGAGCAAAAGCAGCACTGGAGCAAGCACATAGCGGCTATTGTGAATGCTTATAACAGCACCGCAAATGATGCCACAGGACACTCTCCCTATCGTTTGATGTTTGGGTGGGAGCCCCGGCTGCCAGTAGACTTGGCTTTCGGCATGTCCCTGGACCATACCTCAGCAATGTCCCACAGAGGGTATGTGGACTGCCTGCGGAGAAACCTGAAAACTGCCTATGATAAGGCTCAAGCTACCACAGATGCCCAAGGACAGAGGAACAAGAGAAACTTCGACCTCAGGGTAAGAGTGCAGGACTTGCAACCAGGCAACAGAGTGCTTCTGAGGAATCTGAGTGTCCCTGGGAAGCACAAATTGGCTGATCACTGAAAGTCACAGCCCTATGTCATCTGCAAGCAGCTCTCAGTGTACCAGATCCAGCCAGAGGGAAGCAAAGGCCCACTGAAGACTTGGCATTGCAATCATCTGTTGCCTCTGTCGGAGGCAGTTTGTGTGCCTCGTTTTACTTTTTGCAGTTTGTGTGCCAGATTCACAGTCCACACCGACAGCCTCTCAGAGATCCTGACCAGTGACTAGATCTCAGTCTGTACCCCTTACTGTAGACGATGAGGACAGCGAAGAGATGGGAAATTGACTAGTTGTGGCCATCTCAAATGCCAGAGTCTGCTACCCCCTGTCTTCTCCTTCCAAGGTGACAGACATTGGGTTGCTCAGGCCAGAGGTTCCTGACTTTGTGCCTCAGAATAAACCTCTGGAGGATCTGAAAGACCCCCAATCTTCCTTACTGGCAGCAGATACTTTTCTTCCTTCATTGAAGCTGAAATACAGGAAGTTGAAGCGGATGTGCAGGATGAAGAAGAGACCAGTGTGCCTGTAACACCAGAGCCTAAAGAACAGAGAGAGAGAGAGGAGGGTTATTCTCTCACCCAAGAGACTAACCTATGACGCTTTGGTAAAAGCTCTGAGGAGGTTGTTCTCACTTCTAAAAAGAATCTTGAAGCGCCTGGTCCTTCCAATGCTGATTTGGTGGAGGACAACCCCAACTCACCCCCTGGTACATCCTTGCAGAACACTCCAGTATCAGTGGCGTGTGGACAGAACAACCTCCCCCCCATGACAATTGAGGGGAGGTTTCTCTGTCAACTCTGTGTCATGAAATGAGCTGTTTGAGTTTGGGCTCTTATGAAAATGAAAATTGTTTGTTGTGATGTGTGCATTAACCTATTTCCTCCCTACTGTATGACAAAAGCATGTAACAGGTCAAGGACTATTATTTCCTTTGGGGGACCAAAGGTTCTTTAGTGGGGGGAGGATGTAGCAAGGAGATAGCTATCTTACTTGAAGTATCAGAGGACACTGCAACATTGCTGCGGTGAAATTGTTTCTCTCTAGTGGCATCAAAGACTGTGTCATCACATCCTGCCAGCAGAGGGATTAACACCAGGAAGCAAAGCATACAGGGAGTTTTAGTTCCAGGACTCAAGTTTCACATTGAGATTGCACTGTTTTAGGACAACAACTTCCAGACTGCTGAGGAGAGAAGAACAGGCTGCTGGGTGAGGATATAAAAAGGCTGGTCTAAACCTAAATTGCTCTATTGGGATGCCGGCATGGATCTGCAAGCAGGGACTGTGTTGGAGAATGCTGAGTCTGATTTGTGGCCTGCACAAGAAGAGTCACTATACGTGCATCTTTGGAGCACCTGTGGACAGCATCTAAATTACACAGTAGCTGATCCGGGTAGGCCGCAACAGAGGTCGGACGCCATCCCCTGAGCCAGGAACCCGAGAGAGAGCCTGGAAAGTCACTTTCATCACCACCAGCTTCATCTGTTGCAGTATTTGGTGAGCAGGCATCTGCCCATTTGGTCATATAGACACTGTATACAGACACCATTGTCTTTGTTCACATCTCTGGTATTGGTAGTACCACCGGATACAAGCTCATTTAATCCCAAAGACACTGTATTCAGGCAACATTGCCTTACCAGTGCCCACATTTGCAGGAACACTTACACCCTGCTGAACAGTCACTACATTTCATCTGCCTTACCAGGATACTGCTAGCATCTTATATTCCAGTTTGCCTTACCAGGATACTTTCAAGTACACTTTCTTTATCCTGCTCAACAGGACACCAAGTGCACCAATGCCAGGCTAGCCGAAGACCCTGGATATCTCCATTGTGAGGACCCTTTCTGTTACTATTTTAGTACCAGTAATTTAGTGATTCCATTGATTATCTTTAAAGGGGAACGCTCACAATAATTGTTAAAGTGATAATTTGCATTTGTGGACTATTGCCTCACACGATCAATGCCTGGGTCTGTGATTTCAGGATATGAGGGAAACAGACTGACCGTGTGTAAGCAAGGTCTGTTCCCCTTTATGCCTGAGAGCATAGGCAATTTTAGAGTCATTTAAAGTGGTTGTAAACCCACATGAAAAAAAAAAAAAAAAAAGACCTGCAAGACAAAGGCATAATGAGCTAGTATGCTACTAGCTGATTACTGAATACTCACCTGAGATCGAAGCCCCCGCTGCAGTGCCTGTACACAGCACTGGCCGGCGACATTTCTCCCCGGAGTTACTTCCAGGTATCGCGGCTCTGGCGCTGTGATTGGCCGGAGCCACGATGATGTCACTCCCGCGCATGTGCGCGGGAGCCGCCAGTAACGGCACCTCACATGCGTGCCATTGCTTCAGTGCGCATGTGCCGATGACGTCGGCATATGCAGATACAGGGAATATCTCCTAAACCGTGCAGGTTTAGGAGTTATCCGGGGTAGCTACAGGTAAGCCTTATTATAGGCTTACGTGTAGAAAAAAGTGGATTGTAAGGGTTTACAACCACTTTAAGTTGTTTGACTGTGCTAATTTGAAGTCTACATTTGGTTTTGATTTACACCGTTAAAGATCACAGTTTGCTATTCTTTACTATTGAGTTATCAGACTCCCAGTAAACAACCTTCCTGTTCATAATTTTTGTATCTGTTATTACTGTGTTTGTAAGTTTTGCAAAGGTGTACCAGCGGGGCTGGGAGTTCTTGGGGGTTGAGAGGCAGAGTACTGGACCAACTATACTTGAAAGGCTCCTCCGGGGGTAGCGCTACATACAGTAGTAATCAGTAATAATATTATTTTAGTACGCTTTAATATACTATTCTAGTAAACTTTGCACTCTCAGTTTTCAATCTTTTCCTCCGGATTTGGTTGACAGATGACTAGTGTATTTTTTTCTTTTCTCTTACAGGTAACTATTTGAATTCATATTATTATATAATGTACTGTATATACAGTAAATAATAGCCATAAACGCACAATTTCACAGCATTTACTGTATTATTTGCATGCACCATTGAAACAGCACAATGTAGTGTTTTGGAGTAGTCTCCCTCTTAGTTCACATCACAGATAAAACATCAGCCGTAAGTGTGTTTTTTTGTGGTGGTAGCACTATTGCTGCAAAACGATAGATGGCCTGCCAGCAGTTTTTTGCAAACAGACCAGTCCAAGACGTCATGATCATCCATGATGAGCTCTTACTATGAAGATGCCTTTTCACATGTGTAGGTTAAATTTCTTTACTTTCAGATTTCAAGAGTATTCCATTGTCCTTAGTATTGACCTAATAGTGAATAAATGTACACAAAGTTCACTGTAAGGACCAATGGTTTATTTATACATGGTGATAATATCACCCCTTAACCACCTCTTCTTGCGAGAGAATAAGTTCAGTTCAGCTACTCTTTCCTACAGGTGGCCATTTCAACACATATTAGGGGCCCATAGTCCATGGCTGTCACCATCAGGAAAGCTTTCCTGACAAATACCCTGCAGCTGTCACTGAAGAGGATACATGTAAACAAAAAGTGACTGCAAAGAGGCTGCAGGATATCAGAAGTTCCAAAATGTTGCAAAAAAAACCCCCGTGGAAACAAGTGTTTTTCTGAATGTTTATGATACACAGTGCTTCCGACCTGACACCAGGTGTGTGTATTCTCTGTACTGTATGTGTATTAGCAAAGAGACAACTCATCCATGATATTCAGTTCAGATGCTCCCCACATGGGGTCCACAGGATCTTCTCCTTTAGATCATACCAACAGGTGCAGCCAGATGTCCCAATACGGTATTTAAATGTTGTATTTTTATGTCTGTGAATAAAAGCACAGTACAGAAAGGATGAGCTTCAGATTTAGGTTGAACGTTAAGTCAGTTCAGGAAAATGGCAAACTAGTCAGTCACTGTTATAGCAACCAATTATCAATAATGCACTCCCTGGCCTTTGGACTGTGCTCAGGTGTTCAGAAGTTTTCTTATGTGCTAGCCCCTGCCATATTAAAGGCAGGGTTCCCAGCAGCCTTTTGTCAGTGTGTTGGAGACTTGCAGTAGATAGTGAGAGCCTGCAGTGTGATTAGGAAAAGATAGTTGTTGTACAGTGCTATGTACTGTAGTATACACAGTGCTATATTGTGCTACAATACTGTGAATTGCAGTGTGGTGGGCTACATATTGGTATGTATCCTCCACTGTGTTAACAGTACATAGACTAGGTTTTTTTTTTTTTGGAACTACATGTTTGTGTGTGTCAGTCACAACTTCAGTTGCTTTTTAGCTGCTGGGCTACTACTAATAATAGCATTTACATTGTCCAAGAACAGAATGCAAGGGAAAGTTGCGAAATCACCCTCTTCTACACTATATTGTCAAAAGTATTGGGATGCCTGCCTTTACACGCACGTGAACTTTAATGGCATCCCAGTCTTATGCCCTGTACACACAGTCGGATTTTCCGGCGGAAAATGTGTGATAGGACCTTGTTGTCGGAAATTCCGAACCGTGTGTGAGCTCCATCACACATTTTCCATCGGATTTTCCGACACACAAAGTTTGAGAGCAGGCTATAAAATTTTCCGACAACAAAATCGTTTGTTGGAATTTCCGATCGTGTGTACACAAATCCGACGCACAAAGTGCTACGCATGCTCAGAATAAATAAAGAGATGAAAGCTATTGGCTACTGCCCCGTTTATAGTCCCGACGTACGTGTTTTACGTCACTGCATTCAGAATGATCGGATTTTCCGACAACTTTGTGTGACCGTGTGTATGCAAGACAAGTTTGAGCCAACATCCGTCGGAAAAAATCCTAGGATTTTGTTGTCGGATTGTCCGATCAATGTCTGATCGTGTGTACGGGGCATTAGTCTGTAGGGTTCAATATTGAGTTTGCCCACCCTTTGCAGCTATAACAGCTTCAACTCTTCTGGGAAGCCTGTCCACAAGGTTTAGGAGTGTGTCTATGGTAATGTTTTACCATTTTTCCAGAAACGCATTTGCAAGGTCAGGCACTGATGTGGATGAGAAGGTCTGACTCACAGTCTCCGCTCTAATTCATTCCAAAGGTGTTCTATTGGGTTGAGGTCAAGTCAAGTTCATCCACCCCAAACTCGCTCATCCATGTCTTTATGGCCTTGCTTTGTGCACTGGTCCAAATCATTTGGTGGAGGTGGGAATGTGGTGTGTGGTTGTTTTTCAGGGGTTGGACTTGGCCCCTTAGTTCCAGTTTAGGTAACTCTTAAGGCTTCAGCATACCAAGACATTTTAGACAATTTTATGCTCCCAACTTTGTGGGAACAGTTTGGGGATGACTCCGTCCTGTTCCAACATGACTGTGCACCAGGGCACAAAGCAAGGTCCATAAAGACATGAATGAGTGATGGATGGAGGGATAAATTAGAGCAGAGACTGCGAGCCAGGCCTTCTCTTCCATCATTGGTGCCTGACCTCACAAATGCGCTTCTGGAGGAATGGTAAACATTCCCATAGACACATTCCTAGACCTTGTGGACAGCCTTCCCAGAAAAGTTGAAGCTGTTATAGCTGCAAAGGGTGGGTCAACTCAATATTGAACCCTGGGGACTAAGACTGGGATGCCATTAAAGTTCATGTGTGTGTAAAGGCAGGTGCCCCAATATTTTTTACAATATAGTGTATTTCCATTATCCTATCCTTAATGTCAGAAAGTCTGTATAGGTGTTAATTCCTCAATTTACATGGATAAAAATAAAAGAAATAAAAATGGCATTATATGTGAAAGAGGGTGTCAAAGGCCCACACCCCTGTCCAAAATGCTTGTTCCAGTTTGGCATGGATGGCCTCTTTCATGCCTCTTATGAAACAGTTGTTGAAACAGTCTTCAAAAGAATGTTCCTTATCCTTGTGGCCTCTACATACGATAAAAAAAATCATATGAAAAATACTGCTTTTGAAGCGATTGTATGATAATCTGATCGTTAGTACACAGCTTTCAAGAGACAATCACGACAGTTCATCCAATATTATCTGATGAAACATGCACGAAAACATTTCTGGTACCATACAAAATCATACGATTTTCGTTTAATCAGTACAGTTGTCGTTTGAAAATGCAATACAAATACACTACAACACATTACATCGCTTCCCAGTTTTTATTTTGTCGTACGTGAATTTTCATAACTTTAGTAAACTCTTAATTTTCGATATGAAATTAGCATGCAAAAAAGTGGATGATCGTTCATCCGATAATGTCATCGTGTGTAAAAGCATTAAGGTGTAGGAAAACTGCTGAATTTGCCTTCCTATGTTGGACCATTCGTTTGTTGAGAGGTTGCTTTGTCTTCTGTAGGTCTGGAAGTCATGTAGAGAGGCTGGGGAAGCAGTGTCCAGGGTTTATATTTCACCCAGATTGCTCTCCTGCACCTTCTTCCTAGTTCACCCCAGACTTACCTCTCCCTTTGACAGGCAACTGAGCATCAGGTGAGACAAACAATGAGTGCTCTGTAGCCTGGGGAGCAGACAGAAGGTATCTGCAAAAGGTTGATGGTTGAAGAATTTCAAAGCTGAGAAGCATTAGGCTTGTGCAACTTGTTAGGACTGTTGTTGTGTAGTTAGCTCCAGGACACGGCTAGGTTTTTACATTTTTTCTATTTTGTGCACTGTACAGCACCTGTATATAACCTGTAAATAGCATAAATAAATGTTTATCAAATACCTATTGTCATAAACTGACAAAAGAAACTTTTCATGCTCAAAATGCAAACACTGATCATTTTCCAACCACTGGTTAAACGGAAAAAAAATTTGATTCCCATATTCACACATTGGGAATGGGGGAATCCTTCCCGCCGTGCTATTGTGTTCTGACAGTGGGGAGCCTTCCCCGACGTCAGAATACATTGATCAGTGTTGCTCTTATGACCAGTGGCATTGATCATTGTGGTTGCATACAAGTCGAACAATAGATCAACTTGTGGACAACCAGCTTGCCCATGCATGGATCAAAATTCGGTCTGTCGCTGCTCGTCCAGCTGAATTTCGATCCACATATGGCTGGCTTAAGCTGCTCACGCCCAGTGAAAAAATAAACAGTGAAACTTGAATAAAGAATGGTGCAGCACTAAAAATATAAAACTCTGGTTGTTATAATTTATCTTAATATTATAGATATGTTCTATGTTTAGGAGAGATTATAAGAACCACAGTGTCTCCAAACACTTTTTATTATGTTGTACACCATTGTAAGGACCCTTCTAAATTACAGTTTTGGGGAGTTGAAAGGGTTTGAAGACACTAGACGTGTGTGTCAAAATTAGATAGCCTCTGCATTTACTGAGCTAAGACCATAGCACCCTGGGGACTAAGACTGGAATGCCATTAAAGTTCATGTGTGTGTAAAGGCAGGTGTCCCAATAGTTTTGACAATACAGTGTATTTACATTATCCTATCCTTAATGTCAGAAAGTCTGTATAGATGTTAATTCCTCAATTTACATGGATAAAAATAAAAAAAATAAAATGGCATTATATGTGAAAGAGAAAGAGTTTCAAAAGCCCACACCCCTGTTCAGAATGCTTGTTCCAGTTTGACATGGATGGCCTCTAGATTTTGATAACTACTTTATTAGCAATTACTGAATTTGATGTGAGTGTTTGCGTAATTTTGTGACAATTTCAGAATAATTTGCTGATGTAGTAGGAGCTCCTCTCTAAGGGGAGTGTGAGGCAGACCTCCCAGAAGATGTGATGATGTTCACCTGTATATCAGGTTGTATGTATGGAATTTTGGAGAGAAAAGTGCCATTAGAGGCAACTTTGCAAGTGTTTAATGTTAAATGTTTTTCTAATAACCTGTAGATCAAAATCTAGTTTATTTCTGATGTTACAAACCCTGAGTGGGGGTGGAGTTCAATTTTAAGGACAAGACATCAGTGTCTTCCAAAGTGAACCTTGTATTTTTTCATATCCTTACAATAACCACCTTATAGTTGAGTAGATTGTCATTTACTGGCTTCTCAATTAATGAATAATCACGTAATAAAAATTCATGGTGGAGGTGGAGTTCCCCTTTAATGTTATTAAATTAATTAATATCATTATATTGGTATGGAGTGGAGTTCACCTTTAATTTTATCACTTCACTGTCCCTCATAGGCAGTTTTGTAATTTTTCATGTTCCTGTAAGAACCACCTTATGGTTTAGCAGATTTTTACTCAGTTGTTTCTCTGAGACCATAAACCATGGGGCGGTGGTGGAGTTCCCCTTAAATGCCATTCATTTCAATGTGCCTTTGGACTGCATTTACTGGAGCATGTACTATTTATTTATTTTTTTGTATTTTTATTTGCTATTGAAGTTCTATGTTTCACATATAAACCTGTTATTTTATTGGAAGTCTTTTATAGGCATATAGGTTTTTCATTTTATGAAGGTGTATGGGCAGATTCTACCCGGTGAACACATCCTAAAGAGTTAACTGTGCAGTGTTGGTTGGTTCCCTTCTCTGTGCTGTGTGGGCCTCTCAGACTTCCTTACTTGGAGTCTGCACAGAAGGGTTACCAGGGCAACAATACACTATAAGAGGATTTATAAGATGTGTGTGTGCCATTGGTCCTCTTGCCTCTGATGATGTAACTTGAAAGGCGGGACTGACAATGCACAGTGGATTTCTGCTGCATTACACAGTGTGAGTTCAAGCCTGGTAGTAGCTACAGGTTAAGGATCCAGGATTCCTCTGCGTGAAGATGGTGGGTCTGGCTCTTTACAAGGGATCTGAATATCTACACCACTTCACATGGAGGTGGACAACACACTTATCATTAAAGATTTTGATTGTTTTTACACTTTAACAACACTTATTGCAATATATGTAAATAAGCAATATTGTTTGATTTTTATTTATCTGTCTCCAGATGATACATCTGTTATGTGGTGAATGTATTGGGTTTTGATATATTACACTTTGAACAAGTGAGATTTATTATGTTACATTGTTCATGTTAGAAGAGGTAGACAATATATTTTTAGTGCTGCACAATTCTTTATTCAATTAGCATGAAGTCATCAGTGCTTTGAAGACACTACTTTAGTGGTTTCTTTGCTAAAAAAAAGGTTGCTCACCCCAAGGAGCATTGCACTACTAGCTACTACCCCAGCTCACATAAGGCTTAGGCCTTTAGGTAGCTATAGCAAGAATCTGCTACCTAAAGGGCCAGTAATGTAGGTGACAAAAAATGTAAGAGCTGGTAAAACAGTTGGTGTTGTCCAAATCATCATTGCAGCAAGGAACCACTGAACAGCAGCAAGCAAATGCATCTTAGTAACAGGCAAAAACACAGTATCTGGAAATGATAAATACTGTACAGGAGTAAACAGAGGTGCTACAGACTCAAAAACAGATTAGTGCTGTACAAGAACAAACAAGCACAAAACACAAAAAGTGTTATTTGAAAAGTTAGTAGATGCTGCAAAAATGGACCAGAAGACTCAGACAGTGTTGGTGCAAACAAATGCACAGAAGTTTCCCAAAAAAACAACAGGTGCTCCCAACAACTTTTTGACATCCATATTGATCAGTTCCTGTCTAAGATGAGAGTTGATGTGATCTGGAGGCCTTTCTGGTAACATTTGAAAGAACTGCCAAAAATTAAAGCTCACTAAAAACACAGTGAGCGGGATTGGTGGCCACATCTGGTGAGGTGCAGAAAGCCTACTATGATTTGGAATTCTTAGGTGCTTCAGACTACGGCAGGGTCAAGCGAGAAATACTGGCATTGCTGGGTGTTACCCTGTTGGTATCAGCACAGTGAGTGGGTCAGCAACTGGTCTTTCAAAGTTACCACTGTCCCAGGTGTTCAACCTCATCCACCTTGCTCAGTAGTGGTTACAACCATATTCCCTAACTGGGCTTCAGATAGTTTCACAGGTAGTCATGGACTTCTTATCCTTATCTGTCCTGGCAAAAAATGGGTGAGCCAAGGGGAACCCAAGTTGACCCCAAGTCGACTAATCATCTGGTAAATATCATTGAGAGATACTTTGTAGGCCCATGGAGTTTCCAACAAAAATGTAGTCTCCCCCCGAAATGGATAAAACTGTTCTAGGGGAAGTGGATGGTAAGCATGGCACCCCAAATCAGGAAAGTCAGCGCCTGCCAGCAGATTTAACTTGGGAAATATTAATGGTTTCTATTGTCAGGAACTTGGGCATGTGGCAGGAAATTGTCCTTTGACTGATAATATATAAAATAGGTGCAGCGCTCAAAAAATGTCCATAGACCTTCCGGTCCTCAGATGTTAATAATGACCACACAGCTCATGGGGTATGCTGGAAGAGTGAATAGGAGAGAATAACCACCACCGGCACCCAGACACGCTGCCTCTTAC
The DNA here is from genome assembly GCF_042186555.1 of Aquarana catesbeiana. NCBI lineage: Eukaryota > Metazoa > Chordata > Amphibia > Anura > Ranidae > Aquarana > Aquarana catesbeiana. Next base: position 291,217,975 of record NC_133329.1, read on the forward strand.
CCTCCTCTTTGGACCCTCATTACAGGGGTCAAATGAGCATAGAATGAAGTAAAAACCCTTCCTCTCGATCAACCCCTTTCAATCAATCACTTTGGTATAGCAGGTATAGCAGAAGGGATACAGATATCACAATCTCCACACTCTATCCCTGTAATCACAGTGTTGATTCCACATACATAGTTATCCCATGAAATAGAAATGAATAGGCCTCATGGTGCAGTAATCCTTATAAAGCTTTTTATTTATAAAAAGAATAGTAATGCACTCACATGATCCAAATAAAAAAGTGCTTATCGCAAAGTATAAATTATCAGCTTCTGGCTAACACTGCCAACAAGATGGCCGCCACATCCTGGTATATAATTGCATCACATCAGGTCACAAGCTCCTCCCAGGGTGAGGGATGCAAGCGGCCATGGGAACCTTTGCCGTCAGGGAACCTCAGTCCTCAATAAGGGACTCCCCATTTCAATTGCTTTATAGGAGACACTCTAGGGGACTTTTGGACATAGTCAAGGAGACCTTGGAAGTATATATAAGTAAGTATATAAGTATATATAAAGAATATATAAAAGGGGTGCCCAAGTCCACACTTTCTCATCTGGTGACATGGTGCTGTTGTTGATCCCCACTGTTAAGAACAAGTGCCTTGCTAGATAGCCGAGTCCCTTTGACTTTAGTTGTTTAACATGACATTGTTACAGGGTATGTGTTAAACTTAAAAGAGAAGTATGAGGTTACAAAAAAAAACAAAAAACATTTATACTCACCTAGGACTGATGCTTAACCTGTCCCCCTCTGGCTTTGCACTGAGAACTGACAATCAAAGACCTCTGGTCACTCAGTTATCCCCTCTGCTTTGAACAGAGAGCAATGACTGTAAGTCACAGGCTCTCTGCTCTGCCCCTTCACTGCTCACTGGAATGCTGGACAGTGGAGGGGACAGAAGTGCCTGTCTTAGTCTCCCAGCAGCTTACTGAGAGGTTGAGCCAGCTGCTGGTCCAGGCATCTGGGTGAATCCTGACGGTAAACTTGGGCTCAATCCAGATCCTGGACCAGCTGAGTGACATCAGCTGACACCGGGCTTCTCCTTCTCATCGATAGGAGAAGTAGGGCCAAAATAGCTTTGGTCATACTTCTCCTTTAAGACGTACCAAATTCCATACTTTAGGAAGCTAAATTTAGTCACAAAATTTGACACTTATCCCATGCCCTGGGTAGATGAGTTCATAAACATACTGGGAACAGCACAGTATCTGACAACCTTGAACTTGACAAAAATGTATTAAAAGATTTCCATGACTCTTTTCTTTGGCATTCCCAATGCCAAAGAACAGACTGCATATCTAAACTTTAAGGGTTCTTTTCAATATAAAACTATGCCTTTTGGGATACAAAATGCCCCCTCCACATTCCAGAGGGCTAGAACCACAAAGCCCCACCAACAGTATGCTGAAACAAACCTGGAAGATATAGTGATCCATAGCAGTGGGAACCTTGTTTACCCCATGTTCAGGCTGTACTAGATTCTTTTACCAAAGCGAGTTTCATAGAAAATCTTAAAAAGTGTGCCATTGAGTTATTTAAAACCAAATGCTTAGGTTACACTATTGGTCTTGAAGTCATAAAACCTCAGTTAAACAAAACAGAAGTGATTTATAAAGGTCTGTGTTCCACAAACAAAAAACAGGTAAGAGTTTTTCTTGGTATAACTGATTACCATAAGAGATTCAAATAAATGATGAATTGGGACTCATAAAAACTCCCCCTTCATCAGGACTAGTTAAAATAAGAACCTTGAATTAACTCAAAATAGATCTTTCCTGTGTGAATCTATGTGGGGAAACAAATTGCTGGATCAGGAGAGTTACTGGCCAGCAGTATCTGCATGAGGATTAAAATAAGACTTTTTTGTTTTTAGACTTTAGCTTTGTTGTTACTATCTCAGCCTGATGTTGCAGAGTTCTAATAACCCCCAGTTTGTTTTCCAGTAGGTGGTGGGAGTCAAAAGGCAGATGCTGTCCTGCAGCTTACTTATAACATGATACCCTCTTATTTACCAAAAAATACAAACATCCTCATGCTGCAACATCTCTTTAATGCAGCCAAAGCCTGCATTCTGGCAGTGTGGAAACAACCCTCGCCCCCCTACAAAAACGCACTAACATGCCAGAATTAGGAAAATCCAAAAAATTTAAAATCTTACAATGAAGGACCAGGAGGGGAAGTATAGGTAGATTAGATGTCATATTTATTGTATAAAGATCAGACACCCTTGGCTTCCCAATAGAAGAGAGGGTTGTATTTTTTTCCTTTCAGGATACAAAAAGTGGCCCACATCCTAGTCAACACCCCCCCCCCCCCCCCCATCCCCTTAATTGTTTTAAATTCTCATTTCTTTTTTTCTTATACTCTTATTAAAAAAATGGTATATGATAGGTGATGGTTGCAAATTTTGCTCTTTTGATTAGGGATACCATACAAAATCAAGAAGTCCACTATCACCTTGTGCAATGACAGTTTCAGTGCATTGACTGCTTTGATTACATTTTTTCATATGTCTAATTGTTGTAACTTACACTCCTTGGTACTATTATATAGTAGATATAAGTCTACTATTATACATAAAACTATTTTTCTGAAATAAAAACTGATAATTGCCATGCGCGTATGTATTCTCCCCTTCTTTGTTATGAAGTCCATAAAAAGCTCTGGTGCAGCCAATTACCTTCAGAAGTCACATAATTAGTGAAATGATGTTCACCTGTGTGCAATCTAAGTGTCACATGATCTGTCATTACATATACACACCTTTTTAAAAGGCCCCAGAGGCTGCAACACCCAAGCAAGAGGCATCACTAACCAAACACTGCCATGAAGACCAAGGAACTCTCCAAACAAGTAAGGGACAATGTTGTTGAGAAGTACAAGTCAGGGTTTATGTTATAAAAAAAATATCCAAATCTTTGATGATCCCTAGGAGCACCATCAAATCTATCATAACCAAATGTAAAGAACAAGGCCTAACAGCAAACCTGTCACGGACCAGGCAAGGAGGGCATTAATCAGAGAGGCAGCACAGAGCTCTAAGGTAACCCTGGAGGAGCTGCAGAGTTCCACAGCAGAGACTGGAGTATCTGTACACAGGACAACAATAAGCCGTACGCTCCATAGAGTTGGGCTTTATGGCAGAGTGGCCAGAAGAAAGCCATTACTTTCAGCAAAAAACAAAATGGCACGTTTTGGGTTTATGAAAAGGCACGTGGGAGACTCCCAAAATGTATGGAGAAAGGTGCTCTGGTCTGATGAGACTAAAATTGAACTTTTTGGCCATCAAAGAAAACGCTATGTCTGGCACAAACCCAACACATCACATCACCCAAAGAACACCATCCCACAGTGAAACATGGTGGCGGCAGCATCATGCTGTGGGGATGTTTTTCAGCAGTCGGGACTGGGAAACTGGTCAGAGTTGAGGGAAAGATGGATGGTGCTAAATACAGGGATATTCTTGAGCAAAACCTGTACCACTCTTTGTGTGATTTGAGGCTAGGATGGAGGTTCACCTTCCAGCAGGACAATGACCCCAAACACACTGCTAAAGCAACACTTAAGGGGAAACATGTAAATGTGTTGGAATGGCTTAGTCAAAGCCCAGACCTCAATCCAATAGAAAATCTGTGGTCAGACTTAAAGATTGCTGCTCACAAGTGCAACCCATTCAACTTGAAGAAGCTGGAGCGGTTTTGCAAGGAGGAATGGGCAAAAATCCCAGTGGTAAGATGTGGCAAGCTCATAGAGACTTATCCAAAGCGATTTGGAGCTGTGATAGCCGCAAAAGGTGGCTCTACAAAGTATTGACTTTAGTGGGGTGAATAGTTATGCACATTGATTTTTTTCTGTTATTTTGTCCTATTTGTTGTTTGCTTCACAATAAAGAAAAAAACACCTTCAAAGTGGGCATGTTCTGTAAATTAAATGATGCAAATCCTCAAACAAACCATGTTAATTCCAGGTTGTGAGGCAACAAAACACGAAAAATACCAAGGGGGGTGAATACTTATGCAAGGCAGTGTATAATGTTGCTTACATACTCTGTATAAACTGTACAATATTTCTTGCTATTGTCAATGGATTTATACACTCTTTTTTGTTAAATAACAGTATCTTCCTTAAACATTGCTACCTAATAGGGATGAGCCAAACACCCCCCGGTTCGGTTCGCACCAGAACCTGCGAACGGACCGAAAATTCGCACGAACGTTAGAACCCCATTGATGTTTATGGGACTCGAATGTTCAAAATCAAAAGTGCTCATTTTAAAGGCTAATTTGCATGGTATTGTCCTAAAAAGGGTTTGGGGACCCGGGTCCTGCCCCGTATCGTACCTGGGGGGTGTCTATAGTATGTCTATATATATAGTATGTCTATAGTATGCCTGTAAAGTGGCGCGTGTTTCCCGTGCTTAGAACAGTCCCTGCACAAAATGTCATTTTTAAAGGAAAAAAAAGTAATTTAAAACTGCTTGCGGCTTTAATGTAATGTCGGGTCCTGGCAATATGGATGAAAATCAGTGAGACAAACAGCATGGGTACCTCCCAGTCCATTACCAGGCCCTTTGGGTCTTGTTTGGATATTAATGGGAACCCCGCACCTAAATTAAAAAAAGGAAAGGCGTGGGGCCACCAGGCCCTATATACTCTGAACAGCAGTATACAGGCGGTGCAAACAAGACAGGGACTGTAGGTTTGTTAAGTAGAATCTGTAATTTTGAACTGGTACATTTTTAACGTGTTTAGCTCCAGCCAAAAAATCTATTTTAAGCTTTTTGGAAAACATAGGGAAGGGTTATCACCCCTGTGACATTTGTTTTGCTGTCTGTGCTCCTCTTCAGAAGATTTCACCTCATTTTTTGCCCCAATTACAAATGTTTTTTGAAAATTTGGGGTTTTTTGTGAAACAAGGAATGGTGATAAAGCATCAGTGGAAAGGAGAAACGTTTTTCCCATATTAACAGGAGAGAATTTCCCTTCCTAGGGGTAGATTTCATCTCACTTCCTGTTGTCTCCTTCTGTTTGCAAGTAGGAGTCGTTTGTAAGTTGGATGTTTGAAAGTAGGGGCCTGCCCTATATACTCAGCAGAAATTTGGGCCTTAGGTGTTGTTGTGGCCATAACACTGTAAGCCCTCACAGGGCCCTGCTGTGAAATATTAGATCAAGAATTGTAATTACATGCCCCTGTTGAACAGGGGCAGAAAAATTGGGCCTTTGGTGGTGGTGGTGCTAGTGCCACAACACTGTAAGTCCTCACTCGCTCTTGCGCTCTTGGTGGGTGCAGAAACGGGCCCTGCTGTGAAATATTAGATCAAGAATTGTAATTACATGCCCCTGTTGAAGAGGGGCAGAAAAATTGGGCCTTAGGCACTGGTGCTGGTGCCACAACACTGCAACCCCTCACAGATACTCTAGTTGGAAAGCAGAAACGAGCCCTTCTGCAAAGTATTGCATCAAAAATCGTAATTACACGCCCCTGTTAAACAGGGGCTGAAAAATTGGGCCTTAGGCACTGGTGGTGGCGCCCAGAACCAAAAATATTCTTACAAGCTATCAGCGTGATCATTGAGGAGGAAGAGGATAATTACTCAGGATAGTCACTCAGCATTAGGGATGAGCCGAACACCCCCCTGTTCGGTTCGCACCAGAACATGCGAACAGGAAAAAAGTTTGTTCGAACATGCGAACACCGTTAAAGTCTATGGGACACGAACATGAATAATCAAAAGTGCTAATTTTAAAGGCTTATATGAAAGTTATTGTCATAAAAAGTGTTTGGGGACCTGGGTCCTGCCCCAGGGGACATGGATCAATGCAAAAAAAGTTTTAAAAACGGCCGTTTTTTCAGGAGCAGTGATTTTAATAATGCTTAAAGTCAAACAATAAAAGTGTAATATCCCTTTAAATTTCGTAGCTGGGGGGTGTCTATAGTATGCCTGTAAAGGGGTGCATGTTTCCTGTGTTTAGAACAGTCTGACAGCAAAATGACATTTTGAAGGAAAAAACTCATTTAAAACTACTCGCGGCTATTGCATTGCCGACAATACACATAGAAGTTCATTGATAAAAACGGCATGGGAATTCCCCAAAGGGGAACCCCGAACCAAAATTAAAAAAAAAAAATGACGTGGGAGTCCTCCTAAATTCCATACCAGGCCCTTCAGGTCTGGTATGGATATTAAGGGGAACCCCGGCCAAAATTAAAAAAAAAAAATGACGTGGGGTTCCCCCTAAATTCCATACCAGACCCTTCAGGTCTGGTATGGATTTTAAGGGGAACCCCGCGCCAAAAAAAAAAAAAAAAACGGCGTGGGGTCCCCCCAAAAATCCATACCAGACCCTTATCCGAGCACGCAACCTGGCAGGCCGCAGGAAAAGAGGGGGGGACGAGAGTGCGGCCCCCCCTCCCTCCTGAACCGTACCAGGCCACATGCCCTCAACATTGGGAGGGTGCTTTGGGGTAGCCCCCCAAAACACCTTGTCCCCATGTTGATGAGGACAAGGGCCTCATCCCCACAACCCTGGCCGGTGGTTGTGGGGGTCTGCGGGTGGGGGGCTTATCGGAATCTGGAAGCCCCCTTTAACAAGGTGACCCCCAGATCCCGGCCCCCCCCCTGTGTGAAATGGTAAGGGGGTACATAAGTACCCCTACCATTTCACGAAGAAAGTGTCAAAAATGTTAAAAATGACAAGAGACAGTTTTTGACAATTCCTTTATTTAAATGCTTCTTCTTTCTTCTATCTTCCTTCATCTTCTGGTTCTTCTGGTTCTTCTGGCTCTTCTGGTTCTTCCTCCGGCGTTCTCGTCCAGCATCTCCTCCGCGGCGTCTTCTGTCTTCTTCTCCTCGGGCCGCTCCGCACCCATGGCATGGGGGGGAGGCTCCCGCTCTTCTCTTCTTCTTTTCTTCTCTTCTTCTCTTCTTCATTTTCTTCTCCGGGCCGCTCCGCAATCCATGCTGGCATGGAGGGAGGCTCCCGCTGTGTGACGGCGCTCCTCGTCTGACAGTTCTTAAATAACGGGGGGGGGGGGGCGGGGCCACCCGGTGACCCCGCCCCCCTCTGACGCACGGTGACTTGACGGGACTTCCCTGTGGCATTCCCCGTGACGTCACAGGGAAGTCCCGTCAAGTCACCGTGCGTCAGAGGGGGGCGGGGTCACTGGGTGGCCCCGCCCCCCGTTATTTAAGAACTGTCAGACGAGGAGCGCCGTCACACAGCGGGAGCCTCCCTCCATGCCAGCATGGATTGCGGAGCGGCCCGGAGAAGAAAAGAAGAAAAGAAGAAGAGAAGAAGAGAAGAAAAGAAGAAGAGAAGAGCGGGAGCCTCCCCCCCATGCCATGGGTGCGGAGCGGCCCGAGGAGAAGAAGATAGAAGACGCCGCGGAGGAGATGCTGGACGAGAACGCCGGAGGAAGAACCAGAAGAGCCAGAAGAACCAGAAGAACCAGAAGATGAAGGAAGATAGAAGAAAGAAGAAGCATTTAAATAAAGGAATTGTCAAAAACTGTCTCTTGTCATTTTTAACATTTTTGACACTTTTTTCGTGAAATGGTAGGGGTACTTATGTACCCCCTTACCATTTCACACAGGGGGGGGGGCCGGGATCTGGGGGTCACCTTGTTAAAGGGGGCTTCCAGATTCCGATAAGCCCTCCGCCCGCAGACCCCCACAACCACCGGCCAGGGTTGTGGGGATGAGGCCCTTGTCCTCATCAACATGGGGACAAGGTGTTTTGGGGGGCTACCCCAAAGCACCCTCCCAATGTTGAGGGCATGTGGCCTGGTACGGTTCAGGAGGGAGGGGGGGCCGCACTCTCGTCCCCCCCTCTTTTCCTGCGGCCTGCCAGGTTGCGTGCTCGGATAAGGGTCTGGTATGGATTTTTGGGGGGGCCCCACGCCGTTTTTTTTTTTGGCGCGGGGTTCCCCTTAAAATCCATACCAGACCTGAAGGGTCTGGTATGGAATTTAGGGGGAACCCCACGTCATTTTTTTTTTTTAATTTTGGCCGGGGTTCCCCTTAATATCCATACCAGACCTGAAGGGCCTGGTATGGAATTTAGGGGGACTCCCACGTCATTTTTTTTTTTTAATTTTGGTTCGGGGTTCCCCTTTGGGGAATTCCCATGCCGTTTTTATCAATGAACTTCTATGTGTATTGTCGGCAATGCAATAGCCGCGAGTAGTTTTAAATGAGTTTTTTCCTTCAAAATGTCATTTTGCTGTCAGACTGTTCTAAACACAGGAAACATGCGCCCCTTTACAGGCACACTATAGACACCCTCCAGGTACGAAATTTAAAGGGATATTACACTTTTATTGATTGACTTTAAGCATTATTAAAATCACTGCTCCTGAAAAAACGGCCGTTTTTAAAACTTTTTTTTGCATTGATCCATGTCCCCTGGGGCAGGACCCAGGTCCCCAAACACTTTTTATGACAATAACTTGCATATTAGCCTTTAAAATTAGCACTTTTGATTTCTCCCATAGACTTTTAAAGGGTGTTCCGCAGCATTCGAATTTGCCGCGAACACCCCAAATTGTTCGCTGTTCAGCATCAGCATAGGCAGTCTTTGAAGGGATCTGAGATTTCAAAAAAAAAATTATATGGTTACATCAGCATCAGGTGCTTGGTAGCTGGTGGTGATCCAAGACTGATTCATTTTTATGAAGGTCAGTCGATCGACCAAGTCGGTGGACAGGCGCACCCTGTGTTCAGTTACAAAGCCTCCAGCAGCACTGAATGTGCGTTCCGAAAGAACGCTGGATGCTGGACAGGCCAGTAGCTCAATTGCATACTGTGCAAGCTCTGGCTAGTGATCCATCCTCAAGACCCAGTAACCCAGAGGATTTTCAGTGGGAAAGGTGTCCAAGTCAGATCTTGCCCCTAGGTATTCCTGCACCATATAAAACAGACGCTGGTGATGGTTGCTGGAACCGATCATACCTTGGGGCTGCGGATCAAAAAATTGTCTGAACGCATCAGTCAGACGGCCACCTTCTCCACCGCTCCTTCTTTGACTGACCTACGAAATCAGCAACACGTTGTCCAGAAACAGGAGTTTGTAACCTCCCAGTCTCTGGGAACGCATTGTACAGACCTTTCTGCAAGGCCTCCCGAAGATGTTTCATCCTCTGCTCCCTCTGCGATGGCAAGATAAGGTCCGCAACCTTACCCTTCTAACATGGATCAAGGAGGGTTGCCAGCCAGTATTGGTCCTTCTCCTTGATACCACGAATACGAGGATCCTTACGCAGGCTTTGCAGGATCAGGGAGGCCATGCAGCGTAGGTTTGCTGAGGCATTCAGTCCGGAGTCCTCTGGATCACTAAGGAAGACATGGTCCGCAGCCACCTCCTCCCAGCCACGTACAAGTCCATGTGTTTCTTGGGACTGATCCCTTAAAGACTGCTGCTGATGCTGAGTGCCAGGCTTCACCTCCATACTGACACAATCCTCCTCCTCCTCATCCTCGTCCTCTTCCTGTGTGATCGGTGGGCACGCAGGAAAACTGGCCGAGTAAAGGGGGCCTTGAGAGCTAAGGAAGTCCTCCTCTTCCTGCCTCTGTTCTGCCTCAAGTGCCCTGTCCATTATTCCATGCAGCGTGTGCTCCAACAGGTGGACAAGGGGGACAGTGTCACTGATGCATGCACTGTCACTGCTCACCATCCTCATGGCCTCCTCAAATGGTGACAGGACAGTGCATGCATCCCTGATCATGGTCCACTGGCGTGGGGAAAAAAAAACAAGCTCCCCTGACAGTGTCCTGGTGCCATAGTCGCACAGGTACTCATTGATGGCCCTCTGCTGCGTGTGCAGCCGCTGCAGCATGGCTAACATTGAGTTCCACCTGGTGGGCATGTCACAGATTAGGCGGTTCTTGGGCAGGTTAAACTCCTTTTGGAGGTCTGCCAGCCGAGCACTGGCATTATATGACCGGCGGAAATGCACACAGACTTTCCTGGCCTGCCTCAGGACATCCTGTAAGCCTGGGTACCTGCCCAAGAACCGCTGCACCACCAAGTTAAGGACATGAGCCAAACAGGGCACATGGGTCATTTGTCCCTGTCGGAGGGCAGAGAAGAGGTTGGTGCCATTGTCGCAAACCACCATTCCTGCCTTAAGTTGGCGTGGCATCAACCACCTCTGAACCTGCCCCTGCAGAGCTGACAGAACCTCTGCCGCAGTGTGGCTCTTGTCCCCCAAGTACACCAGCTCAAGCACCGCATGGCATCTTTTGGCCTGCATACTTGCCTAGCCCCTTGAACGGCTACGGAGCACCGCTGGTTCCAAGTACAAAGCACAGGAAGAGGCCATGGAGGAAGAAGAAGAGGAGGGGGTGGAGGAGAGAGGTGTGTCGCAATCATTAGTAGTGGCATTTTGGAGGCGTGGTGGCGGAACAACCTCCAACACTACTGCACCTTGTCCTGCATCCTTCCCAGCTGCCAGCAGAGTCACCCAATGCGCGGTGAAACTTAGGTAACGTCCCTGTCCATGCCTGCTGGACCATGAGTCAGCGGTAATATGACCGCCCTGTCCAGCAAGGCCAAGACATTGCCTTCCACGTGCCGATAGAGAGCCGGAATCGCCTTCCGTGAGAAAAAGTGGTGTTTGGGTACCTGCCACTGAGGAACCGCACATTCCACAAACTCACGGAAGGGGACAGAGTCTACCAACTGAAAAGGCAGCAGTTGAAGTGCTAGCAATTTTGCCAAGCTAGCATTCAACCGCTGGGCATGTGGATGGCTGGGATCGAACTTCTTTCGGCGGTGCAGAAGCTGGGGCAGGGAAATTTGCCTGGTACAATCTGACGTCGGTGTACCGAAAGCAGATTGCCCACAAGTACTTGGCTGTGACACACCTAATTCTACACCTTCATTGCTCTCAGTGCAGGTCTCAGAGAGGACTGAAGGTATAGTGGGGTTGGAGATCTCAGCTGATGAGGAGCAAGGAGAGGTCCTCTTTGTTCTTTGGTGTGGGTCTTTTAAATACGCTTGCCAACGAACTGCATGGCAGGTCAACATATGTCTGGTCAAGCATGTGGTGCCCAAGCGGGAGATGTTTTGGCCACGCGAGATACGCTTGAGACATATGTTGCAAATAGCAGCGGTGCGATCTGATGCACTCGTCTCAAAAAAGGCCCACACCAAAGAACTTTTTGAATAACGCGCAGAGACTGCAGCGCCCTGCACATGCGGAGCTTTGGGGTGTGATGCAGTCAGTGTGCTGCCCTTAGGCTGGCCCCTGGAGGGCATCCTGCCTCATTGGTGATGTGCCGCCTCCTCCTCCTCCTCCTCTCTCCTATCAGGCACCCACATTGAGTCAGTGACCTCATCATCCCCTCCCTCCTCATCACTCGAGCAAACCTGGAAGTATGCTGCAGCAGGGGGAGCATGACTGCCAGATTGCTGTGCTTCTTGGGCACCCCCTCTGTCCGTGCTCACGTTACTGCCTTCATCTAGCTCAGTATCCTCACCAGAGCCTTCCAAACGCTGGGCATCCTCCTGGAGCATGTACCCAACACTGTGGTTAAACAGTTCGAGGGACTCCTCAGGAGGACATGGTGGGGCTAGGGAAGGAGTCACTGATGACATTGAGCCGAGGGAAGAGGCCGCTGCTTTGCCAGACAAAGTACCCTGAGCATGGATAAGAGAGGATGAGGAGGATGACCAAGTCTTCCGCATGTTGCGACTCAACACGGCCAGCTGCCAAAAAAAAGGCCAAGCGTTCCCACGGCCACGTACTGATGAGGATGCACCGTCTCCACGACCAGCACTGTTGCCTCTAGACACAGAGCCTGCTTGCCCTCTTTTATTGGCTTGTGACTGTCTGCCTCTCCTTGTTGGCCTTCCAGACATACTAATGGCCTGTAGGTGCACTAAGCTGGGATATATATATATATATATATATATATATATATATATATATATAGCTAGCAAAATCAACTGCCTGCCTGTAGTATGAGAACACCACCAACCTTCTACAGGTAGCTTTAGCTGAACATTGTGCAGAGCTCGCACTACACTAATGTGTAGCTTATTTAGCTGCCTGCGGTAGTGATAGGATCAGGAAAACACCACCAACCATCTACAGGTAGCTTTAGCTGAACACTGTGCAGAGCTCGCAAAAAAATAACTTGTAGGTTTAGCTGAACACTGTGAGGAGGACGCACTACACTAACTTGTAGCTTTAGATGAACACTGTGCAGAGGTCTCACTACACTAACTTGTAGCTTTAGCTGAACACTGTGCAGAGGTCGCACTACACTAACTTGTAGTTTTAGCTGAACACTGTGAGCAGGACGCACTACACTAACTTGTAGCTTTAGCTGAACACTGTGCAGAGGTCTCACTACACTAACTTGTAGCTTTAGCTGAACACTGTGCAGAGGTCGCACTACACTAACTTGTAGTTTTAGCTGAACACTGTGAGCAGGACGCACTACACTAACTTGTAGCTTTAGCTGAACACTGTGCAGAGGTCTCACTACACTAACTTGTAGTTTTAGCTGAACACTGTGCAGAGGTCGCACTACACTAACTTGTAGCTTTAGCTGAACACTGTGCAGAGGTCGCACTACACTAACTTGTAGTTTTAGCTGAACACTGTGAGCAGGACGCACTACACTAACTTGTAGCTTTAGCTGAACACTGTGCAGAGGTCTCACTACACTAACTTGTAGCTTTAGCTGAACACTGTGCAGAGGTCGCACTACACTAACTTGTAGTTTTAGCTGAACACTGTGAGCAGGACGCACTACACTAACTTGTAGCTTTAGCTGAACACTGTGCAGAGCTCGCACTAAACTAACTTGTAGCTTTAGCTGAACACTGTGAGGAGGACGCACTACCCTAACTTGTAGCTTTAGCACTGTGCACTACACTAACTTGTAGTTTTAGCTGAACACTGTGCAGAGGTCACACTAAACTAACTTGTAGCTTTAACTGAACACTGTGAGGAGGACACACTACACTAACTGTAAATAATCTAGCTGCCTGACTGTGGTACTAATAGGATCAAAAGAACACCAGAAATTTTCTTCAGGTAGCTGTAAATACTGTAACAAGACAAGCCTGCCTGTCAGTAGGAAGATAACAGGAACGGATCTAGCTAAACTAAATACAGTGTATATATATATATATATATATATATATATATATATATATATATATATATATATGCAACACCTAGGATGCATATATATATACACAATACACTATAAGTGCAGCTAACTCACTGACTGTCCTGCCTAATCTAGCTAACTCAAATGAAATGACACTGTCTCTCTCTCTCTATCTAAGCACGCCGTGCAGGCGGCCTTATATAGTGTGGGGCGTGTTCTAAACCCCCTGAGCCATAATTGGCCAAAGCCACCCTGGCTTTGGCCAATTACAGCTCTCTCTACCGACGGCCCTGTGATTGGCCAAGCATGCGGGTCATAGTGCATGCTTGGCCAATCATCAGCCAGCAATGCACTGCGATGCCGCAGTGAATTATGGGCCGTGACGCGCCATACGAATTTGGCGCGAATGGCCCATATCTTTCGCAATTCGGCGAACGATCAAACAGCCAATGTTCGAGTCGAACATGGGTTCGACTCGAACGCGAAGCTCATCCCTACTACCTAATAAAGCAGCGTATGTACTGTGCATCAATTGTACAATATTTGTGGCTATTATCATATAAATAATAGGCTCTAATTTGTATTCTTGATTACAATCTGCCTAGTCTCTCCCTCTTACATTCCAGATTTCTAAAACTGTTTACATATTGTGCAAAGACTGGCAATATTTCTGGCTTATTACTGTAAAACAATATACTCTAATTATTATTTTCTGATTAACACCTGGCTGGCCTCTTTTTCCTAAATTGAGGTATAATAAAGCTGCTTACATACTTTGCAGTGACTGTACAATATTTCCTGCTATTTCATGTAAAGTCATACACAATTTTTATTTCTTGATAAAACCTGCTTTGTTTCTCCCTCTTAAAGCAATAATTCTGGCTATTTTCTGTTAAATATTATATTCTTTGAGCCAGGAGCAGAGATAATGGCATGGCTGTAAAAGAGACACTGCTGCTCTGTTCTCCTGCCTGTTTATATCTCTCTATCCCACTCACCTTGATGTCTCACCTCAATAGTTGGCTTAGGGTTAGGGTTAGCTGGAAAGAAAGGAAGGACTAAAATTATTTTGATGCAGCTGCAAGGAGCCCTGGGAAATGTTCTTTGCAAGGAGAAATGCACTGTGGAGGTGAATGCAGCTGCAAACTTCAGGAGCCACAAGAACCCCTGGGAGAGGAGGGGAGAGCAGAGGGTTTCCTAGGTTTTGAGACAATATTGAAGTGTGTGGACTTGGAGAGGTACAGACCTGTTACTGGTACCTGTCTGTGTCAGTACCAGAGAGAGCATTTCCAGGCTTTTTTGGAAAGAAAACTGTCTTGCTGTATGGGTGGCCATCCTATTCGACTGAGCATGAAGCTTTGAGAAAGACACATATGGAGCAATGAAGAGAAAGGGGATACCCTCCTAGCCAGCCAGATCAGCCGAATCAACCCTAGCAATCATGAAGGTGAGAGATATTGCAGAAGATAGCCCTCATATTTTGTTTTTAAAACATTTAATTTACTTCCAGATGCATCACGTCTCTTCCACATCCTCTGATACTTGTCCCTTATAAATTTTGGCTGATGGCCATTTTCTTTTTTTTATTGTAGCTGTTAGCTTGAGATGATTAGGCCACATCAGACAGTTATCACTGGCAATATGTTCATTTTTTTTGCCCCAGGACCCCATTGCTTATTTTAAAACATAACAAAAAATGATTAGGTTGGATTAGGAGGAGAAGGAGGAAAAGGTTGTTTTAGGAATGCAAAGAAATGGCTGAAATGTGCAGCCTTAAAGCTGAGGAGAATTAAAGGATAAGTTCATCTTTTAACAAAAAATAATAAATGCACATTTTTTTGCAGGTAAAAAAATGTGCATTTATTTTTTGTCTTAGGAGCCTGTAAAGCATTGCATCAGCGACTCCTGGTGCACCTGCAGACCAGTCAGTGTATTTGCTTTGTCATACCTCGTACAAGGGAGCTGATACATTTCGACAGGAAGACGCAATGAACTACCACAGTGCTCACAGCGCCGTGGTAGCTCATTAAAAACTACAAGCCGACAGCCACAAAGGATGCTGGACCTTGTAGCTTTCCATTCACAGGACACTATGAATGAGTGATGCGCCGGGCGGGCAGAGCCCTGCTTGGCCACTTTTTTTTAAAATTGAGACAGCTAGCATGGAAGAGAAGATCCTAGCTAGCTGTCAAATCAGGGGGCTGGTGCAATGTTAAGGAGGAGGAGGAAGAAAACGGCAAAATTTCAGGCTCCTCAAAAAAGGGGCAAGGAACATTCTGCTAGATTATTTGGGACGGGTTGCAGGTCAGTGAACTTGGCAAAATAAAAAAAAATGGCTGCTATGTGCTCTTCAGGAGAAAATCACAACAGTGCTGTGGACAGATGATTGGGTAAAATACCCTACACTGCAGAGCTCATTCAATTTGCTGCCTGATCACTTGCTTATGTACTGACCTAAAGCCAGGCAATTTTTATCCAACATGTACCTGAAGCCTAAATTTTGGGAATTATTGGGGATGAGAAAGGGTTTCAGGAATGTGGGTTGTGGTTTTAAAGTGTTAATTTTGTACTTGGTTTTGATATTAAACAATTCAGTGTGGTACTATACAATTAAACTGTTGTGCCATTGGCCAGTTTGTAAAAGGTTGAGAGCTTTAACTTTTTTTTTTTTGTAAGCGCAAACTTTCCTTCGGATTTACATTTGTTGTAGCTGCTACGCTCACCATTCAACTCAGGACTTTTACCACTAGGTAAAACATCAGGTGTTGCAGCACATACTACAAAAAGCCTTTTTTGTCAAGATGTAATGAATCAGATAGGGGTGCTGGTTTTATATGTAAGCCATGCAATAATGTAAAACTATCAATGTAATACACATGCAAAATATGTAATGCCCGAAAACGGTGTCAGCTAATTTTGTCCATGGTACTATTATGCCCCGTACACACGAGCGGAATTTCCGTAGGAAAAATCTTGGATGGTTTTTCCAACGGAATTCTGCTCAAGCTTGGCTTGCATACACACGGTCACACAAAAGTTCTCTGAACGTTTGACCTTCAAGAACGCGGTGACGTACAACACGAGCCGAGAAAATGAAGTTCAATGCTTCCAAGCATGCGTCGAATTGTTTCTGAGCATGTGTGTTTTTTTGTGGGTCGGAATTGCGTACAGACGAACGGAATTTCCGATAGGAACTTTTTCCGACAGAAAAATAGAGAACCTGCTCTCAATCTTTTGCTGGTGGAAATTCCTCCAGCAAAAGTCCGATGGAGCATACACACAGTCGGAATTTCCGACCAAAAGCTCACATCGGACTTTTGCTGGTGGAATTTCCGCTCATGTGTACGGGGCATAACTGTTTAGTAACATCACGTACAGCACATTTAAAGGTACAGC
Source organism: Aquarana catesbeiana (assembly GCF_042186555.1). Lineage (NCBI taxonomy): Eukaryota > Metazoa > Chordata > Amphibia > Anura > Ranidae > Aquarana > Aquarana catesbeiana. Next base: position 291,234,545 of record NC_133329.1, read on the forward strand.
ATATTATAAAAAATAAATCTTCCAAGTATGTCATTGGAAGGATTCCTGTTTTCCTATGCAGTCCTTGAAGTCGCATTAAGAAGGAGGACCTCCCTGTAAGGAACACTACATACTGGCTGCTGACATACTATATGAACAGTTTATATTACCCTTTACTTGCATACAGTTGCGCTCAAAATAATAGCAGTGTGTTTAAAAAGTGAGTAAAGCTCAAAATCCTTATAATAGCTTTTATTTCCATACACGCAAATGCATTGGGAACACTGCACAGTCTATTCCAAATCAAAACAAAAATGTTTCAAATTTGCTATTGCTTAAGACTGTATTCCCAATGAGACGCTTTACAGGCACTATAGCGCTAAAATAGCGCCTGCATAGCGCCTGTAAAAAGCCTCTCCTTTTCACTCCAATGTAAAAGCCCGAGTGCTTTCACACTGGAGCGGTGCGCTGACAGGACGCCAAAAATAGTCCTGCAAGCCACATGTTTGCAGTGCTGTGAGAGCGGTTTACACACCGCTCCTATAGCGCCCCTGCCCATTGAAGTCAATGGGCAGTGCCGCAGAACCACCAGCATAGTGCCGCTGCAGTGCTGCTTTTAACCGCAAAAACGACGGTAAAGCACCTAAAAATAGCGGCGCTTTACCGCCGACACCCCCGATACCCCAGTGTGAAAGTAGCCTTACAGAAAGTGAAGAAAAAGGAGAATTAGACTTTTCCAAAAAAATAGCAGTGTCTGCATTTTTCTTTCCAAACTCAAACATTCACTGTATAAACTGAAAAATGGTTGAAAAATTAGCTTTTTCTGTGAATCACTGAATTAATATTTAGTTTAACAACCACTATTTCTGAGAACTGGTTCACATCGGTATTGCATGGAGTCGACCAACTTCTGGCACATTCCACAATTCCTCTGCATTTCTTGGTTTTATCTCAGAAACAGCATTTTGATGTCACCCCACAAGTTTTCTTTTGGGCTAGGGTCCGGGGATTGGGCTGGCCACTCCATAATGTTTATCTTGTTGGTCTGAAACCAAGATGCTGTTCGCTTACTGGTGTGTTCGGGGTCATTGTATTGTTGAAACACTCATTTCAAGGGCCTTTCCTCTTTGGCATAAAGCAACATGACCTCTTCAAGTATTTTGATGTATTCAAATTGATGCATGATCCCTGGTATGCAATAAATAGGCCCAACACCATAGTATGAGGAAACATCCCCATATCACGATGCTTGTGCCACCATGCTTCACTGTCCTTACAGTGTACTGTGGCATGACTAGTGTAGTCCAGATGTACCCCATTTTTACCCATACTGTTAGCCACCCATACTCCACCCTCTTACCAACTTAAATAACGAGACCACACCTTTCTTCTGGAGTATATATGGCCATAACAGCCTTTTATTAAACAACTGTATAAAAATACCTCCAACATTAACTTCAATATGAATAACATATAAACTCAGATAAAACAACATGTTTTAAACAATCTGTTGGTCAATGACGGAGCTACCCCAGTTTACCACATATCCACCAGAGGGCACTGCAGGAACATGTTTCAAAAACTGATAAGGCCTCCAGCTGTACCGCTCGGAGACAACCCCCTCCCGCAGTGCAACATACCGGTATTCCTTTCAGGAACACACAGGAGGGGCCATACTATTGCTGACCCCCCACCCCTTTTAACCTTTTATTTACCGCTACCGTCACCGACCAACAACAACAAACCAGCCAACCATCCAGCTGTCATGACGACCAAATGCTTCCAATCCTGAAAAATAAACACACACATTAACAACACTAACAACACATTACACAGGGAGGGAGGGTGGGAAATTCTGCCTCCTCGTGTCTCCTTCCCAGCACACTGTTCCGTTTTTGCTCCTCCCCTCTTTTATATGGCCACTCCTCCTTACTTTCCTGTTATCTCCTCCCACACTTTTCCTTGAAACATTAACCCTATGTGTGTCACTAGACACACTGTCATGCCCGGCCCTGCACTATTCCTCTTCTTTCCATCATTCCGGGCCTCACTTGAATTCAGTGTTTGGGGGTCGTCTAACAAACTATCTACGGCCCCTAGACCCAAAAAGAGCAATCTTGCTTTCATCAGTCCACAAAATATTGTTCTATTTCTCTTTAGGCCAGTCAATGTGTTCTTTGACAAATTGAAACCTCTTCAGTACATGCTTTTTCAACAGGGGCTTTTTGACGATACCTCGGCTTCACATAAGTGTCTTCTAATTGTTACAGTACTCACAGGTAACTTTAGACCTTCTTTGATCTGTTCATTGGCTGAGTCTTTGGCATTTTGGCTATTCTTCGATCCATTCGAATGGTAGTTTTCTGTTTTCTTCTACATCTTTCTGGTTTTGGTTGACATTTTAAATAATTTGAGATCATTTTAGATGAGCAGCCTATCAGTTGCTACACTTCTTTATATGTTTTCCCCTCTCCAACAAACTTTTTAAAGTACGTTGTTCTTCTGAACAATATCTGGAACCTATTGCATTAGAGTATGCACCCCAAAACTCAAACGTAGATATATATACACCCACAGACACACACTCTTTTAAAGAGATGTAAACAAGCACTTTGAAATGTATAAAAACATTTTTTAAGCGCTTAGCGACCGTCCACCGTAGATTTACTGCGGCAGGGTCGGCTGCTCTGCTCCAGATCGCGTACCTGGTATGTGACCTAACACTGGTATGTGGTTTGTGACCTGACACTTCCAGGTCTGAGGGGGGGGGGGACACAGCGGGAGCCAATCAGTGGGTCCAGCAGGGAAAAGTATGGCAGATCGCTGTTCTGTGAGAGGGGAATGTGCTGATCCTGTGTTCCTGCTAAGCAGGGAACAGATTTAACCCTTTGATGTTTACCCCTTCCTTGCCAGTGTCATTGGTACAGTAACAGTGCTTATTTTTTAGCACTGATCACTGTATTAGTGTCACTGGTCCCCAAAAAGTGTCAAAGTGTCAGTTAGGTGTCCGATTTGTCCTCCACAATATCGCAGTCCCTCTATAAGTCGCTAATCGCTGCCATTACTAGTAAAAAAATATATATATACCATTGTTTGTAAAAGCTGTAACTTTTGTGCAAACCAATCAATCTTTTTACCAAAAATATGTAGCAGAATACATATTGGCCTAAATTGAAAGAATTGAAGAATTAACCAGCCACCAAAAGAAAGCTCTATTTATGGGAAAAATAAACATACATTTTTTTTTGGTACAGCGTTGTACGCCCACGCAATTGTCCATTAAATTAGCGCAGTGCCATATCACAAAAAATGGCCTGGTCATGAAGGGGGGTAAACCTTCCAGAGCTGAGAGAGAGAGGGCGGAAGGGAGATTGAGAAAGGGAGACGAGGTAGAGAGGAAGGAGGTGAGAGAAAGGGGGGATGAGGGAGGGGGGGTAAGAGAGGGGGTTGAGAGAGAGAGGTAAGTGAGGGAGAGAGGAAGGGTGTGAAAGAGAGAGGGGTGAGAGAGGGGGGTTCAATATGCCTGCTACTCACAATCATGGCCCCAGGCTGAGAAACGAAGAAAAACACATTTTTTTTACAGAATCTTCAGTCTTTTTTTGTTTATTTAGCAAAAAATAAAAACACCCAGTGGTGATTAAATTCCACCAAAAGAAAGCTCTGTTTGTGTGAAAAAATTATAAAAGCTGAAAACTGGCCTGGGCAGAAAGGGGGTAAAAGTGCCCTGTACTGAAGTGGTTAAAAGAGAAGTATAGGTTTTTGTTTTTTTAAAACCATACTTACCTAGGTGGATGCAGCATTGCTCCGATGCTGCATCTGTCCCCCGGCACCTCTAACACTGAGAACCGAACGATCGAACACTGCCAATTGCTCAAATCTCACAGCTACGTGAGCAGACAGCCGCTAACTGTGAGTCAGCGGCTCTCTGCTCTGCCCCTCCACACTCACTGGAGCGCTGGGCTGAGGAGGGGGCGGGAGTGGCCAGATCAGGCTCTCAGCGGCTCACTGAGAGGCTGAACTGGGTGCTGGTCCAGGGATCTGGGCGGATCCAGACACTATGATGACGCCTGAGCTTGGGCTGACTCTGTGACGTCAGCAGAGAGTAGATTTCATCCCGCTCTCTGCTGAAAACGGGTCACAGCAGTGCAAAATGAACTGCACTCCTGTGATCCACAGGAGTACAGCCAAACAAGCTTTGGCTGTACTTGTCCTTTAAGTTTGCAATTTTCGGATCTTACGACAGGTTTGAAGAATGCCTGCAAACCAAACACATTCATTTATCCCTACTGTAGAGTATACCTAACTATTTTTGGCTACAAGCTCTTGATATGCTATGACTACTGGCATATCAGAAATCCATACGCATCATGATCAGGGGCGGGCTGGGCCGGGGAGAGGGGTGACAATTGCTCCCCAGGTCGCCCTAACTTATATTTAAAACGGTATATTTAAACTACTGCCTGCTGCTGATATTTTTTTTCTTCTTGTGGACTCGGAGGTTTATGTGGAAGTCAGCCTCTGCGCCCGTGCCCTCCCTCCACCCCCTGGCTGACTTCCACATAAACCTCGTCAGCAGGCAGCGGCCACTGCGCCAACCATTTTAAATTACTAGCAACTAGCTGATCGGAGGGTGATGTTGCATTCTGGGAGTTGTAGTCCACGGCTGCACTCAAGCACCCGGGAAACTACAACTCCCGGATCTTGGAGGCAGGCAGAGGACAGGAGCCTAACCCCCCGAGGACTGAATGAGGCCCTGCAAGGACCTGATGAGCTAGGCTGGCAGATGGGCTGAGGTGAGAGACCCTGACACCCCCAGCTTACCCCACATCCCATCTATTCCCCCCATACACCCCATTTACTCTGCCCCAGTGCCCACCCAGTAACCTCAAAAGTGCCCTCAACACTATGGATCCTGGGAGCTGGCAATGGCCTATGGGTCCTGCTGGCCTGTGGGTCCTGCTGGCTGCTGGTCTGTAGGTCCTGTTGGGAGCTGGCCATGGCCTATGGGTCCTGCTGGCCTGTAGTTCCTGCTGGTCACTGGCCTGTAGGTCCTGCTGGGAGCTGGCCATGGCCTATGGGTCCTGCTGGTCTGTAGGTCCTGCTGGCCGCTGGCCTGTAGGTTCTGCTCGGAGCCGGCCATGGCCTATGGGTCCTGCTGGCCTGTGGGTCTTGCTGGCCGCTGGCCTGTAGGTCCTGCTGGGAGTTGGCCATGGCCTATGGGTCCTGCTGGCCTGTGGGTCCTGCTGGCCACTGGCCTGTAGGTCCTGCTGGGAGTTAGCCATGGCCTGTTGCCAGCTCCCAGCAGAACCTACAGGCCAGTGACTAGCAGGACCCACAGGCCATGGCCAGCTCCCAGCAGGACCTACAGGCCAGTGGCCAGCAGAACCCACAGGCCATGGCCAGCTCCCAGCAGAACCTACAGGCCAGCGGCCAGCAAGACCAACAGGCCATGGTCAGATCCCAGCAGAACCTACATGCCAGCAGTCAGCAGGACCAAGTCAAGTCAAGTCAAGCCCTATTGTCATTCTACTACACGTAAGAACATACAGTAGAACGAAATTTCGTATCTCACAGGGCCACGGTGCTACATACAAATTAAACATAATTATAAATAAATATACAATGAATAAAAACACCAATAAAAAAACCTATACACATTTGGGAACTACGTAACTGTACATATACTATATGTTTCCAAAAGTCTTTGTAGCAGCAAGTGTTTATAAAAGTGTCTAGTGCATATTCAAGATTAAAAAGGAGGGGACGAGGTCACAATTTATAGGTTGTAGAAAAGGTTTCAAAGAGGATTGGAGTTGAGGGCTCTCACAGCCTGGGGGAAAAAACTGTTTAGCAGTCTGACAGTCCTGGTTTTGATACTCTGGTACCTTCTACCTGATGGCAAGAGCTGAAAGAGACTGTGGGAGGGATGGGTAGGATCCCTCACGATACTGGTAGCTTTGCTGGAGCACCGTGTATGGAAAATGTCCAGGATGGAGGGGAAAGAGACACCAATAATCTTTTCAGCCATCTTTACTAGCCGCTGCAGGGTCTTGCGGTCAGCAGAACTGCAGTTCCCATACCGGACAATGATGCAGCTGGTCAGCACGCTTTCAATGGTTCCCCTATAGAATGTAGTAAGGATGGGTGGAGGGAGACTGCTTTTTTTAAGGCGGCGGAGAAAATATAGGCGCTGTTGTGCCTTCTTGGTTAGTGACATGATGTTGGTTGTCCAGGTAAGATCCTTTGAGATGTGCACTCCTAGGAATTTAATACTGCTTACTCTCTCCACAGTCAAGCTGTCGATGGTCAGTAGGTGGTGATCAACAGAATTTCTCCTGAAATCCATCACAACCTTCTTTGTTTTGTTTACATTAAGGAACAGGTTGTTTGTACTACACCATTTAACCAGTTGTTCCACTTCCTCTCTGTAGAGCATTTCATCATTGTTGCTGATGAGACCTACCACAGTTGTGTCATCCGCAAACTTGATGATATGGTTGGAGCTGAACTTGGCAGTACAGTCGTGGGTCAGCAGTGTGAAGAGCAGCGGGCTGAGCACACATCCCTGTGGTGCACCCGTGCTCGGTGTGGTAGTGCTTGATGTGCTGCAGCACAACACGAACTGACTGAGGTCTTCCAGTTAAAAAGTCCAGGATCCAATTACAGAGGGGCAGGTTGAGGCCCAGCGAGTTCAATTTAGTGATAAGTTTCTGAGGAATCATTGTATTAAATGCTGAGCTAAAGTCAATGAACAGCATTCTAACTTAAGAGTCTTTCTGTTCTAAGTGAGTAGGACCAAGTGAAGAGTAGAAGATACTGCATCATCCGTGGAACGTTTTTTACGGTATGCAAACTGATAAGGGTCCAGCGTGTTTGAAAGACTGGACTTAATGTGATGCATGACTAACCTCTCAAAGCACTTCATCATTATTGGAGTTAGTGCTATGGGACGATAGTCATTCAAACAGGACACAGGTGTCTTCTTTGGCACTGGAATTATGATGGTGGATTTAAGACATGTAGGGACAACTGCCTGGCTCAGCGAAATGTTAAAGATGTCTGTAAGGACATCTGTCAGCTGTACAGCACAGTCTCTCAGCGCACGTCCAGGTATGTCATCAGGGCCAGTAGCCTTCCATCGGTTGATCCAGAACAGGGTCTTCCTTACGTCGGCTGGAGAAAAGCAGAGCACCTGGTCGTTTCGGGATATGAGTAGTTTTTGTGAAGGTGTTTGGTTCTGCATCTCAAACCGTGCATAAAAGTTGTTGAGTGCATCCGGGAGAGAAGTATCATTATCATTGGCCTGTGGCAGGGGCTTGTACTTAGTGATGGTCTGGATGGCTTGCCACAGGGCCCGTGTGTCTTTGCTGTCGCTAAGGTGTTTATTAATTTTTTTAGCATATTGTTGTTTTGCCTTCTTTATGCCATGAGACAGATTGGCTCTTGCTGTTTTGAGAGCTGTTTTATCTCCTAATCTGAATACCTCATCTCTGGTCTTTAACAGCCCACGAACCTCTGCTGTCATCCATGGCTTCTGGGTGGCACGTGTGGTAATAATCTTGGTGACTGTCACCAGTGATGGGCACTGGTGAGGCTGAGCTGATGGGCACTAATCAGGCTGCATCAATGGACACTGGTGAGGTGGCATTGATGGGCACTGGTGAGGCTGCATTGATGGGCACTGATGAGGCTGCATTGATGGACACTGGTGAGGCTGCATTAATGGGCACTGACCAGGCTGCATTGAAGGGCACTGATGAGGCTGTGCTGATGGACACTGATCAGGCTGCACTGATGGGCACTGGTGAGGCTTCATTGATGGATGGGCACTAGTGAGGCTGCATTGATGGGCACTGGTGAGGCTTAATTGATGGACACTGCTAAGGCTGCATTAATGGGCACTGATGAGGCTGTGCTGATGGGCACTGATGAGGCTGCATTGATGGACACTGGTGAGGCTGCATTAATGGACACTGGTGAGGCTGCATTTATGGGCACTGATGACGATGCATCGATGAGCACTGATGAGGCTGAGCTGATAGGCACTGGTGATGCTGCATTGATGGGCACTGATGAGGCTGAGCTGATAGGCACTGGTGATGCTGCATTGATGGGCACTGATGTGGCTGCACTGATGGGCACTGATGAGGCTGCATTGATGGAAACTGGTAAGGCTGCACTGATGGGCACTGATGAGGCTGCATTGATGGGCACTGATCAGGCTGCATTGATGAACACTGGTGAGGGTGCATTGATGAACACTGGTGAGGCTGCATTGATGGACACTGGTGAGGCTGCATTGATGGGCACTGATCAGGCTGCAGTGATGAACACTGGTGAGGGGGCACTAGTGAGGCTGCATTGATGGGCACTGGTGAGGCTGCATTGAAGGGCACCGGTGAGGCTAAATTGATGGACACTGCTAAGGCTGCATTGATGGGCACTGATGAGACTGTGCTGATGGGCACTGATGAGGCTGCATTGATGGAAAATGGTGAGGCTGCATTGATGGGCACTGATGAGGTTGCATTTATGGGCACTGATGACGCTGCATCGATGGGCACTGATGAGGCTGAGCTGATGGGCACTGATGAGGCTGAATTGATGGGCACTGGTAAGGCTGCATTGATGGGTACTGAAGAGGTTGCACTGATGGGCACTGATCAGGCTGCATTGATGAACACTGGTGCGGGTGCATTGATGGGCACTGGTGAGGCTGCATTAATGGGCACTGGTGAGGCTGCGTGATGGGCACTGATCAGGCTGCATTGATGAACACTGGTGAGGGTGCATTGATGGGCACTGTGAGGCTGCATTGATGAGCACTGGTGAGGCTGCATTGATGGGCACTGATGAGGCTGCATTGATGGGCACTTGTGAGGCTGCACTGTTGTTAAACCTCCTTTGTTGCTATTAACATTAAACTTTGTTACCACATTGTATTATATTTGTCTTGCTTCATAACATCAATATCCATTATAAAACCAGGTGGGCATAAATGATGAGCTGATTCGGTGGTTTAATGGGCCACTTGACTGGACTTGCCCCCCAGGCCTAAGGCTGCCAGCCCTGCCCCGATTATGATCGACTTTTTGTTCTCAAATATGATAAAGAAGACATTTTAATAACGTTTCAGGAATGCTGGTCAATACAGCCATAAAAGAAAGTTTTGCTACACTACAAGCTTCTTAAAGGCTAACTTTAGCCATTTATTTTAGTCATTTAATTTTATTTAGCATTAGCAATTCTGCCAGGTTTCTGTCAAGGTAATAAAATTAGATTAAAAATGTATTTTGTCCTTGTCTCTGTCTCTTTTGAGTAGATTTACCCATCACATCCTGTCCTATCAAGGGAAAATCGCCCCAGTAGGAAAACAGATACAATAATTAAAAAAAAAAAACAATAGAGGCTCCAACTCGTTTCCTCTTCTATACAAAATCAAACATAGTGGCTGGTATTGGACTTTATGTGGTTAAACTGAAAATGACAACAAGGATAATTAAATACTGAATAAGCAAAATCAACAAGATTAAAGTGCTTGTAAAGGCTCAAGGTTTTTTACCTTCATGCGTTCTGTACATGAAGGTAAAAAAAAATCTCTGTGCAGCAGCCCCCCTAATACTTACCTGAGCCTGATCCTTCTCCAGTGCTATGCATGGGAGCCTTGGCTCTGCTGGGTCTCTCCCTCTTCATTGGCTGAGACAGCAGCGGGAGCCATTGGCTCCCACTGCTGTCAATCACAGCTAGTGAGCCAATGAGGAGAGAGAGGGGTGGGGCAGAGCCACAGCTCTATGTGTGAATGGACATGCAGAACAACAGCTCGGGAGCTTGCCTGCTCAGGTGCCCTCATTGCAAGCTGCTTGCTCTGGAGGAACTCAGCAGTGGGGAGGGACCCAAGAAGAGGAGGATTGGGGCTGTTCAGCAGTGGGGAGGGACCCAAGAAGAGGAGGATTGGGGCTGTTCTGTGCAAAACACAGAGATGGTAAGCATGACCTGTGTGTTATAAAAAAATATATATATTGCCTTTGTTATCACTTTGATTTAGTACTGTAACTACAGATAGCTGTTTTTTTTTTTTTTTTCATTTTGATTTGAACTCTATATTAAGATTTATACTGTATTTTTCTAAAAACATAAATGTTCCTATAAAGGTATGCTGTTATGAGAAGATATTTTCTTTGAAATAAAGAAAATGATTGATGATTTTATATATTGTGGAACTTTTTTCATTTTCTACACGACGGTATAGTAAATCTGTTCTATAAAACAGGTAACTTTAAGCAGTTATGTCATTTAAATTAACTTTTTAAAACACAAAACAGCTAATGCCACATGTAATAATTCAAAGGATTACTGTGCTGTTAACCAGTGATTCAGTGCATCTACTGCCCTGAGGCATTGTTCCTCTGCCATCTGGCTGGTGGCATCAAAACCAACCAGGCTCTAATTCTACTAGAACTGATGTTTTCCAGGATTTGTTGTCCCTTTACTGACAGCTTGACAATGTCTTTAAATTGACTATTAATTGAGTGGCATCCATGCTTTATTACATAATTATTTAAAGTTTTATAGATTACAAGAAAAATTGGTCCTTAACTATTTAGTTGAAAGCAGAACATGAAGATTAAACTTTTTATGAATATAACAATGTTTATAATAAAGTATGCTAAAATAACACCCCCCAAGCAACGTGTGTCAGTATACTAACAGATGCTAAATTGAATGCTTAAATGCTTAACTTACCTGAAAAGAAACAGTGTTTTTGGCTCCCTCTGGTTTATATCAAGTAAGATAAGCTCATCCAAAAAGGGCTTGGAGGACTGATTTCCAGGTAGAGTGCTAATTGCAAACTGCAAACATCAGCCCCTAAATAACCCTCAATCCATTCCCACATCTGACATCCCATGACCAGTGTCTCAGGTTTGAACACCCTTTGAGCTATTAATACAACCTGAAACCAATTTTAACCTGAGTTACAGATGAGATTCCTAACAACTTCACAAATTTACGACAAGTGCTTTTACATTGTTTCTAAGACCCCTTTCACATAAGTGCCTTTGCATTTAAAAAAGTGCCTGAAAAGCTCATGAAAACTGCTTCCCATTAAAATCAATGGATGCTTTCACACTGGAACGGTGCTCTGGCTGGCAGGTGAAAAAACTCCTGCAAGCAGCATCTTTGGAGCATGTTTGGAGAGCTAACAAAAGCACCTCAAAAAGCACCCCTTTCCATTGAAATAAATGGGAAGCACCTGAAAAGGGCTTTAAAGTGGAGTTCCACCCAAAAATGGAACTTCCACTTTTTGGATTCCTCACCCCCTCCGTGTCACATTTGGCACCTTTCAGTGGGGAGGGGGGAGCAGATACCTGTCTAATACAGGTATTTGCTCCCACTTCCTGACATAGATCACCACGGCGCTTGCGGTGACCTACGCCACTTCCGGCGCCTACACTGTCCCCCTCCGCTGTATTCTGGGAGACACACAGGTCCCAGAACACAGCAGGGACCAGAGAGGATGTGCAGCGCGACTCACGCATGCGCAGTAGGGAACCAGTAAGTGAAGCCGCACGGCTTCACTTCCTTATTCCCTTACCGAGGATGGCAGCGGCAGCAGCCGAGAGCCGATGGATGGATCGGCTTTGGCTGCTGACATCGTGGGCTCCCTGGACAGGTAAGTGTCCATATATTAAAAGTCAGCAGCTGCAGTATTTGTAGCTGCTGGCTTTTAATATTTTTTTTCGGCAGACCTCCGCTTTAAAAGCTCTTCAAAAGCGCCTCAAAATGCAAATTCTTGCAGCAGTTTTTTGAGTCACGTGACCTTCAAAAAAGCACACCACTAACTCCTGAAAAACATCTGAAAAGCGCCGCAAACGCTCTCACCGTTTTATAGGCAGTTTTCAAGTGCCTCAGTGTGAAAGGGGTCTTACATTTACCAAAGGGTAATAAATCTTACCTACAATATTTAGATCTATAATAGAAAAAGAATTGCCATTTGGTTGGCTTCCATTCCTCAACCCTGACTGAATATACCTTTTCATACCTGTTTGTAAGGATATTAGCACCTTGAAGGAGCAGTCCACTTCAGTTGAAACATAAACACATGTAAATAAGTAATGTAAAGTCCAGATAACAAAACTGAAATCCAGATAAAGTGTCCAAAATGATGATAAATGCAAAATAATGACACCAGTGTTGTTAACTCAATTCTTCTCAGGGGTGCTTCAGTGATCTCCCACCACCAATATACAGAATGCACACTCACCAAAGTGAGTAACTGCCGTTACAGCATCATAAACGCCAATAACAGCATGTTATTCAAATAAGGATCATGGAAGCATAAGGACTCCCAGGACTTCCCCTTTAAAGCCTCCAACTCTGAATGAATAAAGCTCACCAGGAGCCAGAAAGAATGTGATAGTGTAGTACTTTAATGTTTAAAAGCATGCATACAGCAAAAGATGGATAGTGAATACATGAACTCACATCTGAAAGCCGCTGTCGACCCAAAATGATTCATCGATTATTTGCTGTATGCATGCTTTTAAACATTAAAGTACTACACTATTGGATTCTTTTTCTGGCTCCTGGCGAGCTTTACTTATTCAGAGTTGGAGGCTTTAAAGGAGAAGTCCTGGGAGTCGTTATGCTTCAATGATCCTTGTTTGAACAACATGCTGTTTTAGGCGTTTATGCTGCTGTAACAGCAGATACTCACTTTGGTGAGTGTGCATTCTGTATATTTGTGGTGGGAGATCAATGAAGCACCCCTGAGAAGAATTGTGTTAACAACACTGGTGTCATTTTTTTTTGCATTCATCATCACTTTGGACACTTTATCGGGATTTTAATTTTGTTATCTGGTATCTTTAATACATATTTTTTTTTTTTTTTTTACATGTGTTTGTATTTCATATGTTTGTGAGGCGCTGCATTTTTATTTTGCACATTTACACTGAAGCACTGATATATTGCTTTTAAGTGCCAGCAACTTGCACAGGATTAACTTTTTTCACAGTGCGGGTATTACCTTTTTTATTAGTTCCGATATAACTATAACTTCAGTTCTATAACTTCAGTTACCTACCAGTCCCCATCTGTATGGGACTCATTGAGACCTTTGAATCTGACTTTACAGGTTGTAGTTTCCACCATGGCCAGTGTAGAGAGGTTTACATTACTTGATAACCTAAAAACTGTTAAATAAATATAGTCATGAAACAGTACGTTTATAACTTACAATAATATTTTTAAAATATGTACTCACTGAAAATGCATAAAAAATCCTGATATTTTTCTTCAATACATAGCTACAGGGTTGCATGTGACAGCTGCAAACCGTCCTTTTGCAGTTCTGGGTCCTAAATATGTTTAGCATTCACAACAAGCTAGATAAAATAACTGGCGTCTCTAAAAGATTGGGGACCCCAGATAATACCTCTGACACTGAAGTTGGGCACAAATACATTTCTGCTTACTTTTTTTAATTTTTTTTTTATTTAACCTAGACTCCAGTTTGATCACCAGTGTGTAGTAGAATATTTTGAGACAATTACTGTTCCTTACACATTTATAGCTAAACTCAGAAAAATCTAAGCATACAATTAACACAGCAAGAAACCAAATTACACTAACAGCTTTGTTAGTTTCTGATAAAGAAAGTAACCCATTTAATGCCAGAAGAAATTGTACAATGTAGAACCCAGATCTGTTTGGAACCTGTGAGTTTAGCTTTGCAATAACACAGCAGGCAACTAAATGACGCTTTGAAAATCCTCATATATTGATTGTGTTGCGCTCTGCTTAGTGTGAGTTTACTTTTGACCATTACTAATAGTGACCGTGTAACTGCCTTGTACATTATTATAGTGAGCCATAATTATTTGGATATTAGATGTTTCGCAGTGCCTCAGATGCACTAAATGTATTCTTGAATTTTAACAATTTAAAGATATGTGAAGGGGCAAAATGATAAAATAATGCATCCTTTACCCAAGGCTCAGAACAGCTTGTGTACCCATTACAACTCTGAAATGCCAGCTAGCATTAAGGTAGACACTAGCTATCTAGAAAACAAACCACTATTGTCTGCTCACAAATGACATGTCTTGGGCTCCAGGAAACACTTATGTTGAGTCTTTTCTTGCTCAGTACCCTGCAAAGATCCAGGGAGCAGAAAACTCAGTGGCAAGCTGCCATAGTTGTTTTCATTAATCTACCTCTAAACACCATTTCAAAAAGTGCAAAAGCGTGTTGTTGACGGAGTGAATTGTTTATAGCATAATTGAGTGTTTTAGTGCATCCCACATCAGAATAAAAAGGAGAAGGGAACACAGGGGGGTAGGGAGCATGCAGCTGTATCTACTTGAATTCTTTGTTTAATTGACAGCTAGAGGCATTGCAATACGTATTGTCTTCACTGTATTGTACTCTGCTATGTTATAGTATAATCACAGACTTGGGCCCTATTAAGTGGAAAAGCTGTAATAAAAAGCTTTTGAAAATAACAATCTTTATTATTTGTTTCAGTAATTGGATAGAGACAAAGTCATTATAGAGTTGTCATCCAATAAGAAAACCTAGAGCCATTTTTGTTTATGCAGAGGATGCAAAGCCTTTATCAAATACTTAGTACTCTTTGTTTTAGATAGCAAATTTTAATATGCTAATTTAATAATCAAACTGCACAAGCACTATTAACTTTGAATAGCAGAGCTAGGAGAGTGTGTGAATGCAAAGAAGTGTCTGCTTCAAACTTCTGTTAGAAAAAAAAAAAATCTCAATCAGAGCCAACAGCAATGAAAGATCTGTGTTTATAAAAATATAAAAAAAAAAATGACTGTGTTCTATATAACAAACGTAATACCTTGTTTTATTGCTTTTATATTTTACTTTGATAATGCATTTAGCTAAAAAACATAAATATACGCATATTTCTGAGGATAGTCATGTATTCTGTTCTACTAATTGTACATTACTTGTACAATCTACGATGACTAAGTTGTTATTCTTACTTTTCTACTATTTTTACTCTTTAATTTTTCACTTCCGTGTCTCCTTATTTTTCTTTTTCTGTTTCTTTTTCGTACTAGGATGCTCTCAGTACACATTCAGGTATGCATATACAATAAGTCCCCTACATACGAACGTTCAACTTGCGAACTTTCAAAGAAGCAAACTGTGTCTGCAACCCAGCGGGCTGAATGAAACAAATTGACAGATCGCTGTACCAACACAAGCAATGATGGTGCATTGATTTTCCCTGCTGTGCTATTGTGTTCTGACAGGGGGGCTCCCCCTGTCAGAACACAATGGGAAAAAAATGGAATTGCACAGAGTGACCCAGAACCTCCTCTTTTTGGGTCCCCCGCTGGCACTCCTAGCCCCTCCTCTCTCAATGGGAAGCTGTTTCACATGAGGGGCATGTGTGCATGCTTGCTCCCAAGCCCTGCTGCTGCATCCATTGACACAGACAGTGGGACTCGGCCCTGCCCCCCTACTCTTGCTTTGATTGACAGCTGCGGGAACCAATAGCTCCCAGTGCCCCAGCAAAGCCCCAGCAAAGACAGTGAGACATGGAAGTGAGGGGAGAGAAGAGTTGCAGACGTGCACAGCGCTGGATCAGGTGAGGGCTCAGGTAAGTAAAAGGTGGGGGTGGGGGGCCAAAAATGATGCCTAAACATTTTTTACCTTAATGCAAGGAATGCATTAAGGCGAAAAATGTTTAGGCTTTAGAACCACCTTAACTATCCCACCTCCCTGGGTTAGAAGTGCACCAATGACTTGGGAGGTACGTTGGGCGATAACAATTTTCACTAATAGGTAAACAGTTTGCTCCCCTGCCTCAAAGAATGGCAAACTATTAAAGAAACATTTATTTTCTGCGGAGGAATTGGCCAACCAGACAAAAATATCTTGTGTAGAAAGCCATGCATTCTTTGTATTAGGGTTGGATATATATTCTTGCTCGAGTCTTTGCACCTGCTGAGACACTTCAAACTCATGTTGTTTGGATGGCTTTTGAACCACCTTAATTTCAGATATAAACAGCCCCTAAGGAATTCACAGGTGGCTTAAATGTAATGCACACATTCAATGGGGAGCTATTGGTTATAACCCTTAGAGCATACTGTAAATTTGTTAGCAGTTGGGCAGAGGAGGGGGTCACTGTACACAAGTCTATCCGAGATAGGGAAGAATGAGTCTTAGAAAAACAGAAGACTTGGTGCACATCTGTCCCCCCCACCTCCAAAAGGAAGCGACTTAGTGACGTACCCCTTTAATTAGAGCCTACTGAGGCTGGGAGAAGTTTTGGCTAAGAGGGCTTTACATTATCACAGCCCTGCTCCTTCCTCACTGGTTGTAATTGACAGCAGCAGGAGCCAATGAATGGCTGAATCACTGAATCAGAGACCTGGGACATCAGTCGCTCTCATGCACATCACTGAATTGAGATCGGGTTCATGTAAATATTAAGGGGGCTGCAGCTGTGGAGGAGCTGCATACTGAAGGTTTTTTACCTTCATGCATCCTGAAGGTAAAAAGCCTTCAGGCTTTACAACTACTTTGGGACTGTTGGACTGTTGTAGTAAACTGTGTCATGAAGAGAGAAAGTAGGGGAAATAGTTTATCCTCAAATTACTTATGCTGCTTTCTGCAGTTCACCGAGTGATCTGAGGCAGTACATTTATTAACTGCACATAATATGTCTACCAAAAAGTGGGTTGCTCAGAGTCTGTAGGCATACTAATAGGGGCAATCTGTTGATCTGAGTCTTGGGTCTTCATGTCTTCAGCGTCTAGTTTAGATACCATGTACTGCTGTATGGATCCTGCATCAGGATCCTCTGATAAAGTTTGCCTCTGGGACCTGGATAGCTTTTGGGTGTAAAACAGCATGCCATGAGTGTCTTCTTAGCCAGTAGGGGGAGAGACTTTACTGGGATTAGCTGCATCCTTTTTGGGTTTCTTTGTGCCTATTGGAGGATGCTGATGGAGAGCATTTGCAGCACCATGTTGAGCCGCCAGAGCAACAGCTTCCTCCCTGTTTTTCCGTGTCATCATACCTACCAGAGATTGCAGCGCTATACTGGATGAAGCCTGCATTGCTGAGAAACTTAATGTGGGTACTTGTGGGTGATGAAAAAACAAAGACTTGAGTGGCACACCCTAAAAATGCATTACATTAAAGATGGTGCCGCTATAAGACCATACAAACAGAACAAAAGATTATAGCGTAAACATACAAAAAATCCTGCAAGGCTATTTAAAACACCTGGCCATTTTCAGCAAATAAGCAAAAATATGGGTATTTGGTCACACCATATGGCCATATGGTGCTTAAGCCCACTACTGCGTCAAAGTACCCCATTATCAGTGGGTCCTACACTATTCATAGAATGAAAGATCCTGCTTCTCATCCATGAGAGAAATACACTCCTCTTTATGGGAGAACTAAAAGTACTATGCAGTTACGTGATGAAGTCAGGGTGGCTCTATGAGTTCATGGGGGCCAAACAGATCAGGATTCTGACTTTACCTGCTTTATATAAGTGCTGGTTCATGAGTGAATGCATTGAATCCAGAGGGTCAGCAACAGGTGTTTGTTTGCACCCACCTAAATCCAAAGCCCATTCAGGTCTGGAAAAAAAAGGAAATGTACAGTGCCTAGTTCCAAAAACTAAGCGTGATGTAGCAAAGGTAGACTGATGTATATGGACACAAGTCCGCAAACATTGGCTGTCAAATTAGGGACAAAAAACTCAGTGGGGATGGATGTCACAAAAGTGACATCTATACCAATCTGCTCCAAAAAACAACAAGGGATCTGTTCACGGATCCTCTGTTGAACAGAAAAAAACACACCCATAAAAAAATACCCCTCAATGTATTTTTAATGCATCTAGTAAAAGCACCTAAAATCGATTTGATATCCCCTGTACAGAAGGAGTCAGACTGAATAACAGAGAAGCAAAATCTGGAGACATTCAGGTGAGCTGCATGCAAATGTGCTCAAAAGTAAGCAGAGGAATTTCATCATCACCCTGCTGCTCTTTCATTGTCCAATTAGCAGGCCAGGGATATAAATCTCAGATACTAATAATAATACTGAACTATAAAGTTCACACCATTACCAGTTTTTGTACCCCCTTACAGTGTTTTATCAAGTTATTCAAGTAATCAGACTTTCACTAATGTACTGTCCTCTGCATAGTCAACAGGATAAAAACCACTGATATGTGTTAAAATTGCAGAACATTTAACCAGTGAAGGCTTTGTTATCATTCACTTACAAAGGAATCCAAAGGGTTAATTGAAACTAAAAGTTTACAAAAACTTTAAGTATATTATATGGCTGTGTTTGTAGTTATGGAAAATTCTCATTTCTTAAATTATTAATCTAATTGCTGAAAGCTACAATTAACTTTTACTGCTGGTTTTAAAAGATAATCCTCTTTTATAGTCTTCTCAGCCAATAAAGTTGCAGATTCAAATGGAAACAAATTACTTTCAGACTTTGGAATAAAAGAACCTATATATGCCTTAGTAGCTGAGTATTTATGTTTGGGGAATCTAATTGTTTGCGTGAGATTTGCTCACAAGCTATTGTGAAATGACAGGGGGACATGAGGGCTCATGAGGTCACAGCAATATAGCTTAACCTTTAGTCATTCCTAATTAGAAATCATTTGTTAACATTACATTTGAAATACACTAAAATGAAAAATAGGTTTTCCCATACCATTATAAAGGTCTGGCATCACAATGCTGAGGCTGACATGGAACTACTTGTTGCAATTTAAAGAATATGTAAAGCATTTTTTTTTTGTTATGAGCAGAGTGGGAAATTTTAAAGGCATTTGTTTTTTTCTGTCTGTGACCCCCTGGAAGATTTCCCTTTACTTCTAGAGACACAGGAATCAGAGGAAAGTGAAGGGATATCCCTTTTAGACAGTAGTCACCAAAATGGTTTTATCTATTGGAAGACTCAAGAATATTGGATTTCTGCTCTGATACTTTCTGAACCAGAGACAATGGTCCCTAGGGCCTATAGTGTGGGTGAATTCCCCAGTGGGGTCATAGACAAGAGTGGAATTCTCACAGGGTCTAACCTTTCCCCACTCTACCTACAACTAAAAAAAGTTTTTATTTTACATACATTTTTTTCTTTTAAATAACCAAACTATTTAGGTAATAAAATGTATATTTTGGATAATTGATATTATGAATATGAAGGACTGTTAGTCAAGGCTACAAAGAAAAGCTTAAGTATATTAATTACATATGTTTATACTGTAGAGACTATGATAAATAGCCATCAAGATTAAAAAAGGTCCTAGGGATAAATGTTTTTGACAGAGTGATTTTGACTAAACTGATTTCAAAGCAAAATTAGAGACCTCTATTTTCAATATACAGGCACAATCTTAGGGAAAATTTGAAAAAATCTTCAAATGTTGCTTTTCAAAACCTGTTAAATCCCCAAGTCACCCCTAACATCCAATCAGCCTCTTTTATAACCCAGGATTCCTGTATTTACTTAATTTACTTAATTTGTGAGTTATAGTTTTTTTTTGATCAGTTTGTTAGAAAGAGCAAAATATAATATTGATTAGTGAGTAAATTTTCGGTAGTATATATTAGAGTAGCACCAAAAACACCAATACTGTTTATGCAAGCTGCCCCACGTCACAGCCATAAGCTGTCTGGCCACTTCCAGCAAGAGAGTATGGGATCACCAACGCCAGCTCCTGGGTCTGGGGAATTAAAAAAAAAAATCAAAATACACTGCATACCCTTTGAACTATGGCCAGCAGATTCTGGGTGGCCAATAGGAGGGGTTTGATTAAGCCAGCACTCTCACTATAGAAGGGGGGGTACAGAGATGCCAGTGAACTGGAGCTTTTGCAGAGGAAAAGCATAAGGAAATCTGGCAAAATGCACAATATCTTTTAGTAAAATCCCACCATGTACCTACTGTCTAGTAAATTTTGTCTAGTCCGGCTATTTAAATTTGTCTCTCATCTGGCCAATTTTATGTTGATGTCTTCTGTAGTCTCTTAATTCACGCAGTAAAACATCTGCCTGTACTCTAATTTCTCTAGCATATTTAGGGTCATAGTCCCTCATTAAGAATGTCCTGCTAGTGATTAATTTTACACTGTTGTATCATATGCAGTCTAAAATCTTAATAAAAGCTTGACAGAAATTGGCCAGCAGCTGGACAGTTTTGCATTTGTAAAGCTACTGTACCTGAAACTAAAACACCAAACAACAAAGATTTTGCTTCCTGAACACTTGTGGGTGTATCTTATAGATTTTTGTCAGCTAATCATGAAAATAACCCAAAAAAATTTACATTTCATTTATAGTTTTATAGAAATCTTATTTTTTTGCAATTCTTATATGTATTTTAAGTTTACTAATTTTCCCTTACTTTATAAAATACTTTGTGTAGCTCATACAAGTCCAGACATGCACTCAGGGCGTATTACCTAACATTTGTGTAACTGGTACAGTTTGGGCATGCCTAGGCATGCTTAGGCTGGATGGATGCTGCCTGGAAAGGCTATAAAGCAACTTGCCTGCATATATGCTACTCATTTTGCTCATATCAGATTCTATGCATTTTGATGCAATTTTTCAAGGTATAGCATTGTCCATTTACATGTACTTTACATTACAATTAAGCCACTTATAGACTTGCTATTGGATGATTGGTGACAGATTGGTGACAGCAGAATTGTCTTGTCAATGTCCGAATAGCTGTGATATGTTCTGCTACATTTATAGTGAGTACATGCTTAGGTCTTAAAGACACACTATGACTGGACTTGTTTACAAAGTGTATGAACTGTACTTTGATGGAAATATTGATGAGAAAGACAAGACTTCCTCACATTTGTTGTGCAAGATGGGCTGTCAATCTTAGAGCTTGGTTTAGAGGAACTCCAAAATGAATGCTGTTTGCTGTCCTGGTGATATGGCGAGAGCAGAATAATTATGAAAAAGACTATTGTTTTTAATGTTGCTGGTTTCTCTGCTGAAAATAAGAAATCAGTTCAATATCACAATCTCATAGCTCCCAACTGTCCCTGATTTCGAGGGACTGTCCTTGATTTGGAACAATGTCCCTCTGTCCCTCATTCCTCCTCATTTGTCCCTCATTTTGATCTGATCCATAAAGATGTATATAAAATTAACTTTTTATCTATCAAAAAGTGTTTCCCAGTGCTAAACCTTTCATCTGATTTCTAAATTGCTGCATTTGTAAATTCCAAAAGCCAATTTAAAGGAATAGTAGTGGTAAAAAAGCACTTGTGTGTTAAACCAATCTTGTTTTTTGTACAATTCTCCTTTAAGGGGCGTGGCAGGGTGTGTGTTCTATGCCTGCATACTTTTGCTGATAGGTGTCCCCCATTCCCATCTCAAAAAGTTGGGAGGTATGCAATCTACCATCAGCCATGAGACCAGTGCCACATGATGATAATCTGCCAGTCAATGGAAACTGGTGCTCAAAATTTCTTTGGGGGGCGCAAAAAAACTAAAAAAAATACTGAAACCCCTGCATCAATTGCAGCCTCACTGTGCCCATCAAATGCAGCCAATGTGCCCATCAATTACAGCCAGTGTGCCCATCAAATGCAACCACATGTGCCCATCATATGCAGCCACTTGTGCCCATCATATGCAGCCCCTGTGCCCATCATATGCAGCCACTTTTGCGCATTATATGCAGCCACTTGTGCCCATCATATGCAGCCACTTGTGCCCATCAAATGCAGCCACTTGTGCCTAGTATATGCAGCTAATTGTGGCCAGTATATGCAGCCATTGTGCCCATCATATGCAGCCACTTGTGCCCATCAAATGCAGCCACTTGTGCCCATCAAATGCAGCCACTTGTGCCCAGTATATGCAGCCACTTGTGCCCAGTATATGCAGCCACTTGTGCCCATCAAATGCAGCCACTTGCGCCCGTCAAGTGCAGCCACTTGTGCCCAGTATATGCAGCCACTTGTGCCCCTTATATGCAGCCACTCGTGCCCATCATATGTAGCCACTGTGCCCACCAACCCCCCCAACTCACGGGGCTTGCGGCTCTGGCAGCACCCCCAACCCCCTGCGCGCGGCTCTGACAGACCCCTTCGCACTTGCTGCCAGGCAGCAGCTCCTCTCCAAGTG
Source organism: Aquarana catesbeiana (assembly GCF_042186555.1). NCBI lineage: Eukaryota > Metazoa > Chordata > Amphibia > Anura > Ranidae > Aquarana > Aquarana catesbeiana. The sequence continues at coordinate 291,256,705 of NC_133329.1, forward strand.
CACCAGAGCGGCGGCGACCTCCGCTCCAGCGTGTGTCTCCTCTGCTCCTCTTCCTAAGTGCCAGGCATCTAATAGGGTGGCTTGGTGCTTTGGCCAATCAGGAAACAGGTCTGACACCCTGCCTCCTGATTGGTGGGGAGGAAGGTTAGTGTGAAAATAGCGAAAATGAATTCGCTATCGTCACACAATTGGGTCCTCTCTGCGCACCGAGCCCACCCTATTTTGAAGCCAATTAAAGCCCCTGGCTCTAATCAGGTGCTTCAAAAGGAATCCATGCGTCCGGTGTCCTGAAAGGGGGCTGGTGCATGGATGGGGGAGCGGCGCCGTGCGCCCACAATGCGCGGCCCACCACTGCTGCCAGTACTGAAGCCACCAGAGAAATTGAGCTTAGACAAAATAGACAAAGATGCTGCAAAGCACCAGCCAGGCATAGACAGTGGCAATTGTTAGGTTTTTGAACTGAGTATGTCTTGTGAACCTCATCTTATAACACAGTCAGAATTATAAAGCCTGGTCAGGGACTTAGGTTAGTCAAAATCAAAAGCAGAAAGACTTGGTTCCAGACCTTAAGGTATTCTCAAAACAAAGATGCCATGGGGTCAACAAGAGCCAGCTTAGGGTGATTCAGTTCTGTGAAGTAAGATAGTTGAACTGGGCTTGACTAGCTTTGCGTTGAAGGAACGCTTCTTCTGGAGCTAGGTATGTAGGAAAAGAAAATAAGAACATACAGTATATCATATCTTTATCTTTACATATGAGGACCACAAAGGGCAGAAATATACAATAAACATGTATTGTATGCCCTATATAGTTAGATTAGATTAATTACAGAAAACAGAATGCAACTCTTTTTGTCAGTAAGACTGAGTATGACAGCCAACACACAAAACACCAATGACCCATACAGGTCTGGGGAGGCAGGTATGGGGGCGCATACTCAAAAGCAAGATGAGTACCAGACTCTAACAGAGATATAAAGTACTATATGGGGAATCAATCAATTTTTTAGTTGAAAAAATATATATTTGTATGGGTAGGGAATTGGGGAATTACACCCACCTAGGACTGTGACTGGAGATAAGATGTCTTCCCATCCTCACTAGATCCTCAAGTAGAGGGTTTCAACCAAAATAGGTCCCCATTGTAACCAAACTAAATGTAAAAATATATGAGCACATCAATAAAAGAAAATGACAGAGTCTACCAGTAAGTAAGATATTTACCAAGCTGAATATAAGGTTAAAAGATTGGATAATATATGGATTCACCTGCATTAAGTAATTTGCTTCAAAATGATATAAGTGGCTCAATTCCAAAGTGTGGATAGAGGAAATATGGCACTAGTTAGTCAGATGTAGGATATCAATAGGAAACTGAGCCTTTGTAAGGAACCATGAATTAGACGGAAACAGAAAATGCAGTAAAAATCACACCTATTAATATAGTGTTAAAAATGGTACAAATAGTAAACGTAGTCAAAACATAGCCAGGGTTCGGTAATAAAAGTGGGTAGTCAATGCAAGCCAGTAAATCGGGAAGCAAGAGATCAGCGTAGTCGGAGATAGCAAACAAGATCAGGATCCAGAAGGAATGTCAGCCAAGCAAGTCTTTAACAGGAACAGAGCAGAGAATCTTCAGATATGTTGACCAAGGCGAAGGCATGGGAGAAATTAACCAGGCAGTTTAAATATCCAGAAGGGCCTGGCTGATGAGCAGGAAATGATCACCAGATGAGGCACTGTGGAACAATGAGTGCTGGCAATAAACTGACAGCTGAGCACGGAGAAGGGAGGGCCGAGCCCAGCCCTGACAGTACCCCCTCCTCAACGACCCCTCCCCCTTGAAGGACCACCAGGTTTGAGAGGACAGAGGAGGACAGGAGCATGTACGTCCAAGGATGATACCCAAGAGCGCTCCTCCAGACTGTACCCTTTCCAATGAACCAAGTACTGTGCCCACAGAACCTACAGGAGTCAATGATTGATTGTATCTCATACTCCTCATGGTTCTCAACTTGAACCGGGAGAGGACGTGGTACCAAGGTGGTGAAGCGGGTGCACACCAAGGGTTTTAATAAGGAGACATAAAATACATTCGAAATACGCATTTTAGAAGGAAGGTCTAATGCGTAAGCCACTGGGTTGATCTTATGGAGAATACGGAAAGGCCCAATAAACCGTGGTGCCAGTTTCATTAATATTAAGGGTTCCTCTTAATATTCATACCAGACCCAAAGGGCCTAGTAATGGAGCAGGGGGGGATCCCATGCTCTTTTTTTCAATTATCTGTATCTATATTGCTGAGACCCGACAATTCATTACAGCTGCAATCAGTTTTAGATGACAATTTTTCCTTTAGAAATGTCATTTTGCTGTGGTACTGTTCTAAACATGGGAAAAATGCGCGCCTTTACAGGCATACTATAGACACCACCTGGCACGATATTTAAAGGAATATTTCATTTTTATTGTTTCAGTTTAAGCCAGGGGTCCTCAAACTACGGCCCTCCAGCTGTTGGGGAACTACACATCCCATGAGGCATTGTAAAACTCTGACATTCACACATATGACTAGGCATGATGGGAATTGTAGTTCCTGAACAACTGGAGGGCCATAGTTTGAAGACCCCTGGTTTAAGCATTAAAAATAATCACTGCTCCCGTTTTTTTGAGTGTCCTTTCGCAGGCTTTGCAGGATCAGGGAGGCCATGCAGCGTAGGTTTGCTGAGGCATTCGGTCCGGAGTCCTCTGGGTCACTAAGGACGACATGATCCGCAGCCACCTCCTTCCAGCCACATACAAGTCCATGGGTTTCTGGGGACTGAAAACGATCCCTTGAAGACTGCTGCTGATGCTGAGTGCCAGGCTCCACCTCCATACTGACACAATCCTCCTCCTCCTCTTCCTGTGTGATAGGCGGGCCTGCAGGAATACTGTCTGGATAAAGGGGGCCTTGATAGGTAAGGACATCCTCCTCTTCCTCCCTCTGTTCTGCCTCAAGTGCCCTGTCCATTATTCCACGCAGCGTGTGCTTCGGCAGGAAGACAAGAGGGACAGTATCACTGATGCATGCACTGTCACTGCTCACCAAATGGTGACAGGACAGTGCATGCATCCTTGATCATTAGCCACTGGCGTGGCGAAAAAAAGCCAAGCTCCCCTGACCCTGTCCTGGTGCCATACTCGCACAGTACTCATTGATTGCCCTCTGCTGCATGTGCAGCTACTGCAGCAATGCCAACGTTGAGTTCCACCTTGTGGGCATGTCACAGATGAGGCGGTTCTTGGGCAGGTTGCATTCCTTTTGAAGGTCAGCCAGCCGAGCACTGGCATTATATGACCGGCGAAAATGCCCACAGACTTTCCTGGCCTGCCTCAGGAGATCCTGCAAGCCCGGGTACATGCACAAGAACCGCTGCACCACCAAATTAAGTATGTGAGCCAAACAGGGAACATGGGTCAAGTGTTCCTGTCGGAGGGCAGAGAGGAGGTTGGTGCCATTGTCGCAAACCACCATTCCTGCCTGAAGTTGGGGTGGCGTCAACCACCTCTGAACCTGCCCCTGCAGAGCTGTCAGAATCTCTGCCCCAGTGTGGCTCCTGTCCCCTAAGCAGACCAACTCAAGCACCGCATGGCATCTTTTTGCCTGAGTGCTTGCATAGCCCCTAGAACGCCTACGGAGCACCACTGGTTCCGAGGTCAAATCTGCACAGGAAGAGGCCATAGAGGAAGAAGAAGAGGAGGGGTGGAGGAGAGAGGTGTGGCAGAATCACCACTACCAGTATTTTGGAGGCATGGTGGCGGAACAAGCGCCAACATTACTGCACCCTGTCCTGCATCCTTCCCAGCTGCCAGCAGGGTTACCCAGTGCACCGTGAAAGAAAGGTAACGTCCCTGTGCATGCCTGCTGAACCATGAGTCAGTGGTAATATGCACCTTACCGCTGTCCAACGAGGCCAAGACATTGCCTTCCACATGCCAGTAGAGAGCCGGAATGGCCTTCTGAGAAAAAAAATGGCGTTTGGGAACCTGCCACTGAGGTACCGCACATTCCACAAATTCTCGAAAGGGGGCAGAGTCTACCAGCTGAAAAGGCAGCAGTTGGAGTTCTAGCAATTTAGCCAAACTAGCATTCAGCCGCTGAACATGTGGATGGCTGGGACCGAATTTCTTTCGACGGTTTAACAACTGGGGTAGGGAAATTTGCCATTGAGCCGATGGAATAGGCCGCTTTGGCAGCTGCATGGGCAGCCAAACTTGTCTTAGCCTGGGTGACAGAGGATGAGGAGGATGAGGACGGCTTTGTGATCCACTCTACCAACTCTTCTGCATGTTGTGGCTCAACGCGGCCAGCAGTGGATATATATGTAGGAGACAGTATATATATTTTATGCACTGCGGATCACTGAATCACTTGCCTGCCTGCCTGAAAGTGTATTTGAAAATGTACACCAGCAATGGCCTGCAGTCAGCTATAGGCTTGGCTAGACTAGAATGAAGTGGATATATATGTAGGAGACAGTATATATATTTTATGCACTGCGGATCACTGAATCACTTGCCTGCCTGCCTGCCTGAAAGTGTATTTGAAAACATACACCAGCAATGGCCTGCAGTCAGATATAGGCTTGGCTAGACTGGAATGCAGTGGATATATATATGTAGCGCCCTGCTCCTGAAGAGCAGATGCTATTCTTTCAAATTTAGTTTAATTGAAGCTACAGTTCAGGCTCAGTTTATTATTACCTAAATGTATTGGTTTCTGTACCAGTTTGACTGGACTGTGCAAATTTCCATCTGACCATGGGTAGTGCTGTTACCATGGTGGATGTTGTAAATACAGTCTGGCTGGACATATTGAATACTCTTTGCTCAGAGACAGATCGGTGGGAGTGGTTCATCCACCGTGCATTCTGGGTAGGAGTATTTAAGGGGCAGACACCATTTTAGAAGGGTTGGCGCTTCCCGACCTCATGGCCCTCCTGGCCTGGGGAAATTACTGCTACCTAAAATTCTGCCTTGGGGTCGGTGGACCCGAGGTTCAGCTACCAGAAGAAGGCCCAAAGTTTAGGGGTCTATTGGTCCATAGGATGGTCTCTTTTTTGTCTTGCCTGTGGGAAGAAACAAGGGATTGTAGTAACCAGGGTAGGACTCTCCAGGAGAGGACCGAGCATAAGGCTGGTATCTTGAGAAGAGCCTGGGAACTCAGTCGGAGACGCATCTGGGATCAATCATAGCAATCTATTCAGGATTGTCGGGTCTGTGGCAGAGACCATATCGGAAACAATAATTTGTCTATTCAGGATTGTGAGTTCTGTGGCAGAGACCGTACTCGAGCATTGCATCGGCTGCTAGGTTGGTGAGAGAAACCTGTCCAATGGCTGCTGAATCCAGCTGGGTAAGTGCTGCTCGCTGGACTTAGGAATTACCTCTAACCGCAATATTTCAATATACCTGAATCCTTTCACATTTTTACCCTACTATTGCATATGTTGTGTCTTCAATAAAACTTGGAAAAAGGACTAAGTGTTTGAGCCAGTGTTTTTCAAATGAACATCTATTTTGGGACCCCCCCTATGATGTACACTGAGAAGATGGTAACTGTAAGCCCAAGAAAATATTAAGTAGCTACCTGAAGGAGAGATAAACAGGGAGAGCTACATATATGTTGGAGACTGTATATATATTTAATGCACTGCGGATCACTAAATCACTTGCCTGCCTGCCTAAAAGTGTATTTGAAATGTATACCAGCAATCGCCTGCAGTCAGATATAGGCTTGGTTAGACTAGAATGTAGTGGATATATATATATGTTGGAGACTGTATATATATTTAATGCACTGCGGATCACTGAATCACTTGCCTGCCTGCCTGCCTGAAAGTGTATTTGAGAATGTACACCAGCAATGGCCTGCAGTCAGATATAGTCTTGGCTAGAATGGAATTCAGTGGATATATATATGTTGAAGACAGTATATATATTTTATGCACTGCGGATTACTGAATCACTTGCCTGCCTGCCTGAAAGTGTATTTGAAAACGTACACCAGTAATGGCCTGCAGTCAGATATAGGCTTGGCTAGACTAGAATGCAGTGGATATATATATGTTGAAGACTGTATATATATAATGCACTGCGGATCACTGAATCACTTGCCTGCCTGCCTGAAAGTGTATTTGAGAACGTACACCAGCAATGGCCTACAGTCAGATACAGGCTTGGCTAGACTAGAATGCAGTGGATATATATATGTTGGAGACTGTATATATATTTAATGCACTGCGAATCACTGAATCACTTGCCTGCCTGCCTGAAAGTATATTTGGGAATGTAAACCAACAATGGCCTGCAGTCAGATACAGGCTTGGCTAGACTGGAATTCAGTGTATATAATTATGTAAGAGACAGTATATATATTTTATGCACTGCGGATCACTGAATCACTTGCCTGCCTGACTGAAAGTGTATTTGAAAACATACACCAGCAATGGCCTGCAGTCAGATATAGGCTTGGCTAGACTAGAATGCAGTGGATATATATGTAGGAGACAGTATATGTATTTTATGCACTGCGGATCACTGAATCACTTGCCTGCCTGCATGAAAGTGTATTTGAATACGTACACCAGGAACGGTCTGCAGTGAGATCTAGCTAAACTGGATACAGTGTATATCTATATAGATAGATAGATAGATAGATAGATAGATAGATAGATAGATAGATAGATAGATAGATAGATAGATAGATAGATAGATAGATAGATAGATAGATAGATCTATCTATCTATATAGATAGATAGATCTATCTATCTATCTATATAGATAGATAGATCTATCTATCTATCTATCTATCTATCTATCTATCTATCTATCTATCTATCTATCTATCTATCTATCTATCTATCTATATATATATATATATATATATATATAAAGAAGAAAATCCAAAGGGTTGCTGCACTTAAAAAATCTTTGTTGCTTTATTTCATCAAGTCTTGAAAGAAGATTACAAAGCAGGTATAATCATTCCAGACAATATAAATGGATATGAATGAATTACGTTTCGGGCTATCTTGCTTATGCTCTTCCAAAGATCCATCAAGAGCACATGTGATAAGATCACATAAGATCCATCAAGATTATACCTGCTTTGTAATCTTCTTTCAAGACTTGATGAAATAAAGCAACAAAGATTTTTTAAGTGCAGCAACCCTTTGGATTTTCTTTTTTATATATAGGGTCGGTGGGAAGACCTGTTTGCTAGCACTGAATTTAAAGCTGGGTGCGGTTCTCCTCTACTAATCAATATATATATATATATATATATATATATATATATATATATATATATATATATATATATATATATATATATATATATATATTTATATATATTAAATACACTGTAGCTAACTGAATCAACTGCCTGCCTGAAGTATATTAGAAACAGTACAGCAGGAACGGTCTGCAGTGAGATCTGGATAACTGAATAAACTGCCTGCTCAAAGTAAATAAAATCAATCTCTCTCTCTCTCTCTCTCTCTCTCTCTCTCTCTCTCTTTGCTGACGGCACTATGATTGGCCAAAGCATGCGGGTCAAAGTAAATAAGATGTCTCTCTCTCTCTCTTCGCCAGCAACACACTACACAAGGCCGACGTGCAGGCGGCCTTATATAGTGTGGGGCGTGAACTTAACACCCTGAGCCATAACTGGCCAAAGGCACCCTGCCTTTGGCCAATTATGGCTCTCTTTGCTGACGGCGCTGTGATTGGCCAAAGCATGCGGGTCATAGTGCATGCTTGGCCAATCATCAGCCAGCAATGCACTGTGATGACGCAGTGCGTTAAGGGGCATGACGTGTCACTCAAATTTGGCGCGAACGCCCCATAATGTTCGATCTTCGGCGAGCGATCGAACAGCCGACGTTCGAGTCAAACTCATGTTCGACTCGAACTCGAAGCTTATCCCTAGTTCTAACCCTTTGTTTATGCTGATCCTTGGTTTGAAGTTACCAGGATAGTTTGTCCCTCAGATCTAACCCTTATGCCCCGTACACACGGTCGGATTTTCCGATGGACAATGTCCGATCGGAGCGTGTTGTCGGAAATTCCGACCGTGTGTGGGCTCCATTGGACATTTTCCATCGGATTTTCCGACACACAAAGTTGGACAGCAGGAGATAAAATTTTCCGACAACAAAATCCGATCGCATCAATTCCGACCGTGTGTGGCCTGTTCCGACGCACAAAGTGCCACGCATGCTCAGAAGAAATTCAGACACGGGACAGCTCGTTCTGGTAAACTTAGCATTCGTAATGGATAAAGCACTTTCGTCACACTGCAATGTTCAAAATGGTTTAATACAGCCCACTCTCTTCTTCTTTATAATGTGACAAGAATTAAGTCGTTTTGATGCTCATATTCACACACACTTCTCACAAACTTTTTTCGTTACTATTTATCGGGATTCCCTCAATATATTTTGATTTCTCACATCTGACAACATATTTTTTTTTTTAGGTTTTTTTACTTTAATGTAGAATCTTTTTTTGTGTTTCTCTTTTTATTTTTTTTTTTTTGGTGATTTGGATTTGTATTCCCGAAAATGTTTGTGTGTTTTTGGTGACAAGTTCCCACAACACCACTAATATGTTGTTCTATTTAATCTGTAGGAGATTGTTTGGTGTTGTTGTCCCTTGTTAATTTCACATTGTACTTTAGAAATGTACCTGAATCGTCACCAACAAACTGTCCTTTTTGGGGCGAGTTTAAAGCCCCTCCAAATCACTTTCTTCTTTTGTCTGCTACAATGTGCGAAGTGTTTTTGTGATTTTTCCCAAAGCCAAATTTGGAGGATGCACACAGTGTGTCAACATGTGCTATCTGCCATCACGGGAGATCAATGGGCGCGTTTTGGGGGTGCAACCCCTTCCTCAATAATAAAGTAGCGGTGAGGAAGGGCTTTCTCCCCCAAAACACGTCCCTTGATCCCCCGTGATGGCAGCTAGCACATGTTGACATTGTGAAATTTGTGTGCATCTTCCAAATTTGGCTTTGCCAGGGGTGATTTCCCCCCATCTGAACGCAATATCAAACACAGTTCCTAAATACTCATGTCTGATATTGCCTTCCAGTTCTACCAAATGTGAACTTTGTAAGATCAAGATTTGTGTCTTTCTTGTTGGTTTTACACATGCCTGTTTTCTATAAAATGGACATTTTGATTTTGGATAATGACACCACAAAAATTGTTATACAACAAACATGTTGGTTTGTCAGAAAAACCTTTGGTAAATGCACATGTGATTGTGCAGGTAATAAAAAGATTGTTCATCATGAATGTGTGGATTATTGTCTCAATGCTACAACACTTTTGGGGTGATGTAATTGTTGTTTTATGAGAAAATGGGGGTTATTTCCTAAGGGCAAATCCACTTTGCACTACAAGTGCAGTTTCAGTGCAGTTGCAAGTGCACTTGTAGTGAAAAGTGTCTTTGCATTTAGTAAATAACAGCCAACAGTGCTTTGTATAAGGTTACAAAATCACGACATTTTCTGCACTCCACACATTTCTGTCAGGGTCAGCTCAAACAAACACAAGCAGTAAATGTCCACAAAGAAGAGCCTGGGGGGAGATGCCTGTCGAGAACTTCAAGTCCTGCAGACTTCTCCCTGTGGCCAAATACCACAAGGTAGCGACCAACCTCTGCTCCGGAGTGATTGCTTGCCTCATGCAGCTATCCTGCCTGCTGATATAGGGGGTCAGGGAAGCCAACAAACGGTGAAATACGGGGTCCGTCATCCTGAGAAAGTTCCTGAAATCATCAGGATTATTCTCACGGATCTCACGGAGCAAAGGCATATGAGAGAACTGGTCACGCTGAAGCAACCAATTCTTGGTCCATGAACTCCTCCTCACCCTGTTCATGGACTGGACTTGTGTCAAGGTCAGGACCCCAACACCAAGCCCCCGCACAGCACGAACTCTACGAGGAGTACGCATACGAAACATGGCTAGAAAACGGTCGGCTGCTCAGAACGAAGTAACAGAACGCACTGAAGATCAGCAAGGCCTGTGAAGAGCGACCTGAAAAACAGCAACGAGCAGGCAAGATCACACAGAAAACTCTGATACGAACTGACTGCACGCACTGAAGAGCAGATACAAACCCACAAGCACAAACTGAACGTCAGAAAACGATCTGAAAGCCACGAGTCTGAAAAAGCGCGAATCGTCTCTCACCAAACTTTTACTAACACGAGATTAGCAAAAGGAGCCCAAAGGGTGCCGCGCTTGGTTCTGAACCGGCCTTTTCTAGTCTCATCGTACGTGGTGTACGTGACCGCGTGGTTGTCGATCGGAAATTCCGACAACTTTGTGCGACCGTGTGTAGGCAAAACAAGTTTGAGCCAACATCCGTCGGAAAAAATCCTAGGATTTTGTTGTCGGAATGTCCGAACAAAGTCCGACCGTGTGTACGGGGCATTAGGCTTCATGTACACTACAACTGCTAAACTGCAGTTTGGGATCAGTTGGGCGTTTCTTTCAGCAGCCCCTGAACTCTCTGTTATCTTATGTGTACATGTACACTCAGTCGTTTATAGTAGTTTAGAGGCAGTTGAGGTTACAGGCATTTTTTTGAAAGCAGAAAAATTGTGTTCAGGACTGTAGTGTACTGGCATTTTAGATGTCAAATGCTTGTAACCTCGTGTAACTGCATGTAACCATTTGCGTTTCTATGCATTTTTTAAGGGGAAAACATTTCTGATAATTTTTGAAGATATAAACATTTTGAAAAAACACATATCTCACCACATGCTGTTGAATGCATCAATGGATGAGTCCAGTAGCAATGAACTCTGGTCCTCTCCCTCAATTTTCTACATCTTCGGAGCATCAGCAACATGAGGAGCATTTACTCACACGTGCTAATGATGGGATCTATAGTGAAAACAAAAAAAATAGGACAGCTATCTACAAGCACACTGGTCTCTCTGCTGCTGCTCTCTCTTCTCTCATGGAATGGCTGACATAGTTAATAATTTACTTGTTTTTCATACATTGTGGGCATTTGGGAGGGTCTCTTGAAGCTATCTTTAAAAAACGCTTCTAACCTAAAATGCTTATAAGCTGTAAAACTCATGTTTTTCACTGTCGGTTTCCAGCTGTCAAGTTTCCAGTGTTCAGAAAAGGTTTTCAGCTGTCTTGTGTACGTGAGCCCTTAGTCTATGTTGATTTTTAGAATTTCGATTTTGTAACCCTGGCACACTTAAAATGGCTAGAAAATCAGTATATAGAAGCCTTTGCTTTAACCGCTTCCGGACCAGCCACCGCAATTTTACTGCGGCAGGCTGGCTCCCCTGCGTGAAATCGTATTACTGTACGTGATCTCCGGATAGCAGGCGTGCACGCGCCGCTGGAGGGTGCCAATGGGGGTGGCCGATGGTCGCGATGACCTACGGCCATGAGCGATCATGACCAGGAGACACAGAACAGGGATGAGTGTGTGTAAACACACACTTTTCTGTTCTGTTCTGACAGAAGTGACAGATCGTGTGTTTCTATTAGCTAGGAACCACGATCTGTCACTTCCTGTAGTTAGTCCCTCCCCCTTCAGTTAGAATCACCTCCCAGGGAACATAGTTAACCCCTTCACCGCCCCCTAGTGTTAACCCCTTCACTGCCAGTGACATTTTTACAGTAATCAATGCCTTTTTAATCGCACTGATCACTGTATTAATGCCAATGGTTCCAAAAATGTGTCAAAATTGTCCGATGTGTCTGCCATAATGTCGCAGTCACGATAAAAATCGCAGATCACCGCCATTACCAGTAAAAAAAAATAATAATAATAAAAATGCTATAAATCTATCCCCTATATTGTAGACGCTATAACTTTTGCTCAAACCAATCAATATACGCTTATTGTGATTTTTTTTTACCAAAAATATGTAGAAGAATACAGGCTAAACTGAGGATAAAATTGTTTTTTTTTTTATATATTTTTGGGGGATATTTATTATAGCAAAAATTAAAAAATAATGCGTTTTTTTCAAAATTGTGGCCCCCTTTTTTGTTTTTAGCGCAAAAAATAAAAACCGCAGAGGCGATCAGATACCACCAAAAGAAAGCTCTATTTGTGGGAAAAAGAAGTACGTTAATTTTGTTTGGGTACAATGTCGCACGACAGCGCAATTGTCAGTTAAAGTGACGCAGTGCCTAATCGCAAAAAGTGCTCTGGTCAGGAAGGGGGTAGATTCTTCCAGGGCTGAAGTGGTTAAATTGTTTGTTAACCCCCCCAAAAAATATATAGATTTCCTGGTCCCTTAAAGCAGATTACACAGCACAGTGCCTGTGCTGTGTAATCTGCCCTCCTGATAACTGTAAAAAAACCTGCCTGAACCTGCCACTTCCTGTATCCCCCTCTCTGTGCTGACCACGGTGGTCAGGGCTGCTGAGCCCTGACCTTTGTGGTCAGAGTGCATACATCAGTCATACGCAGCCCTGCTCTCAGCTCTCCTCTTTCCCCCTCATCCCCTCCTCTCTGCCTGTCATCTTTGTGTCTGTGTTTCTCTGTCTCTGGCCCCCCACCCCCCGCCGCTATTAGTAAAATAAAAATTAGGAAATGGTCCCTCACAGCCCCTCTCTTATAGCCTGGCATAGCACACTTCATTCGTCTTTTATAAAAATGAGCATTGTAATTACTTTACTTTTTAGATTTAGTGCAATCTTCAGGCCGGTCACGTGACTCTCTGCCAGTTTCCAGGGCTACTGCAGGAGAGGCTGAGCGGCCATGTGATCTCTCCGGCTGACATCAGAGGCAGATCTCAGCCCCTCCTGCAGAAGCCATATATTGGATGTACACAGCGGCAGCGAGTCATGCAACCGGCCCGAAGATCGTTCTAAATAGGTATTTACACCGCTCGTTTTTATAAAAGACTAATGCAGTGTGCTATGCCAGGCTCTAATAGAGGGTCTGGCAGTGTTTGTGTTATATGGGTTAACAAACACGTTAAATACAGATCAGAATTGTGTCCATCCAATGTTTTTTGATGGTGGATTAATCTTATCATCTGCAAGCAAACTGAAAATCTTGAACTGAAAAGACATTAAATGTTCTTCAGCTTTGGCCATCGGGAAAATATGTAGATAAGAAAAAGAATGCAACTCTAAAGTATTTTAGGTCAGTAGCAATACATTTCTATATCTATTGAAAGGAGAGATTTGAATTGTATTTTAAAACATCTGGCCTATCACATTTTGGTCATCTCAGCAATGGATCTGAAGGTTACACTTTATGTTTATTAGCATCATCCAGATGGCTTTTTATGTCCTTAATAACTTTGTCCCTGACTAAGCCATGAACCTCTTGTTTGACAAACAGTAGGAAATATCCATTAGGTACTAAGGTATTTTGCAATCTTTACAGAAGTTTAACTCTTTGTGGCCCTGCACAGAATCACATTGCAAGATACGCAATGACTTTACCTGTCAATACAGCACATTAATGGTGAAATGCAAAATAATTATTCAAATATACACAGCTGCTGCTGAAAGTTTTGGAACGCTCTTATATTGACCTTTTGTATTTCTCTCATCTTTGGATGTAGAATTTGCCTTCTGAGAATTCATTGTAATGCTTTTAACTTTCCAGGTGTATGATCTATGAGTTACGAGCCCATCACAATATGATGGACTAGTAGTAAATAATAAATGTTTACATGTATATCATTCTTTTTAGATGTTGGAATATATTTTCTCAATCAGTGTGAAGTTGGCATGCCAAGAATTTCCTTCTTTCATTAAAGGGCTCAGTGGATGAACCTTGGTATCCTGTTAGATGTAGCAAACACATTAGGCTCAGCTCCACAATATATGGTGCTGTTGTTTAGGTATTTCAGTTTATTATACATGAAAATGTTTCTCATTACGCAAGTCATAGATTCTAGTTCTGATGGAATACAAGCTAAATGAATGTACAATATGCAATGTGGACATTATACTTTGCAGATTTTTTTCTGCCGAGACTCAAACACATGTAAGCTTTTGTAGCTTTATGTATTCTAAATATGACTTGAGTTTGTAATGCACCAAACATTGAATCAAACATAGGAGAGAAAGTCAGGGGTTAACATTTTTTAAAAAATATTTTTTATTAAAGTGGATGTAAACCCGAAATTTTTTTTCTTTATGTCATAATGTAGAGTATACGATTTCCTATCATTTGAGCCCAGTCTTGCCACAAAGAGTTAATCCAGCTCTGAGCAATCCTCTTTTATTGTTCAGTGAGATAAAACTTGACAAACAGAGAAAAACTTTGTCAAATCCTCCCCCTTGCTGTGAGTGACAGGTGATTTACATATCTCGTGCACTAGCCTAGGACATGCATTATTTTTTTAATTCCCACCCCCACTCCTTTCTTCAGCAGCTCTGCAAGGATTGGCTGTTCCACACCTCAGCATGATTTGGCATGCTGAAGTCATGTGGTTACTTTCCTGTCTTTTCACTGGATGTTAGAGATCATAGCAGAAGTTCAGTGTAAGAAATACACAGGACAAAATGCATATTGACAGAGGTGGGCGGGCAGTCTACTGACATCACGACTCCACCCACCGAGCTCCAGACAACACAACCTGGTCTTCTCTTAGGGGGAGGCATCCTTGATATGGCAATGTAAATATGGTGGATAGCAGCCTAGGCAGCTGCAATTGAAAAAAATGAAAATTGAATTCAAATACTTACAGTAATTTTCCTTTCCTGACGAGCTCCAAGGCAGCACAGCTGGATGAGACCCCGCCCACCCCTACGTAATCAGAACTTAACTATACATTTTTCACTCACCTCAGCCTCAGCGTTCCGTAACTTGTACTACTTAACTGGGCGGGTATTGTGCTGGCATGGAGCTCGTCAGGAAAGGAAAACTATGGTAAGTATTTGAATTCAATTTTCCTTTTTCCTGACGGCTCCATGTCAGCACAGCTGGGAATTAACTAGCCACACACTGGAGGGTAAAGCTTGAGAAAAAAATTTAATCTACACTGGAGGCAGAAGCCACAACACTCCTGCCAAAATCAATGGTAGTCAGAGCCGCCAGCTCCATGCAATAGTGTGCCATGAAGGTATGTATGCACGTCCATGTGGCTGCCTTGCAGATTGTCTCCAAGGACACTTGTCTGCCGCTGCCCGGGAGCTAGTGGAATGCGCTGTGAACCCCTCAGGCACAGGCAAACCCTTTGTTCTTTAGGCCAACGATATAGTCTTAGATATATAGAGTAATTCTGCGCTACTCTAGAAAGAGAGACACAGAAGCAGCCAACACGACCAACAAAGTGTAAAATGGCAAAACAACAAAAAAGTGTGGCGCTGAACAATGTCATATATAACTGTAAACAAGTCAATAGACAGTAAGAAGGATCAATTGTATCTGCTTTGAGCATGTAGTCCTCATGTGAACATTAAAGATACATAGTCTGTATGGCAATATGTTAAAACAGAATATTGAAGAATTATATAGACATCTTGACTAAAAATCCGCTCACTACCACCAAGAGATGAGGAGGCTTACCAGATGAGGTGAACCCAATGGGGCATACGCCGGATTGGGTCGGACAAGGCTTAGGTGGTGAGTGGCTGTATATACTCCGAGAAGGATGCGGTCTCACGGGTTTGTTGTATTCATCCAGATAATACCAGGAACTTGAGAGGTGTACGCAATCTCCCGGATGTGGGAGGTCATGTAGATATGTAGATCCAAAACTTAAAACAGCGCTGTTTGAGAAAAAGTGGCGACAATGGGGTCCTGCCCGACGCGTTTCGTCCTCAAAGACGTCATCAGGGGGGTTTCCCCCACTGTAGCCACCCCGATATATATAGGAAATATGCCTTTCATCATGGGAAACAGCTCCACGTATGAAAAATAATCACTTCCGGTTTCAGCCAAAATGGCCGACCGGCGTGAGTTCCAGGCGTGCGGGCCACGCCTCTCTTCCATAGTATATACTGCACCGGAAGTGTAAGAACGATGTACGGCAAAAATGCCAACCAAAATAAAAATCCATGGATGGATGATGTGTATCGAACTGATACCTGAGCTAAGTGGTGTGCCCGCAGTGAAAAATAGGGTACAGTGATGTGCCCACGAATGTGTGAAGTGCGCACAGTACTGCGCATGTGCGATGGGTGTAAGTGCTGCGCTCAATACTGCCCATGCGCGATGGGTGTAAGGGGAAAGGTGACGCAGTAGCTCCGATGTGTGGGCGTGACAGCTCAGGATAGTGACGCTGCGAGAGGGACCAATAAGGTGAAGGAATGGCCCCGAAGCACTTATAGTGTAATTACACAATGTGGAGAAATGACGCTCGTGCGTTAAAATGCCGGTGAATACGGCTTGGTCTGAAAAGTCACCATACAATAGAGAGGTGACAAAAAAATACAAACCAAGTTGAAAATCTTAAATTTGCGTTGAAAAAGGGGGTGTGAGTGAAATATAAAATAGGAACGTGTTGCACTCATGGAAGAATAATTAATAAATCGCTGGCATAAAAACTGAATCAGCATTGGGTATTACCACCTAAAAAAATGAATCGTGATCCATGATGTAAAAAAAGGGGGATAGATATATGAAATTAAAGTGATAAGTCTGACAACCACTTGCATGGAAAATATGATAAAAATAAATAGAATAAAAATGAAATGGAGCGGGCTCCCATAAAGAGGTACACAGGATACTAAATCAATATCTATAAACATAAAATAAAATTTATGCAAAACACTAAAAAGATTTCACACAGGGAATGGGCAAAATGGGCAAAGGGCCCTTCCTGTGTATAATGGGTGCAGATAATAGGCTGCGCTGCTAATAAATGAACGTGATCATAATAAATACAACCACCTTAGTGACAATTGAACATAAACAAAATATTTCATAACAATTGAATGTGAACAAAATAGTAAAAAATGCAATATTGAAAAAACATGAATCACATGCAGAAATGGTGAGTGAGAAATTTAGTGATCAAAACAATTGAATCAAGTCCATGTAATCATAAGAAAAAATAAACTAAAGTTCTTATGGGTGCAGAAAATTGTTGGATAGAGGGAGAAAGACACCCTTTCTTCAAGTGATGTAAAAAGACTATCTCCGTAAGGAGCATTCTGTTATAGGGAGTTCCTCCACCTCAAGTAGGCAAGCCCCTTACCAGATCCAAAGATCTCCTGTGAGAGAGATCATACACGCAAGTGGCTGTGTCCCCCAGCCACTGGGTCTCTGTCAGTACGTATGTCACAAGCCACCTCCCCAGGGAATCAGCCTAAAGATGATGTTTCCGCTCCCAATCCATGGATAAATACAAAGAAAAATGCTCCATAGCGTAATACAGTTAAAAGTTACTTTATTAAATAAAAGAAAAGCACTTACAAATTGTGCAGTAAAAGTTCGCCTGTAAAATCAATAATGCGCCGGCCGGCTTCAGCTGCTGCCCGTTCCTTCCGGGTTCAGCGTGGTGTGGTGGTGACGTCAGCACGCCGCTCCTCCCTACGCCGTTTTGACAAATCTGTCGTCACCCCAGGAAGACGACAGATTTGTCGAAACGGCGTAGGGAGGAGCGGCGTGCTGACGTCACCACCACACCACGCTGAACCCGGAAGGAACGGACAGCAGCTGAAGCCGGCCGGCGCATTATTGATTTTACAGGCGAACTTTTACTGCACAATTTGTAAGTGCTTTTCTTTTATTTAATAAAGTAACTTTTAACTGTATTACGCTATGGAGCATTTTTCTTTGTATTTATCCATGGATTGGGAGCAGAAACATCATCTTTAGGCTGGTTCCCTGGGGAGGTGGCTTGTGACATACGTACTGACAGAGACCCAGTGGCTGGGGGACACAGCCACTTGCGTGTATGATCTCTCTCACAGGAGATCTTTGGATCTGGTAAGGGGCTTGCCTACTTGAGGTGGAGGAACTCCCTATAACAGCACGCTCCTTACGGAGATAGTCTTTTTACATCACTTGAAGAAAGGGTGTCTTTCTCCCTCTAGCCAACAATTTTCTGCACCCATAAGAACTTTAGTTTATTTTATCTTATGATTACATGGACTTGATTCAATTGTTTTGATCACTAAATTTCTCACTCACCATTTCTGCATGTGATTCATGTTTTTTCAATAATGCATTTTTTACTATTTTGTTCACATTCAATTGTTATGAAATATTTTGTTTATGTTCAATTGTCACTAAGGTGGTTGTATTTATTATGATCACGTTCATTTATTAGCAGCGCAGCCTATTATCTGTACAGTTAGTAAGGTGGGGGTTGTCTCGCATTTAAGGTTGCAGCAGCATTTTTTATTTCATGCTCGTTTTTGTTTGCTTTGTTTTTTCACTGAACACATGTGTGAATATTTTCACTTAAGGGATAGCGCAGTATTTTTTTTGGTATTACAGTATAATGGGTGCACCCTGGTGTGCAGTATTGGTATGCATATAAAATAAAACGAAGGACAATGGGTCCACATATACGAACACAGAAAATGTAAATATGCAAATCTAAAAATATAAAAAAGATATCACACAGGAGTTTACAAAAAACAATCCCTGTGTACAAGGAATGCACCCTGGAGTGCAATCCTAATATATATATATAGTGCCCAATAAGATGAGTTGGTGTATGAAGGCTCAAATGGGCCTAAAGTAAAAACAAAAAGGGAAACAAAAACAGAAAGGAGAGAATTATTCGTTTGGGGGTGTCAGGCTCTATTAATGAAGGCATTAACATCCAGCTCCACGTTAATACCCGAAGGCGAGAGTGTACGGAGCTCATAGATCCAGAAAGTCTCCAGCTGTGATACACCCCTGGTCATAGCCCCGCCCCTCCACGGGGGAACATATCGGTCTATCACTATAAATTGTGTCCCAGCAATTACCCGATTATGATGTAGCTTGTAGTGTCGGGGGACCGTATGCTTAGTATCACCGCTTTTGATCAAAGCAATATGCTCCGCTACTCGTATGGCGAAAGAACGAATAGTGCGGCCAACA
The DNA here is from genome assembly GCF_042186555.1 of Aquarana catesbeiana. Lineage (NCBI taxonomy): Eukaryota > Metazoa > Chordata > Amphibia > Anura > Ranidae > Aquarana > Aquarana catesbeiana. The sequence continues at coordinate 291,275,748 of NC_133329.1, forward strand.
TATTGCTTTCCACAATGGCATGTGATTAGGTAAACGATGTAGCTGGTGGTGCAAGTACAAAAGCGTTTGATGGAATATCGTTTCTGTGTGACTGATGACGTAAATGATACGGTTTTCCTCCCTATGCCAGTGTTGTGTTGGCATACTATACACCTCCTACATGAGTAGAAACCCTCTATTTCGTTAAAAAGTGGTTGGCGTATGGGGGGGTTAATGATGTTAGGGGCGATTTTACTTTGTAAAGTAGGGGCACCCTTGAAAATGACTCTTGCCCTATCAGGCAAAACCGTGCTTAAAACCCGGTCGTTCTTGAGGATATCCCAATGTTTAGACATGATGGCTTTCACGTGTTTATATTGGTTGAAAAAACCCATCAAAAGTGACCACTTGAAGATCTCATTCTGTTCTTTTTTGGGTTTTTCAACCAGGAGTGACTCTCTATTAGTCTCAAGGGCACGTTGGAATTCACGATCTATAAGATTGGGGTCGTAATTCTTATCTAACAATTTTGACTTGAGAAGAGCAGATTGTGTACTGAAGGCCTCCGTGTTAGAGCAATTTCTCCGTAGCCGGAGAAATTGACTCCTTGGAACTGAATCAAGCCAGGACCGATGATGGCAACTATCCGGGGGTATGAAACCATTTCGGTCCGTGGTCTTGAAATGAGTCTGAAAATGGAAACGGCCATTGCAGATCTCAATATCCAAATCCAAAAAGTTGACTTTTTGGTTGCTGGCTGTGTAGGTAAGGGAAATGCCCCGATCGTTGGTGTTGAGATGTTCAAAAAATGAATCCAACGATTCGGTGCTGCCCTTCCATAGGAGGAGGATGTCGTCAATATATCGTGCCCAAAAAGTAAGGGAAGGATCCCTATTGGTGTAGACGACATCCTCCTCCCATTTGGCCATAAATAAATTGGCGAGGCTGGGGGCAAATTTAGCCCCCATAGCCACGCCACGCAACTGATGGTAAAAGTGTTGATCAAACCAGAAATAACTTCGCTTCATAGCAAACTCCAATAGTTCCATAATGAAAGAACACTGGAAGGAAGCTATACTGGGCTCTTTCTCAAGGAAATATCGGACAGCTTCTAGGCCCTTATCCTGGGGTATGCACGTATACAGGGAGGCCACGTCGGCCGTGGCAATGATAAGATCACCCTGTGGTTCTAGGTTTTCGAGCATACGTATGGTGGACCCTGTATCCTTCAGATAAGAGGGCATGCGTCTTACAAGTGGCTGTAAATAAAAATCAATATACCGGCCTATGCGTGAAGTGACAGAGTCTATGCCACTCACGATAGGCCGGCCTGGGGGTTGAACGGGGTTCTTGTGCACCTTGGGTAAATAATAAATGGTGGGGACCCTAGGTGCCAAGGGCACCAAAAATTCTTTCTCCTTTCTGTTTAGGATCCCACGATCATAGCCTTTCTTTATGATGACAGACAGCTCTCTTTTGAAAACATTGGTGGGGTTGTTGGACATTACTTTATATGTATCAGGTTCGTTAAGAATCCTGTACATCTCGGCTACGTAGTCCTTCTTGTCAAGAACCACAATGCCACCCCCCTTGTCCGCTGGACGGATCACAAGGTCTTTCTGTGAACACAAAGATTTTAAACCCGTGTTGGACAAGGAGTGGCGGTATATGTGTTTGTCGGGAAGTTCGGATAAGTCCTTCAGGACTAAGTCCCTAAACACACCAATGGCTGGCGCCATAGGAACTGGTGGAGTAAACAATGAGGGGTTAGACAGGCCTGAATGGACTGTACCCGATGTAGCGCTCATCTCGTTTCTAACAGGATTAGAGACGAGATAGCATTGGATGTGTAACTTCCGTATGTATTTGTGAATATCTATAAAAGTACCAAACTTATCCAGCTTTTTAGGGGGGGCAAATTTAAGTCCCTTGTCCAATACGGAAAGTTCTTCACTAGTCAATGGCTTGGTACTTAGGTTAAAGACACCTTGGCCCTTTAGGTTCTCCTTCGCTTTCCTCCTCTGGGTTCTCCAACCTCCCCTTGTACCTCTCTTGGGTCGGGACCCCTTTTTCTTGGTCTCTGGACCTCGTGAAAAACCTGTGAATGGCGTGGGTTGGTATTGGATGGAGGATAGTCCTGGAACGGCTGTTCACGTCTAAACCCAGGGCTATATCCATAATCATCCCCGTATTCGTCATCCCTGGTATTCCTAAGGGGCAAAAACCTATTATGTGTGGTTGGGGGTGGTTGTTCATAGTAATGGGGATTCTGGTATCGGGTTTCTGTATATGGGGTCTGTCGAGATTGGGGGGCTTCATATTGTCCTGAATATGATTCAGGGGGATGCCTCCCACGGCTACGTTGGCCTCTCCCCCCATGTCTACCTCTAGTGGAGCCTCCACTTCTCTGGTTGGCATAGGGGGGTGTGGGGGTTGTAATGATATCTGTTAGTACGTGATGGAGATTCGTACCTAAAGTTGTTATTCACTCTCGTATCTGCAGAGGTGCCCGAAGGTGATGTACCTGAATTGGCAACTCTAGATGTCGAGGCGCCATGGGGGCAGGATGCAGAGGGTGCAGAGGTAGCGCTGCTGGAATTCGCAGCGTACAGCTTCTGCCAACCAAATACATTCCCTGTTTTGTAATCCCCTACATCTCTAGAGTACTTTTTTTGTTTTTTATTCCTCTGTTCTTTATCCTCCTTCTCAAGATGTTTCTGGAGATTAGAGGAAAGAACGGAGTACTCTGAGGAATTTTTATGTGTTAAGAGTTTGTCTTTGATCTCCTTGATCTCGCCATCCAATATGGATAGCCTCTGACGTTTCTTGGAAATGAGGACACCAAGGAGATTAATCCCTGCCTCGTTAAAATATTTATACCAAGATTCTATATCGGGGTCCCTTTGAGGGGGGTGTACATCCCATCGGAGGCTTCTTGGGACCATGTGTTCAGAGACATACTGTTCCAAGAACACCATATCCCATTGTAGATGTAGTTCTGAGGACATAATGTTCTTAAGCCTTAGGAATAAGCCACCTAATTCGGTATCATTATTGGTAACCACAAAGACCCCGTCCGTATTAACGGTCCTAGAGGCCCTGTAGTCAAAGACATCCATTATACTGACAAATGGAATGGGTTGCTGCAGAATGTGATATCAAAACACTCAAGAACTAGATATATAGAGTAATTCTGCGCTACCCTAGAAAGAGAGACACAGAAGCAGCCAACACGACCAACAAAGTGTAAAATGGCAAAACAACAAAAAAGTGTGGCGCTGAACAATGTCATATACAGCTGTAAACAAGTCAATAGACAGTAAGAAGGATCAATTGTATCTGCTTTGAGCATGTAGTCCTCATGTGAACATTAAAGATACATAGTCTGTATGGCAATATGTTAAAACAGAATATTGAAGAATTATATAGACATCTTGACTAAAAATCCGCTCACTACCACCAAGAGATGAGGAGGCTTACCAGATGAGGTGGACCCAATGGGGCATACGCCGGATTGGGTCGGACAAGGCTTAGGTGGTGAGTGGCTGTATATACTCCGAGAAGGATGCGGTCTCACGGGTTTGTTGTATTCATCCAGATAATACCAGGAACTTGAGAGGTGTACGCAATCTCCCGGATGTGGGAGGTCATGTAGATATGTAGATCCAAAACTTAAAACAGCGCTGTTTGAGAAAAAGTGGCGACAATGGGGTCCTGTCTGACGCGTTTCGTCCTCAAAGACGTCATCAGGGGGGTTTCCCCCACTGTAGCCACCCCGATATATATAGGAAATATGCCTTTCATCATGGGAAACAGCTCCACGTATGAAAAATAATCACTTCCGGTTTCGGCCAAAATGGCCGACCGGCGTGCGTTCCAGGCGTGCGGGCCTCGCCTCTCTTCCGTAGTATATACTGCACCGGAAGTGTAAGAACGATGTACCGCAAAAATGCCAACCAAAATAAAAATCCATGGATGGATGATGTGTATCGAACTGATACCTGAGCTAAGTGGTGTGCCCGCAGTGAAAAATAGGGTACAGTGATGTGCCCACGAATGTGTGAAGTGCGCACAGTACTGCGCATGTGCGATGGGTGTAAGTGCTGCGCTCAATACTGCCCATGCGCGATGGGTGTAAGGGGAAAGGTGATGCAGTAGCTCTGATGTGTGGGCGTGACAGCTCAGGATAGTGACGCTGCGAGAGGGACCAATAAGGTGAAGGAATGGCCCCCGAAGCACTTATAGTGTAATTACACAATGTGGAGAAATGACGCTCGTGCGTTAAAATGCCGGTGAATACGGCTTGGTCTGAAAAGTCACCATACAATAGAGAGGTGACAAAAAAATACAAACCAAGTTGGAAATCTTAAATTTGTGTTGAAAAAGGGGGTGTTAGTGAAATATAAAATAGGAACGTGTTGCACTCATGGAAGAATAATTTATAAATCGCTGGCATAAAAACTGAATCAGCATTGGGTATTACCACATAAAAAAGTGAATCGTGATCCATGATGTATTTTTCATACGTGGAGCTGTTTCCCATGATGAAAGGCATATTTCCTATATATATCGGGGTGGCTACAGTGGGGAAAACCCCCCTGATGACGTCTTTGAGGACGAAACGCGTCGGGCAGGACCCCATTGTCGCCACTTTTTCTCAAACAGCGCTGTTTTAAGTTTTGGATCTACATATCTACATGACCTCCCACATCTGGGAGATTGCGTACACCTCTCAAGTTCCTGGTATTATCTGGATGAATACAACAAACCCGTGAGACCGCATCCTTCTCGGAGTATATACAGCCACTCACCACCTAAGCCTTGTCCGACCCAATCCGGCGTATGCCCCATTGGGTCCACCTCATCTGGTAAGCCTCCTCATCTCTTGGTGGTAGTGAGCGGATTTTTAGTCAAGATGTCTATATAATTCTTCAATATTCTGTTTTAACATATTGCCATACAGACTATGTATCTTTAATGTTCACATGAGGACTACATGCTCAAAGCAGATACAATTGATCCTTCTTACTGTCTATTGACTTGTTTACAGTTGTATATGACATTGTTCAGCGCCACACTTTTTTGTTGTTTTGCAACGATATAGTCTTGACTAGCCACAAGGCAATCACCCTACCAGAAGCCCTCAGGCCCTTCTGAGCACCATTCGGGATGACGAAGAGATTGTCCGACTTTCTAAGTTCGGCCATCGCGTCCACATAGGCTTTCAGTGAAGACCCCACATCAAGTGGATTTGGATTCCGAGAATTCTCTGCGAGAAACATTGGAAGCGTGATTTCTTGTGTCATATGGAACTTAGAGGCTACCTTTGGGACAAATCCCAGCATTGGTCTGAGCACCACTCTATCCGGGAAGAAAGAGAGGAAGGGTTCTTTAAACCTCAATGCTGCTATCTCGGACACCCTTCTGGCTGAAGTTATTGCCACAAGAAAGGCAGTCTTCAATGAGAGATGCCATAGAGAGACAGGAGAAACAAAAGTGTCTGATGAAAGGAAATCCAGGATTAGAGGCAAGTCCCATTTTGGAAATCTTAGAGACCTCCGCGGTCTTAGGCGGATGGCTGCTCTGAAGAATCGGATCACCAACTTATCCACGGCCCACTGGGTACCAGTGAAAGCCAAGATAGCAGACACGTGGGCCTTCAAAGTGCTTGGGGAGAGGCCTAGTTTCAATCCGGCCTGGAGGAACTCCAGAATGTGGCAGACCCTTGGTGAATCTGGCAAAAAGTCATGTCTGTATGCAAATTCCACAAACGTGTTCCAAGTTCTGGTATAGGCATTGTTGGTACTGTCTTTCCTGGCTTTCATTAGGGTACTTGTAACTCTGGCTGAGCAACCCAGACTGATTAGCCTTCACCTCTCAAGACCCAGGCCATCAATTTCAGGCTCTCTGGGGCCGGGTGGCAGATTGGCCCCTGCTTCAGCAGGTCCGACACTACTGGTAGAGGGCATGGTTCCCTGATGCTCAATGAGAGTAGAAGAGGATACCAAAGTCTCTTCGGCCAGTTTGGTACTACCGCCAGAATGGACACCTTCTGCCACACTGTGCGCAAAAAGAGGAGTATCACAGGGATCGGAGGGAAGGCATATGCCATTTTGAAATTCCATTCTGCTGTTAGAGCATCCACTCCCGTTGCTTGTGGGTGATTGGACTTGGCAAAGAACCATGGTAGTTTGGTAATGGTCAGAGAGGCAAACCGATCCACCTCCAAAAGGAACGGCCATGCCACCAGGCTCTGAAAGATTTGTGGTGACAGTACCCACTCGTTGTTGTCCAAGTCCGCTCTGGACAAGTAGTCTGCTTGAGATGACCAGGCACATACACTGCTGTTAGCAGCTGTAGGTTGGTTTGAGCCCAATCCATGATCGAGGTCACCTCTCTCAAGAGAGCACTGCTGCGAGTGCCTCCTTGCCTGCGGATGTAAGCCACTGTGTCACATTGTCTAGCTTCAAAAGGATGGGCTCTCCTTGAATCTGACTCTTGAATGCCAGGAGGGCCTGGAAGGCTGCCCTCAACTCCAATATATTGGAAACTACATTGGCAACCTGAAAAGTCCAATGGCCTTGGGCCCAGTGGTCTTTGTATAGGGCTCCCCAGCCTGTTCCGCTGGCATCCGACTATTTGCCACCTTGTTGTGAATAAGGAGTGGCACCGAAGAAGATTTTGCTGCCTCGACCACAAGTCCAGGTTGACCCTCATCCGACCAAGATCCCCCAATCTCCATTAATCTAGGAGACCCATTTGGAAGAGGCGCAAGTTCTATTGAGCCCATTTGACCATCGGAGTGGTTGAGATCAGAGAAGTCGCACGCAGTCTATTGTTGGCAGGTACGCCTTCTTTCGAGCTTCCGACATTGTCTTCAGGATACAGGACATCTTGTCTCTGGGTAATGCCACTGATGCCATCCGAGTACCTACCGCAAACTGAAGAAACCTTTGGTAGAATGGGGCCACGGGTACGTGGAAGTACGCATCCTTGAGGTCCACCTACAGTAGCCAGTCCCCCGGTTGAATGACCTTCAGGATTGTTTGGAGCGACACCATCCTGAATCCCTCCTTCTTGATGGACCTGTTTAGGTTTCTGGGGTCTATTATCGGCCTCCAAGTCCCTGACTTTTTCCGAACCAAGAACAGAGGCGAGTAGACCCCATAAAAATGTTCCTGTTGAGGGACTGAACTGCAACTATCACTTCTTGCTCCAGGAGGGTCCGTATGTACTTCCAGAAAACATCCTGTTTTCCCTTTTCTGGAGGCATCTTTGTTGAGACAAAGGCTCTGCAGGGCTGCTTGAGGAATTTCCAGCTGTGCCCATACCTGATTGTCGATATCACCCATGGCTCCCTTATCTTTTTTGCCCACACTTGACGGAACCTGAATAACCTGTCTCCTACCTGGCAAGTGTGAGCTGATGGGTAGTCAAAAAGACTTCTAAGGTTCTTGACTCAAGGAAGAGGTTGGTCCTCTAGATTTGCAGTTTGTCGCAGAATTTGGCCATTGCCAGCGAAACTCCCTTCCTGGCCTGTAAGACCTGGCATCTCTGCCCCTAGGTCTTGCCCTGTTTCTGAAGGTTGGTTCAGAGCAACCTCTGATCCTGTGGGATAAATCCTGATTTCCCACCAGTCTCCTTTGCGATGGCTGTGTCTAATTTATTCCCAAACAGGGAGTGACCCTCGAATGGTATCCTGCACCATCCCTGCTTGGATGCTGGGTCAGCCACCCAGGGCCTCAGCCACAGGGCTCTTCTGGCAGTTACTGCGTTTAGCATAACTTTCACCAGAATCTTGATTAGGTCAATAGATGCTTCGGCCATAAACAAAGCTGTTGGCTTCAAATTTGCTAACGAGGCTAAGACATCAGCTTTGCGCAGGTCGATCTCCACCGCCCCCTCGGCTTTGTGCATCCTGACCTCCATGGCATTAGAAATGGCGGCCAACGCCATTGACAGCCTACATTCTCCACCAGCCAGTGTGTAGATCTTTTTAAGATCTACACCTACCCTCCTATCCAGTATGTCCCTGAAGGATACTGCATCATCCAGTGGTAGGGTTACGTGTGTGGCGAGGTGCATGAGTACCGCGTCCACTACTGGAGGCTCTTCCAGAACCTTCACCTTCTCTGTTTTAAATAGATACAACTTTGCAAACCGATTCTTGGATATCATCCTCTTATCTAATTGCTTCCACTCATTATAGATCTCTTCCTGGATCTCTTCCATGAAGGGAAAATTCACTGCTTCCCTTTTCATGTTTGTGAAATACTTCCTTTGTTTCTTCTGCGGTTTTCTGCAGCATCTTCCCACAGTAGGGCCTGCCTAATCTTTTTTTACAAAAGGTTGAACCAAGGCGAAGTCGAATCCATAATACTGGGTCTCCTCCTCTTCAGCAGAAGATGCATCTGAGACCGACAGTGCTTGGGCCTCTGGGATACCCTGAATGGTCAGCAGTATTTGAGGTGACAGGGAGCAAGAGGTAGAAGGCACTGGAGCAGTTGAAGACTGCGTTGCAAACCACTTCAGTGTTTCCTCAAACGCCTGTTTCATTAATGACACCAGCTCCCTCTTATCAGGTTCCTGGCACTTTCTTGCTCCTTTGAAGCAATCCACACAAGTTGTCTTACCCGTCATCACCTTTTTAGGGCAAGCCTAGCAACCTCCTGGCTTGGGCTGTTCATGATGCGCATCCCTGCGGTGATGCGACAGAGAACGCCGACACCTTGAGGGAGAGCGGGAATGAGAAGCCTCTTCTTCCGTGGGAGCGTCGATCTTCCTGTGAGGATGAATGTCTCCCATTCCTTCCCGAGCTTCTATCCTCTGATCGCCGAGAAGAGCCACGACCGAGACCTGAGGAGCTGGAGCAGCACAGATAGGCACGAGGAATTAGTCTGCCAACATAGGAGAATTTTACCATGTATATATTCCTTGGTATCGCCCCTACCTTCTTTGCGAGCGTTGATCTATAGAGGGAGTAGGAATTTTGATCCTACTGGAATAAAATATAAGACATGTTATGTCCTGGATAAAACGTTATAGCAGGTAATATGCAGGAGTGAATCTTTCCATTTGCAAGGAATACCTGAGGGGAGGGGTATAGGAGGCACAGGCAGCCTTGGAGCACCCAGAGCACAGTCAGCTGTAACAGCAGATGCTGTAGAAGCACTTTTTAAAACTGGCTCCCTTAATGCTTGCTCTGCCCCCCCTCCCCTGATTGGCCAGATGGCTCTGCACATGCCCAGAGCGGCTGCCCAGTGTGCGTTTCACGCTGGCCCGCATCTTTAGCCCAGGGAACACAGAAAGGGCAGAGAACGAGCGCGGCTCGCCCCTAAGAGGCACAGTGATCCACCACTCTAGGGAGAGAGACACAGCACACCGCCCAGCTTCTCCCAAGCTGACTGTTTAAGGCAAAAGGATCAGCAGTGGGGCTCCCTGACAAGGTTGCTATTAGCAGCTTAGGAAGCAGGGACTGCGTCCAGCAGTAGACAAGTCCGGACGGACAGCCAGCACTTTATACCCTCTAGGAGGGGAGACATTATTAGTCCTGACCTAGGAGGAAGAAAAAGGAACGCTGAGGCTGAGGTGAGTGAAAAAAGTATAGGTACATTCTGATTACGTGGGGGGGGCGGGGCCTCACCCAGCTGTGTTGACATGGAGCAGTCAGGAAATACTACTTGCTGTACATTAGAAAATGTTCATGATATACACACTGGGTTTAATTTACTAAAACTGGAGAGTGCAAAATCAGTTGTGCATGGTAGCCAATCAACTTCTAACCTCAGCCTGTTCAATTAAGCTTTAACAAAACACTTGGAAGCTGATTGGTTTCTATGCATAGCTGCACCAGATTTTGCACTCTCCAGTGTTAGTAAATCAACCCCACTGTGCTTATCCTCTGCTCTTGCTGTCATGTTATGCCTGTACATTTTGTGTCATCATGTGCTCATCATATGATGAGCCCACCGCTCTTATATTCCATTATTGCTGTCATGTTATGCCTGTATAATTGGTGTCATCATGCTTAGCATTTATGTTCCCGCTGCCTCTTTATTCCACTCATGGGGCTATGGCTACATCCTCTCTCCTGGGTGCGCATGTTCGGGTCTGGGCTTTCTTGCTTTGCTCCCAGCATGCGGGAGTCCTCTGTCAGTCCTCCCATCGCTTGGGATGGACCCCTGGGGACGCCCCTTATTTGGCATGGCTGGCTTCTAGGAAGTCTCCACCGGTGTTTGCTCCAGCCTGGAGCGCAAGCAGTGCCATTTTGCGCATCAGTGGTGTGATGACGTGGGACGAGACCCTGCCCCCTTTGGGGTCAGGCTTGCGGGGACTCTGGGAACTGCATTTCAGCAGACCTTGCCGCACTGCTCCTGCCACCTACTGTGCCAGCTGATGGCCATCACGATCATCATTGTGATTGGCCATCAGCCCTCTCACACCTGCTCATATACCAGCTCCTCAGGTCTCTTGGTAGAGGCTGAGGGAGCTCATGGGAACATGCAGCACACTTTATCTACTCTTATATCTCTCAGGTGTGTTATACTATTGTTACCTCATCAGCAGCATACCCCAACTTTACAGCTGTAAGTTAGCTGTTAGGAGGGCCAATTTGGGCTCTATTTGCTGTCTGTGTATCTTCACTGGATCACGACTACTATATTATTGTTCATATATGTATTTTTCTAATAAGTTAGATTGGCCCAGTTAAAGCAGGAGCTACTTGGCTCCACCTGGCTTGAGTCCTCATAGTGAAGCAGGTTTGGCCCTGTGATAGCCCTGAGATGGACGTTCCTTGGAAAGTGCTCTTCCTAGTATCCATGAGTGGTTATATCATCCTATCCCCTTCAGATCAGTTATGTATAAAGTGCCTTAATATGTAAGTAATTCATCCAATACATGCTATGTCAAAGTAATGTATAGTTTCTCAGTTGAAACTGTATTGATATTTAGTACTCTTTATTAATTTTGTACTATGTGTATATTCTCTTTACTATGGAAAATCTATACCCATCTGAATCAATAACTAAACCTCTGAAGAAGGACTGGTAGTCTGTAACTTGTAAGGTGTTATATACTGTATTGACCGCCACTAGTCCTTCCTGCACCAGGACAGTGACCAGCTCATACAGTTGTATCATATTGGGTATCAGATACTTTTTGTATGTATCATGCACATTTTCTACATGTTTACTATTGTGATTTTCTAATAAATTTATACCTTTTATATACCTTGTGCTTTGGTCTGTCTATTAAAGACCCCTAAGGGGTGTGTCCACCATGCCATTTGGTACCAGGTGCCTTGCTATTGTTCTAATTTTGGATCAGACAGACCAAATCCCATTCACACACAATCCAATCGCTCCTCAATTTTTGATCCTCTGCTCTTGTGGCACTAATATGAAAGGGGTTAACATTTTAAGTGACATGCTTTATTATTCCTTAGGTAACTCACTTTTGTATACGCTAATATTCACTAGCTAATTGTATCTATACTTCCTTCCTTCCCCCCCAAAGCTTTACCTTTATCCCCAGCATTTGAACTAAGCTTAATACTCTAATTAGTCATTATTAAATATATTTTATAATGTACTCATTTAAGTTAACATTTAAGGTACCTCACCTATGTACATGCTAATATTCTCTAGCAAAGTGTTACATAGTTAGTTACATAGTTACATAGTTAGTCAGGTTGAAAAAAGACACAAGTCCATCCAGTTCAACCATAAAAAAAAATAAAATAAAATAAAAAATATCGTACAATCCAATATACCCAATTCTATACCCACAGTTGATCCAGAAGAAGGCAAAAAAACCCAGCTGAGCATGCTCCAATTTGCTACAGCAGGGGAAAAAATTCCTTCCTGATCCCCCAAGAGGCAATCGGATTTTCCCTGGATCAACTTTACCTATAAATGTTAGCACCCAGTTATATTATGTACATTTAGGAAAGTATCCAGGCCTTTCTTAAAGCAATCTACTGAGCTGGCCAGAACCACCTCTGGAGGGAGTCTATCCCACATGTTCACAGCTCTTACTGTGAAGAGACCTTTCCGTATTTGGAGATGAAATCTCTTTTCCTCTAGAAGTAAAGAGTGCCCCCGTGTCCTCTGTGTTGACCGTAAAAAGAATAACTCAACACCAAGGTCACTATATGGACCCCTTATATATTTGAACATGTTGATCATATCCCCCCTTATTCTCCTCTTATCAAGAGTGAATAAATTCAGCTCCTATAATCTTTCCTCATAGCTGAGCTCCTCCATGCCCCAGTTTGGCTGCCCTTCTCTGCACTTTCTCCAGTTCTCCGATATCCTTTTTGAGAACTGGTGCCCAAAACTGAACTGCATATTCCAGATGAGGTCTTACTAATGATTTGAACAGGGTCAAAATTATATCTCTCTCTCTGGAGTCCATACCTCTCTTAATACAAGAAAGGACTTTGCTTGCTTTGGAAACCGCAGCTTGGCATTGCATGCTATTATTGAGCTTATGATCTACCAAAACCCCCAGATCCTTCTCCACTATGGATTCCTCCAGTTGTACTCCCCCTAGCATGTATGATGCATGCATTTTCTTGGCCCCCAAGTGCATAACTTTACATTTCTCAACATTAAACCTCATCTGCCACATAGTCGCCCAATTAGACAGTGCATTGAGGTTGGCTTGTAAATTGGAGACATCCTGTAAGGACGTTATTCCACTGCATAGTTTGGTGTCATGTGCAAAGACAGAAATGTTACTTTTGATCCCAGACCCAATATCATTTATAAAGATATTAAAAAGTAAGGGTCTCAGCACTGAACCTTGTGGTACACCACTGATAACCTTAGACCATTCAGAGTAAGAATCATTAACCACTACTCTCTGAATTCTGTCTTTTAGCCAGTTTTCTATCCATTTACAAACTGATATTTCCAAGCCTGTAGACTTTATCTTGCACATGAGCCGTGTGTGGGGAACTGTATCGAACGCTTTTGCAAAATCCAAGTATACCATGTCCACAGCCAACTCTCTGTCCAAGGCTTTACTTACCTCTTCATAAAAAGAAATCAGGTTTGTCTGACAACTTCTGTCTTTCATGAATCCATGCTGTCTGCTTAAAATGTTTTTTTCCAGCAAGAACTCGTCTATGTGGTCTTTTATTAAATACTCCAGTATCTTCCCGACTATAGAAGTTAAACTAACAGGTCTATAGTTACTTGGTAAAGACTTTGATCCCTTTTTAAATATAGGCACCACGTTCGCCCTGCGCCAATCCAGTGGTACTATTCCCGTCATTAATGAGTCCCTAAAAATTAGATACAATGGCTTTGAAATTACAGAGCTCAATTCTTTCAGGATCTGTGGGTGGATGCCATTAGCTCCAGATGCTTTATCCACCTTTATTCTGTCTAAATATTTCTGGACCATATCACTTTTGAGCCATTGTAGATCATTCAGGGCTGTGTCAATACCACCCCCATTATGGACATGAGCTCCCCCATGCTCTTTTGTATAAACAGAGCTGAAGAAAGTATTTAATAAATTAGCCTTCTCTTTGTCCCCAGTCACCCACTCTAGATTATTTTGTAAAGGGCATACATGCTCAGACCTGACCTTTTTACTGTTAATATATTCCTATATATCACATATATTATATATATATAATATATGTGTTCCTTCACCCCCCTCCCCCATAATTGAACTAAGATCAATACTCTAAATGTAATATTCTTTATTAAGTTTATTTGATCATTTATTAATTGGAGTGGTAGATTTCACTCAAAATGGAACTTGCATGACTGAATCTGTAGCAGACTTATGCCCCATACACACGGTCGGACTTTGTTCGGACATTCCGACAACAAAATCCTAGGACTTTTTCCAACGGATGTTGGCTCAAACTTGTCTTGCATACACACGGTCACACAAAGTTGTCGGAAAATCCGATCGTTCTGAACGCGGTGACGTAAAACACGTACGTCGGGACTATAAACGGGGCAGTAGCCAATAGCTTTCATCTCTTTATTTATTCTGAGCATGCGTGCCACTTTGTCCGTCAGATTTGTGTACACACGATCGGAATTTCCGACAACGGATTTTGTCGGAAAATTTTATATCCTGTTCTTAAACTTTGTGTGTCGGAAAATCCAATGGAAAATGTGTGATGGAGCCCACACACGGTCGGAATTTCCGACAACAAGGTCCTATCACACATTTTCCATCGGAAAATCTGACCGTGTGTACGGGGCATTAGCCACACATATTTAACAGCCCAAGCAACACTTGCATAAAATCATGGAGAATGCTAAACATATGTTTTGCTCAGCCGAGATCTCTACTAGTGTCCAAATGGCAGTGTGAATTGTTTAAGAGCCCTTTCACACTGGGGGGGGGGGGCGGCGGTACGCGTTTTACCGTCGGTATGCGGCCGCTAGCGGGGCGGTTTTACCCCCCGCTAGCGGCCGAGAAAGGGTTAAATACCACCGCAAAGTGCCTCTGCAGAGGCGCTTTGCCGGCGATAAAGCCGCGCCGTCCCATTGATTTCAATGGGCAGAAGCGGTAAAGGAGCGGTATACACACCGCTCCTTCACCGCTCCGAAGATGCTGCTGGCAGGATTTTTTTTACCGTCCTGCCAGCCCTCGGGGCTTTCACACTGGAATGAAAGTAGCGGCACTTTCGGGTCGGTTTGCAGGCGCAATAGCGCCTGCAAACCACCCCAGTGTGAAAGGGCTCTTACTTATTTGTTTTATTAGGTTGATGTATACAATTAAAGTAGTACTAAATTAAAAAAACACCAATTTTTTAAATTGCAGCTCCTTAGAATTAATGCCTGCATTCGTTTTCTTGTTTGGGGCTTTTTTCCTTTGTTTTCACTTTCATTTTTCTAACTTACTTTAACAGTCCAAGTTGTCCAGACGAAAGAGCAGTTAGAGGGTTGAGGCAAACCATTTAACACTGACAGAGATGCTTACAGTTGTCAGTGTGTATTCATTTCTGTAAAACCTTTATCCCAAAAGGAAAAAAAAATGTTTGCAGTAACCCCTTATAAAGTGTGCGCTGGAGTTTAGTGTTATTTTGTTAGTCAAGTCCATCTAAATCTGCTAGTCTACCCTCTCCCCAGAATGACAATGCTGCTGTCCAAAGGGGGGAAATTTACTAAAACTGGAGCACTCAGAATCTGGGTCAGCTGTGCATGGTAGCCAAACAGCTTCTAACTTCAGCTTGTTCTTTGACAATAAATAAATAAAAATCAATTTTGCACTCTCCAGTTTTAGTAAATCCAAGGTGTCCGCTTCACTATGTCACCCAGAATGCAGACAGCCTAAGACAGGAATTGTGTTTTTGGCCACATCACCAGATGAAATAAAGGGGAAAAAAATAGAAAACAAAAGCAGCCACCACATCAATAGATTAGTACTGTGCAATATATTCAAGTTTTGTTTTAGGGTTTATTACTGCTTTAAGTATGCATTAATACAAACAAATGAACATTAATGTTGTTGGTATAGTGATTTCAAAAGTAGTGACCGATTAACTGTATGCAGTCTATGGGGGTGGCTGCCATTTTAATATCCAGGTGTCTGGAAATGGAAGACTTCCAGGGAAAAAAGAGGACATGACTTGTTGTTGGTAAAATAATAGGCAATGCCTTTAATTTGCTTTGATTAATTTTGAAATTAGACACTACAAAGAATATAGACAAGATTCAAAACAGATTATGGCGGTATATTGATAAAAATGTTAATTCCCCCAATTTTAATCAGATTTTTTTTTTATGAGACAGTGTTAGCAAGGTAGGCAGATTTCTGCAAAGCACAAGGTAGCATTAAGAAGAGGTACCCGTATCTTAACCTGTTTTTAATGTGAAATGAATCAGAGGTCAGACCTATCCTGCAGGTAGCGGTTGATGCAATGATGTAAAGGCTACAGAAAAAGTTACAAATTATAATTTGATGAAGAACAAAGCACAGGTATAAACCAGTGGTGGCAGCTCATGCAGGGCACAGGGACACCGCCCCCCTAAGTCATGCGTCCGACTCTAATCTAGATGCAGGGTGCCAGACGCATGGATTCAAATGGTTTATTTTTATTTTTAGAAGCGCATGATTGGAGTCAGAGGCTTTAATTGGATTCAAAAAGAGTGGTCTCCGGGCGCAGAGCACTGTACCCGGAGCCCACCCAGTTGTGTGACATTAGAAAATTGAGCACCAGTTGGCACTGGGTATAACAAGCCTGTTCTGTCAACAAGCCTTATCTGCATCCAGGTAAAAGAGCAAAGAAAGCATTTGGGGTTTTCTAGAGTAATAAGTAATGTTTAGCATTTAGAGGATGTTATTTGTCATTTGTCTGCTTGGTCTGATCAGGACAAATTAGTTTCAGGAGGACCCTGCTTAGGCTCCATGTACACTCACAGCTCCTAAACTTGAGTTTAGGAGATTTTGGCATTTTATTGCCAAAGCTCCTAAACTCAACTCCAAAAAAGCCTATGGGGTTGGTTTGCTAAAGGGAAATCCACTCTGCACTGCAAGTGCTCTTAAGGCTCTGTTTCCACTAGTGCGACTTTTCATGCGACTTGGGACTGAAAAGTCGCATGACAAATTGTTTCCAATGATTTCCAATGAGTACCGTTCATATCTGTGCGACTTCAAGTCGCAGCGACTTCAAAGTAGTCCCTGCACTACTTTGGTCCCACTTTGATGCGACTTGAGGTCCATAGATACAGGCATTGCTTCAAATCGCGGTAAAAAGTCACGGTAAAATCGCGGTAAAAAATCGCGGCAAAATCGCGCGACTTTGGGGACGCACTAGTGGAAACATAGCCTAAAAGTGTACTTGTAGTGCAGTCGCTGTAGATTGCTGTAGATCTGAGGGGAAGCTCTGAAGTTAGGGGAAGCTTTGCTGATTTTATCATCCAATCATGTGCAAGCAAAAATTCAGTTTTTCTTTTCCTTGCATGTCCCCCTTAGATCTACAATGACTGCACTGGAAAGTGCACTTCCAGTGCAAAGTGGATTTGCCTTTTGTAAATAACCCCCTATGGGGGTTATATATGAAAGGCAATTCCACTTTTCACTACAAGTGCACTGCAAGTGCACTTGGAAGTGCAGCCGCTATAAATCTGAGGGGAAGATCTGAAATGAGGGGAAGCTCTGCTGATTTTATCATCCAATCATGTGCAAGCTAAAATGCTATTTTCCTTGCAAGTCCCTCTCGGATCTACAGCGACTGCACTTCCAAGTGCACTTGTAGTGCAAAGTGGATTTGCCTTTCGTAAATAACCCCCTATGTGTCCATGTACACATAGGTTTTTAGGATCATGTCGGATCTGCTCAGTTAGGGGAGGTTCAACCTCCTCTAACCACCCTCTCCTGCATGGGGAAGAATCAAGTTCAGGATAGGAAAGTTTTAACTGCTGGCCACAAAACGCAGCAAAAAAGTAGTTCAAGTGTACATGAAGCCTTATTCTGGTAATAACCATTTTACATATGTAAAAACAAAAATATTTTTGTTAGTTTTGCTAAAGTAGGGAAAGCATGGAACCTTTGTAAAGTTTTTACTTCCTGTGTCTCCGCTTGGGGAATTTAAAGCGGCATTCCACCCACTTTTACAACTTGGTCTTAAAGTAAAGACCACCTCAACACCCCTCGTTTTTGGATAACTATTTATTTATTTATTCATTTTTTCTTTCTTACCTTTTTTGAAGTACATAGTGTACTTCTGTCCCAGCTCAGCTGCGACGCAGTGGGTCATTTCCTCTTCTGCGGCGAGCCCTCCTCCTTCTCCCCTGCTGACTTCTGGGACCTGTGTGTGTCCCAGAAGATGATGGGGCCATTCAGAAAGCACCACGCAACTCACACCTGAGCAGTTGAAAACCAGCTGTGAACCCTGAAGGCTTCACTGCCAGTTTCCCTTAGTTACTATGGCAATGCCTGCACCTGATCCGATGGACGGATCGGCCTGGGGGGGGGGGGGGGGGCGACATCGCGGGTTCCCTGGACAGGTAAGTATCCTTATTAAAAGTCAGCAGCTACAGTGTTTGTAGCTGCTGTCTTTTTAAAAAAAAAACTTTTTTGAGGGAGGAACTCCGCTTTAACTCTCTATTTGTCCTGGTGACCGTTGCCACTGAGACTGAAAGTTCGGAAAATACGAAAACTTTGAGATGCCAATGTCAGAGGTGAGGGGAATTCCTCCAATGTGGACACCTCTTCATGTAATAATTCTCTAAACAGGTAATTCCATTCACTTTGGAGAGGTTTCCTCCCAAATATCACCTGGAGGATATCGCCCCAGTAGGACATAGGAAACAAAAAATAAGTTGGTAGGGGTTTTAACACTAACCTACAAAAAAAATTTACTTAACATAACCAAACATTTTGAAGTCTGTTTAACCACTTTCAGACTGGCGCACGCCGATGTACGTCGGCAGAATGGCATGGCTGGGCAAATAGGCTTACCTGTAAGTCCCATTGAATTCCCTGCCGTGCCATTGCATGCGCGCTGCCGGCGGGGAGCTCCGTGAGTCGGGTCGTGGGTCCCGCGGACTCAATCGCCACAGGGATACCCACGATCGCCTCACGGAGAGGACGAATGGGGAGATGCTGATGTAAACAAGCATCTCCCCGTTCTGCCTAGTGACAGTGTCACTGATCTCTGCTCCCTGTCATCGGAGCAGAGATCAGTGGCGTGTCACAGCTAGCCCATCCCCCCCTACAGTTACAAAACACTCACTAGTACTGACTTAACCCCTCCCCGCCCCCTAGTGGTTAACCCCTTCACTGCCAGTGTCATTTACACAGGAACCAGTGCATTTTTATAGCACTGATTGCTGTATAAATGACAATGGTCCCAAATATGTGTCAACAATGTCGGTTGTGTCCGCCATAATGTTGCAGTCACAATAAAAATCGCTGATCGCCGCCATTACTAGTACGCCAAAAAAAAAATATTAATAAAAATGCCATAAACTATCCCCTATTTTGTAAACGCTATAACTTTTGCCCAAACCAATCAATAAACGCTTATTGCGATTTTTTTAACCAAAAGTATGTAGAAGAATTCATATCAGCCTAAACTGAGGAAAAAAAATGTTTTTTTAATTATTGTTTGGGGATATTTATTATAGCAAAAAGTAAAAAATAATGCGTTTTTTTCAAAATTGACGCTATTTTTTTGTTTATAGCGCAAAAAATAAAAACCGCAGAGGTGATCAAATACCACCAAAAGAAAGCTCTATTTGAGGGAAAAAAGGATGTCAATTTTGTTTGGGAGCCACGTTGCAGGACCGTGCAATTGTCAGTTAAAGCGACGCAGTGCCGAATCGCAAAAAGTGCTCTGGCCAGGAAGGGGGTAAATTCTTCCAGGGCTTTAGCGGTTAATACAATTTCTTCTTTATTATAGGCCATAGTTAAATATCACTATGGCTACTAGGGGGTGCTGAGGAGCAAAGGAAATGCATGTCTTTGTTACAAAAATATACAATATAACAGATCTAGATTGTTAGAGGAAATTAGCAAATAAATGTAACCATTTTTTTTCAATGTTATTGAAACAATTGTTCACTATTTCATTTGGGGGGGGGGGGGGGGGGTGATACATTCATTTAAAAGACAAATTTGAAAGCAATGTTTAGTATACAAAGACAGTATTGAACAAATGATAGCAATATTTTGTTTTAATGGCACGAAGTATAGTAATATTGTGAATACCATGAAATATGTATTTGTACACAGAAATGTCTTGTGTAGGAAAACAAAAAATGTAAATGTTAGAATGACAGTTAATAATGCATATTGCTTAATTTTGTAAAAGTGTAAATGTACATCAATATATAGATAACTTTTTAAGCTCTTCCCTCTATCATTTCTTGACCTTTTAAGGGGATCTAAATGCCAGGAGGTGAAGACGGGCATTTCAATTATGTGACTGCTGTGATTGGCTGTCACAGCGATCAAATGATCAGAAGCTTCCAGTCGAAAGTATGCATCGGGAGTGTTCCAATTTCACTTTAGTTACTGTGCTGGGACCACGCAGTGAGCGCACTCTCAACACAGTAGACAGTGCGCAATGGACACATATATAGTCTAGGAAGCGCTTCCTGATGACGTCGTAAAACGAAACGTATGCCGAGGCGCTTTCCAGTCACATCACTTCTGGGTCCCTGGCTTCCGGTTTTGTGTATACAATTCAGTGGATCACATGCCGACCCTTGAGCGTGAGCTGGGGCGGGGACAGTTCCCTCTAGCATGCATGCGGGATATCCTTAGTGCCGGGACAAGGCGTAAGCAGGCATTTGCATTATTTTTAAGTAATTTTAAATAAAACAGTACCACGCTATTGGTTCCCCCCCCTCTCTTATTTTCAATGGGTTATCATGGTGGAGAGGAGGATAGAAAGAAAAATCTCCTGATTTATCTCTAAGAACAACAAAGCAAGCTCCAAGACCGCTAGCCTATCAGGTACAGCATCCGACGCTGATCCCGGATGTTGTTCCTGTGAACCGGAAGCTTTGCACCAGGTGACGGCGTTCCGCCGCCATCTTTCTCTGTTACATCTCCACACTGTATCCACAGTGTGTATGCCACCTTTTTATATATTTTTATCCAAATAAATTGATTTTTTTTTAAAACGTAACAGACTATTGGAGGCCCCCTTTTCTTCTCTCTCATTTTTTGCTGGAAGACAAGGATGCAGAATCATCTTTACTAAGAAGCAGCCAAGGTGCCTTTTTTCTCTTGGAACCAGAGGACATCACCTGGAAACCTAGAGGATAGACATCCCCAGACTACATACATCAAGGCTTTATCTTAAGCCCCTTCAGGTAAGGGCAATGGGAGCACTTACATAGAGAGGACAAGCCTAGCCGTGAATTTTATATTTTTGGAATTATCGCCACTAAAGCCACGTTACACAGCTGTTTGATCACTTTATTACCTGGCTAGGAGCTTTGGAGCCAGTATTTATCATTAGTTTACCTTTATTGGACACTTGTTTTGTTGCTTTATACTAATGGTTACACACAGATCACGTGACATACTAGCCATTATTTACATTTATGTTTTATTATTATTGATTTAGATGTGTTTGCGCGAAATTCCTATTCACAATATTTACTTTATGGTGTTATAGTGTGCACTATTGATTTTGCAGCATCACTTTTTATAAGTTTTTTGGTAGCTTTATCTACATTGGAACCTTTTCATTGCATGTTCATATAGTAGCGCAGAGGTCTCAGTACAAATTAATTCTAACCACTTAAGCGCAAATTGACCTTATTTTTATTTAAAGAGGTCATGGTGAGTAGGACATCTTATTGAGCACATTGGGTGTGTGTTTGATTACATTGCAAGTTGGTGATGGTTTTTCACAGGATGTCACATTGAAGATACATCATTGAAGATTCTATGAACTGTTCAAAGGACGTTTAATGATTTTTGGATTTCTGAGGTTGTAACAGCTTTCATTGTGCATGTTATAGCAGATATCCTATTTCAGTTGGTAACACAACAGATATAAGCACTATTAGCGTCCCCATATTTTTTCTTTTTCTTTCATTTCCCTCTGCTGCCTCATTCATCTGCAATTTTCATGAGTTCCTTCTGACAAGTTTTGCTGACACTAGGATGTAAAAATGTGACATGGGGAGGGATCTCCAGCACACAGACTGTGATTGACAGCCTCATGTCTGTTCCTGTGTGCTGTGTGAAGGGGAGCATATCTATTCCCTCCAATCAGCTCTCAGAGCCCCCCTACTGAGCTCTGCAGAGTGTATCTTTAGCTCCCCATGTCCTGTTTTCTGAAAGATCAGACAAACTTTATACATTCAGGAGTTTAAACGGATGAAGAAAAGAGAATCCTGCAGATAAACAGATACAACTTATGTAGGAGCATGTGTTTCATATCTGTGTATCACCTAATGATAATCACATCAATGGGTATATGCAAGGATTTACAGCCACTTTAGGGCTCGTTCACATCATACTTGCATGAACACTGATAGGAAAACCGCACAGATTTCACTTGCAGAGACATAATTTTCACATCAGTTTTCATGCGCTTTTCAGTCAGTTGTTATGCACGTTTACACCAGTTTGCATGCGTGTCAGTTATGTGCACTATTCACACAAATGTTGATGTCACGTCAGTTTTTTTCCTGTTCAGAAAACGTCATACACTTTGCAGATTCCTGCACAGAAAAAAATTGCACTTTATAATGTGAACAGGGCACATAGAGAAGCATGGGAAGCATTATTTTTTTGTGCCATTGCAGAATGCGTGCATAAAAACTGACGTATCTGCACCATGGTGTAAACGAGGCCTTACCCACTTAAGGACCATATATATTTAGCAGAGAGAATGAAATGGAGATCGTTGCAATACTTTGTCACATCGTATTTGCGCAGCAGACTTACAAACGCGATTTTGTTGGAAAAAATACACTTTTTTGAATCAAAAAATAAGAAAACAGTAAAGTTAGCCCAATTGTTTTCTATAATGTGAAAGATAATGTTACAGCGAGTAAATTGATACCTAACACGTCACGCTTTAAAATTGCGCGCGTTCGTGGAATAGCGACTTTGGTACTTAAATATCCATATCTCCACATTTAAATTTTAAATATTTCTACAGGTTACCACTTTAGAGGTACAGAGAAGATCTTGGGCTAGAATTATTGCTCTCGCTGTAACGATCGTGGTGATACCTCACATGTGTGGTTTGAACACTGTTTACATATGTGGGCACAACTTGCATATGCATTTGCTTCTCCGCGCGAGCTCGGATGGATGGGGTGTTTTACTTTTTTTTCTTATTTATTTTACTTTTTATTTTTACACTGTCCCTTTAAAAAAGATGTTTTTGATCACTTGTTTTCCTATTACAAGGAATGTCCCTTGTAATAGACAGGGCACCTTTAATGTGAGATCTGGGGTCAAAAAGTCCTCAAATCTCACATTTACATTTAAAAGCAACACAAATTAAAAAAAAAAAAAATTAAAAATTGAATTTTTAGTTGTCAAAAAAATAAATAAAAATGGGCCCTGTAAGGCCGAAGGGCAAAAGTGACGTTTGACGACGCCCCAGCCCTCCAAGGATATAGAGTCGAGTGGGGGCCATCTTCCTACCACTGGACTTCCTGCCCATCAGGCCACCGGACCCTATAATTTTTGCCCCCGGATGGACTCTCCGGTAAGCGCCAAAAATGACTGGGAAGCGGCGAGGGGGGGGCACCTCTCCCGCCGCCCATAAAAGTGATCCACTGCTGGGACCACTTTTATGTGAAAGAGGATAGCTCGCCGTGGATAAATATACCGGGGTTACTGCAGGTATCTGCTGCCATAACTATGGTATATAATGTCAAAATAGTGATGTATATCCACGGTGGGTGGTCCGGAAGTGGTTTAATGTCTGCAGGTAACTTAGATGTGGTTGAAGAGAGTGGCTAATTTAAAGAAGAACAAAACCCATAGAATTAGGTTTTCCAAAAGAGTTACCTTCAAGGCAGGCTGTGAATGATAAATGTCATAGCTGCTTCTGGTCTCAATCTAATTGCCATGCCATGAAATGGCTGGTGTCATAACTGGGTACATGTGCATTGCACGGCAGAACAGAGGCCAAGATGGCAGCTTCTTGGCTGTAAGGGACAGGAGGGTTTAGTTCCACGTTAAGGCCTATAATTCGTAGAAGAAGGCTGCACACTTTAATTTTTTAGTGTATTATTACTGGC
Source organism: Aquarana catesbeiana (assembly GCF_042186555.1). Taxonomy (NCBI): domain Eukaryota; kingdom Metazoa; phylum Chordata; class Amphibia; order Anura; family Ranidae; genus Aquarana; species Aquarana catesbeiana. Next base: position 291,299,435 of record NC_133329.1, read on the forward strand.
TAAGAAAATTACCATTTGACACTGTTTTTAAGTCCCATAAAGGCTGCCTTCCCAACTGAACCCAAAAGAGTAAGAGAGTCATGTTATTAATCTGGGATCTCAAATCAGATTGTTGTACTCCATTTGGGGTCCTAACCCATAACTAGATAACAATCTATGTTATAGACTAAGCCAGCAACTTTACACTAAACAATCAAAATGCCATTGGTCCAAATTAAATTTACTCCAACTGCAAGCACTCATTATGGACACATTACAGAATGAAAAATTTTATTTCTATTCAGTCATATGTCTTTTCCCCTATATTTAGGTTTAATATGGCCTTATTCTACTCTGTTTTATTCTGTGGTTTATAAGACTTGGCAATATGGAAAAAAAACACCCTGATTTAGAGCAACCTTTTAATTGTTCCTGTGGTTATTTATCCATATCCTTCAGTGGCAACGGTCTTTAATTTTCCTCCACCTTACTTTGTTGGCATAGCTGTTATAATAGTCTATTGTGGGAGTCTGTGGTTACAAAGCTGCAAAGTAAGAAGGAGTTCTGTGTATTCTATCTAATAGACTTTAGGATTTGTGCCTTACAAATTATTACGTCCTGGTTAGCAAAGAACAACCCAGTTTCCTCTCAAAATAGCAGCTTTGCTAGATGTAGATGATATAAAAAAAAAACCTGTAGGGCAGTATTTCCTAACTATTACTTGGTTGTGTACAAAAATCTCTAGCACTGCAATGTCTGACTGCTACATGTTTCATTAAAGATCATTCAAAAATGACCACATACTCCCACCTACACTTCCAGCAAGTCACAATACTGGGTTTGATTACCTAATGCCGCGTACACACGAGCGGAATGTCCGACAGAAAATGTCAGACGGAAGCTTTTCATCGTATATTCCGATCGTGTGTATGCCTCATCTGACTTTTTTTTTCGAAAATTCTGACGGACCAAGAAATAGAATATGTTCTAAATATTTCCGACGGAACCAATTCCTATCGGGAAAACCGGTCGTCTGTATGCTGTTCCGACGGACCAAAAACGACGCATGCTCTGAAGCAAGTACGAGATGGAAGCTATTGGCTACCGGCTATTGAACTTCCTTTTTCTAGTCCCGTCATACGTGTTGTACGTCACCGCGTTCTTGACGGTCGGATTTTGGTGTGATCGTGTGTACGCAAGACACCGTTTCAGTGGAAATCCGTCTTAACTCCGTCGGAAAATCCTTTTATTCTGACAGGAGAACCAGTCACGTGTAAGCAGCATAAGGCTCATCCACATGGCAGTTCATGACTGTACACTGCCCAGATCAGCATATTTCTGTGGTGGGCACAGACAGCTGTTTGTTATCAGCTGTGAGCAGGAAGCATGTTCATACCAATGACAGGCTGACACTATCTGTGGGTGACAAAAAAAAAAAAAAAAAAAAAAAAGGAAAAAAAAAAGAAAAAAAAAAAAGGACCTCTCCTGCGCTCAGGTGTCCATGAACTGGATATGTGGTGCAGCCACCTATAGAAGTAATGCCTAGCGTCTTGCAGCCCTCATTTGAACAATATTCAAGCTAAAAAAAACAGAAAAGAAAGAGGGCGCACCAACCTAGTGCATTACCACTGATAAACTTTAATGCAGCATAAAGACAGTAAAAATTTATACTCACAAACGAGCTAATAAAGATAGCTTTCAAAAGGGCGCACAAATGCTGTTTCTGTGGATCGACACCCCAGGACCTGTTGCCGAGAGGATCAAACCAGCGCAAATGGCTGATGGCTTACGCGTTTTGGGAGAGCACCCCTTTCTTCAGAGCCTAAGCGGGCAATGGTTGGTCTCTCGAATTGCTCTCTCAATAAATGTATATATGTACCTGTGTCTACCCCACCCAATTAATGGCAACGCCCCCTCCCACAGATATTGGGCACCACCCACCCATTCGGGTTAACCCTCCCTATCCCATCCCTCTGAGTGTGATTCCCCATTTGTAGCCAAAATATAGAGGGCAAACATCTCTTTATGTTATCTGCTATAAGAATCATAATAATAATAATAATAGTACAAAAAGATTAAAAATTAAATATAAATATAAATATAAAATCACTGAGCCAGCAGATCAATTTCACTCTCAGCATAGGCTATATACAGCAGGGCAGGGGAAGGGGGATTGGGTGCACCAAAACAAAGACACCTCACCTCCTGCATGCAGCTCTAATTGTGTCCCCATGCCTCCGATCTACTGGGGTGGATGGTGCAGGGCTTCTCCGGCTCCCAGGAGCCATAATAGTGCCGCATACCGTGTGTGGAACGCACGCCATTCAAAAGACCAGGAAGTGCGGGCATTCCTGCGTTCCGCAACTCCTGGCCGATCGTGGCATCATTTACCCCTCCTCCAGAGGCGTCAGAGGTCACTGTGCGCCAGGAACACGGCCCGGAAGCGTGGGTGCGTTTGCGTTCCACCCACTGCTTCCGACTGTCATACCTGTGGTAAATAGTGCACACGCATCTCAATAAGGCCGCGCGCTCTCCACTACTCGCTCCACTACTACCATTATCATTGGCAGAGACGCGATCTGGCTATACAGAACAGGCAGCATTCTGGCGGGGGCTACTAGCAGCGCTCAGCCCACTTTTCTCTAAGCCAAAAACCATTGGTGAAAACTGGAGGGGGAAAGCAATGTATAAATTAAAAAATTAATTAAAATAAAAATAGAATTGAAAATATTATAATATAAATGTCCATTCCAAAATATGGAAGTGGAAAAAGGGATAGTGGAAAATGGATTCAAACCTATAATGTTGATCAAAATGTAAAATGGTAAAATAGTTAAATCAATAAAAGAAGTCCGCAGAAGTATCCTTCCAAGGTACAGTAGATCATACCATATCCATAAAATTCATCGATTGAAATGTAACATAAAATATACCTAATATTAAAAGAACAACACATGGAAGTCCATAACAATTCGTCGTCATGATATCAGCATGATACTAACCTAGAGGAGGAAGGATTATGAAATAATAAATAATACATAGTAGAAAATCCATAAAAATACATATAGGATCTCAAAGTGAATACTGAACCTCATCTGCCTATACCAATGTTATTCACCATTAGACACAGCAATAGAGTGTTCCTACTCAGAGGCTACACCCCACTCCATGTAGATATAAAATATATATAAATATAGTGACAAATATGTATATAAAACATATAATAGTAAGGCATACTATGCCAAATGGCAGTGGTACCCATCACCTCAGTATATACCCTGGAGGATACCTCTGCGGACCGGCATACCATAGACAATAGAGAGAGAGAGGCATCTGGTGGGAATAGACACTAAACTCCAATGGCGGTAAATTATATTGGCGGTAAATTACATAAAATTACAAAAAATACATCATGTAGTCAAATAAGCCAATAGGCGACTATCTAAAACCAACCACAACCTAAACCTAATAATAGCTTCTAAACAAATAACTAATAACAGTTAGTATTGTCCTCTGTGTTGACCTTAACGTGAATAACTCAACACCAAGTTCACTATATGGACCACTTATGTATTTGTACATGTTGATCATATCCCCCTTAATCTCCTCTTCCCAAGAGGGAATAGATTCAGTTCCTTTAATCTTTCCACATCTTTCCCAGCTGAGCTCCTCCATGCCTCTTATCAGTTTGCTTATTGCACTTTCTCCAGTTCCCCAATATCCTTTTTGAGAACTGGTGCACAAAACTGAACTGCATATTCCAGATGCGGTCTTACCAATGGATTTGTACAGGGGCAAAATTATATCTCTCATTTAATACAAGAAAGGACTTTGCACGCTTTGGAAACCGCAGTTTGGCATTGCATGCTATTATTGAGCTTGTAACCCCCAGATCCTTCTCCACTATGGATTCCCTCAGTTGTACTCCCCTTAGTACGTATGATGCATACATATTCTTAGCCCCCTAATTCATAACTTTATATTTACCATTATTAATATTTAAAGCAAACTCACCCATCCATGTCACCATGTTCTATATTGTTCACTTTGAAAAACACCCCCCTAGCATTTCTATTCATGGTTAGTTTGAGTAAAGGCAGATGATTTATGTAACATTTATTTCCTAGGATCCATCTGCAGGCAGGAGGGCCTGCTTAGTTGAGAAAGCCCCTCCCCCTGTCCTTCTGTTTAAAAAATGCCCATGAAGACTCCTAAGATGTATGACATAATTTTGACCTAGGCCAGAAACCAGAAAGCAACTGAAGAAATGTAAAAAAAACAAAGTTTAAATTAAAATTTAAAGTAAAATTTATAATATATAATTATAATATCATTTAGTATCAGACTTGTCTGTTATCAAATGGCATACAGCTTCATTTTACAAGGTATTCATATTATTAAGAACAAAACCTCCCTATACATGTATTGCCTAGCACCAGAAGGTAATTCACTAGGTGCATTTATCTTTCTCCTGGTCCAGGACACGGAAACATTTTGTAGAATGTTTTATAGAATATCTTCTCCTTCTGAAAAAATCATAGCTGGAGCTTTACATGATCATAGTACTCCAAATCCACATTCACTTGCAAACCAAGCTGTCCAACAAAGGAAACAATGGTAGACTTTAAATCAACTTATAACACTGTTTTGCAAAGTGTTACCTTTTATTTACATTTGTTATTTAAATTGCTATTGCTCAAGCTTGTCTGCCATCATGGGTTATATTTTGTCTCAACCATTGTTACTGTCTGATTAGCTAGACATCCTGGCTTGCACAAAAATGTGGAGAAAAATCTAAATGAAAGCATGTAGAATGGAAAACAAATGAACATACCACAAAATATAATCATATAAATTTACTGCATACTATAGTGAAATATCTATGCAGTATGTATCTGTTGATATTATTGATGTTTATATATACTCATACATCTAAAAAAGGTGGTTTGACGATGCCATACAGTACATTATTTTTTGCTTTTCTACAGAGGTCTGGGTGGGAGATGTTAGTAGAATTCTGTATATGAGAGCCAGGGACCTGCAGTCAGGAACTCAGAACCCCCAAACATTCTAAATATTTCTTTAGCAGACACCCTAGAGAATAAAATGGTGGTTATTGCAACTTTTTATGTTACACGACATTTGCGCAGCAATTTTTCAAACGTGTTTTATTGGAAAAAAACTGTATCATGAATATAAAAAAAAAAAAGCACTAAAGTTAGTTAGTTATTTTTTTGGTTACTATGAAAGATGATGTTACACTGAGTAAATATATACCTAGCATGTCGCGCTTTAAAATTGCGCACACTTGTGGAATGGAGCCAAGCTTTGGCACAATGTTAAAGCAACTCCATAGGTGACACTTTACATTTTTTTACAGGTTACATGTTTAGAGTTACAGAGGAGGTCTAATGCTAGAATTATTGCTCTCGCTCTAACATTTGCAGCGTATGTAACCTGATTGTATCTAGCTCTTATACTAGCCAGTGCCTCACCAGCCACTGACCTCATCACATGTCCGCGATGAGAACCCCTAAATGCTGAGCAGCTTTGAAACATATTTGGTCTGGTTGCTGCTGGCTAGTTACAAATTTTTTGGCACTGTATATTTCAGTAAGCAATTACAGTAATTAACATGCATTTCAGAACACAAAAAATATAGTGTGAGTATAGAATTATTTATAAATGTATTTAGCCTCTAAAACACCTATTGGACAAGCAGTGATAACAATTTGCAATAACATTAATAATTTAAAAAAAACCTTTAGGAGTGTATTTACATAAAAAAAAGAAAAAAAAAACAAAGAAAAAAAACTGTAAAGCTATGGTGAAACTTTTGTTCTGTGTGAATGGGGCAACATTAGCTGTCCTCCCTCTACTTCCTCTAGAGTTCATAAATAAATAGAGCGCTTTAGGGACTATTGCATTACGACCACTGGATGGAACTAAGGATCATCAGAAAAAAAAAAAACTATTTCCTATAATCTTCAGCTTCATCTGGTGGCCATAATGCATTATTTTCTCAAACCACTCTGTTTTTTTTTATCAATAAATAACATTCAACCTGTAGAGGAACTAGCCAGAGAACATTTAATTTTGCCAATTTGCAAAGAACAAATGGACCAGCAGTTTCACTGGATGAATAAATGCAATTTTTTTTATACACCCCATGTGTGTTTATATGTTGTTTACATTTAAATTATATATAAAGCCAAAACTATACCAGGACAAACAGAGAGGGGGATCTCCTCAGTGGAGACACAAGCAATAAAAAAAGTTACATGGGTTTAAAGCCTTCCCTACTCTATCCAAAATGGAAAAACATTTGCTTTAGATACACTTTAAGTTCTGACTTTAATGCAGAGTAAGTATGGTATTTGTAAGCTGGAGTTAGAAGTGTCCAACATGCGCCCCTCTCAAAGAAGTCATACCTACTGTCCTTCTGTCTCTCTCCCTACAAGCATCAGTTGAGAGACAGCATCTCCAACTCATCCATTGATTGGAGAAGGCACTCAACTTGGGTGACATTTCCATTTCTAGGCAGCTGGTTGGCTTTGTCTATCATCCTCTCCCCTGATTGGCTAGTGGTGCTGTGATGCTTTATTTAAAATGTGCCTTGTGCATTGCCTTTGTAATGGAAATTTGATTTGATTGTAGCCGTATTAGTGCAATTGTGACAGAGAAAATTGAGTACTGTCCGTGATACTTTTTTTATTTGCACTAACATACAATTTTTCAGGACAAGCTTTCGGGGTATGTCCCCTTTTTCAAGGTCCAAGCAGTACTGATTCACCAATCAAAAATTTGTATGTTAGTGCAAATAAAAAAAGTATCACGGCCAGTACTCAATTTTCTCTTATGGAAATTTGTAAGTTCTGTATATAATTGTATTCTATTTTGTATGTATTGCACACTGCCCTCACTGTGCACACGGCACTGATAATGTTTTCAGTACATGTTTGCATTCTTTCGAGTCCTGATTAGAATTTGCCTGCCTATGTAACGCCCCTTGTTACCATAAACGTAAAACTGTAATATTAATGTGATACCTACGTAATCATGTGTATAAAAACTATCTATAAAATGTCCAGGTCAGGTTGCGAGCTTTGCCTAGGTGGAGGATTTACAGGTGACCCTGAGAATCTGAAAGGAGGAGCTTGAGAAGATCCAGGAATTTCTGATAAATCAGCCAGCTGAGGTAAGCCTTTTGCTTACATTTGAGTTATCAGACTTCCTTGATCGGTAAGGCATTTTCGGGACAAAGGGTACCTATTTTTCTCCCCTTAATCGAACTGTATTGATTGGTGGTTATATGTTATGTTGTCCTTGTCTACTGTCCATGGGAGTGTTATAGATAAGAAAGGGAAGAATGGTACTGTTCACAGGTATATGTAGTACATCTGCTAGATAAAGTAGTTTAGAGGCAAGAAGATATAAGCACACATAGAGAAGACTGGCCAGTCATTATGGGCATTAAATTAAGTAAGGGAATGAAGGGTAAGAGACCCTCAAAAATGCCCAGCGCAAGAGGAGCGCTATAAATGAACCGAAGGTGCAGTTCCGCCTATACTGAGCTCCTAGATTAATGGTTAAAGTGGACAGGGATCCACAATGGGTAACTGGGTTACCACCAAAGTCCACAGGGACCAATAGTAAACAGAGTAAACAGCTAGAGAAACACCTATCTATGTGAGCAGGATGGATCAAGGGTGACAATTAACACTAGAAAGAAAGGGACCTTTTCATGTTAAGTTGTGGGATGAATTTGGGGCCAGGCACTACAACTAGTTAAAACAGAGAAATTAGAGTCAAAACAAAATACTTTATATGTTGTCAGAGAAGGAAGATGGGATGAGCACTATGGCTGCCCGTCTTATCATAGAATCAATAATGCTAGAGTATGTGAAGTATGGGATTACAATACATGGGATGCAAAGGATATCAGAACAAAATAAGCAAAGCAGAATTTAAGCAGGGAAATATTAGAGAGTTAAAAGAAAGTGAGAGAATGATATGCATGTGTTGTGTACAAATGGGAAAAATGTAAGTGATTTTAGAGAGATGTTCGTGTATGTATGTAAATCATAGGCGTGCGCACAGGGTGTGCCAGGTGTGCCCAGGCACACCCTAATAACCCCATATGCATTAGTGTTAGAAGCAGGAACATGGTAAAGATCTCCCTCTTACCTGCTCTGCCATAAGAAAAGTGTTTATGCTCTTCTCTTTCACTGTGCCAGCAGGGAGATCAATGTGCCGGGGTCATACACATGCATGTGTGTTTGAGCTTAAGGGTGCACACCCTAATGCAATGGGCTGTGCACGCCTATGCTTTAGTTCTATCTCTTGTGAGTATGTATGCAGATGTCACCCCTTTCTTTGCACTCTCATGAAAGAATGTAGCTGTGAGAGATCAGTGATAAGCTGGAAGGACACCATTTCAATTTCAGTTTTTTAGACAAAACATTTATAACAAAATGTGCCGGGTTAATTAATCTAATGATAAACAATGTGATCACAATTATTTTTGAATCTGTTTTCCAAACATGGTAAAATGAAGGTTACATTTAACCGTGTATTACACAAATTGAATATCCTTTGATAGTGGAAAATGTCCTCATTTAAGGAAATGTATCTGTGGATATATATTAGTATTAGGGTGTGATACTGAAATTGAGTATTCATTTCTAATATGAGTTTAACAATTTTATTAATAATGTAGATATATTGTAACTGGTTTAGACAACCTTTGGTTGGAAATTAAATCCAGGTTAATTTGGAAATTTGTAAAAATGGGATTAGTTTAGATTAAGATAACAATTTTGTAATTTTACATTTATACAATAAGCCCTTATTGAGAGAACAAAAAGATTAAGATGAGGTTGTTAATTGGAATACAGCTGCCATAATATTTAACAAAGCCTAGATGGATGGGATTCATAAGAAGCTTTTCTACAAAAATGAAATCTTAACCACTTCCCGCCTGGCCTATAGCAGATTGACGGCCGGGCGGTGGTTTAGTTATCCTGACTGGGCGTCATATGACATACAGCAGGATAACAGCTGCCGCACGCCCGCGGGGTGCGCATCGCGGCAATCGGTGGAGCGGTGTGTCAGTTTGACACAGCGCTCTCCTGATCTTGGAAAAGAGCCTCCGGCAGAGGCTCTTTACCACGTGATCAGCAATGTCCAATGTCAATAGGAAAAGCCGTTGATCGGCTTTTCCTCACTCGTGTCTGACAGACGCAAGTAGAGGAGAGCCGATCGGCAGCTCTCCTGATAGGGGTGTCTGCGCTGATTGTTAATCAACGCAGCCCCTCCTTGGATGCCTACACTAGACCACCAGGGAAGCTGCCAGGACCACCAGGGAAGGGGGCAACATGTGGATGGCCAGGTATGTACCCCATGGCCTTCCACATGTGCAAATTATGCCCAATCTGTGCCAATCAGTGCCCACAAATGGGCACTGACTGGCACCATTATATATCAGTGATGCCCAGCAATGCCACCCATCAGTGTCATCAGTGCCACCCATCAGTGTCATCAGTACCACCCATCAGTGTCCATTGGTGCCACCTGTCGGTGCCCATCGGTGCCCGTCGGTGCCCATCTGTGCCACCTATCAGTACCACCCATAAGTACCCATCAGTGCCACCCATAAGTGCCCATCAGTGCCGCCTATGAGTGCCCATCAGTGCCGCCTATGAGTGCCCATCAGTGCCATCTATGAGTGCCCATCAGTGCCATATACCAGTGCCACCTATCAGTGCCCATCAGTGCCCATCAGTGCCGCCTATCAGTGCCCATCATCAGTGCAGTCAGTGCCACTTCATCAGTGCCACCTCACTGGTGCCACCTCATACTTATGTACAAAAAAATTTTAACAGACACAAAGAAAAACTTGTTTTTTTTCGAAATTTTCGGTCTTTTTTTATTTGCTGTGCAAAAATAAAAAACACAGAGGTGATCAAATACCACCAAAAGAAAGCTCTATTTGTGGGAACAAAATGATAAAACATTTGTTTGGGTACAGTGTTGTATGACCGCGCAATTGTCATTTGACTCGGTTAAATTGATGATAGGCAACTCCTATCCTCATATTGATTAGTGGTTCCAAATTAATAATAACTACTGCAGTAGGGAACAAACACAAAAGATACGCTCAGCATCTTTCCAAATTACTGTTCTGCTTTATTATGACGCAATTGAAGGTTTTTTATGCACATGATTACGTAGGTATCACATTAATATTACAATTGTACGTTTATGGTAACAAGGGGCGTTACATAGGCAGGCTTATTCTAATCAGGACTCAAAAGAATGTAAACATTTACTGAAAACATTATTAGTGCTGTGTGCACAGTGAGGGCAATGTGCAATACATACAAAATACAATACAATTATATACAGAACTTACAAATTTCCATTACAGTCTCCCCTCTTTTGATCAATATTTTGATCACTAACCATACCTGCTATAACCTTCAACCTGGAACCTCCATACGCTTAGGTGGAGGTAGTCCTGGCCAAAGAGGCAAAAAACTCCATTGTGGAGGAAATAATAGCTGAGCAACTTTTTTCATTACCAAATGACTTTTCTTTGTGAAAAACAAATGATTGATAAGACATATTTACAGAGTACTGGCTGTACACTCCTGTGGCCAGAATGGCCTTCTAGCTGAATTGTGGGCATGCTGACTTATCAGCATGTGTAAACACAGACAATTCTACATAAAATGGAAGACGTACAAAAGACAAAATATGACTTCAACATGGCTAACTACTTTTCAAATATATATATCCCTTACAATTAAAGTAATTGAATCAAAAAGTACCCTAGACTGTGATCACAAGAGGGAAACAAATCAAACAGAGATTTCTTTAATTAAGTCATTTTTGCAGTGTCTGGTGTGGATCCAGGTGACTTTTCCTTCAAGTTTTGCAAAAACTGTACATGAAATATATGCTGTATTGAGTCTCCAAACGTTTCCTTATATATAAATGTCTCTTAACAATCCACAAGTCACCTGGCTTTAGTTTTAGATCCTTCCAAACGTTTAGGATCTGGAATTGGGGAGAAAACACATAAATGAGTTTGTCAAAAAACCTTAAAAGATCAGCAACATTCTCTGTGAGATCTGAATGGAGGACTTCAGCTGCTGAGACAAAATATAAGAAAGTGAGTAACACACTCCCAAACCAAATCCTATAGGGAGAGAGTTCAACATCCCCCTTAGAGGCTTCATAAAATATAAGAAAACATTCAGGCAAAAGTTTTCTAGTTTCTTACTCTACTTTGTCCGATACATTGTAGACAGTAGGGGGTGTAAAAATAAAACCTCAAAACTTCTAGTAAGGACTCTCCTATAAAAAATGATTTATTTTGTTACTCTCTGTACTTTCTGCACTCTATATTTACAAACTACTTCTGATAACACTTTTTACTGTGGCCTTTGCAGTAGCATTTGCCACTGGACATCCAAAAAACATGTCCATACAGACAAAATGCATACTTGTAAGATCCTGACTTGGGCATCTGGGTATATTTTTTTGTAATCTCTGGAAGGGATGTTCAGCTTTTGGTAACGCCTTTGGTAACAGGTAAAACAAGAAGTGGTATGTTATAAAAACAACTGTGGAGAACCCTGGCTCTATCCCATACTCATTTACTAAGGCAGCCATAACTTCTTGTGACTGATGACACGGTCCATGTGTCAAGCTGGAGGGAAAAGAGTGGCTGGCAGACATAAATGATCACCTTTTCCAAAGTCCTGTTTCATAAGAAGTTGTCCCCTGTGGACCACTTGTTGTTCTCGTTCTGGGGTCCTTAAAGTTGAATTATTAATCCCAGCTATACTGGGCCAGAACTAGGGTGGAATCTGTAAATTGCACAGACCCATCAAGTGTCCGGGGCTGTAAATGCAGCATCCTTAGTCACCTGGTCTGCTTCCATGTGTGAAAGTTAATATGGCTACCTCAGCAAGAACCTGGAAGGCTGAAAACAGCCGATCAAATTAACTTGGCATGCTTGGTTGGTTTACCTGCCAAAGTAAAGTGGCCCTTTAAATGGAACCAAAAGCTCTCTATATCTCGACTATCTATATAAATATACAATCTTTTTATAGCTCACAGGCTTTGCTAAAACATGGAGCTATGCTTCTTGAGCTGGGGAAAAAGGATCCAATGACTTTGAATACAGAGTATCCTTCTGGGTGATAAACTGCATACTCAAATCTACAAAAAATGTAATATCTGGGTCTTCAGGGAGTGTGTCCTGCACTGGGCTCACAGCAGCTGATTCCCACATCAATTTAACACATGTGTCTTCCTTTGTCTCCAGCCTCCTCCAATAGAGGCAATAAGGTGGCTGGATTCAAATGTACACATTTTTCATTGTTAGATTTGTACATAAATAAACTCATATTTTGAACCTTTCATTAGACAAACATTTAGTTATCTGTATATTTGCTGCGCAGAATGTGGGACCATTGACCAAAACAATATCTAACTTTGTCTAATAGCACCTTTGCATAAAAGCTGCAGCTCTGATATATCGGGATGAACCCTTTATTACTGGGTCCAGCTTCCATAAATATATTACAATGGCTTGTTTTCTATCATGCTATTTGTGTAAGAACTCCAGTTTCATGTTTCAAAAGACAACTTTTTCCTGACAATATTATAATAAATGATAACAATACCCTGCGGTCATGCAGAGATGCCCATAAATCCAAAATATTCTTCTGCTTATACCACAGTACTTACAAGGAAAAGGGGCACATCATTTCACAATCCACACATTCTGCTTTGGATTTCAAAAATAAAAATAAATAAAACAAAAGGATCAACAATCTTTATGATGGACCAGAAAGCATCAAAAACTATAAAACAACTGGCTGCAGGTGGTATCTATCCTAACAGGGTGTGTGAACTTGATGTGATGGGTCTGTTATATTTAAATTTTATTTATTATTACTCTCACATCATGGACCGCACATCAAGTTATTATCAAAAACCTTAAAATTTCATTTTTGTAGAAGAACTTCTTATGTATCCCATCCATCTTGGCTTTGTTAAATATTATGGCAGCTTTATTCAAAATAACAACCTCATCTTAATCTTTTTTTTTCTCTCAATAAGGGCTTATTGTATAAATGTAAAATTACAAAATTGTTATCTTAATCTAAACTAATCTCATTCATTACAAATTTCCCCATTAATCTGAATTTCATTTCCAACCAAAGGTTGTCTAAACCAGTTTCAATATATCTATATTATTAATAAAATTGTTAAACTCATATTAGAAATGAATACTCATTATTACTTAATTTTGCTTAATATCCCTTTTTTAAATGCATTGTTTCCACTATCAAAGGATATTCAATTTGTGTAATACACGGTTAAATGTAACCTTCATTTTACCATGTTTGGAAAACAGATTCAAAATAATTGTGATCACATTGTTTACCATTAGATTCGTTAACCCGGCACATGTTTTGTCTAAAAAACTGGAATTGGCATGGTGTCCTTCCAGCTTATCACTGACCTCTCAGGGACATTCTTTCAGGAGAGCACAAAGGAGGGAGTCACATCTGCATACATGACACACACAAGCAATAGGACTAAAGGTTCCAGCATTCACACACACATACACCAATATCTCTCTAAAATCTTTTACTTTTTCCCATTTGTACACAACACATGCATATCATTCTCTCACTTTCTTTTAACTCTCATTAATATTTTCCTGCCTAAATTCTGCTTTCTTTATTTTGTTCAGATATCTTTTATATCTAGCTTCTATGATTAGACGGGCAGCCAGAGTGCTCATCCCATCTTCCCTCTCTGACAACATATAAAGTATTCTGTTTTAACTCTCATTTCTCTGTTTCTGACTCTAATAGTTGTAGTACCTGACCCCAAATTCATCCCACAACTTCACATGAAAGTCCCTTTCTGTCTAGTGTTAATTGTCACCCTTGATCCATCCTGCTCACATAGATAGCTGTTTCTCTAGCTGTTTACTCTGCACGATTCTTAGTCCCTGTGGACTTTGGTAACCCAGTTACCCATTGTGGATCCATGTCCACTTTAACCATTAATCTAGGGGCTCAGTATAGGCGGAACCGCACCTTTGGTTCATATATAGCGCTCCTCTTGCGCTGGGCATTTTTGAGGGTCTCTTACCCTTCATTCCCTTACTTAATTCAATGCCCATAATGACTGGCCAGTCTTCTCTCTTCTCTACATGTGCCTATACCCCTTTGCCTCTAAACTACTTTATCTAGCAGATTTACTACATATACCTGTGAACAGCACTATTCTTCCCTTTCTTATCTATAACACTCCAATGGACAATAGACAGGGACAACATAACAAATAACCACCAATCAATACAGTTCGATTAAGGGGAGTAAAATAGGTACCCTTTGTCCCGAAAATGCCTTACCGATCAAGGAAGTCTGATAACTCAAATGTAAGCAAAAGGCTTACCTCAGCCGGCTGATTATCAGAAATTCCCGGATCGTCTCAAGCTCCTCGTTTCGAATACTCAGGGTCACCTGGAATCCCCTCCTAAGGCAAAGCTCGCCATGCTGACTCGGTTAAATTGATAATAGGCAACTCCTATCCTCATATTGATTAGTGGTTCCAAATTAATAATAACTACTGCAGTAGGGAACAAACACAAAAGATACGCTCAGCATCTTTCCAAATTACTGTTCTGCTTTATTATGACGCAATTGAAGGTTTTTTATGCACATGATTACGTAGGTATCACGTTAATATTACAATTGTACGTTTATGGTAACAAGGGGCGTTACATAGGCAGGCTTATTCTAATCAGGACTCAAAAGAATGTAAACATTTACTGAAAACATTATTAGTGCTGTGTGCACAGTGAGGGCAATGTGCAATACATACAAAATAGAATACACTTATATACAGAACTTACAAATTTCCATTACACATTCAAATTGCGACAGCACTGAAAGCTGAAAATTGGCCTGGGCAGGAAGGTGTCTAAGTTCCTGGTATTGAAGTGGTTAAGGTCTGATAATAACTTGATGTGCGGTCCATGATGTGAGAGTAATGATAAATAAAATTTAAATATAACAGACCCATCACATCAAGTCCACACACCCTGTTAGGATAGATGCCACCTGCAGTCAATTGTATAGTTTTTGATGTGGCTGAGAGCTTTCTGTTCTGTCATATACAGATTTGTTTTTATTTATTTTTATTTTTGAAATCCAAAGCAGAATGTGTGGATTGTGAAATTATGTGCCCCTTTTCCTTGTAAGTGCAGTGGTATAAGCAGAAGAATATTTTGGATATATGGACATCTCTGCATGACTGCAGGGTATTGTTATCATTTATTATAATATTGCCAGGAAAAAGCTGTCTTTTTGAAACATGAAGCTGGAGTTCTTACACAAACAGCATGATAGAAAACAAGCAATTGTAATATATTTATGCAAGCTGGACCCAGTAATGAAGGGTTCACCCTGATATATCAGAGCTGTAGCTTTATGCAAAGGTGCTATTAGACAAAGTGAGACATTATTTTGGTCAAATATTAAATTTTATTGGGACATTCTGCGCAGCAAATATACAGCTAAGTAAATGAACTTTTTTTGCTTGTGTATGTACAGATCTAACAATGAAAAATGCGTACATTTGAATCCAGCCACCTTATTGCCTCTATTGGAGGAGGCTGGAGACAAAAAAAAAAACACATATGTTAAATTGATGACATAGGAATCAGCTGCTGTGAGCCCAGTGCAGGACACACTCCCTGAAGACCCAGATATTTAATGTTTTGTAGATTTGATCTTTTGTGTCTGTTCCCTACTGCAGTAGTTATTATTAATTTGGAACCACTAATCAATATGAAGATAGGAGTTGTCTATCTATGAAATGTCCATGTCACCTTGTCTCTGGATTGCTTTTGTTACTGGCCTTTGCCTGAAAAACATATATGCTACTGATTACTGCCTGGCCTAACCCTTGCTTGAATAACAGATAGGTTACTGGTTGCCGCCTGCCCTGATCCTTACCTGGATAATGAATATGCTATTGATCACCACCTGCCTTGATCCTTGCCTGGATAACAAAAAATCTACTGATTGCTGCCTGCCCTGACCCCTGTAGATTTTTTAGTAGAAAAAGGTTTGTTCTTTGTGGTTACTATTTTTGTTTTTTTATTTAACCACTTCCTTCCATGCCCATAGTCAAATGACGTCCGCAGGAGAGATCTCCCATCCTGGGTGGGTGTCATATGACGTCCTCGGCTTCCAGGCCATCTAGGGGGCACGCACTGTGTACTCAGGAGCCGATGCGTGTGCCGCGATGTCCGCCGGGCACCCGCAACTGCCAGTAATACAGACCACGTCCTGTCAGGGGAGAGGAGACAGATCGTGTGTTCTCAGTACAGAGGAACACTGATTGGTCTGCTCCTCTTGCGAGTCCCCTCCCCCCTACAGTTAGAATAACTCCCTAGGTAACACATTTAACCCCTTGATCGCCACCTAGTGTTAACCCCTTCCCTGCCAGTGACATTTATACAGTAATCAGGAAGGGGGTGAAAATGCCCTGTATTGAAGTGGTTAAGGTGCCTTCCTTTGTTCTGTGAATTTGACACAGATATTATTGAACTCCAGTGCTATTTTTTACTTGGGATCACTCCAATTCTAGAATATATGTAATCTTCTTGTTAGGTATATATGAATATTATATTTAGGTTGTTTGAGAGACTTTTTGGATACCTATGGGACGTTTGGTGTCCGAATTTCCTTTCACCCCCCCCCCCCCCATCCACAGGCCAGGTGGCCTCTTTCTGGGTTTGGAAAGAGTTAGATGGGTGGATTACAGTTGTTTTTTTTCTCTTCATGTGCAATCATTGGAGGGACAGATTTGAGTATTCATATAGGAGTCATATTTAATTTATTATGCTATTAGTAAAATATTGTAATATTAACATTATTGTTGAATGTTATTTTCCTTTTCTTCCAGATCGGACTTTTTGTATAACTGGTTGGGCTAGGATTCTGAAGAAGTGAATATGTCATGAAACGCATTGATCCTATACACTAAATAATGACCATATCTGGAAGTTTATTACATTTGGTTTTATTGAGCTGTATTTTTAAACTGGTAATAAAACATATTTAAATTTGTATATTGGTCTATTCTCTATGTTGTACATATAAAGTCCCATCTTCTATATACAGTATGTCTCCCTCTCGTTAGGGGTGGATTGTCTCCTCTACATATAAATGAAACCATATTAACTATATACAGTCGTCAGAATACAACATATGTTGCGCTAATAGTTCTTTAAATACCTAGTGTACTATCAAAGTGGGAGCCTAAAGTAAAGAGAACAGGGACAGATAATCCTCTGTCAGTACGGAGGAGTTGTGCATGAATGTGTTGTAGGTTAAAAAGTTTACAAAGAGTTATTTGTAAGTTCATAACTACTGCTTTATATTGTAGAGTAAAAAGAGTTCAAGCTTCACTATTTAATGCAAAAAGAGCTTGTTTTATTTATGCACGTCTAGGCAAATACCCTGTAATAGTTTCCTCAACAGAGAACTATTAGACTAATCTTTTGCTATCAAGAGTCAGTCTACCCAAAACTGACTTTTAGTTTTGTTAAACTAGCTAACAAATGTATATTTCTCAAGGTAATATTATTGGTAAAATATCTATGCTTGAGTTCCTCAGTCTGCATACCTGCTGCGAGCATTAATGAGTCTTGCTCTTTTGTACTGCAATGGGAGGCAGAAACACCCCAAACTCTGAAATAGACAGGAACCAAGGAGTCAGGATATAGAACAGTAAGATTGGCTGTTGGAGTATTCAAGATATATAAGAAGTCAAGGGCTGACTCCACCCATTAGTTTCCACTCATAGCTAAATTGTTCTAAAAAAGTTAAAGAATTCTCCAGTACTGTACATTATTAACTAGCTAACTATTTATCATTTAAATGGTCCCAGTATCACATGTAACTGGAAGTTTTGAATCTAAAGAGTTTGTTGGAGGAATCATTGGTAGGCCTATTATCCAATAGCAAGTCTTTATAAAGTACTGTATGTTTTACTAACATTATGTGCTGTTTCTATGCATCATTTAATCATTCAATAGGAATTTCTTGGTACAAAAGTTGGTAATAATGGTACATTTCCAATTAACCTTGGTGCTATGCACCAAATCATTTCAGCACTTGTTACAGTTCTTGACTTTTGACTGTGATGCGGCAATTCATAAAATCTCTAGAGACAAGCTACATCGACCCCCACCACTTTCTTATTAGTTGAGAGTGGTTTCTCATATACATATCACGATAATAACTTGTCATTTATGTTTTTCAAGTCATCTTCATTCTACCATTACCCAGTCACTTCAATTTATAATAACACTTGTAAATTTCATTATTTTTCTTCTTAACGACCTGTGCTTCAATTTCAAAATAATAAACAGAACATAAAATGAAATCTTAATGCATAGGAGACTGAAAAGTTTGTAGTGGGAACAGATGGTGCATCAACCTTACGTATGTATACAAATCTTCTTAGCCTGTGCTTTTATTTTCTCCTCTTTATAAATGCAAATAATGTGGCCCCAGATATCACTGTTTAGATTACACTCTCTCCTTATCGCTGCTGATCAATGTGACATTTGCCGTTAACATAAAGTGGGCTCTCATTTAATGATGTTAATGTGTCCTTAATGTCAATATAAATGGGCCTCCTTTGTAGATACTTAGAAATAAAAGGTCCCAGAGAGACAAGTTTTATATATGACAAATATATTATAGAGAGCATAGGACAGTTGTACAAAAGGATGTATACAGACCTAATAACAATGCTATGTGGGTGTGTTGAACAGTTAGCTGAAAATTATTATAAAACTCTTCTGGAAATTGCGTTTTATATATAGTGTGTACTGATTAGGGATAAGCAAAATTAGGAGTTTTTATATACTCAAAATTTTGGTGAACATTGTGAAATTTCAATAAATTGTTGCCACCAACGATGGTGTTTTTGGTGGATTTTTACACCTGTCCATTCCAATGTGTTGAATTAGGGCAGTTTATTTAAATAATTTGGGATGCTAGCACACCAGAATAGACAACAAACATTTCCATGTTCCATTTTTAGAAATGCAGTGCAGAACAATGCACAGCACTGCAGCACACCAACATGCATACTGTGCATTTTATGACATTTTAGCAATTCATTTTACATATATTTTAATGAACTGCCATTTTCTATAAAAATATGGAAATGTTACAGTCTATTATTATGTGAAACCTAAAAAAAATTAATATATACACAAATCTCTAAATACAGTCAGCTTTACATTTTGCAAAGATGATATTAACAAAAGAGTCTACAATTTTTTTTAAATAAATTTATAACTATTATATAGAGCAGTGATATTAGCGGACCTCCAGCTGTTGCAGAAATACAAGTCCCATGAGGCATAGCAAGACTCTGACAGCCACAAGCATGACACTCAGAGGCAGAGGCATGATGGGACTTGTAGTTTAGCAACAGCTTGAGGTCCATTAATTGCATAGCCCTGATTTGGAGGGTTTGCATGCAAGGCTCCTGTTTTTCTTGTGACTTCCTCTTGCGGGGTCAGCCACCTAAAATTGTGCGGCCACTGAAGAACACTAATTGCTTTTAATGGCTCCATCAAATTTAGCTTCTGCATACCCCTACAGTCTATACTTCAACCCCTTTACATTATTTTGTTTATAAAGATTTGAAAAAGGTCACTAAATATTATGTTTACTTCATACTTCCACCATTTTGTCTGCTTTCAGTTTCCAGTTCTTCCTGCCTACTTAATTGTTTCCAATATAATGAATGGAACCACAATGGCTACTTAGGTTTCTTCATCAGGCCTGAAAGTTAGCAATTTTTTTTATTCAGTTAACAAAGGTCACCATTATTTGTGTACCCTCTTCTCCTTCAATTAGGTGTTAAATGGTACTTTATGTTTTGCTTGTGTTATTATATTTTTACATTCAATTTTTCTTTGCTGGTTGTTATTTATTAATATTAATTGTTATTAATTAGTTGTTGAGAAAGATAAGCAATTCCCAATGATAATGGGAAGGATACTATAAGATTGCAGTTGAGAGTATAATAACTTACATTGTTATTTTAGTTCACAAAAAAATGTTTTACAAAACTAACATGATTTGACTAACAGGCAACTTTTTTTTTTCAACATCTATCACTATGAATACTATTTTTTATTTTCACTTATAGTTAGAAAATTAGACTTTATGGCAAATGATATATAAAACATATATATGTTAGAAACAAGGTCAAAACCAAATATATGAAATAAACATGAATGATTGTATAATATTATGCAATTGTTAAACAGCTTTTGCATTCAAGCTTCTCTTTGGTGCTCTGTAGAATAACCTATTATGTGCCTGCACAGACTCTATATGGAGGTCTAGACAAGGACTGAAAGTGTTGTGCTTAAGAGGGCTACAGGGCAGAGGTTAATGTAACAGGAGCTGGCCCAGTCAGAGGTCTATAAAGGTGAATTGTTAAGCAAAACGACTCCTAATGACTTTTAACCACTCCTGAAAAAAATAGGGCAGTTAATAACTTCCGAGCATCAAAGACCCTAGGGAAATCTGCATTTTATTCTGAAATAAAATGATGCAATTTATGCTACTCTGTTTAGTACAAATTATTGTCATTATGGAGACAACAGGTCTAAGAATGCTACCTATGATAAAATTACCCCTTCAGCCAAAATCACAAGGAGACGAGAGAGTGCCAAGGCTATTAGGAAATAAGAATGGTATTGGCCAATAATGTCATAATTGGAATCTCTGTGGGTTTTGCCTGGCATCTTCAAGAGTTACAAAATAAAAATCTTTGGCCCATTGACTGTTATTAATATCAGAGGCAGAACTTGAGGCCAGACATAAGGAGAGGAGCAGACAGACAATGATGCAGTGGCAGATTGTCATTGGGGCAAATTGTACAATACATATCAGCCCCTTTTTAGATGATATTGATATTGACACCCACAATGAAACTATGAAATTATAAATCATGACTCACAGCAGGCAGGGGCTTCCTGCAAATTGGTGTTTTTTAACACCACCAAAACTTTTGGTTCCTCCTCCTCCTTTCTCCTTACAGTAGGGTCTGGCTTTATTCTCTTTCACATCATTCTAACCTTTGTACTGAATTCCTGTATGTATTTCTGAACACCAGCTGCTATATGACCAGGTGGTGTTTACTCCACATGTATTCTTGTTTGATATAAATTTGTATTACTGTAACTGTGTAGCAGTACCTTTGCTGTATTATGCTTGAGCTGAACTGACATGTTTGAATAATTGTACCTATTATATAATAGTGCTTATATGCTGAATACAACTTTATTGTAAAAGCATTTTTGGTATGTGGTGTGCTTATGTATTTAAAACTCCTGTACTAGCAGGTTGATACATTGTGTTGGGGTTTAAGCACCCTCTTTTATTATTGATTGAAAACAGGGCAGATAATAGTGGTGTGCAGACCTTTAATGTAAATTCAAAGTGCTAGCTTCCACAAGCTACCTACTTTAGGCTTTGACCACTGTGCCTTAAAGTAAGTTTGAGTTACTGCTTAGTTAAGGTGGCCTTAGATGGATTAAATTTCAAGCAGTGCTAAACCATCCATGTTCAACAGAAATTAACTGTCAAACTTGAGTTCAACAGACAATTTGGAAAACTTTTGTTGACCGGTGTATTCTAGTATATCTTCCTGTAAGAATACAATGTCTCAGTGGAGAGGATGCCTCCATCCACCTCATTTGATTGGATGTAGAATGGAGCAATTTGTAAACTAACATCTATAACCAGCTATATATATGTGGGCTAAATTGTGGGGTGTCAGTGTGGGTTTGAATGTCAGCGGGACTGGGGGTTGCAGGTAATGTGGGTTATGTCGTTGTCAACAAGCTGTTGTGTGGGTAGGGGTTAATTGATATGGCTGTTATGTGGTGAGGTGATATTTGTGTTACTAATTATGCGTGGTTATGTATGGCTTGGTTATGTATATATGGGTATGCACGTATGTCCTTTGCATCTGGACCGGCTTGGATATTGGTTGGTTATACCTTAGGTCCATTTAATATATAAGTAGGTATATGTGTTTTTGGTTCCCCTTTTACCTGTGTAAAGAACTTAGATTAATTATATATGTTGGCTCTAGGTATCATGAACCATTAGTATATATGATGATGTAGTTCTGCATCTTAGTATTCAATCTTGATGCTGTAGGTAATTATCGGGTGATGTTTGTCTTTATGCCAAGGTCCTGATCTGATGCCCACCAGACTAGATCAATAGTTCTGACACTACTGACCGATTGCCGAATGATGGTCCGATTTTTCCTGTGATGCTGTGGGCCACACACAGTCAATATTACGTAATTGTTGAGCACTCATGTGGATGGTAGTATAGATTACATATGTATTATGAGAAATGTGAAAATTATGTAAAAGTCACTATAATGATGTTCTTTCTGTAATCTGATTGACAAATTTAGATGCTTGTAGAGTTAACCAGAAGAAGCAGACTCATGGCTCTGCAAAACACGTTGGTTTTAATAGGACTTAAGTATCATTATTGGCAATTGCCATATGTGGCTGGTGTACTTGTCAATCTTTTATGCTATTTATGTAATTTACAATAAAATTACAATTTGTTATCATTATATTTATGTGTGCTTACCTCAGTGACAACTTCACATCCTTTAAAGTCCCATTACTCCATGGAAGAGTGGGTTTTCCCAACTTTTTTCCTTCTCTTCTTCAATATATCCCAGGGATGTGGATGTGATTTGTTGTCCCTAGAACATGTCTAACAACCATATATGTATTCTATTGCCAGTTTAAGTCTCTCACCATTGTAGTTACTGTAAGAGGAATATATTTTATAAAATTGTTGTGAAACTACATTTGGAAACTACAGTATGTACAGTGGGGATGGAAAGTATTCAGACCCCCTTAAATTTTTCACTCTTTGTTATATTGCAGCCATTTGCTAAAATCATTTAAGTTCATTTTTTTCCCTCATTAATGTACACACAGCATCCCATATTGACAGAAAAACACAGAATTGTTGACATTTTTGTAGATTTATTAAAAAAGAAAAACTGAAATATCACATGGTCCTAAGTATTCAGACCCTTTGCTCAGTATTTAGTAGAAGCACCCTATTGATCTAATACAGCCATGAGTCTTTTTGGGAAAGATGCAACAAGTTTTTCACACCTGGATTTGTGGATCCTCTGCCATTCCTCCTTGCAGATCCTCTCCAGTTCTGTCAGGTTGGATGGTAAACGTTGGTGAACAGCTATTCTCAATTGCTCAATTGGGTTTAAGTCAGGGCTCTGGCTGGGCCATTCAAGAACAGTCACAGAGTTGTTGTGAAGCCACTCCTTCATTATTTTAGCTGTGTGCTTAGGGTCATTGTCTTGTTGGAAGGTAAACCTTCGGCCCAGTCTGAGGTCCTGAGCACTCTGGAGAAGGTTTTCATCCAGGATATCCCTGTACTTGGCCGCATTCATCTTTCCCTTGATTGCAACCAGTCGTTCTGTCCCTGCAGCTGAAAAACACCCCCACAGCATGATGCTTCCACCACCATGCTTCACTGTTGGGACTGTATTGGACAGGTGATGAGCAGTGCCTGTTTTTCTCCACACATACCGCTTAGAAGGCCAAAAAGTTCTATCTTTGTCTCATCAGACCAGAGAATCTTATTTCTCACCATCTTGGAGTCCTTTAGGTGTTTAACTCCATGTGTGGCTTTCATGTGTCTTATATGTCTTTTCATGTCATCTTTTTGATTTTAGCTATGGGCTGCAATATAACAAAGAGTGAAAAATTGAAGGGGGTCTGAATACTTTCCGTCCCCACTGTATGTACTTCAACACAGTGCTGAACAGGATGTGAGCGGGGTGATATGCCTACATTTAATAGTAATACAGTATCATGTTTAATGTAATGCATGAATAAAACATATTTCATTTTATGATTATTATGTATTGAGAAATTTTTGGTACCATGAAAGTTCCACTTATCAAATCTAAAGATTTTAATTATTAAAAGGGGATATTAGTACCTGTATTTGAGCACTTGATTTGCGCTCATATATACTGTGTTTTCTAGATTCTATTATTTCTGACAGATGAAAAACAAAAGCTGTTTATATTCCCCAAATCAGCTTTTGCACCCAGTGAAGAAACATAGCAATTCGGAAATGACACTTTTTCCCTTTTTGCTTTCAGCCATTATTGACTGAAACATTTTTATGTCACTTTTGTTAATGCAGCTAGTATTTTTAAACTGTCATAGTTCCAAATATTTGCCCTAAAATATAATAACAAATGATTTTTTTTTAAATATCTTTATTTATCAAAAACATTTTTACATTTATTATAATCCAACATTTACACAACTGTTCTTATCTAACAGTATATTAAAATACAATTCACTTACACATATGCTCATAAGTTTATTCCTGGCCACCTATTAACTAGCTTTACCATTGTATTAAGTCCATGGCCCAGTAATCTACATTCTCTCATCCATTCATAACACACCCATCTCCACATATAACCCATACTAACACCATCTATTCCAAAAAAAAAGAAGAGGAATTACAAAAGTACCCCACCCCCCCATCTCTCTCTCCCCCCCCCCCCTCCAGCATCACCATTCAATTTATACATCCTATATTTCTCTTAACAGGGACGACGATATTCCAAACTGTTCCCACACTTCCCATGCTGTTATTAATTGTTTTTTTAAACCTTTTTCAATCACCAACCTTTCCGACATAGAAAGCATCTCACTCATCTCGCTCATCCACTCATCTATGGAGGGGGCTGTCCTACTCTTCCACTTACTAGTAATAATAGTTAGTGCTGCCGTCAGAAAATGTTTTAATATCCCATTTTTTATATTCTTTACTGATCCTGGAATCATTGATAATACCGAAACCAATATATCTAGTTGTAAATTCGTTCCTGTCACTGCCCGATATATTTTATAGATTTTATTCCAAAATGTCTGAACCCCCGGACGAAAATACCATATATGTGACAAAGTGCCCTTTGTCGCCCGACATCTCCAGCAGATGTCCTCATTCTCTGGATTTATTTTATGCATGTCTACGGGGCATTTATACCGTCTAGCTATTAATTTATAATTTCTTTCTTGATGTCTATTGGAAAAAGATAATTTATGGATTAATATAAATGCTTTTTCCCATTTTTTCTTAAGGATATTTTTTAATATAATTAATCTCCTGGTCTTTATTTTCAGACATTAAGCATTTATATACCTTAGATAATATATGTTTCGGCTTATTTTCTTGTAGAAATACCTTTTCTAAATTAGTAGGTGGTCTGTCCACTTTCCCCTCTTTCATGAGAGGATATTGCATCCATTTCCTTTTATATTCCAATCCTAAAACCTCTATTGAGGGAGGTCCATTCCCCTCCATTTAGCTGCACCACCCTTATATCATCCTCACTTTGCCATTTTAAAAAGGTTGTGGCCTCCAATGCCGTTGGGAATTCTAGGTTGCTGAAGAGGGGGTTTTTGGGCCAACATAGTTAGACCCTATCCCCCTCCCCACCCATCCATCCCAATCTTTCAGTGTTGATGCCACCAAAAATGGCAATTCTTCAACAGGGGGCCTATTTTCTGTATTTATCCATGCAAGTGATTTCAATTTCATGGCCACAATCTCCTCCTCTAATTTCACCCATTGTTTACATTCTGCATTGTGGAACCAGTCCACTATTCTAGCCACAAATACCGATCTAAGATATACTGAGAGATCTGGAAGCGCCAAACCCCCCCGTTCTTTAGGTCTAGTTAATACTGCTCTACTAATCCTCGCTGGTTTACCCGCCCATATATAACTCCCTATAGCTTTCCGTAGGAGGTTCAAAATATTTCTTGCGGGAAATATCAGAATGGTCCAAAATATATAGAGTATCTTAGGCAATATGTCCATCTTTATAATGTTTATCCTGCCCGTCCAAGAGAAAATGCCCCTATCATACCATTGTAGTGTCTTGAGTATTTTTTGCGCCATTGGCAGATAGTTATATTCCTGGAGCTTTTCTATTTCCCCAGGAATAAATACCCCTAGATATGTGATTGCATTATCCTGCCCTTTAAAAGAAAAACAAAGGATTTTTTAACCACTTCAGCCCCGGAAGGATTTACCTCCTTCCTGACCAGAGCACTTCTTACAATTTGGCACTGCTTCACTTTAACTGGTAATTGCGTCCTTTTTTTCCCACAATAGAACTTTCTTTTGTTGCTATTTAATCACCTCTGTGGTTTTTATTTGGCCGCACTCCGAATAACACCTTTTATTCGTGGCAAAACAGTGTAGAAGATCCAAAATCTCTTACATCATGGTGATGAAAGCTGCAGACAGGCTAACGCGTTTCGCATCAATATAGATGCTTAATCATAGATAGTGACCATACTCAGATTGAAAACATTTATAGTGAAATAAAGCCAATTAGGGGATAGCCAACCCCCATAAGCTCCTCCCATATCTAATTAGACTAAATTGGAAACCAAATGTGCACAGGAAAATGGGCAGCACGAAAAAACAGAGAGCCAAAAGGATTAAGACCTCTGAAAGAATGACACAGCATTAATATATATTTAGTAAAGTCAGAATAGAACTGGTTCACTGTGTTGGCATGCTGTCCCCTAACAGAT
This sequence comes from Aquarana catesbeiana, assembly GCF_042186555.1. Lineage (NCBI taxonomy): Eukaryota > Metazoa > Chordata > Amphibia > Anura > Ranidae > Aquarana > Aquarana catesbeiana. The sequence continues at coordinate 291,326,199 of NC_133329.1, forward strand.
AATATTGCTAACAGAGTTCTAATATAGATACAATATACAGTATAAAGTCATGGCACTGATCAATGCAATAAATATATCTGCATGGCTGAGCGCAATCAAACATACCACGAAAAATAGTAGAGAGAGAGACGATCACTGCCAAAGAACCGAAGTTGACCACTGTAAGGCACGGTTATAAAACATTAAGTTATAATCAATGTACTATCCGAGGCATATTACTGCGTCGGACATAAGTGAAAAAAATATAAATGAAATATAAGCAAAAAGCCATATACTATATGATAAGACCAAGCGATCGTACTTACATCTACCATGTATGTAGTAAAGAAAAAGGAAAAGACACCTTATAAAAAGAAACAGTTTATGAAATAGAAGGAAAAGAGCTGATGACAAACAAAGGCAAAGACATAAGGCAGAGACATAGGAACATAGAAGAGATGATTTCAGGCAGAAGTCAAACGAACAAAGCAAAGGGGCTACACAGATGCCGCTAAGGAAACCATGCAGATACATGTGTCAAAGCATACAAGCTTCTCAAAATAAAACTGTCACAAATGAACCACTATGAACGGCAAATTAACGGCAAGTAAACAGCATATCGTATACATACGACATAAATTAAGTATGCATATGGGCATTCTACCCCATCCAGCCAGGACATGACATGCATGAACCACAGCAGTAAAACCACAGCAGTATAAATACCGTTGTCCAATACATGTAAAAAAAAAAATTATATTTATATATATATATATATATATATATATATATATATATATATATATTTATTTCCATGGCATTGGGATGAAAATCGCATAGAAGGGCATACATAAAAAATCCGTAAAACATATATGGACACTCCCCTCAACCAGCCAGAATATAACATGCATGAACCACAACAATACCAAGCAACACAGTCATCCAAAACATGTTAAAAGCAATATCGATGGCAGTGCAATAAAAGTCTCATGGAAATGCATACATAAAGTATGCGTAAAATGCATATGAATACTTCAACCAGCCAAAATATGACATGCATGAACCACAGCAGTATAAGGGAACACAGTCGTCCAATGCATGTCAAAGGCGATGTCCATAGCAGGGCGATAAAAGTCGCATTGAAAAAAAATGTACATGCAAGGTTCAAAGCTATAGGGAGACGTGTTAGAATATCTACCATGTGACAAAAAATACATAGACATACCCCCCTAAATACAATCATATAATGTGCAAAGATAGTAGAGAACATGAAAAACACAACCGTGCATGCACATAAGAATGACACAATAGCACATGTAGAGGTATATGTATACAGGAGTGTGAATGGGGTACCAATATATGACTGGGTCTACTTCAGTGTTGCTATTCATAAAAGTAGGAAACGTCCCAATCATAATTTAATCCTACTGGTATTCTTGTATGTAAAGTGTATATCCAGTAAACTTCCTTTCTGCACAAGATACCAAACTTGTCACCTCCTCTGATGGGCATGCTTATTTTCTCCATATCCTGAATCACTAGGCTAGATGTATCCTTATTGTGTTGTTGGATCCAATGTCTGGCTACGTTAGTAGAGTGTTTTTTTCAATATCGTACAGATGATCATATAAACGGTCCCTCAGACATCGGGTGGTCTATCCTACATCTGTGTAGCCCCTTTGCTTTATTCGTTTGACTATCGCCTGAAATCATCTCTTCTACGTTCCTATGTCTCTGCCTTCTGTCTTTGCCTTTGTTTGTCATCAGCTCTTTTCCTTCATAAACTGTTTCTTTTTATAAGGTGTCTTTTCCTTTTTCTTTATCACATACATGGTAGATGTGAGTACGATCGCTTGGTCTTATCATATATTATATGGCTTTTTGCTTATATTTGCTTATATTTCATTTATATTTTTTTCACTTATGTCCGATGCAGTAATGTGCCTCGGATAGTACATTGATTATTACTTAATGTTTTATAACCGTGCTTTACATTAGTCAACTTCGGTTCTTTGGCAGGGATCTTCTCTCTCTACTATTATTCGTGGTATGTTTGATTGCGCTCAGCCATTCAGATATATTTAATGCATTGATCAGTGCCATGATTTTATACTGTATATTGTATCTATATTAGAACTCTGTTAGCAATATTATCTGTTAGGGGACAGCATGCCAACACAGTGAACCAGTTCTATTCTGACTTTACTAAATATATATTAATGCTGTGATATTCTTTTAGAGGTCTTAATCCTTTTGGCTCTCTGTTTTTTCGTGCTGCCCATTTTCCTGTGCACATTTAATTTCCACGTTAGTCTGATTAGATATGGAGGGAGCTTCTGGGGGTTGTCTATCTCCTAATTGGTTTTATTTCACTATAAATATTTTAAGTCTGAGTATGGTCACTAGCTATGATTAAGCACCTATATTGATGTGAAACGCGTTAGCCTGTCTGTACCTTTCATCATCATGATGTAAGAGATTTTGGATCTTCTACACTGTTTTGCTACGAATAAAAGGTGTTATTCAGAGTGCAGCTATTCAGCTGTTTTCTTCAATTTTCTACACGACTGCAGAGCCTGCACCTGAAGTTGTGAGTGGGGAGGGCGGCTATTAGAGACACCAACATGCTTAGGGCGGCATCGGTACCTCATAAACAAAAGAAGAGCGACAATTTTGAAAAAAAAAAACAATATTTTTTACTTTTTTGCTATAATAAATATCCCCAAAAATGTTTTTAAAAAACTAATTTCTTCATCAGTTTAGGCCAATATATATCCTTCTACATATTTTTGATAAAAAAATTGCATCAAGCATATATTGATCGGTTTGCGCAAAAGTTAAAGTGTCTACAAACTATGGGAAAGATTTATGGCATTTTTATTCTTATTATTATTATTCTTTTTACTAGTAATAGGGATGATCAGGGATTTTTAGCGGTATTGTGACAGAAAGATTGGACACTTTTGCCACATTTTTGGGACCATTGATATTTATACAGCGATCGGTGCTATAAAAATGCACTGATTACTGTGTAAATGTCACTAGTAGGGAAGGGGTCAACACTAGGGGGCAATCAAGGGGTTAAATGTGTGTCCCCTCAGTGTGTTCTAACTGTATGGGGATAGGACTGAGAAGAAGAGGAGACATATTGCTGTTCCTACTTACTAGGAACAAACAACATGCCTCCTCTCTGGTCACGCCCGCTGGCCATGCGCATCAAGTCCCCCGCCATGCAACGCACACCTTCGACGGTGCTGGCTGCTCTTAAAGGAAACCCTGTACGGGTACGGGGTTTTAAACAGGGGTGCCATTCTGCCCCCGTAAATAGATGAGAGCCAGTAAGGAACTGGTTATTTAAAAAAAAAATTGCTATGTTTTAATGTAATCCTAGCTGATTAGAAAGATAATATTATCACAGAGGTAGTGCAGAGATACACATTCACTTAATATCATTAGAAAGATAGCAGTGCTTCAAGAGCCAATGGTATTACAGAACCTTCTTAGCAGATAGGTACTATGAAAACCTTGGTTGTTTGGATGACTCTAAAACTTGGGGAGATTTATGCCCTGTACACACAACCAATAAAGGTTTTTCCGACGGAATTCCGCTCAAGTTGTCTTGCATACACACGGTCACACCAAATTCCGACCGTCAAGAACGCGGTGATGTACAACACGTACGACGGGACAACATGTACAACGTCTCGTACTTGCTTCAGAGCATGCGTCATTTTTGGTACGTCGGAACAGCATACAGACGAGCGGTTTTCCCGATAGGAATTTGTTCCGTCGGAAAAATATAGAACATGTTCTCTATCTAAGTCCGTCTAAATTTTCAACGTACAAAGTCCGATGGGGCATTTACACGGTCGGAATATATGATGAAAAGCTCCCATCGGACTTTTTCTGTCGGAAATTCCCACCGTGTGTACGGGGCATTAGAGATACTGCCCTTTTCTCATCTTGAATGACTAGACACAGTTTGGTGTGGAGGTATTTGGAGCTATAGCTAAATCAAAGCGGAAGAATAAACAATAGAACACTGCTTTTTAACATAAAGTAGCAGAGTAGTAAAGTTTACAAATCTTATCTTTTAATTTGGGAGACCTTTTTGGTTCTTTTGACATTACATCATGCACATAGGAAAATGAATCTGTGTCCTAAGCTTCGTAAACACAGTTTGTTAAAGTGAATATTCTCTACTACCTAAAGTAGAATTCTGGCCTCCCATTAAAGAAATGTGCTGTGGCACTTGATTATAAATGCATCTGCACTTATGGTTTTCTCTAACTCCCCCTGCAAAGACTTATACATACCTGATGGGCCTGCCAGTGAACTCCAGGTAATGCAGTTTCCTTTGATAGTGAGGTAACCATGCTGCACTACATCTGAATTTAGGGCAGAGTTGCCACTTATATGTAGGCTGTGCGTGCTTGGAATACAGTGCAATGAAAAAAAATGTTTTAGAGGGCATGGCTGTAACCACTTGGAATTCAACACCTTGCTACACCTAGCCCTGTTTACTGCTTAATGGATGACAGCACTGGCTCTGTTGTTAAAACCCTCTCAGTGTGAGCTGCAGTGTCTGGGAGGGGGTGCATGTGACACACAAATGAAGGAGTATTTGGCTCAGTCAGGGAGGGTAAAGGAGTTTTGTTTGCTTTATATTGCATATGCAAATAAGTGTGCGCAGGGGGGGTGCCAGGTGTGCCTGGGCCCACCCTAATCACTGCGTGCTGTGTCGATTTTCCCTATCGCCTGGGCTTCCCCCCCCGTGCTACCCCCCGCCCCCTCGCAATGTTACTGACTTCCCTCCCCTCCTCCTGGCTGCTGCAGAGGATGTTTCAAAATGGATAGTGGGGGGAAGGGGCTAGTAAATATGTTATTTACCGTCTCCTTGCTTTTCTAAATGAACACATTGTGTTCATTCATAACTGAAGCATAGTAAATTATGTTTACTATGTTTCAGTTTGTGAATGAACAGGAAGCCACTCAACACATTACACTATCCCATTAATTTACTGTCCAGTGCAGCTAAGTAGCAGTTGGGAGTTTTCTTCAACTGCCCCTGAACTCTCCTCTATGTTATCTTATCTGTCCATGTACACAGGGTTGTTTACAGTTGTTTTTAGGCAGTTGAGTTTAGAGGTATTTTTTGGAACGCAAAAAAATGCGTTCAGAAGCTGAGTTTACAGGCATTTCAAGTGCCAAACACTTCTAAACGTGGCTAAAGATGGTAACTTGCATTTAGCCGCATTTAGTTTACAGGTGCTTTTAATTTTTGGCTAATTTGAAAACGCTTCTAAAAGCAAACTCAGCAAAACGCAGCTGAACGTGGCATATAAACGCGGCAAAACGGACGTTTTAAAGTGGGTTACTATCTGTCAAGTTAAATCGTTCAGGAGAGTGTGTAAAAATGTCCTGTGTACATGAAGCCTTAGGTTGCAGAGAAAGGCATGTGTGTTTGAGCTTTGGGTGCACACCTGATAGGCTGCTCACACCTATCCATATGCATTTCATAGTAACTGGATTTGTTAATTATTTAGTCTGTCGTAGATGAGCCTTTAGTTATGATTAGGCCCAAATTGTTCCAATGTTTCAAAAAAGGTCTTTTGTAGTTGTGAACAGGGGAGGTACAGTTTCACAAGGCAAGAGTGTGCAGCCAACCCAAAAAGCACAGTTAAAACTCTTCTGAATTAGACTTTGATGGCTTCTCTAAAATATAATTTATTACATGTAAAAATTAAAAGTAAACTAAGTGGATAGCCTTTGACATTGTTTTAGACACTGCTAGAAGTGTTAGAAGTTTAATGTTACTTTGTGTCTAAAGCTCCCAAATTACTTGTGAACAAGAAAATACACTTCATTAAAAGCATAAATGATTCAAATAAACAAGGACAAATAACCATATTTCATTACCTGATCCCATGTTTTCACCTTCTTATTCCCTATATGTTTTCATACCATTTTACTCCTTTCACGTTCTATACTCTCCCCTGCATACTCACTCCTCTTACACTTGCCCATTAACCAAAAATGGTGTTCTCCAGTCTTACTCCAATAGCAATCTTACCTCTTGAAATTTACAAAGGCAGATCTAATAAGGCTTGGGATAACAACCTTAAATAAGAAATAAGCTTCTAGGCCTCATGCACACAGGACGTTTTGTAAATGCTCCTAGAAGCCTTTCCTCCTGGCAGTAGCATTTTGGCAGGAAAAAAGCCTGACGTTTGTGAAAGTGTCTAATGCTTTTACAAGCTTTAGCCGCATTTACAGACATCAAGAGCTTGGGTGTTAATTCATTTTATTGGCCAGAATAATAATTTACTCTGGCCATTGATATGAATTAACGATCAAGTGCTAAATGTGCCTAGCGTTTAGGCGCATTTAGACAAACTTAGTCGCATTTAGCAGCGTCAACCATTTCTTCTGCCAAAACTCTGCTGCTCCTGGACGCACTGGCAGTGTTTTTTTTTTTTCTTGCCTCTAAAGTCCCTGCCACTAAACGCTGCTAAAAACCTATGTGTGTATGTACACAGGCTAACATGCAGGAAAGTTTAGAGGCAGGAAAAAAAATTCCTGACGCCCCTAGAAGCAGCTGCAAAAATGTCCTGTGTGCATGAGGCCTAATTGTTAATAGAAATGTTACAATTGTGTGTAATGCCGCGTACACACAAGCAGAATTTCCGTCAGAAAAAACTTGGATGGTTTTTCCAACGGAATTCCGCATAAGCTTGCCTTGCATACTCAGGGTCACACAAAAGTTCTCTGAACTTTCAACCGTCAAGAATGCGGTGACGTACAACACTATGACGAGCCGAGAAAATGTAGTTCAATGCTTCCAAGCATGCGACGAATTGTTTCCGAGCATGCATCCGAATTGCATACAGACGAACGCATTTTTGGACAGGAACTTTTTCCGACCGAAAAATAGAGAACCTGCTCTCAATCTTTTTCTGGCTGTAATTCTGCCAGCAAAAGTCCGATGGAGCATACACACAGTCAGAATTTCTGACCAAAAGCTCATACCTTTTGCTGGCAGAATTTCTGATCGTGTGTACGGGGCATACGTGTTTGTACTACCTTCCCTTTCTGTAGAAATAAAAATGATTGAAAATAAAATGACTTATGGATTATGTTTAGTCATAACAAATCAGTCTGGAGCCAACTCTTGCAATGTCCTTTCACCACTAAATTTTACCAGTCTACTGGATTGAGTGAAGGCAGGCATTATGCAACCCACTTCTGAGCAAAGGCTGTCAGGGACCTGCCCCCCCAGGGTAGTGACATCACAGAAGCCTAACTGCACTAAATGTCACTCATACATCATTAAGTTAGCATTGCTCCATTCAGTAACAAAGACTGGTCACTGTTGCCTCTAGAAGAAGAGAAGAGAAAGTACCTGTGAGATTATCAGACTGGCCAGCAGACTCTTGGAATGGTTATATGTATTTTTTTAAACAGGGTATGAAACTCATATTCGGAGTTTATTTTAATGAAGTTTCGTTTCACAATACATCAAATTTAGGAATGCCTCACATATACATTGGAGTCCTGGAGGAAAGAAAAGCATGCTGGCACAGAAGCAAATAATTCATATTTACTATCATCTACTTAAGCACACTCGAAAGCTATAATAAATTGCATCTTGTTGTTTTTTTCAACACAGACCCTTCTTTTCCACCCTCAGCTATCAGCCCCCAATTGCACAAATGGTTAACAAAAAGCACTGTGTAGCAACCCACAAGCTAAAAATCACAATATTGGTTAAATGTCTGTGAATAAATCGGGATAAATTTAAGCTTCAAATTTAATGTTTTGATTTCTCTTGGCTGCAGCTATTGGCTGCAACCCAATTTAATCCCTTGTGTCTGTAATTCTCATTATATTGAAGCAGTGATAGGGGTTATATCAGAGTTTATCATACACTGATCGCTACAAGGGTATATCTGTTAAAACTAATCTAAGGTCAACATGGAGTACCTCGCATAGAAAACCTTTAATCATGAAAGCCAAGTAATAGAGGACATCTTGATTTCAATATATGGAGAATAGGAATTTCATATAGATGACCTTTTATATGGTCAATAAAGCAGCATAATTTAATTTCAAAATCAAACACAGACCCCAGCAGTACAGAAGTATAATCCAATCAATATTGCAAAGAAATTCATTTTAATAAATACATGCAGGCATATAATGTATATTTTATTTGCAAAATATAAATACTGTATATGTACTTCTTACAAGGCAAGCCATATATATTGTGGAGTGATATCAGAGGGTCTTAGAGCTTAGCAGGCAGGACCTGACCTTAAAAATGTTGTAATCTTCTACAAAATGACATTGTAAAAATGTATTCCTAAGTTTACTACAAAGCTGCAGCCTTATGCAGCGCTTTCACCCTTCCTCATAACAGTAAGTAGTCTACCCCCTTTCCAAAAAAGGAATAGGAATACTAAACCCTATACAATTGCCATTCACCCACCAAAAAAATGGTGGTTAGAACCCCTCTGTTCTCCTTGTAATTTAAACTTCAATCTCTCTTCATTATATTAAACAACCTAAAGATTGTTCCTGTCCATTCAAATTGTGTGCCTCTAAGTATTCCCTCAAATTGTTAAAAATCCCTCCACATTTTATGGTGCCTTAAACACGTTGGCACAGAAAATCAATGCTCAATAATAGTATGAGGGAATTGCAGCTACTCCACCTGTCACACAAGCTGACTTCCGTTCCACAGTAGTTCAGCCCAGTAATCAGCAAACCAGAAGTGACTTCAATGTCATTGAGATCTGTCCCAATGCATTTCACCCAATCGGCTTCCCCACTGAGCATTGATTGTCTGTGCCAACAGGTTTAAGGAACCATAAAATGTGAGTGCGCTTTTTTTTTTTTGCATTCTAATATAAGGCAATACAGTTTTACATGATGAGTCACTTTCTGTCCTTCCCTTTTCTTCCTGTGAGTGGAGCCTTGTGAGTCTAGAGGAGCAGAGGATTGTACCCTAAATTTTAACTGAGCGCAATTTACCTGTGTTCTGGTGAGTTTATGCTGTCCAAAGGGTGTGTTTAGGACATCTTTACACTTTCTCACTATGGATGGAGCACCAATCAACTTTCCATTGAGAGTGGATCATCGTGTGGAACATCGTGTTTTTTGTCACCAGTTGGAAGCACATTATTTGAACTATTAATTCTATATATAAGTGGTTTGCAGCCAAGAAAACCAGAACCACCAGGGTCTCCAGCCTATCTCCATGTTTAAGAGCTCTGGTGAAGACCAACTGTTGCTTAGACTCAGCCCCTAAGGTGATTCTGCATCACATATCAGCAGGCACCTTAGCAGTGTTTTTCTCATGTTGCACGACACAGAGGGGTGGGAATCTCAAACTGCTTCTGTTGGTTCTTCAGAAATCACCCTCTGAACCCATCAGGGATATTCCTCTATCTACTTTTACTCACTCATTGTCATAAATATCTGCAAGGCAGATTTCTGTGTTGATGGCTTTAACCTGCATAAAACCTTTTTTATGTGTTTCACAGAGACAAGGTTATCTCCATTCCATATTTAATATGTAGATTCACAATCATGATTCAAGCACAAGTTTTCACGTTTCAAAACACACTCCACTAGATCAGTTAGTTCTTCTTAGGCCTTTTGGCATCAGTCATCTTTTTCTCAGATTTGGAGGGCTACCACCTGGTCTTTGATCCACACAGCCATTAGGTTTTACCTGGTAGACAATAAGACCTCTTTTGTTGTTGTCTTTGGTTGTAAGTTTTATAGGCTGTCCTGTTGAACCTCCTCTGATAACCTGTGTTTTTTGTGGGACTATTGTTTTTTTGTTTTCTGTGTTGCCCACCCCTCAGTTGGACTGCTTCTGGATGTCCCAATTTACAATCAGTGTTATATCAGGGTTGCCATCACTCCTTTAATTATCACAGAAAAGTGTCCAATACACCTCTTTTTGGGACTTTTACACGGCAACCAATATAACCAGAAACGTATTATTCAAAGAAATATAAATTGTATTGTTCACAATTAAAATGAACCTCCATGAGGCTCATAACATCTCATAAAAACATCAATGGCAGTGTTTATACAAGTTATATATTTGGTGATGATACTCAATACCATATGCAATTGTACACTCCTGGTTCAGTAACAGTTTTTGTATGAAAAGGGAAATCCAACCCATTTTGAAAATCTGTAAATTATCTTCATCAGGGATATCTGTCACCACCATGTAATGTAGAAAAAGCTGCCAATAATTTGCATTCTACATCCATACATCATGTTGTATGATGCCAGATCTATACTCACATATATTTAACATCTGCCAGTCTCCATGTAGAGCTCAAAAGTCCCCCACCCAGTGGGGCACTTATAAGATCACCCAACAGGACTTGTGTCTTTTTTCGGCCTCACCTACTATGTGACTCGGTTAAATTGATGATAGGCAACTCCTATCCTCATATTGATTAGTGGTTCAAAATTAATAATAACTACTGCAGTAGGGAACAGACACAAAAGATACGCTCAGCATCTTTCCAAATAACTGTTCTGCTTTATTATGACGCAATTGAAGGTTTTTATGCACATGATTACGTAGGTATCACATTAATATTACAATTGTACATTTATGGTAACAAGGGGCGTTACATAGGCAGGCTTATTCTAATCAGGACTCGAAAGAATGTAAACATTTACTGAAAACATTATTAGTGCTGTGTGCACAGTGAGGGCAATGTGCAATACATACAAAATACAATACAATTATATACAGAACTTACAAATTTCCATCTCCCCTCTTTTAATCAATATTTTGATCACTAACCATACCTGCTATCACCTTTAACCTGGAACCTCCAAACGCTTAGGTGGAGGTAGTCCTGGCCAAAGAGGCAAAAACTCTATTGTGGAGAAAATAATAGCTGAGCAACTTTTTCATTACCAAATGACTTTTCATTGTGAAAAACAAATGATTGATAAGACATATTTACAGAGTACTGGCTGTACACTCCTGTGGCCAGAATGGCCTTCTAGCTGAATTGTTGGCATGCTGACTTATCAGCATATGTAAACACAGACAATTCTACATAAAATGGAAGACGTACAAAAGACAAATATGACTTCAACATGGCCGAACTACTTTTCAAATATATATATATATATCCCTTACAATTAAAGTAATTGAATCAAAAAGTACCCTAGACTGTGATCACAAGAGGGAAACAAATCAAACACAGAGATTTCTTTAATTTAGTCATTTTTGCAGTGTCTGGTGTGGATCCAGGTGACTTTTCCTTCAAATTTTGCAAAAACTGTACATGAAATAGATGCTGTATTGAGTCTCCAAACATTTCCTTATATATAAATGTCTCTTAACAATCCACAAGTCACCTGGCTTTAGTTTTAGATCCTTCCAAACTTTTAGGATCTGGAATTGGGGAGAAAACACATAAATGGGGTTGTCAAAAAACCTTAAAAGATCAGCAACTTTCTCTGTGAGATCCAAATGGAGGACTTCAGCTGCTGAGACAAAATATAAGCAAGTGAGTAACACACTCCCAAACCAAATCCCATAGGGAGAGAGTCCAACATCCCCCTTAGGGGCTTCATAAAATATAAGAAAACATTCAGGCAAAAGTTTTCTAGTTTCTTACTCTACTTTTTCCGCTACATTGTAGACAGTAGGGGGTGTAAAAATAAAACCTCAAAACTTCTAGTAAGGACTCTCCTATAAAAAATGATTTCCTCTGTTGCTCTCTGTACTTTCTGGCACTCTGTACTTACAAACCACTTCTGATAACACTTTTTACTGTGGCCTTTGCAGTAGCATTTGCCACTGGACATCCAAAAACCATGTCCATACAGACAAAATGCATACTCATAAGATCCTGACTTGGGCATCTGGATATATCTTTTTGTAATATCTGGAAGGGATGTTCAGCTTTTGGTAACACCTTTGGTAACAGGTAAAACAAGAAGTGGTATGTTATAAAAACAACTGTGGAGAACCCTGGCTCTATCCCATACTCATTTACTAAGGCAGCCATAACTTCTTGTGACTGATTACACGGTCCATGTGTCAAGCTGGAGGGAAAAGAGTGGCTGGCAGACATAAATGATCACCTTTTCCAAAGTCCTGTTTCATAAGAAGTTGCCCCCTGTGGACCACTTGTTCTTCTCGTTCTGGGGTCCTTAAAGTTGAATTATTAATCCCAGCTATACTGGGCCAGAACTAGGGTGGAATCTGTGAGTTGCACAGACCCATCAAGTGTCCGGGGCTGTAAATGCACCATCCTTAGTCACCTGGTCTGCTTCCATGTGTGAAAGTTAATATGGCTACCTCAGCAAGAACCTGGAAGGCTGAAAACAGCCGATCAAATTAACTTGGCATGCTTGGTTGGTTTACCTGCCGAAGTAAAAACAAACTTCTGGCCCTTTAAATGGAACCAAAAGCTCTCTATATCTCGACTATCTATATAAATATATACTCTTTTTATAGCTCACAGGCTTTGCTAAAACATGGAGCTCTGCTTCTTGAGCTGGGCAAAAAGGATCCAATGACTTTGAATACAGAGTATCCTTCTGGGTGGTAAACTGCATACTCAAATCTACAAAAAATGTAATATCTGGGTCTTCAGGGGGTGTGTCCTGCACTGGGCTCACAGCAGCTGATTCCTACACCATCAATTTAACACACGTGTCTTCCTTTGTCTCCAGCCTCGTCCAATAGAGGCAATAAGGTGGCTGGATTCAAATGTACACATTTTTCATTGTTATATTTGTGCATAAACAAACTCATATTTTAAAACTTTCATTAGACAAACATTTAGTTAGCTGTATATTTGCTGCACAGAATGTCGGACCATTAAAAATTAAATGTTTGACCAAAACAATATCTAACTTTGTCTAATAGCACCTTTGCATAAAAGCTACAGCTCTGATATATCGGGGTGAACCATTTATTACTGGGTCCAGCTTGCATAAATATATTACAATAGCTTGTTTTCTATCATGCTGTTTGTGTAAGAACTCCAGTTTCATGTTTCAAAACACAACTTTTTCCTGGCAATATTATAATAAATGATAACAATACCCTGCGGTCATGCAGAGATGCCCATAAATCCAAAATATTCTTCTGCTTATACCACTGTACTTACAAGAAAAAGGGGCACATCATTTTACAATCCATACATTCTGCTTTGGATTTCAAAAATAAAAATAAATAAAACAAAAGGATCAACAATCTGTATGATGGACCAGAAAGCATCAAAAACTATAAAACAACTGGCTGCAGGTGGCATCTATCCTAACAGGGTGTGTGGACTTGATGTGATGGGTCTGTTATATTTAAATTTTATTTATTATTACTCTCACATCATGGACCGCACATCAAGTTATTATCAAGAACCTTAAAATTTCATTTTTGTAGAAGAACTTCTTATGTATTCCATCCATCTTGGCTTTGTTAAATATTATGGCAGCTTTATTCAAAATAACAACCTCATCTTAATCTTTTTTTCTCTCAATAAGGGCTTATTGTATAAACATAAAATTACAAAAATTGTTATCTTAATCTAAACTAATCTCATTCATTACAAATTTCCCCATTAACCTGAATTTCATTTCCAACCAAAGGTTGTCTAAACCAGTTTCAATATATCTATATTATTAATAAAATTGTTAAACTCATATTAGAAATGAATACTCATTATTACTTAATTTTACTTAATTTCCCTTTTTTACATGCAGTGTTTCCACTATCAAAGGATATTCAATGTGTGCAATACACGGTTAAATGTAACCTTCATTTTACCATGTTTGGAAAACAGATTCAAAATAATTGTGATCACATTGTTTACCATTAAATTCGTTAACCCGGCACATGTTTTGTCTAAAAAACTGGAATTGGCATGGTGTCCTTCCAGCTTATCACTGACCTCTCAGGGACATTCTTTCAGGAGAGCACAAAGGAGAGGGTCACATCTGCGTACATGACACACACAAGCAATAGAACTAAAGGTCCCAGCATTCGCACACACATACACCAATGTCTCTCTAAAATTGCTTACATTTTCCCATTTGTACACAACACATGCATATCATTCTCTCACTTTCTTTTAACTCTTTAATATTTCCCTGCATAAATTCTGCATTCCTTATTTTGTTCAGATATCTTTTATATCTAGCTTCTATGATCAGATGGGCAGCCAGAGTGCTCATCCCATCTTCCCTCTCTGACAACATATAAAGTATTCTGTTTTAATTCTCATTTCTCTGTTTCTGACTTTTACTAGTTGTAGTGCCTGACCCCAAATTCATCCCACAACTTAACATGAAAATGTCCCTTTCTGTCTAGTGTTAATGTCACCCTCGATCCATCCTGCTCACATAGATAGCTGTTTCTCTAGCTGTTTACTCTGCATGATTCTTAGTCCCTGTGGACTTTGGTAACCTAGTTACCCATTGTGGATCCATGTCCACTCTAACCATTAATCTAGGGGCTCAGTATAGGCGGAACCGCACCTTTGGTTCATATATAACGCTCCTCTTGCGCTGGGCATTTTTGAGGGTCTCTTACCCTTCATTCCCTTACTTAATTCAATGCCCATAATGACTGGCCAGTCTTCTCTCTTCTCTACGTGTGCCTATACCCTCTTGCCTCTAAACTACTTTATCTAGCAGATTTACTACATATACCTGTGAACAGCACTATTCTTCCCTTTCTTATCTATAATACTCCGATGGACAATAGACAGGGACAACATAACATATAACCACCAATCAATACAGTTCGATTAAGGGGAGTAAAATAGGTACCCTTTGTCCCGAAAATGCTTTACCGATCAAGGAAGTCTGATAACTCAAATGTAAGCAAAAGGCTTACCTCAGCCGGCTGATTATCAGAAATTCCCGGATCGTCTCAAGCTCCTTGTTTCGGATACTCAGGGTCACCTGGAATTCCCTCCTAAGGCAAAGCTCGCCATCCTGACTCAGTTAAATTGATGATAGGCAACTCCTATCCTCATATTGATTAGTGGTTACAAATTAATAATAACTACTGCAGTAGGGAACAGACACAAAAGATACGCTCAGCATCTTTCCAAAAAACTGTTCTGCTTTATTATGACGCAATTGAAGGTTTTTATGCACATGATTACGTAGGTATCACATTAATATTACAATTGTACATTTATGGTAACAAGGGGCGTTACATAGGCAGGCTTATTCTAATCAGGACTCGAAAGAATGTAAACATTTACTGAAAACATTATTAGTGCTGTGTGCACAGTGAGGGCAATGTGCAATACATACTAAATACAATACAATTATATACAGAACTTACAAATTTCCATTACATATATAATGAATGTTCCCAAAGCACACACAAAAAAAATAAATATATTTATATATATATATATATATATATATATATATATATATATATATTCTAATGAAGATTATATTTGACATCAGTAAGTAAATAAATAGGTACATTTCTATGTGCCAGGGATAAGCAAAATAAAGCAAAAAGGCTTACTAGTTACCATAAATGCTTTAGAGTATCTGTCCCAGAACGATATGATGTTCCACTCACGGTCATGGAGGGCTCTATGGTATACTTTCAGACTGCCCTATATATAGGGGAACAGATTGGCACCTGTTGCTACACAGGAATAGCTCATTAAAGCCAAAAATTGTAGACTGAACAGCCTCATGTAGTCCTTGGCATTCCCTTCCTACTGCACATAACGTCATACGCTACGTCATGGCGTCACTTCCAGTTTCGGAATACCGGAAGTACTCAGAACGCCATGACAGGGCCGCCGTCGACACATACTACTGCCTGAATCCCACCAATCAAAGGACAGGCACCAGGACCATGGCTGATGGTGTTGCACAGAAGAGGAGGAGTCATGTCTTTCTCGATATGTTTGTGCCTGAAAACACTCCAGGAAGGATCGCACCCAGGAGTTGGCGTTTTCATCACCCTGCTCACCATACTAAGCCTACCTGACCCGCAATGCAATACTGCTTGGGGGTCCATTGGATCTGGTGAGTTCAACCATAGGTGGGGGGGGGGGGGGGGTGGATCCCGTATGCACCTGTTTACAGCATCATATGTTTTTTTTAGCACAGCAGCACTTTTGAAAGGAACTTATCAACTGAGAACTGCTATATGTTTATGTGCATGTCTTTTTTGGACTTTCTCTGGTCACATGCTTAATATTGATTTGCACTATTTCTAGCACAGCAGCACCTGTGGAAGGCACCTATGAAAAGGAACCTTCCAACTAGAAGTTTATACATATTTGCATGTTTTTTTAAGCTTTCACTGGCTACATGCTTGATATATTTTTATTTTTTGGGGGATTCATTTTGCACTTAATTTTGTCTACAATTGCACTTTATTGTATTTATTCAGGCTGTCAGCGCTGTTGTACTTATACCCTTTTTGCTATCTGCATAATCTGTTTGCGCAAAAGAGGACAAGTCACCTCATATATTATACCTGCACTCAGCTGGAGAGGGAATACAACACTTTATTTATCTTTTTCACTGCATAAGACTGTCATTTATTTATTTATTTTGCACAATTTTTTTCACATGCATACTGCTACCTTTAGCACTTTATTGATTTTTTCACTGTTTGGACATCCTTAACATATACTTAAAATATACATTTAATTGAAATCTAAGAAAAGTTGTAATTTACTTACTTTTAAGCTCCCAGTATCTAAACACAACCACATTGGTTGTACACTTGGATGCTGGGTGACATTTAGGTAGAGTCAAAGGCTTAATAAAAATAGATGTACACAGTCATGAGTTCCATTGTAGTATCTCTTCTCAGGTAATAATTTACAATTTTTTTTGGTTTGGTCAACTAAAAAATTAAAGTTGGAATCCTCTCTTTCAAAGTCCTGCATCACTGGAAGGTTTAACAGTTTTAGGTTGTATAATAAATTATATATTGGTGGGAAAAAGTAGACTTTGAGTTGTGTTCATTGCCACTTCATATTGTATGTAACTCTACTATTAATAACATCAATAATGCAAAAATAATGGAAGAAATACCCTAAAGCCTCGTACACACGATCGGACTGTTGGTCAACAAAACTGTGGAATTTTGTCCCAAGGGCGTTGGCCCAAACTTGTCTTGCATACAGACAGCACACAATTGTTGGCCAACAAATACGAACATAGTGACATACTACGTTGTTTTTCAGCTATTTAGCCCCACCCTTTAAGCTCCTTCTGCTAATTTCATTTTGTTAGTAAAAATTTGGTGAGTTTTGATTCGCGTTTTTGTTTTGCACTTTTCATTTTGCACTTTTCAGTTTCTGAACGGGCGTTCGTCAACCAGACATGTTGCTGAATCAGAATAGATAACATGTTATTTATTATTGGCTTTGGAGTTATTGCTTTGACATTATTTTTTTGGTTGAATAATGATTTCATTTGGTATATTTTCTATATTTTTGGATGCATAGAGTGCACTTTTTGGTTAAGTTCTATTGGCAGATAGCATGTCTAATTTTATTTGTTTTCTTTTTTAATGCACTATACAAAAATTGTGTAGAATAATACTTGGCTATGTGTTTTACTTTAAATGACAGTTTGGGAGTAGGCAGTTACATTTCAAAAAATACAATAAAATTGACAAGGGACACCAACATAGTATCTTTGATCTTAAAAACTACGGGATAATGGTGTTGTGGTAACTTGCCCCCAAAAAAAGCATTATAATATTATTCTTGATATCACTAGAAAAAAAAAGCCTTTGAAAATTTGTTTGAAATAACTCCATCGGTATCACCAGCAAAGCAGCTTCATTATTATCCCATTAAAGAAAAAGAGAATGTGCACTGTATTTCAAAATTTCATAATTTGCTACATCACGAATGTTAATTCTCCATTACTAACGCTAGTTTACAAGACCGACCGCTTCTGGCTTGTCCTTGCTTCCTAGCATGGGTGTTTGTACTTTGGACTTTTGTCCAATGGACTTGAGTACACATGCTTGGAAAATCCGACAACACACATTTGTTCACGGAAAATTTGAAAACCTGCTAGCCAACATTTGCCCGCGGAAAATCCAACAACAATTGTCATACACACGGTTGGATTTTCCACCAACAGCCTGTCATCAAACATTTCCTGTCGGAAAGTCCGATCGTGTGTACGGGACTTTACACACTGAAGCCTTAGTTTAGCGCTGAATTGATCAAAGCTCCTTTTTGATTGCAACAGGCCGTTTTGTAGTATTTTATTGTGTGTGTGCTAAAACAGTTTGTCTTCATACTTAGATCTTGAAATGTGGAAAACAAAATGTGACATTCATGTACTCCTACACAGTCAATCCCAAATGATCCTATTGACAACAGTCTGAGCTGTCTCCCACATTTGATAAATATGTGTTCAAAATCACTTTAAAAGAGAAAGACATTTGTATTCATTTTTGACATTGGCTATATTAAGAACAGCAGAGCAAAGTCTGGAAATAGGCATGGTTAAGAGAAACTAACTTACACTGCGGATATCATCCAGATGCGTTTACATTAGACAATCAGAGGAATGCATATGTTTATTTATGAATGAAAGTCAAGTGTAAAGGAAGTGAAAGAATTATACATTTTTATTATTTATTTGAAAGATACATTTTAATGTTATGTTTAATGTTATGTTTAAATGAAATAATTAAGAGAAGAAAAGTAGTGGAACTACTCAAGAAAAAACATCCTGGACCAAACCCAAGCACTGCACATACTGAAAAGTCTACATTCTTTTCATCTGAATTTCTATACATTTTTATTAATCATATATTTATATTCTCTTCCATCATTACAGATTGCCTGCTTTAGGTGTGTAAGCAGGTTCTCACAAGATAAAGACCAAATCCCCACAGCTGCCATAATATGGGTCACAGTTTACAGTGCACAGAATATTATAATGACCAGAGTAAAAAAAAAATTAAAGCCATGGCAAAGTAGCCAAACAGTCTAGATTTTGAGCTGTATTAAGAGTAAAAGTATAAAATATTTGTTTTTAAGCGCCTGCTATTTCTTCATATCTTACAGGAAGGTCAACCCTCCTTGTACATCAACATAAAGAGACTTTATATAAATGAAAGATGAAATTCTGGGGATTTTAGAATAATAAGCTGTGAAGTTAAAAATCTCTAAGGACAAAAAGAAAACATGAGGCAATAGGGAGATGTTTTTTTCAAGGAGTATCACCACCACCACAGGGCAGAGCTCATGTTTACTCCCTCATGCAAGTGAGTGCAACTTAGATATTTTTCCTTTTCCTTGGTTCTAGAAACATTGTTTTTGTGCAGGCTAATAAAGTCAAATGAAATAAGGGGAATACTGCAAGCAGATCATTGTTTTCTCAATATATGTAGTTTTCGAGTTATATAATTTCGGCTTAAATTAGGTTATTTGATTACAGGGTATATCCCACAGTTAAAGGCCTTTCTACTTAATTGTAGTAAAGATGCTGTGTATGATACTAAAATAAAGTTAGAGCCTATAGGTCTCCTCCAGTGAACAAAGAATTAAAGGTGTTCTATGGTGAAAATATACACTTTTATTTTATAACATTGGCATTGTAATAGCAATACAATAAAAAAATATTTCTGGCAATCCAATTTAAGCTTACTTGAAATATCTTCTTTCATTTTGTGAGTTTTGCCTGTCTGCTGGTCATCTTTTCAACAACTTTCTGGATTCCTTGAAATGTTTTGAAGCTTCTTCTCTGCTTATTCATTTGGTTTAACTTTATATTCTAAGGAATATATATCCCATGGTATATTGCTGCTTAAAAACAGTGATTCTTGTACTGACTTCGCCTGTTGAAATTTAGCACTTCTGTAATTTATAAGGCAGGTTTTATGGAATGTGTGACACAGCCTTGCAAGTTCACACAGCATAATGAAAATTATTCATAGATTTAAAGGAAATAAATATGTGGGATTCTTCACAAACTAAGTTTACAAACATTATTGGGGGGTAAGCTAGAATTTTTTTTGAAATTCAATGTAAAAAATAATATCAGATATCAAGAGCCAACACATCTCCAGATACATGAAAAGTAATTTCTACATTTCACACCTAACAGTGACCAGGTAGATTTTCAGTACTCTTGCTCACAGGAAGGGAGGAATGACCACATTTACCTTTATAATGTCACATTTTGACCATAGATACACATTTTTGTTCCAATCTAATCAATCAGCAAAAATATTTTATTACTCTTACATAAGTATTTACAAAATTCATGGATTTATTGTATGCAACCATGCAGCCAGCTTTTGCTATCAGAAAGACCACATTTTTTAACTGGACTTAGAACTCATTTTCATCATAGTAAACCTATCACACACCCAGCCAGATCAAAGTAAGCAATTTAAAAAAATGTATAAATAGATGTCAATCTAAAGTGTATCTAAACCCAAACACAAAAATGTAATATATTTTAGATTAACAGCCTTTAGATGTGGTAGTTGCATTCATTTCCATTTTCTTTCATTTTTACTGAGGGACACAGGATTCAGAGACAATCGTACTGCTGCCTACAAAAGGATTTGGACACTCTATTGAGGAAAAAATATAACAATTTCATTTTTTAAAGATTGTTTTTCAGTCTAGACTCCTCTACATGCTACTCTTTATTTAGCTATCCGGATCAGTGTATTTTTTGTGCACTGTGTAAAGCACTGAGTGCTCTACAGTTCCAGAGCTGTGGTGTCTCTGGTGTGGCCCTGTCTCTGAAGTCTCACTTTGTGGGCCAAGCACCATTATTATCCCCAATTTCTTTATTGGTTTTCACAGAAGGGGTTAAAACATTAAGGAACTGAGTGCCGCATCACTAGATGGAGTGTTGCCTGTGCACATTTCCCACCATTCAGTGTATATTAGCACTTTGGTTAGTCTTTGCTGCCACCTAATGATTTGGCCGCTTCCATTTGTTTCAGCTGCTCCTGCTTCCAACAGCCAGTTCATTATTACTCAATGTTCTACCTTGTATTTTGATTTAAGTTGTCTCTGCTTGCATTTCAACCTGTCAAACTCCAAGCACACAAGGAGCAGTCCAGCTGTACTGGGTCCCTCAGCTCACGAGTCATTAAAGTGGTACTTCACCCAGAAGGGGAAGTTCCACTTGATTTTATCCTCCCCCTTCTCTTTAACAATTGGCACTTTTTGGGGGGGTTGACAGGGACCCACTCCCACTTCCGGAGGCGATCTAAGGGGAAGATCGGCCCCCCTCTTTCCCCACAGCCTTCTGGGACACATCAAAGGTCCCAGAAGACTGACGGACCATACACAAAGTGCAGCGTGGCTAGTGCATGGACATTGGGAAACCGGCTGTGAAGCCCTGAGGTTTCTAGTCTAGCTTGCTGCTTTACTATTTCTTGGTGATTCAGACAGATCATTATTTAAGCTTATGGTCTTAAAGATGCATTCTGCTTGGGGAAAAAAATATAATTAAAGTCAGCGGCTACAAATACTGTAGCTTCTGACTTTTAATATATGGACACTTACCTGTCCAGGGGGCCCGATTTTTGGATCGGCTGTCGGGTGCTGCTGCCACCATTTGTCATAAGGGAAACTGTCAGTGGAGCCTTTCGCATTCACAGCCAGTTCTGTACTGCGCATGCACAAAGCGTGCTGCACTTTCTAACTGGCCTGGTGGCGGAGGAGGGGGGACGAACTTCCATGGGACGGTGCCGAGATGCAGTCTCCCAGAAGTGGGGCAGGGTACCTGTAAAAATCAGGTACCCATTCCCCCTCCCCTCTGAAAGGTGCCAAATGTGGCACCAGTGGGGGGAAAGCAGATCAGAGGGGGTTCCACTTTTGGGTGAAACTCCGCTTTAAGTATCAACTTACAACCATTCCTGTCACAGTACACTTTACTAGAGCTGTGTTTTTTTTGGCCTATCAGCTTCAGACAACTGTTTACCAGGTTTGCAAGACTGCCACCTGGTCTTCTATGTGCATTCTCTAAGTTTTAACTGGTGAATGTTCAGGCTTCATCTCATGCTAGCTTCTGGTTAGACATGGGCCGAACAACCTCAGGTTTGGTTCATAATATTCAGTTCATAATGGGGGTGTTATCATAATGGGGGAGTTTAATTATCCAGACATAGACTGGGCGGAGGGAACCACGCATTCGTCTAAGGCTCGCCAGTTCCTAAATGTCTTGCAGGACAATTTCATGGTTCAGATGGTAGACGTACCAACTAGAAATAAAGTGTTACTGGATCTACTGATTACCAACAATACAGACCTGATCACGAATATGAAAATACGGGACAATTTAGGAAACAGCAATCACAGGTCAATTGGCTTCAGTATAAATCACCAAATAGGAAACATAAGGGGAATACAAAGACACTGAATTTCAAAAGAGCCAACTTCCCTGAACTACGAACCTTGCTAGAAGGCATAAATTGGGATAAAATCTTAGGAAAAAAGAACATGGAGGAGAGATGGGTTTGCTTTAAGAACATATTAAATAAGGGCATTAGCCAATGCATCACATTGGGTAAAAAATTGAAAAGAGCTAACAAACGTCCTGGATGGATTAACTCCAATGTAAAAATGCATATAAAAGCAAAGGAGAAGGCTGTCAAAAAATACAAGGTTGAGGGATCATCATCAGCATTCAGACTTTATAAGAATGCAACAAAAAATGTAAGGGTGCAATTAGGACAGCTAAGATAGAACACGAAAAACACATAGCGGAGGAAAGCAAAAACATCCCAAGAAATTCTTCAGGTATGTAAACAGTAAAAAAGGGAGGACAGACCATATTGGCCCCATAAAGAATAAGGAAGGACATCTGGTTACAAAGGATGGGGAGATGATGAAGGTATTGAATTTATTCTTCTCCTCAGTCATCACAAGGGAATCGGGGGGCTTCAGTAACCAAAACTTCAGTGTTTATTCTCATGACACATCACAGGAAGCACCTCCATGGTTAACAGAGGACAGAATTAAAATTAAACTTAGGAAACTTAACATTAATAAATCACCGGGACCAGATGGCTTGCACCCGAGGGTACTTAGGGAACTCCTTAAGGGTAGGGACTGATGTGAATGTACAATGTATATGTAAAGCGTTGTGTAAATTGACAGCGCTATATAAGTACCTGAAATAATAATAATAATAACTTAGTCAAGTAATTGCCAGACCATTGTTCCTAATTTTTACTGACTGTTCCTGACTGGAATAGTACCAGCTGATTGGAGAAAAGCCAATGTAGCACCAATATTTAAAAAGGGCCCAAAATACATCCCTGGGAATTATAGACCAGTTAGCCTAACATCAATAGTATGCAAGCACTTGGAGGGGATGATAAGGGACTATATACATGATTTTAGTAATGACAACGGTATCATTAGCAGTAATCAGCATGGATTCATGAAGAATCGTTCTTGCCAAACCAATCTATTAACCTTGTATGAGGAGGTGAGTTGCCATCTAGATAAAGGAAGGCCCATGGATGTGGTGTATCTGGATTTTGCAAAAGCATTTGACACAGTTTCACATAAATGTTTATTGTACAAAATAAGGTCTGTTGGCATGGACCATAGGGTGAGTACATGGATTGAAAGCTGGCTGCAAGGGCGAGTTCAGAGGGTGGTGATAAATGGGGAGTACTCGGAATTGTCAGGGCTGGGTAGTGGGGTTCCTCAGGGTTCTGTGCTGGGACCAATCCTATTTTATTTGTTCATAAATGACCTGGAGGATGGGGTAAACAGTCCAATCTCTGTATTTGCAGACGATACTAAGCTAAGCAGGGCAATAACTTCTCCGCAGGATGTGGAAACCTTGCAAAAAGATCTGAACAAATGAATGGGGTGGGCAACTACATGGCAAATGAGGTTTAATGTAGAAAAATGTAAAATAATGCATTTGGGTGGCAAAAATATGAATGCAATCTATACACTGGGGGGGAAAACCTCTGAGGGAATCTAGGATGGAAAAGGACCTGGGGGTCGTAGTAATTGATAGGCTCAGCAATGGCATGCAATGCCAAGCTTCTGCTAACAAAGAGAAACAGAATATTGGCATGCATTAAAAAGGGGATCAACCCCAGAGATAAAGCGATAATTCTCCCTCTCTACAAGACTTTGTTCTGGCCGCACCTAGAGTATGCTGTCCAGTTCTGGGCACCAGTCTTCAGGAAAGATGTACTGGAAATGGAACGAGTACAAAGAAGGGCAACAAAGCTAATAAAAGGTCTGGAGGATGTTAGTTATGAGGAAAGGTTGCGAGCACTGAACTTATTCTCTCTGGAGAAGAGACGCTTGAGAGGGGATATGATTTCAGTTTACAAATACTGTACTGGTAAGCCCACAATAGGGATGAAACTTTTTCGCAGAAGGGAGTTTAACAAGACATGTGGCAAATCATTAAAATTAGAAGGAAAGAGGTTTAACCTTAAACTACGTAGAGGGTTCTTTGCTGTAAGAGTGGCAAGGATGTGGAATTCCCTTCCACATTGATAGTTTAACCACTTCAGCCCTGGAGGATTTGGCTGCTCAATGACAGGGCCATTTTTTGAGATTCCGCACTGCGTCACTTTAACTGACAATTGTGCGGTCATGCAACGTTGTACTCAAACAAAATTGATGTCCTTTTTTTCCCACAAATAGAGCTTTCTTTTCTGTACAAATAATAGGCTGCGCTGCTAATAAATGAACGTGATCATGATTGATACAACCAACTTAGTGACAATCAAGCATAAGCAAAATACTAAAAAATATTCAATAACTAAAAAATATAAATCACATGCATGATGGTGAGTAAGAATTCAGTGATCAAAACAATTATAATGAGTCCATATAATCAAAAAATTATAGTCCTTGTGGGTACAGAAACTTAATGGATAGAGGGAGAAAGACACCCTTTCTTCAAGTGATGTATAACGTGCAAGAAAAAACTGTCTCCCTAAGGAGCGTGATATTGTAGGGAGTTACTCCACCTCAAGTAAGTAAGCCCCTTACCAGATCCGAAGATCTCCTGTCACAGAGATCATACACGCAAGTGGCTGTATGTGATGTATAATGTGCTTCAAGTGATGTATAAAGTGCAAGAAAAAACTGTCTCCCTAAGGAGCGTGATATTGTAGGGAGTTACTCCACCTCAAGTAAGTAAGCCCCTTACCAGATCCGAAGATCTCCTGTCACAGAGATCATACACGCAAGTGGCTGTGTCCCCCAGCCACTGGGTCTCTGTCAGGATGTGTGTCACAAGTCACCTCTCCGGGAAATCAGCCTAATGATGATGTTTCCGCTCCCAATCCATGGATAAACATAAAAAAGAAGGCTCCATAGCGTAATACAGTTAAATGCTACTTTATTAAATAAAAGAAAGGCACTTACAAAGTGTGCAGTTTAAATCGCCTCTAAAATCACAAATGCGCCGGTCGGCTTCAGCTGCTGCCTGTTCCTTCCGGGTTCAGCATGGTGTGGTGGTGACGTCAGCACGCCGCTCCTCCCTACGCCGTTTCGACAAATCTGTCGTCTTCCTGGGGTACGGGCGGCATGCTGACACACCACCTATATGAGAACACAAACGAGGGAAACGCCCCCCTCTGAGATCAGGGCGTCCGAGGCCACCGCTGCTATCTTTGATTTGGGCAATCGGGACCTGTGTGTTGTTAAAAAATGTAGTCAAAGTCAGGGCGGGAGAAAAAAAGACCTAGTATGCTTGTACACTACGTTGTTACCAATAGCGTACAAGCCTCAATGATACCCTGGATATCAATGGGACTCCAAGATTCAGATCGGAATGTACAACATCTGAAACTAATTAATAATATAAAAAATAAAAAATAAAAAATAATAAAAAGCATCAGATCACCGCATGTAGGGGGGCCCTAGTGGCCTAATACTGTTATTGGCTAAGACAAAAACTGGTAATTTAACCCTTAAAAACCTTGGTGATCTAATGATATTAATATTGCCTCGGGCCGAAAAAAAACGGTAATTTAACCCTTAGGCTCAAAGATTACTTAACATAGAGTGACCCATTGGATTATAGTATAAAATAATGTAGCACGGGGGTCACACCATCCCTATCAATATTTGATATACGCTGCTGTCTATCCATGTGGGAATGAAACATGAGATTCAAAATGAAATTATTATTAATGTCTTATGGAACCTAAATATGAATAGATATAGGGATATCAAGAATATCCAATCAGTGTGTCAGTTGTCTAACAGACTAGATTGACTCAAAAAAAATAAAAAAAAAAATAAAAAAAACTACATGAAAAAAAGGGGGGGGGGGGTTACTTTTGGTGGTATTTGTTCATCTCTGCTAATTTTTATTTTTTGCGCTATAAACAAAAAAAAAACATCAATTTTGAAAATTTTCCTCAGTTTAGGCCGATATGTATTCTTCTACATATTTTTGGTAAAAAAAAATCGCAATAAGCATATATTGATTGGTTTGCGCAAAATTTATAGCGTCTACAAAATAGGGGATAGTTTTATGGCATTTGTATTGTTTTTTTTTATTAGTAATGGCGGCGATCTGCAATTTTTATCGGGACTGTGACATTATGGCGGACACATCGGACATTTTTTACGCTATTTTGGGACCATTGTCATTTATACAGCGATCAGTGCTATAAAAATGCATTGATTACTGTGTAAATGACACTGGCAGTGAAGGGGTTAAGTGTGTCCTAGGGAGTGATTCTAACTGTGAGGGGGCTGGGCTTCAACACACAGGACAGTGATCGCTGCTCTCGATGACAGAGAGCAGTAGATCACTGTCCTGTCACTAGGCAGAACGGGGAATGCTTTGTTTACAAGAGAATTTCCCTGTTCTTCTTCTCCGTGACACGATCGCCGGGAGACCGGCGGACATTAAGTCCTTGGGACCAGCGGCTTGCGCACGACGGGAAATTCAAAGGGATGTACAGGTACGCCCATTTTCCCAGCCGTGCCATTCTGCCGACGTAAATGTACATGCGGCGGTCGGCAAGCGGTTAAAAAAACTGTTAGATAAGCACCTTAATGACCACAACATACAGGGATATACAATGTAATACTGACATATAATCACACACATAGGTTGGACTCAATGGCCTTTTGTTTTTTTTCAACCTCACCTGCTATGTAACTATGTACCTACTATGTAATTATGTAACAAGCTGTTAATAGTCTCCTGTTGTTTATTGTGGGCTTGTTATTGTTTTGTTGACTGTGTTGCCCAACCCTTCAGTTGCACTGCTTTAAACATTCTAATTGTCTCAGAATCCTGCTTCCTTTAATGAAAGAGAAAGAAAATCTTGTTTTTTTTTTTTTTGCTGATTTTAAAATCAATTTCTTGTAGTTTATTGAGTGGAAAAATGAATTTTATGGTCAGTACAACAATACCATTTTCACCTAGTACAGAAAATACCTGATCTGACAAAAAATGCAGTGTCACTGCAGTCAGTAACTTCCTGTGAGCTATTTCCTTCATTCCCTATGTAATGGACATGGCAGACATGTTTAAGTCCAGTCTGTGTGATAAGTATTAATACAAAATTAATGTTAATAAATATATAAATATATATGGTGCATAAACCACAATTACCTAAACATGCATCATATGTGAAAACAAATTCCAAAAAGTGCCATGTGCCAAATCCACTATAAAGTGCTAAGTGCCACACAATTCATGTATACAATACATTAAAAGGAACTATATGCATATAAATAATAAACGTATTGATAGTCCTGCACATATGGCGTCGACGGACGCCATATCCTCGCTGCTGTATTTCTATATATGCCTGCTATAGGGTGGTGCACTGACGCACACTGGAAATGTGAGTACACTTCTTGGGGTGAGTGTTTTATATTTGGCTGGAATAAATTTTTAAAAAAATTGTATTACACTATATGGTCCTTTCTTTTTATCCAATAACTGTTCCCATGTTGGAGTCTGGGATCCTGGAATCTGCATAAAGACGGGGTGGCTAAAAAGCGTTTTTTGACCTTGTCTAGCGACTTAGTCACAGTCTCTGAGGTGAGCGCATTACCCGAGGGGGGGTCACCTGTATTGCACCATCGCATGATCTGTGGCACGTGGAGATTTGAGCACGTTTTGAATGCATCACCATTGAAGATTTTGTACAAGCATTATTATCTATGTGCAGGACTATCCATACGTTTATTATTTATATGCATATAGTTCCTTTTAATGTATACATGAATTGTGTGGCACTTAGCACTTTATAGTGGATTTGGCACATGGCACTTTTTGGAATTTTTTTCACATATGATGCATGTTTAGGTAATTGTGGTTTATGCACCATATATATTCATATATTTATTAACATTAATTTTGTATGTTTACTTATTTATGTTGAATGTGTTTTCACATCTATTTAATACACAATATTTTGTGTCACCGTAGGAGTACACTCAGCACATTTAGTGCGCCAATATGTGATTATATTTATTTAATTTATTTATTAGTATTGGATACGCTTTCACATATATATTTTGATACACTGGTGGTTGTGTCAGTATATGGTCACACCTAGCACATTCTAGCGCGTCACTTTATTTAATATTTTGCATCTACATGGAATACGGGACGTGATTTGTGCATACTGCTGAGTAGTGCTTATATTTAGCATTGGATCCTGTGTGGCTCGTAGGAATATTTCTTTTTTCTGTGTGATAAGTATTGCTCTTTTTATAGCTACAGTGAATGAAAATCGCAACCATTTGGGATATCATTCAGCAGAACATAGTAAGTAACCCCACTCGGCAGAGCAAGAAGACAAAAACCACACAAAGATTCTACAACCACCGAGATTTACTCTCGTCCCAATCACCATTGACACCACCAAAACCATCATCAGAAGCCTCCAAGGCAGCACATCGTCAAACGGCATTATTCCCACAAAACTTCTGAAAGAATGTACCGATATCTTGGCATCCATCATAACATACCTCATAAACCAGTCATTTAAAGAAGGAATCATCCTGACCTGCCTCAAGCAAGGCACAATCAAACCCCTCCTAAAGAAGCCTAACCTTGATCCCAAAGACCCAAACGAATGCAGACCTGTCACAAGCCTCAACACCATCTCCAAAATTATCGAGAAAGCAGTAGTACAACAGCTACAACTCCATCTGGACACCCATAAACTCTTGGACCCACTTCAATCTGATTTCCTCCCTGGCCACGGGACATAAACTGCACTTCTCAAAATCTGGGATGACACCCTCGAAACAGCAAATGAAGGAGAATCGTGTCTCCTGGTGCTGCTGGACCTCAGTGCAGCTTTCGACACAGTAGACCTCAAAACCCTGCTCACTCGTCTCACAGAAGTAGCTGGAGTTGCAGACTCAGACTTACCCTGGTTTGCATCCTTCTTAGAGAACCGATCTCAGAAAGTGAAACTAGGAGCTTTCACTTCGGAAACACAAAAAATTACATGCGGAGTCCCTCAAGGACCACCCCTGTCGCCCGTGGTCTTTAAAATCTATCTCCCCCCACTCCTCAAAATCATCAGCAACCAGGACCTACTTTATCACCCCTACACGGATGACATCCAACTCTACCTATGCTTCACCAACAAAAAAGACCAATACCAGGCACTGGAAAACTGTCTCTCATTGATCAACGATTGGATGACGGAGAGCTCCCTTAAACTCAATGGATCCAAAACAGAACTCCTCTTCCTCCATGCAAACTGAAACAAAAATCCTGGCACGATGGCCACACCACTCACCATCCTCGGACAACCCATCACCCCCAGCACTAAAGCCAAAAGCCTCGGAGTCATCTTTGACTCAAACATGACGATGGATGCACAAATAGGATCAGTAGTCAGTGGATCCCACTACCTTCTTCGCCTATTGCGTAGACTCATCCCCTTCATCCCGGAAGGAGATACAGCAGCAGTAGTTGGAACAATCATTAATGCCCGACTCAACTACACAAATTCCCTCTACCTAGGACTTCCAAAATACCAAATTTCACATCTACAAATCGTCCAGAACACAGCAGCTACACTGGTAACTGGAAAAAACCTTGAGAATCAATCACCCCATCCCTGAGGACCCTCCATTGGCTAGCCGTGAAGGACCAGGTTACATTTAAGACCCTCTGCCTCACTCACAAATGTACACAAGGAAAAGCCCCATAAATACCTCTGCAACAAAATAAAGCACTACACCCCAGGTCGCCCTCTCCGGTCAACAAATCAGAACCTCCGCCACATCCCCAAGACCCATTATAAATGAAAAGGCGAACGAAGGTTCCCAGCTTGAGGACCACGGCTATGGAACGCTCTACCTGCGGACATCTGCTCGGAAGAAAACCATCTGGCCTTCAGGAAAGAGCTTAAGACCCATCTCTTCTGAAGACCCAGATGGACACTGGCGGCAAAAGTGCCTTGAGGCGATTTAGTTCGCATATGTAGCGCTATACAAGTTATTCATTCAGTTTGCACCACCCAGGTTTATAACAGGTGTACATTAAAGCAACCCTCTCACCAACTCATTCCTAATCAGATAAACATTCTAGGTAAAGGTATTTGCATATCCATTAGTCAGACTGGCTTTATTTTTTATTTCACTTCCCTTTCAGAAATAGATTTTATATTTTTAAGCACCCCGACACTTCAAGGAGTGATGGAAGCTGTGCACTCCAGAGAGATCCAGCTGCCCTCCTTGTCAGTCCTGATATCAGCCAGTTTTCTGTCAAGGGAAGCTAGGGGGAAAGGGGGAAAGGAATTTGAAAAGTAAAGCCAACCTGAATTATGGTTACGTGACTACCTTTACTCAACATGTTTTTCTGGTAAGGTATTGGATGGAGCAAAAGAAAAAAAAATGGATGTTTGAAGTCATATTGCATTGTTTAGATTCTTGTAGGATCACATCTGACTGTTTTAGGGTTTTGAAAGTCTTGTAGGAATTTTTAATTTTATTTAGATAATTTTCATTTGTACATATATGGGTCATGAATGAAAAGGTGCGTAAAATGTAAATTCTCTCATTTAACAACCAACTAGATGGCCATAGTATCTTAACATATAAACATACTCCCAGTGCAGTATCTTTATTTATTCATCCTGTGAAGGGTTCTGTGTAGCTATAGTAAGCATAGCAGACTGCTGGAATGAATCAAAATGTATGCATATATATTTTTTTGTGTATAGTTTTTAGAAAAGGGGTTAATTTTAGGAAGTTCAAGACAAACACAAAGGCTACAGGACCAATTTTAATGTGGTTGTATTACACACACAAATATAATATTTAGGTTCACTATGTTTAAGGGTGGCTGTCAAGCCCTTTTCCCAACTGAACAAGCCACAAACGAAAAAAGCAAATGAAAGGCGCTTCCAGACCACATAAAAAAAAAGACTAACTTGATATCAGCATATGGAATGGCAAGATAGACTAAGAGCAAACGTTTATACACAAAAGTACAGGATTAAAAGTTCCTTTTTTTAACCAGTTTTGGTAAGCAGAGTCTGTGGTTATGTTCTCTTATAATGTGATACAAGGAAAATGCAGATGTTGGAATAGAATATGAACATAAAGGTCAGTTCTCTATGCTGCATGAGTTATTAAAAGTATTTGTTGTTTAATCACAATATATTTCTTATCTGAACAATAATTTCACAAAAATAAATATTTCTTAATATATAGAATAATTATTTCTAAATGAAATAGCTAGCTACTGAAAGTCTTCATTTCCTATGAATCGTTATTTTCTGTCTTTAAAACAGAGCCATCCAAAGCAATTTCTTATGTTGGATATATTGGGTATTGCAATCAGTGTTTTCACCAGGAAGGTTCTCCTCAATTATTTTTCCTTGACAGTAGGTGAGAAAAAAATCTTGACAAAGTGAGGGGAGATTTGACTTTTGACAGCTGTTACTAAGAAAGATGTCCACACTGGAAGATTACACCTCCTGTATTGGTGACAACTTTATTCCCCTTACATGCAGAGTCCAAAAGTACATGCAGGGACTTCTCTCCTGGAATAATAGCAATAATAAAACCTAGATAATCCTATCTTAGAAAGTTTCTTGTATTCAATTAAAAAAAATCTGTTTCATTTTCTTGTTGAGGAAGGAACTTTCCTTCTGTATTAAAAGGTATAGGGCTTCATTCCAGTCATCTTTGACCCAGGAAGCAGAAGGCATGCCTGAACTGGAGCCCCATATCATATATCACAACTGGAAAATTTCTCCTTTTAAAGTGGTTGTAAAGGCAGAAGGTGTTTTTTTTAATCTTATTGCATTCTATGCATTAAGATAAAAAAAATCTTTCAATGTTCAGCAGCCCCCCTAATACTTAACTGAGCCACATCTCAATCCAGCGATGTTGCACGAGAGACTCAGCTGCCCGGGACTCTCCCTCATTGGCTGAGACAGCAGTGATGTGCCATTGGCTCGGGGCTGCTGTCAAAGTCAGTGAGCCAATGAGGTGAGAGAGGGGTGGGGCCGGGCCATGGCTCCATGTCTGAATCGACACAAGGAGCTGCGGCTCAGCTCGGGTGCCCTCATAGCAAGCTGCTTGCTGTGGGGGCACTCAACAGGAGGGAGTGGCCAAGAGTGCTGAAGAGGGACCCGAGAAGAAGAGGATCTGAGCTGCTCTGTGCAAAACCACTGCACAGAGCAGGTAAGTATACATGTTTGTTATTTTCAACAAAATAAACTGAGACTTTAGTATCACTTTGGTTGAATGGTAATACCCGGGGAGGTCTCAGCTTCATTCCAGACTTGTTGGACTGTTATATTTAGGGGATTAGGTTATACTCTCCAGGACTGGAGCTGGTTGAAAACAAGTAAATATACACTTTTTTACACCGTTTAGTTAGCATATCTAGCAGGAGGGGTAGGGGATATTTTCAAGGCTAGTTAGTGCTAGGCAGTAATTCTACCTTAAGTGGATGTAAGCCCTCTTTTATACCCAGTAAAGTGAATAGCCTCACATGATACACAGAGATGAAACAAATCTCCCTACATACGTTTTACATGTATATCTGCAGTCTTTCCCTTGCTACATTTAGAAAGTGCATATTGTGCTACAAATATTTCTTACTGTTTCAGCAGTGGGTGGGGAGTCTGGGCCTACACTGTGTGTAAAGCTGATTGGAGGAAAGGGACATACCCCGCCTCCACATAGGCAGAGGAGCAAAGAAACTTGCAGAGCTGTATTGTAAATAGACAAGCTCTCTGCTTATCTATTTCTAAGCACCCTCCCTGACACAAATTTCCAGCTGTTGTTATCTTGTGTGTCGGAGAACTTGTCAGAAGTTATCATGCTGATAACAGAGGAAAGGAACAGCAGAAAGACTCGGGACTTGGAGCTTTGGCGAGGGATAAGTAAACACTACAGATAGATGTGCCCAGGTCAGATTTCATAAATGGAGTTTAAGTATTTGAATCAATTTGAATCAATTTTATAAAAGAAGTAATTTCAAACAACATATTTGATGCTATATTTATAAGGTATCTGAAAAGTCCTATATAGGCTATGCTTTTTCTAAATATGTACATGCTGTCTTTAACATGAAGCCTTGATTATTCATTTTAGCATTCTTTAGCCAAACTGATATAGCAGGCTGCCATAAGTTGCACTATACTAAAGATCTCAGGACAAGCTATAAAGATATCAGTTTACACAGAATCCATCATGAACTGGAACACAGAGGTTTTGGTTTTGAATAAATGTTCTTTATAATCAATGGAACTATTCAAATTAAGCTTTACTGGATTCTCTGAGAAACAACTACCACATTTAATAAGTGAAACAACCAGTAGGATGCTGTACACTAAGCAGGACAAGACTGTAATGAATACTTTACAGCAGCAAGCTAAGTGCTTTGTTGGCAGATTGTCTTGCTCTATGTTGTCAACCAACATCATTTTAGTCAGGAATAGCTATGGATAATTACTTGCATGATTTCTGCATTACTTAGATATGTATCCAAACTGAATCACTAATGTCATGTTCAAGCTTCTGCTTGGATGGGATAAATAGCACATTAAAAGCACATTAGAACTTTGAACAATGAAAATGAATGGAAGTGTTCACATCAGTGCTGTATTGACATTTTACCCCATTTATTGACCTATTTTCATAGTGAGCTCTGCATTGTCACACTGTAACATTTTCTGATGTATTCCTTGTCTACCTCTAATTTGCTATCGTGCTCAAGGCAGGCGGCAGTCTAAATCAGCAAGGAGTATATAAGCATCTCTTTATACCATCTTCTCTGATTGGTATATGGTTCAATTAGTCTAGACCAGAGAAATCACCTAGTGATTTTAGCAAACATCAAATAAAAGAGGCAGGAAAAGAATACTTTCCATTTTATGGCCTTTGTCCCATCTCTTCCATTGTAGAGAACCATAGGAGAGGCGAGGGTTTCCTATGCAAAATAGGGGCTGTAGTAAAGAAAGACCCGCCACAGGCTACCCTTAAACCAGTTTTGTTTATACAACCTTCAGTGCTTGTAGCAATATTTCTCTTCAAATGACAACTTGATTCATACATTCATGTAAAGAGTTCACAGCCTGGCTGCTTTCCACATGGGTAAATCACAGACAAAGTGTAATAAAAAAAAGAGCTCACTGGCATCATACAGCCTATAAAAACGATTTATTATATAAAATCAAATTGCACTCACAAACATTACAGTGTAAGTCACAGCATTATATGCAATCAAATTTACATTGCTGCCACAGTGTACCAGGAACCATTAGGAATACACAGCCTGGTCTGCTCTTCACCTACAGTCACAATGTTTAGTTGCTACAGCAATGTGCACCTACCATTGAACCAGACATCTTATTATAAAGGTCAGTCTATTGATGATCTTTAAAGTATAAGGTCACCTTTTCAGAAAAAATAATAAATGCACATTTTTTTGCAGGTAAAAAAGTGTGCATTTATTATGTTTTGTTACAGAAGCCTGTAATGCATTGCAAAGCATTCCATGCAGGAATCCTGCAGACCTGTCGGTGTATAGGCTTGCTCGATTGCAAAGCCGATACATGCTGACAGGAAGAATGAATGAACTACCACAGCGCTCACAGCACCATGGTAGTTTATTGAAATCTACAAGCCAACAGCCCCAAGGGCTGCCAGACCTTGTAGTTTTCGATTCACAGAGCGCTGTTGATTCTTTTTTTAAAATTTTGACAGCTAGCGGGTGGAGAAGATCCCTCATTAGCTAGCAGAGCGGTGGAAGCGGGCGGTGCGGGGCCTGGTGCATTCATAACATGTTACCCGAATATGGTTGTAACATGTAACATGTTATGAAAGGTGAACTTATCCTTTAAAGTCCAACTTTGGCTAAAATGAAAAGTGTTCCTCTGCAGTGGGGCTGTGCCTGCACTACAAGGGTTAACTGCTTAATTTTGTCTAGGGGGTTGGAGATATACTTATCTTATCCTCCAATCCTCCGTGCACAAAACTGGTCCCTGTGGCAGTTGCCCCCCCCATGGTCTAGCGGTGGACTGTTTCTAACATCATCAAGCCCTTAGACCTGATCTGGATGTCAGGATGTCAGGAACAGTCCACCACTGGATTGTTTTGGAGTGCTGTTTGTCGGTGGAGTGGAGGAGCAGCGTTCTCCTCTCCCCTGGACAAAATGAGCAGGTTATCCTTGCAGTGCACAAACCGACTGCAGGGGAAAACTTTTTTTAAACTCAACTCAAACTATGTTTCCCTTTAACTTCATTTTATTAAGCCCAGGTTCACACTGAACTGCGGGAATAAAGCCGTGCGAGTTCGGCTGAACTCGCACAATTTCACTCCCGCATATCAGTCTCGATTTTGGCCACAATTTTAGAGACATCTGTGCAGGTTTCTGCACAGATGTCAATGTAAATTGCAATAAATTGCAAAAAGTAGTACAGAAACGACTTTTTGAAATCGGTGCGGCACCGCAAATGCAGCGTTGCACCGGTTAGGACCGTGCCATTGCTGGCAATTGCTGCCAATTTGACATGTCAAATTGTACCAATGTGAACCAGGGCTAAAGGGAATTTGTAGTTGTTTGTTACAAAATATTTTTATTTATTATGGTCAAGACTAAAACATTTTTAAATGTAATTATTGTTTTGCTGGGTAAGTGTTAAAGCCCAATTGAAAATTGTAAATCTGAATTTTTTTATTAAAAAAAGTATATAGAAACCTTGAATAGAGAGCAGGAAGCATAAAGATTTAAGCACACGATCAGATTTTTCGACGGGAATTGCGTGATGGCAGACTGTTGGCGGAAAATCCGACCGTTTGTATGCTCCATCGCACAACTGTTGTCGGATTTTCCGCGGACAAATGTTGGATGGCAGGCTTCTAAATTTTCTGTGGACAAATGTCTGTTGTCAGATTTTCCAATCGTGTGTACACAAGTCTGTCAGACAAAAGTCCAAAATACAAACACGCATGCTCAGAAACAAGGACGAGCTAGAACCGGTCAGTCTTGTAAACTAGTGTTCGTAATGGAGAATTAACATTCGTGACATCGCAAATTATGAAATCTCGAAATGCAGCGCACAATTCTCTTCTTCTTTAAAGGGATAATAATGAATCTGCAAATTCATATTCAAAGGCTTTTATTTCTAGTGATAGCAAGAATAATATTATTATGCTTGCTATTTTTTTTGGTGCAAGTTACCACAACACCATTATCCTGTAGTTTCAAAGATAAAACTATGTTGGTGTCCCTTGTTAATTTTACGTTATATTTTTTTAAAATGTAACTGCCTGCTCCCAAACTGTCATTTAAAGTAAAACACATAGCCAAGTATTATTCTCCACATGTTTTTTATTGTGCATTAAAAAAAGAAAACAAATAAAATTAGACATGCTATTTGCCAATAGAATTTTCCAAATAGTGCATTCTATGCATCCAAAAATATAGAAAATATACCAAACCAAATCATTATTCAATCAAAAATAAAATAAAAGCCTCATGCACATGTCCTGCTTCTTAATATGGGGGTCAACAATGCCAAGAGTTGGTGAAAGCAGGGGTCCATCATCCGGAGATAATTCCAAAAATCATCTGGATTATTCTCCTGGAGCTCCCGCAGCAAAGGCATATGACATAATTGGTCACGAATAATAAAGAAACCAATTTTTGGTCCAAGAAATCCTTCTCCTCCTGTTCCTGGACTGGACTTGGGTCAAAGCAATAACTCCAAGGCCAATAATAAATAACACGTTATCTCCTCCGATTCCGCAACATGGCTGGTTGACGAATGGCCATTCAGAAACGAGCTGAAAAGCACCAAACGAAAAGCGCGAAATTAAAAACGCGAAATGAAAAGCGTGAATCAACACTCACCAAACTTCTACTAACATGAAATTAGCAGAAGGAGCCCAAAGGGTGGCGCTAAAGAGCTGAACAACCACGTAGTACGTCGCTACATTCGTATTTGTTAGCTGACAATTCCTTGCCGTTTGTATGCAAGACAAGTTCCTGGCCAATGATCTTCGGACAAAGTCAGAGGTTTTGTCTGCGGAAAATCTGGTCGTGTGTATGAGGCTTAAGTTTATTTTTTCCAGAAAATAGCCTATGCAGTTAAGAGGGCTCCCATAGGTGTTCAAAAACTCTACAGCTTTGTAAAATGTTAATAGATCTAATCAGATTATAATGCATATGGTCAACTTAAAGTGATTGTAAATCTTCGTTTTTTGTTTTTTTTAATAACAAACATGTCCTACTTACTTACCTCCTCTGTGGGTTTTGCACAGACCTCCTTTTCTGGGGCCCCCAGACGGCACTCCCAGCTCCTCCTCTTCTCAAGTGTCCCCACGGAGAGCTGCATTCTATGGGGGCACTCGTGCAGGTGCGTCCCCAGAGACATTGCGGCAGACAGATCGGACACTTATTACACTTTTTTGGGACCAGTGACATTATTACAGTGATCAGAGCTAAAAATAGCCACTGATCACTGTATGAATGACATTGGCAGGGAAGGGGTTAACACTAGGGGACAATCAAGGGGTTAAGTGTTCCCTAGGGAGGTGTTTCTAACTGTGGGGGGAGTGGACTAACTGGGAGTAGAGAGAGATCGCTGTTCCTGATTAATAGGAACAGACGATCTCTCTCTACTCCCCTGTCAGAACGGGGATCTGTTTGTTTACATTGACAGATCCCTGTTCTGGCTCTCTGTGGAGCGATTGCGGGTGGCCGGCGGACATCGCGTCTGCCGGCCACGCTCATCGGCTCTCGTGACGCACCGCATGCCTGCTATAGCCATTAGAGGGACTGACATACACCTACAATGATTTGCCGAGCCAACCTGCCACAGTATAACTGCGGCGCCTGGTCGGCAAGTGGTTAATAGACAGAAATCTGAGAAGTTTAACTAGTCAGCAACCATATAAATCTGAAATATCACTTGCAGGTGGCACTGGCTTAACCACTCCTGGACCACCACACACCGATGTAAGTCCCTACTTTGGGGGCGGATATCGTTGTTAGCAAGCTGCCATAACCCCGGCATCCCCATGTTCGGCCGGTGGTCCGGTACAAGATAAAAGTGGTCTCTGCGGTGGATTCGCTGCGAGATCACTTTTATTGGTGACGGGAGAGGGCCCTCCCACTGCGATCTGGTGCCCTCCGCCGTTTACTGGAGCCGTCGACAGTGGCGGAGGCGATCGCATCTGTCCCCTGGGCTGACATGGAGACGAGTGAGGGGAAGATGGCCCCCTCCTGTCTCTATGACACTGCAGCGTGGAAGCAACGTCAAAACGTCACTTCCGCCCATAGCTCCTAAAGGGCCATTTTATGCTTTTTATTTTTTTAACCACTTCCCGCCCGGCCTATAGTAAAATGATGGCCAGGCGGTGGTTCAGTTATCCTGACTGGGCGTCATATGACGTCCTTCAGAATAACAGCCACCGCGCGCTAGTGGGGACGCACATCGCTGCGATCGGTGGAGCGGTGTGTCAGTCTGGCACACCGCTCCACCAATCTCGGTATAGAGCCTCAGGCGGAGGCTCTTTACCGCCTGATTAGCTGTGTCCAATCACGGCTGATCACGATGTAAATAGGAAGAGCCGTTGATCGGCTTTTCCTCACTCGTGTCTGACAGACAGATTGGGCATTCATTTGAACATGTGGATGGCACTCAGACACTCGTGTCTGACAGACACGAGTAGAGGAGAGCCGATCGGCGGCTCTCCTGACAGGGGGGGTCTGTGCTGATTGTTTATCAGCTCAGCCCCCCCTCAGATGACCACACTGGACCACCAGGGACGCCACTAGGACCACCAGGGAAGGGGGCAACATGTGGATGGCCAGGTATGTACCCCATGGCCATCCACATGTTCAAATGAATGCCCAATCTGTGTCAATCAGTACCCACAAATGGGCACTGATTGGCACCAGTATGTACTAACACATCAGTGATGCCCAGCAATGCCACCCATCAGTATCATCAGTGCCACCCATCAGTGACATCAGTGCAACCCATCAGTGGCACCTGTCAGTGCCCATCCATGCCCATCAGTGCATACCTATCAGTGCCCATCCATGCCACCTATCAGTGCCACCCATAGGTACCCATCAGTGCCACCCATAAGTACCCATCAGTGCCGCCTACAAGTGCCCATCAGTGCCACCTACAAGTGCCCATCAGTACTGCTTATGAGTGCCGCATACCAGTGCCACCTATTAGTGCCCATCAGTGCCACCTATCAGTGCCCATCAGTGCTGCCTATCAGTGCCTGTCATCAGTGCCCATCAGTGACACCTCATCAGTGCCACCTCATAGGTGCCACCTCATCAGTGCCCATCTGTGCCGCCTTATCAGTGCCCGTCGGTG
Source organism: Aquarana catesbeiana (assembly GCF_042186555.1). NCBI lineage: Eukaryota > Metazoa > Chordata > Amphibia > Anura > Ranidae > Aquarana > Aquarana catesbeiana. The sequence continues at coordinate 291,366,025 of NC_133329.1, forward strand.
CAGCCATATCAGTGCCCATCATTGAAGGAGAAAACTTACTTATTTACAAAAAATTTTAACAGAAACAAAGAAAACCTTTTTTTTTTCCCAAAATTTTCGGTCCTTTTTTATTTGTTGTGCAAAAAATAAAAATCCCAGAGGTGATCAAATACCACCAAAAGAAAGCTCTATTTGTGGGAACAAAATGATAAAAAATGTGTTTGGGTACAGTGTAGCATGACTGTGCAATTGTCATTCAAATTGCGACAGCGCTGAAAGGTGAAAATTGGCTTGGGCAGGAAGGTGTCTAAGTGCCTGGTATTGAATGATCATTTTTTTTTTATTGCATTTTAGTGTAAATATGAGATCTGAGGCCTTTTTGAGAGGTCCTGTCATGCTTTTTTTCCATTACAAGGGATGTTTACATTCCTTGTAATAGGAATAAAAGTGACACATTTTTTTTAAACAGTGTAAAAATAAAAGTAAAAGGTAAAATAAATAAGAAAAAAAAATGTAAACGCGCCCGTCCCACCGAGCTCGCGTGCAGAAGCGAACCCATACGTTAGTAGCGCCCACATATGAAAACAGTGTTCAAACCACACATGTGAGGTATCACCGCGATCGGTAGAGTGAGAGCAATAATTCTAGCCCTAGACCTCCTCTGTAACGCAAAAATGCAACCGGTAGAATTGTTTAAATGTGGCCTATGGAGATTTTTAAGGGTAAAAGTTTGTCGCCATTCCACGAGTGGGCACAATTTTGAAGCGCGACTTGTTGGGTATCAATTTACTCGACGTAACATTATCTTTCACAATATAAAAAAATTGGCTAACTTTACTGTTGTCTTATTTTTTAATTCAAAAAAGTGCGCTTGTAGGACTGCTGCGCAAATACGGTGTGACAGAAAGTATTGCAACGACCACCATTTTATTCTCTAGGATGTTAGTAAAAAAAATGTATAATGTTTGGGGGTTCTAAGTAATTTTCTAGCAAAAAAAAAATGTTTTTAACTTGTAAACACCACATCTAAAAAATTCTACTGCATTTGAAAAAATTTGACTGAATTTGAAAAAGTAAACTATATATATAACCATTTTACGAAATTCGAAATTCGTATAGAATTAAAGTGAATTTGAATAGAAAAGATTAGAATAGAATAGAAAATAATAGAAAAGAAAAGCATAGACAAGCAATAGAACAGAATAGAAAAAAATATAATATATTCTATTCTAATCTTTTCTATTTAAATTTAAATTCATTCTGTACCAAATTCCAATTTCGGAAGATGGTTTTATATATAATATTTTTTTTAATTCTGTTCTATTGTTTTTTTCTATTCTAGTCTTTTCTATTAGAATTTGATTTCATTCTATTTCTATATAACCATTTTCCGAAATTCGAATTTCGGAAGATGTTTTTTATATATATATATATATATATATATATATATATATATATATATATATATATATATATATATAATATTTTTTTCTATTCTGTTTTGAGTAGAAAGGATTAGAATAGAAAATAATAGAAAAGAATAGACTAGAAAAACAATAGAACAGAATAAAATATAATATATATATATTATATTTTATTCTATTCTGTTAGATCGTTTTTTCTAGTCTATTCCTTTCTACTCTATTCTAATCTTTTCTATTTTTTTATACGAAATTCAAATTTCGGAAGATGGTTGTATATACATATAATATTTTTAATTTTTTTCTATTCTGTTCTATTGTTTTTCTATTTTTTTCTATTCTATTCAATTCTAATCTTTTCAATTTGAATTTAGATTCATTCTATAGGAAATTTGAATTTTGGAAGATGATATATATATATATATATATATATATATATATATATATATATATATATATACATATATATATATAATATTTTTTCTATGCTGGTCTATTGTTTTTCTATGCCATTCTTTTCTATTATTTTCTATTTTATTGTAATCTTTTCTATTTGAATGTGAATTCATTCTATATGAAATTCGAATTTCGGAAAATGGTTATGTAGAAATAGAATGAAATAGAATTCTAATAGAAAAGAATAGAATAGAAAAAACAATAGAACAGAATAGAAAAAAAATATTATGTATATATATATATATATATATATATATATATATATATATATATATATATATATATATATAAAACCATTTTCCGAAATTTGAATTTGGTACAGAATGAATTCGAATTCGAATAGAAAAGATTAGAATAGAATATATTATATTTTTTTCTATTCTGTTCTATTGTTTTTCTATGCTATTCTGTCTATTATTTTCTATTCTATTCTAATCTTTTTTATTCGAATTCATTCTGTACCAAATTTGAATTTCGGAAGATGGTTTTATATATATATATTCCAATATATATATTATATTTTTTTCTGTTCTATTGTTTTTTTTTATTCTAGTCTTTTCTATTAGAATTAAATTTCATTCTATTTCTATATAACCATTTTCCGAAATTCAAATTTCGTATAGAATGAAGTTGCAATTAAATAGAAAAGATTAGAATAAAATAGAAAATAATAGAGAATAATAGCATAGAAAAACAATAGACCAGCATAGAAAACATATAATATAGATATAAATATATATATATATATATATATATATATATATATATATATATAAAACACATCTTCCAAAATTCGAATTTCGTATAGAATGAATTCGAATTCGAATAGAAAAGATTAGAATAGAATAGAAAAACAATAGAACGGAAAAAATATTATATATATAGAGATATAAATATATATCTCTAGATATATCTATTTATATATAGATATATATATCTATATATATATAAACATCTTCAGAAATTCAAATTTCGTATAACATTATTTCGAATTTGAATAGAAAACATTAGAATAGAAAAGAATAGACTAGAAAAACAATAGAAAGGAATAGAATAAAATGTATACCGTATATTATATTTTGTTCTGTTCTATTGTTTTTATAGTCGATTATTTTCTATTATTTTCTATTCTAATCTTTTCTATTCAAATTTGAATTCATTCTATAAGAAATTCAAATTTCAGAAGCCATCTTACGAAATTTGGATTCCACATAGAATGAATTCAAATTCGTATAGAAAAGTTTAGAATAGAATAGAAAAGAATAGCATAGAAAAACAATGGAACAGAATAGAGTATAGCCGCGCTGTCCCATTGATTTCAATGGGCAGGAGCGGTTTAGGAGCGGTGAATACACCGCTCCTTCACCGCTCCAAAGAAGCGGTTTGCAGGACTTTTTTCACCGTCCTTCCAGCGCACCGCTTCAGTGTGAAAGCCCTCGGGCTTTCACACTGAACAAACAGCGGAGGCTGTTTAGGGGCGGTTTGCAGGCGGTATTTTTAGCGCAATACCGCCTGCAAACCGCCTCAGTGTGAAAGGGGCCTAAGTGAAAAGAAAAATACTGTTTTGCCACAGAAGTCTCTTATCCAACAGATTCTGTATTTTTAAATATTGGGCTATTTACTCAACAAATCATTGTTGCTTTGGGTTTTTGCTGATAAGAATCTGACTAATTGACTTGAGCTTTCCAAGTGAATGATGAAAAGGGCACTATTTAAGTTTTGTTTTTTGTAGTAAACATATGAAAATGAAAACAGTACAGAAAATCAATCCCATTTTATTAGCTGCCACATCTTTTTCACTGGAATGTTGGATACTGGCATATCAAGAGACCTTCCGTTTTCTCTACGGCCTGTGTTTACTTTTTTAAAGTCTCAGTGAAAAAAATCATTACCCGATTGATGTGGTGTAATTTAGGCAGCTGAAGGGGTTACATGAATTTATGAAGCAGAGATGGGGGTGTGGGGAGATGTAACCACAAAAAGAACCATAATGGAGACCTTCTGGCTGGGTTAATATATTCTACTCTGGCATAACACTCTCCAAGCCATTACTAATACATACAGTAGTAGGCTGGGAACTCATAAATGCAATAACCACAAAATATGCCTGGTGTCCACCCTTAACCCAAACCCAGCTGATAATATATTCCTTGGAGACATACGCTGTTTGAAAATGGTGATATTTTATTGCTCATGGTGGAGGAGTATAATGTAATCGTCATGCTGGATCCCGTACTCTATCCTTCACTAAATATGATAATGATAATGCCTGCTGACATTGATAAGCAAGATTAAAAGATTGCTGACACACTTAATGAACAGATATCGAGGTTTGAGAGTATACATCTTGTAAGGTCGAAAGGTCAATAGATATGGTCAGTAATGTCTTACCATTCAGTCGTCACAGTCAGGGCCAGATTAAGAACATCATGAGGCTGGTGCTGAGGATATTGGTGGGGCTTTTTATATTAAAAAAAAAAATAAATAAATTCAAACAATTTTTTGTTATAACAAATTAAAATAAATAGAGAGGGAGGATGAGATAGAGAGAGAGAAAGGGGATGAGAGAGGGGTGAGGGGTAAGGGAGGGAGGATGAGAGAGAGAGGGTGATGAGAGAGAGAGAGAGAGAGAGAGAGAGAGAGAGAGAGGATGCGCATGAGCATGCCTGGGAGTGACAGCAATGCAGCCCGGCCAAGGCAAGTGACCGAAGGTACAGAACCCGGAAGGAAGACCAGGTGAAGATGGAAACGCCCGGGACCTGCCGGATTGGTCACAGTGCAGCGCTGGAGGGCTCAGTCTGACAGAAAAGTATACCCTAATGTGCTAATATGCTGAGCATACTAGTACATTATGGCATAACCTACCTCAGGGCCTCCAAAAAGTAGTAATGTTAGCAAAGTTTACTACCACTTTAATATCACAGGATCCCAGGAGCCTCTCATAGGGCCCCCTACTGACCCGGTGGCCCTTGGACAGTGCCCAAGTGCATAGTTGCCAACATTTCCAAAATATTTTCAGGGACACTTTTTTTTACCAGTGGTATATTTAGAGTAGCTGATATCCCCTATGTTCCTCTATACATCACAATAGTAATCACAAAATTAAATGAGTACTAATAATGGGCAGAACAAATATGAGGATTGGGAAGATTTCCTATAGTTGAACTAACAAAAGTGTGCCCATTCTAGAGCTGGTAACATTGAGGATAGTCAATATAATTTTAAAGAACTGTTTTTGTGGGTAAGAGGCATGAGGAAGGAGGAGTATGGATGGTATAAAAGTGGGAAGTATGTGCAGGTGAGGGAGAGGAATGTGGAGGGTATAACAGTGGGCACTATGTACAGGAGAGGAGTGTGGAGGGTATAACAGTGGGCACTATATACAGGAGAGGAGTGTGGAGGGTATGGCAGTGGGCACTATGTACAGGAGATAAGTGTGCAGGGTATGACAGTGGGCAGTATGTACAGCAGAGGGATGTGGAGGGTATGCCAGTGGGCAGTATGTACAGGAGAGAAGTGTGAAGGGTATGCCAGTGGGCAGTATGTACAGGAGAGGAGTGTGGAGGGGATGACAGTGGGAAGTATGTACAGGAGAGGAGTGTGGAGGGTATGATGGGGGCAATATGTACAGGAGAGGAGTGTGGAGGGTATGATGGGGACAGTATGTACAGTAGAGGAGTGTGGAAGGTACTATGGGGGCAGAATGTACAAGAAAGGAGTGTGGAGAGAAAGACAGTTGGCAGTATGTACAGAAGAGGAGTGCTGAGGGTGTGATGGGGCAGTATGTACAGGAGAGGAGTGTGGAGGGTATGATGGGGACAGTATGTACAGTAGAGGAGTGTGGAAGGTATTATGGGGGCAGAATGTACAGGAAAGGAGTGTGGAGAGAAAGGCAGTTGGCAGTATATATAGGAGAGGAGTGTGGAGGAAATGACAGTGGGCAGTAGGTACAGGAGAGGAGTGTGGAGAGTATGCCAGTGGGCAGTATGTACAGGAGAGGAGTGTGGAGGTTATGATGGGGGCAGTATGTACAAGAGAGGAGTGTGGAGGGTATGACAGTGGGTGGTATGTACAGGAGAGGAGTGTGAAGGGTATGATGGGGCAATATGTACAAGAGAGGAGTGTGGTGGTTATGACAGTGGGCGGTATGTACAGGAGAGGAGTGTGGACGGTATGAGAGTGGGCAGTATGCACAGGAGAGGAGTGTGGAGGATATGACAAGTGAGCACTATGTATAGGAGAGAAGTGTGGAGGGTATGACAGTGGGCATTATGTACAGGAGAGGAGTGTGGAGGGTATGACAGTGAGCACTATGTACAGGTGAGGAGGATGAAGGAATCTGGGAAGGAAAAATGTAAAGGTTTGCTGAAGGATGTTTAGGGACTGCGTAGTGGTTAAGCGGGCCATACGTGGTTTGAAATTAAGCCAATTAAGCAGAGACCAGCCATAGTCGATCTATGTATGGACTAGCTGGTTGTACATAATTCAATCTATTAATCGACTTGAGTAAAACCATCCTGTCAGTTTTTTCCCAAAACAACCAGTGCTGCCAGCTATCGTTAGCAACACTGATCATTGTATTCTGTGGGTAGGGAAGGCGCCCCACTGGCAGAACACAATAACACTGAGGGAGTGATTCCCCCATTCACAGATCAGCAGGTGAGAGGGTGTGTGGGGACAGGCTGGGGAGAGAGGTCTGTCAGCAGGGGGGTTTGAGGTGTCATGGAGGGATATCAATCAGCGGGTGGGGGAAGTAACTGGGAGTGATATCTTTTAGAGTAGGGTCTGTCATCTGCAGCTTGGGAAATGGTCACCTGTGATATAAGTTGAAGGAAGGTGCTAACATGGGAAGTGGCTGGGGAGTGACCTGGTTGGTGGTGAGTGTGAAATGGATGATGTGTTTCAAGTTTTTCACATTTGCGGTAATGCTTACTGCCTTCTGAAAAGTGATCTGTGGTGGATTGTTTTTCAACGAATGGTATAGCAGCAGCTGACAGGCGTTCATGAGGTGCTACTTCCACCTCCTTGTTTTTTTTTTTACATCGCTGAATGGTATTTTTACATTGTTGGACTATGCTGCTACTGTTAGCGAATTTGGCTTGCAGTTGCAGAGTGGCCCCATTGAAATCAATAGGCAAGTTTGACAGGCGGTGCTGCCTATCAAACTCTGCAGGCTGAGTTAAAGATACTGCAGCTAAAAAAATTAAAAAAAGTTGCAGCTGTGAAGTAAAACATCACAGCTACAGCATTCATACAGCCCTGTCCAAATGTATTTTTAAGATTTGGGTCAAGAACGTGGTGAGGTCAGTAGCTGGTTAGGCACTGGCTAGTATCAGAGCCAGATACACACAGGTTACATACGCCGCGATTGTTATGCCGCGTACACACGGTCGGACTTTTCGTCTACAAAAGTCCGACAGCCTGTCCGACATACTTCCGACGTACCTTCGGCGGACTTGCGGCAGACTTTCTTACGAACGGACTTGCCTACACACGACCACACAAAAGTACGACAGCCTAGTACGCGGTGACGTACACCAAGTCCGACGAGACTATAAAACGGAAGTTCAATAGCCCGTACGACACCCTTTGGGCTCCTTCTGCTAATCTCGTGTTTATCTCGTGTTAGTAGAAGTTTGGTGAGAGACGATTCGCGCTTGTGAGACTCGTATTTTTCAGTTTGTTTTAACTGTTGTTCAGTCTGTGCTTGTGAGGTTTGTATCTGCTTTTCAGTGCGTTTGGTCAGTTGGCATTGAGAAATCTTTGTTTTATTGGCCGCTCGTTCCTGATTTTCAGGTCGTTCTTCACAGGCCTTGCTGTTCTTCAGTGCGTTCTGTTTAGTGCGTTCTGACCAGCCGACCGTTTTGAAGCCATGTTACCTGTACGTACTCGTCGTCGAGCTCGTGCATTGTATGTGCTTGGTGCTGTAGTTTATTCTTCAGCCCAAGACCAGTCCATGAACAGGGCGAGGAGGAGTTCATGGACCAAGAATTGGTTGCTTCAGCGTGACCAGTTCTGTCACATGCCTTTGCTCCGTGAGATCCGTGAGAATAATCCTGAGGATTTCAGGAACTTTCTCCGGATGACGGACCCCGTTTTTGACCGTTTGTTGGCTTTGCTGACCCCCTATATCAGCAGGCAGGATACCTGCATGAGGCAAGCCATCACTCCGGAGCAGAGGCTGGTCGCTACCTTGCGGTATTTGGCCACAGGGAGAAGCCTGCAGGACCTTAAGTTCTCGACAGGCATCTCCCCCCAGGCTCTGGGGATCATTATCCCAGAGACCTGTTCTGCCATCATCCAGGTCCTGCAGAAGGACTATATTAAGGTAAGATATTTTTCTTTTATTAGCATCACATGTTCTTTTATGTAATCTTTGATAATGTAATGTATTTCTTGCTTCAAACACTACTTACCATCATTGCAATATAGTGTGAATGTCCCCTTTTTATCCTCACACATGCTGGATTTTTTTCCTGTTATTTTTTGTCATGCATGTATATTTTCCTTCAATAACCTCCCCAGCATGAAGTGATGGGAACATATACACCTAGTCTACTCATTTTGAATGTATTTTGTTTGAGTGTATTTAGTGTGCTTATAATTAGCAATTAGCTAGATTTCCCAACCCCCCCCCACCTAAACTCACTCCAAATAGTGTGCTGCTAAATAGCAATTATCTAGATTTCACAACCCCCCCCCCCCCACCCTCGTAAAAATTAGCTTGAATGTTCTGTGGTGTTGATTTGTCTAAAGCAAATATATGTTGCACTTTGCAAAATGCATGTGCACTCTACAGGTGCATTTGTTCCAGTGCTTTAGTAAATGAGCAGAAGCTCTGCTGATTTCCATCATCAAATCATATGCAAGCCTCAAAGTGTTTTCATTAATTGCCCTTGCATGTGATTGTGTACTCCTTGCAACATGAATGCCTTTTTACATTACCTCATTTACTGTAAGCTGGTTAGCAACTGCACCTGCAGAGTGCGACAATTGCAGTCTTGTAGCCTTTTTAGTCCCTAAATTCCTGCGTGTCCTAAAAGTAATCTTTTTTAGGGATTTCACAACCCCCTAAAATGTAATCAATGTTCCATCAGAGGGGGTGAGCAATCTGATAAGTGTGCCTTTCCATATTAGTTATTCCAGAAGAATTAAATTATTGAATGTTATACTGATGCTGGGGAATAATGTTTTTAATTGTCTAATTTTCTTGCAATGTTAGCTTCCAAATTAATTGATTTTGGTTTTCTTGTTTGATTCCCCAGTTTCCTTCAACGCCACAGGAATGGCAGACTGTGGCATCCCATTTTGCCAGCCGTTGGGACTTTCCCAATTGTGGAGGGGCTATAGATGGGAAACATGTCCACATTGTGCCACCACCCCATTCGGGGTCATACTATTTTAATTATAAGGGGTTCCACAGTATTGTTTTAATGGCGGTGGTGTCGGCACACTATGATTTTTTATATGTGGACGTGGGGAAGAATGGCCGGATGTCGGATGGAGGAGTATTTGCCCAGACGGAGTTCTGCCAGCGTCTCCAGAGTGGTGGCATGGGATTGCCACCTGATGCGGATAACGTGGAAGGACTCCCCTTTGTCTTCATTGCCGATGAAGCCTTCGCTCTCAGCAAGCACCTCATGAGGCCATTCCCCCAAAGAACCCTCACCCCGGAGAGGAGGGTTTTTAATTTCCGGCTGGCCAGAGCTAGAAGAGTGGTTGAGAATGCGTTTGGAATTCTGGCCAGCCGGTTCCGCCTGTTTCAAACAGCCATTAATTTGGCGGAATACAAACTTAATTTTATCATTTTATCGTGCTGCATTCTGCACAACTTTTTAAACAAACATTCTCAGAATTATATAGGCACAGTTGGGCCTGAGGCCGGACAAATAGATGCCAACCTTACGGGCCTGGATACTGTCCGTACTGGCTTGGCCCCCCAAAGTGCCCGTCAAGTTAGACAGCAATATGTTAATTATTTTATGGGTAGGGGGGCCATTGCAATGGGCCAGGATATTTAATTTTTTACAATAAAAAAAATATTGAGGAAATCTTGCATTATATTTATTGCTTGCCTTTCTTTTGGGCTGTCTCCTAGGTTATGGTCGAGCAGTTGTAGTGCCAACTGTATTTTAATTTTAAATGTCTAAATAAGCTCCATTGCCACTGTAAACAACTTTTTTACAATTATAACCAAACTGATACTGAGCCTTGAAATAACAAACCACACATTTATTTAATTCCTATAAGGAGATGTTTTTATTAATGGTTGTTATGCATTCAGTTCTGCATTTAGTATAAAATGTTCATAGACAAAAATATAATGATATCTTAATAATGTAGAAAAATATAATTATATTTAAATATTTCTACCTAATCCACAAAAAAATATTTTTGGCTTTTTGATTTTCGCAAACAGGCTTTTTTTTTTTTTTTTTTTTTTTTGGTTTTTTAAAATCAAGTTTAGTTTTTTTTTTTTTTGTTTTTTTGAAAATCAAGTTTTGTTATTTTTTTGTTTTTTTTTAAATCAAGTTTTGTTATTTTTTTGGTTTTTTTGAAAATCAAGTTTTGTTATTTTTTTGGTTTTTTTTTAAATCAAGTTTTGTTATTTTTTTGGTTTTTTTGAAAATCAAGTTTTGTTATTTTTTTGGTTTTTGGAAAATCAAGTTTTGTTATTTTATTGTTTTTTTTGAAAATCAAGTTTTGTTATTTTTTTGTTTTTTTTTAAATCAAGTTTTGTTATTTTTTTGGTTTTTTTGAAAATCAAGTTTTGTTATTTTTTTTGTGTTTTTTAAAATCAAGTTTTTTTATTTTTTTGGTTTTTTTAAAATCAAGTTTTTTTTTTTTTTTGTGGTTTTTAAAATCAAGTTTTGTTATTTTTTTGGTTTTTTTAAAATCAAGTTTTTTTTTTTTTTTTTGTGTTTTTTAAAATCAAGTTTTTTTATTTTTTTGGTTTTTTTAAAATCAAGTTTTTTTTTTTTTGTGGTTTTTGAGAAAATCAAGTTTTATTTTTTTGTGGATTTTTTAGGTATTTACGAGAAACAGCCCTCCTTTTTTCAATTAGGTTAAACAGCCATTTCTGTTCAGCCAAAAAAATAAAGATAAGGCCCAGAATGGGGTCAGCAAAACAGGAAATGAAGGACATGATTGATGTTTTGGGGTTTCAAAAAGGGCATTTAGATTCGACCCAAAACATCAATCATGTCCTTCATTTCCTGCTGCATACGATCCAGCCGATTACGCATTTCATCGATGTCCTTATTCCAGGCCATTATTTGACCAATTAGCCGTTGGGCATTTTCTGAGGTGAAATAGTCACTTCTTGTTGTACCTAAAGTGGAATGAAACCAAAAAATGTCTTTAGAAATATGCACACATACATAGTTTACCTTACCATAATAAAGCTGTTGTCTCAGACACTGACCTGGTGGGGTGCCCATGTAGCATAATTCCTCCACATCCTCGGGGGTGGCGCTGTTGCTTGAATCAAGCACAACCAGATCCCCTAAAATAGAGTAGACAAATTACATTAAACAAAAGGCAGCCATGCATAGATTACCGTAAGCTGGTGTGTCAGACACTCACCTGGTGGGGTGCCCATGTCGCCCACCTCTCCTTCCTCCACATCCTCAGTGGGACTTGGGCTGATTTCCCAATCATGTTTGGCTTGGGGTGGACTGTCTTCTTGTTGGCTGAGTGATTTTTCCCCTATGTGAAACAAAAAATTATTAATCTACTTAGCACACAGATATTTTAGTACATAGTAATTTTCCAACATTTGTAGTGAAGTGGTTTGTGTAGAGTTCCTATTTTACCTCAATATTTAAAATTATAAAGACATATCGTATAGATAGATATCTAGATATCAATATCTCAAAATATAGTTAATAATCTTTTGATCTCTCTCTCTCTCTCTCTCTATATATCTGGAACAAAATCTATAAATATCTAACTAAATGTAAAGCAAAAAAAAAAGATAACTTAAAATATTCAAAAAGAATGTTTTACATTTCTATATCTATCTACCTATCTCTATATTTCTCTCTCTCTATATATTTCTCTCTCTCTCTCTCTCTCTATATATATCTCTCTCTATATATATCTCTATATATCTATCTATATATATATGTATCTATCTATCTATCTATATATATATATATATATATATATATATATCTTTATCTATCTATATCTATATATCTATATAATAGATATATATATAGATATATATATAGATATATATATATATAGATAGATAGATAGATAGATAGATAGATAGATAGATAGATAGATAGATAGATAGATAGATAGATAGATAGATAGATAGATAGATAGATAGATAGATAGATAGATAGATAGATAGATCTATCTATAGATATGTAACGAAGTTTATTAAAAGATCGTTTAAAACGATGAACAAAAAAATCGTATAGGAAGGAAAAGCACATGGAGCAGTATACAAGGTAATAAACACAAGAGAAAAACACGACAAGTACTTACTTTTTTTAAGAACTTTCAGGATACGTCTGTATTAATCCGGCTCCCTGAGTTTCAGGTCAGACCATCTTTTTCGAAGTTGATCCTTGGAGCGCTGGACCCCAAAAGATGCCTGCAAAGTGTCCACGACCTTCGCCATTATTTTGGCCTTGCGCAAATTTGGCCGTGCGTACGGCCCATACTTCCCATCATAGTCGTCTTTGTGAAGAATGGCCACCATCTCCACCATCTCTTTAAAACTCATATTAGAGGCCTTAAATCTAGGCCTCACAGATTTTGTTGACGTTTCAGCCTCCGGGCTGTCTCCACTACCTGAGGTCGTCAACATGTCAGGTGTCTCCGCCATTATTTACTCCACTACGCGCCGTAACAAAAAATGGGCGGAGAACATGAGTTAAAATCAGGGCTGGACTGGGACAAAAATTTGGCCCTGGACTTCACCCAGACTGGCCCACTTTGACAGGTCTCTCCCATGCCGGCTTGCCACCCAAGCCCCCCCACTAGCTATTAGCCGTTCTACATTATTTCTCTTATAGGCAGTACCAGTGGGGAAGCTAGACATTATTTCACCTGGGGCAAAGAATCAGTTTGGCGCCCCCCCCAATGGAACAAGATTAGGCAGGAAAGTGAGGCCGCCCTCCTTCCAGATCGTATGATGAGCTTCTAAGTGTTGACTCCTGAGCATCATGTCTGTATTCAGGCGCGCTGCATAACTAGCCAGGGAGAGGAGGTGAGCACTGCGGGGGGGGACAGAGGACTGGAGGGAGGCAGTGGTCCACTGTCACTGAAATCGGCCCACTGAGACTGGGAAACTCCCTGTAGTCCCAATGGCCAGTACATGCCTGGTTAAAATCGAACGTCAGGGGCGGGCGACGCAGGCGGAGTTTCACACATGCGTAGTATGTAAAGAGGGCCCTTGCGCACGTGTCGTACGTACGTTCTGTGCGTCGAATTAGGGGGCGGAGAACATGAGTTAATTTCGAACGTCAGGGGCGGGCGACGCAGGCGGAGTTTCACACATGCGTAGTATGTAAAGAGGGCCCTTGCGCACGTGTCGTACGTACGTTCTGTGCGTAGGTGATAGTGGACCAGGACGTTACAAAACGAAGGTAATTTTAGATATATTTTTTTTTGGGTTTTATGGTCATGACTTTGTAGCAAGCGGCCTATATGGCTTGATAGATTGATGAGGCCTACATAGGGAGAAGATGATGAGGGGTTAGCAGAAACCTATAATAAAAGTGTTTTTTGTCTTGTGACTTCATCTTTTCCAGATATAATGAATCCCCTATTTAAGGATCCAGAGTTCCTTACAGCTTTTATTTCGAAATATCGAGAGATGAGGAATTTGTGGGAGGTGAAACACCCTCAGTATTATGCAAAGCATGTGAGGAAGTCAACGCTGGAGAGACTTCTGTCCTTTGTCCAGGCGACCAACCCGGAAGCAACAATGGAGACATTGCTCAAGAAAATTGGGGTCTTGAGGAACATGTATAAGAGGGAGCATAAGAAGATCCAGGAATCAAGGAGATCAGGAGCATCAGCAGATGATGTTTATGTACCCAGGCTGTGGTACTACAATCAACTCCGTTTTCTTGATGACCAGAATGAAGCCAGGCCATCACTTTCAACCCTTCCCTCCACCCTTCCCTCCACCCTTCCCTCCACCCCAGCAGAGGCTGATGAGGAGCAAGCTGGGTCTTCCATCCTGGATGAACCAGATATGACCATCTGGAGTCAGGTAAATTATTTTAACAAATATTTACTGTACTAATATTAATGATGTTAACTGGATGTTATAATTGTCTAAAATAATTTTGCACTCAAAATTGTGTATACATATCAATTGACAGTAGTGGCTAAATATGTTTGGCACCTGCTTGAAATAATTAGGTTGTCTGATTAGACTCTTTTATTAAAGAGATGTATTCACATTGAATTTGCTATTCATGAGAAGCAAACTGTGTGTCATTGATGAACCCAAAAAAATATACTCAAACTATTGTCCTTTTTTTATACACAGGATGAGTCCATCCAGGAGGAATGTGGGGAAAGTGGCAGGCAGGAGGAGACCGGGCCCATGGACAGCCTGGAGGAGGCCGGATTCACCATCATCCTGGAGGAGGCTGGGCCCAGTGTCAGACAGGAGGTGGCTGCTCCCAGTGAGGTGGCTGCTCCCAGTGAGGTGGCTGGGCCAAGTGAGGTGGCTGGGCCAAGTGAGGTGGCTGGGCCCAGTAGGAGCCTGACCGAATCCCAAGTGCCTCCCCTCCACCTTCCCAAAAAAAGGGCCAGGAAGGGGATGGTCACACAGGACGCATCCCTGCGCCTCATGCAAGAGGCCACCCGTTTTTTAAGGAGCCCCCCCGAAGCGGAAGAATCCTATGGCTGCTACTTAGCCAGCAGGCTTCTTCAGATGGATTGGGAGCAGAGCCTCATTTGTGAGCGCCTATTTGGGGAAACAATCCATAAGGGGCTGCAGGGCACGCTAACACAAAACACCCAACTACATGAGGCAGCCCCCCCTCCTCCTCCTCCTCCTCCTCCTCCTCCTCCTGCCACAACTGAAACACCACAGCCACAGCCTCCAAAGAAGGCTACAGGGAAGGCTGCAGGGCAGCGTGGAGGAAAGGCTGCAGGGAAGAGAAGAAAGTGATGACCTGGGTTCAGTCTGGTCTGACAGAAGACGCAGGCTGTTGTAGGACCACAGTCTGGGGACATCTAGATCATCTGCTGGTGCTGTTGATCTCTGGGATTCTTGGACCAGATTGTGCTCCCTCTTATATGGACTCCGCAAGATCCCAATTTTCTTGTACACCGACTTTTGCCAGCGTTGACTTCCTCTTTATTTTATTTTGACCATGAATAAATGGATCTTTTTTGAGTTTAGCAAAAGACTTTATGTGTTTTCTTTTAAATCATTGATTTTACACACAATGTTAAATTAACAAGGGACAACAATCTCATTGAGTTTGAAAAAAACACACCAAAAATACATTACTAATGTTAATAATGTTCAAGTGGTAAGTCTTGAAAATAAAAAAATTTACATAACCAAAAACGGTGCTTTGGGTTAACTTTATCTAAAAACTAAAAAATAATCACTATAAAAAAAAACTAGAATAGTGGGTTCTTTGTGGTAACTTTACAAACCTAAAAAAAAAAAAAAAAGGGGAAAAAGTATTATTAGTATGGAAACATTGTTTTTAAAATGCATACTATATCATTCATGAGATCAAAGAGAAAAAGAATCCAGAAATCAGTTCAGGAGAACTCTGATTATGAACAGCAAAACACCTTCGTTCTTTAGAGCATTCGTAAAGAAGAAATAAAATGCGCTGCATTCAACGATCAGAGATTTTGCAGCGTGATGAATGTGCTACCTACAATACGAACACTAGTTTTACTAGACGGAGTGCTTCCGTTTAGTTTTTGCTTATGAGCATGCGTCGTTTTTTTGTCCGTCGGACTAGCATACAGACGAGCGGACTTCGGGGTCCGTCGTAATTACGACGTAAAGATTTGAAGCATGTTTCAAATCTAAAGTCCGTCGGATTTGAGGCTAAAAAAGTCCGTTGAAAGTCCGGAGAAGCCCACTCACGATCGGATTACCAGCCAGCTTTAGTCCGTCAGCGTCCGTTGGACTTTTGTAGACGAAAAGTCCGACCGTGTGTACGCGGCATTAGAGTGAGAGCAATAATTCTAGCACTTGACCTCCTCTGTAACTCTAAACATGCAACCTGTAAAAAATTTTAAAGCGTTGCCTATGGAGATTTTTAAGTACTGAAGTTTGGCACCATTCCACAAGTGTGCACAATTTTAAATCGTGACATGTTAAGTATTTATTTACTCGGCGTAAAAAAAAATCATGCTAACTTTAGTTGTTTTTTTATTCATGAAACAGTTTCTTTCCAAAAAAAAAATATGTTAGAAAAATTGCTGCATAAATACTGTGTGACATAAAAAGTTGCAATGACCACCATTTTATTCTCTAGGGTGTCTGCTAAAACATATATATTTAATATTTGGGGGCTCTGAGTAATTTTCTAGCAAAAAATGATGATTTTTACATGTAGGAGAGAAGTGTCAGAATTGGCCTGGGTGGTAAGGGGTTAATTACCATAAGTAAGTAATATACAAATAATTATTATATATTGTTTTTAGGTAATTAAGGCACTGTGAGCTCATCCTCTGCTGCAAACAGAGTGTGCCAGCTTGTATTTAAACTGGCTACTGTATGTAGCATCTGACAGGCTGCACAAGGAGCCCCGTATCTCCAGAACCATGGGTTCTAGGAGACCCAAATTTTGACCAGTGGTGGGGTAAGTTGAGGGTCTCTACTACTCTCGAAGCTCGATCGTTTTTTTTTTTTTTGGTAATTTCTTTTTTTTTTTTTTGGGCAAATGGGCCTATCTTAAGGTAAGGGGCCTGGAGCTGCAGCTCCAATAGCCCCTATGTTAATCTGGCCTTGTCCACAGTCATTTTATGGACATAGAAGAAATATGTAAACCAATATTTTATTTGTATAATACGCCAGCGCAAACAAATAAAGGTGCAGTGAGTGTTCTGCTGCTGACACAAAACAAGGGTTCACACCTCCAGCTTTTATGGCTATATCAAATAAAAAAAAACTGTGCTGCGTAAAACCTTCTTCTATTCAAATCCACTAGCCACTGTACCTCCCATAATAATGCATATATGTATATCAATCCTTATGTGCAAAGCAATGTGTCTCCATACACAGTGCTATCATGTGCTCCAATATCTTCTATGCAACCATACACAGAAAAATAAAAAAAATCAATACAATTGCCAAACTACTAAAGCAATTATTAACTATGAAAAATGTTGTCTCTGTGCTAAAAAAGTTTATGTCAACAGGGCAGGAGACGGAGCCTAGCAGAGCAGACATGCATTGTTAGAGCTCCACACCGCTGAGGAGAGAAGAGAAGGACAAAGCGGAGCCTGCAGGCTCAAAAGGTATCCATTTGAACCTTTTTGCCCCAGGGAACAAACTGTGAAAGTTTGGGCAGGAAATATGGTACTGGGAGGAAACCGTGGCAGAAATAAAAATCACCTCACAAAGAGCTCACAGGCACTCACTGCAGCTGAAGCAGCTCCAGTCACCTCACAAGATACAGCATCAGGGCGCTCTCACAGACAGAAAATGTCACAGCAAGACTCTCCATTTGAGTCAGATACAGAACAAATCCTCTCACAAACTTCTCCACAAGCCTCCTCAGCATCCCCAGTAATATTATTACAATTTGAAAAGATGCTTCATAAGGCTTTAAAACAAACCTCAGACCAAATAACAAAAAGCCTAACCAAAGAAATAAGAGAGCTGGGAAACCGCACCGCAGCCTTAGAAATAAAAATGGATGAAATTGAAATTACAACCCAAGAAAATATAACAGAATTGGAACAATTAAAAAAAGAGAATTTAATACTTCAAACTAAGCTCGAAGATTACGAAAATAGAGCCAGACGTTCAAACTTACGCATAAGGGGAATACCTGAAACTGTGACAGACCTGCAATCTACTATTACTGCTCTATTACAAGAACTAAAGCCAGCTATCCCTATTGAATGTTTAGAACTGGACAGAGTACACAGAGCCCTCACAGCCAAAAAGAAAGATGGACCCCCACGTGATATAATCACAAAATTTCATTATTACAGAACGAAAGAACAAATACTAATTGCTGCAAGAGAAAAAAAGGAACTTAATTTTCAAGGACACAATTATCAAATTTTTGCTGACCTATCCCAACTTACTATTACTAAAAGACGATCCATGAAACCCCAACTAATGGAACTGCAACGCCACAACATTATGTATCAATGGGGCTTCCCCTTTTCAGTCAGATTTAACTACCAAGGTACAATTTACAGAAGCAGATCAGCAGATGAACTACAACAAACCCTTTTAAAATTAAATCTGACAGAACCCACAAGCAGCAACACTCCCACACGCAGAAGAATGGCATCATTTTCACCTTCAGGCAGCACCCAGAAAATTTCAGAACAAAATGGGAATCATCATTCTCACAAAAGAGGCCGTTATGCCACATCATCCATGGACCAAGAAGATTCAATGGACTGACATCCTAATTCCTGATATCTCTTCATTTATTATACTAAGAGATGGTTCTCTATAAAAAAACCTATATTTATAACTGAATGTAACTGCATTCTGATAGTCACACACTGTGTGGGATCATGTTACATTCCAGTTATATTTCTTATTACTTCTGATTCATATAGCCTTAGCATATATAAGTGAAATAAGGAAATTCTTGTTCAGTTATATATTATCAGGTAATAACAATAGATTTATTACTTTTTAGGACAAATATGTTCAATAATCCAGAAGTAATGGAAGCTTTTTCTTTCTTTTCTTAAAACAAATATATTATTACCTAACTAGTTTCTAGAATTATGTTTTTGTTTATTCTAATCTGAAGCAATACAACCTCAATTTTATGAGTTAACATATCTAAACAGTTACGTATGAATAAAATATGTAATTGTTTACTCTAAAAGGGTTAAAATCCCAAAATAATTCAAACTATCTTCATCAATACCAAAGTTATTAACAGTACCTTTCTAACTGAATTATTTAGCCTAGGGCAAGACTAACCATATACAACCACCCTGGAATAAATCATTTCAACAAAAACTATATTCTGCACTCCAATTAATGAAACATCATTTTGATGTCTTTTGACATAGCACTTCTCTCCTGTAAGCGGAAGATCCGTGTACCCCCATTAGCCCTCCTCATTCTCCCAACCATATTATGTGGGAGTGTGACGAAGGCACTTATTCCCCTGAGAGAGATATTTATTCTCTTTCACGGGTAAATTGTGATTACTTGCAAAAAATAATTTATACAATGTATCATCTAATCTCATATGTTTTTTGTTTACTCTTTACTCCAGAATTCACTGGTTTCTTTTCTATCTATTCATCTCTTCAGTCCACACAGGTTGATCTGCGCAGTCAGCTCTGCATAACAAAAAGTAAGTCAAAACTATTTGATCTATTGCCATGGCACCACTGAATATACTTTCCCTGAATGTTCAGGGAATAAATGTCCCTCAAAAAAGGACCAAAGCCTTCCGTACTTTCCATAACAAGAAGGCTCACATAGTATGCCTCCAAGAAACACACTTCACCAAAGATTCTACTCCAAAATATATTTCTCCTTTTTATCAACAAATTTACACGGCTTCTGCCTGTACCAAGCAAAGGGGAACTCTAATTGCATTTCACCGATCCACACCATTCACCTTATCATCAGAAATTAAAGACCCAGAAGGTAGATACCTGATACTCATGGGTTATATAATGGATACAGCAATCACTGTGATTTCCTACTATGCTCCTAACAAACAACCTACACTATTCCTCTCACATATATTACAAGTGATTAATACACACAAAATAGGAACAGTGATAATGTGTGGGGATTCGAACCAGGTCCTCCTCCCATTTCTAGATAAATCACCTTTTACACCATCCAAAATAACCTCTAGATTACCTTTTTCTCAACTTCTTTCCAAATATAATCTGGTAGATTCATGGAGAGAAAGTAACCCAATGAAAAAGAAATTCACTTATTTCTCGCACCCTCATCAAACCTTCACCAGAATAGATCACATTTTTCTAACAATAGGAATGATACCAGAAATTATTGCATCAGATATAATTCCGATTCCGTGGTCTGACCATAATGCAGTATACACTACTATAGCCTCAGCCATACCAAAAGCGCATGACCCAACGTGGAACTTACCGGACATAATGCTCAAACACCCACTACATCAGATGGCCATTGAACAAGCTTTAAAGGAATACATATCAATTAATAATACAACAGACATCTCCCCAATAACACTGTGGGAAGCTCATAAGCCTGTCTTGCGTGGTACAATACAAAGACAAATGGCACTATTTAAACGGGAACGCAAAAATCTAGCAAAAAAACTAGAACTCAGTTTTAATGCAGCCTACATATCATTTCAAGATAATCCATCTCAGAGTACAAAATCTCATCTGGAAAAATCTAGATTGGAATACGATCTATTTCTCACTGAGTCAGTTGATAAATCCCTCAAACGCTCCAAACACAATTTCTACATGAATACAAACAAACCAGGTACATATTTGGCTCGGGCATTAAATTCAACTAACAAATCTTTCAAACCAATACGTTTGAAATTATCAAAAAATGTTTACACTTGTAATCCAGTTAAAATAGTCCATAAATTTCACTCACATCTCGCAACTTTATACAAGACAAACAATGAATTTAATCCTACAGAGGCTGAATCCTTCTTCTCAAAAATAACCTTACCTGAGTTATCTCAGAATCAAAAAAGCAGTTTGGATGAGCCTATAACTATAGATGAAGTTGCTAACGCCATAAAAGACCTAAAACTTAACAAAAGACCAGGCCCAGACGGCTACTCGGCTTTATACTATAAAATATTCTCAGAAATACTCTCTCCCATTCTCACTGAAACTTTTAACAAACTTCTAGATGGACATTCTTTTCGGCAAGAAACACTAATGGCAATTGTTTGTATGATCCCAAAACCCCTATCTGATGATACTTCCTGTGTGAATTATCGGCCTATCTCTCTGTTAAACCTCGATATTAAATTATTAGCAAAAATAATAGCAAAACGCCTCAATAGCATTATAGGAAAATTAATACATAGAGATCAAGTAGGCTTCATGCCAAATAGACAGGCAGGCGATAATATACGCAGGGCAGTGTTATTGGCACATATTGCTAAAAAACGGAAAATCCCTTTATGTTTTCTATCTCTCGATATTAAGAGGGCATTTGACACAGTATCCTGGCAATATATGCAATATTCATTACAAAAATTGGGTTTTGGACCCCACTTTTTAACATGGATCAAAGCATTATATAATAAACCCAAAGCCTATATAAAATATGCTGGATACAAATCTGAAGCCTTTAATATCGAAAGAGGTACCCGACAGGGTTGCCCATTATCTCCCTTATTATTTGCCCTTATACTCGAACCCATGGCCCAATACATCAGAACAAACCAAACTATAACTGGCATTGAAGTAGGAGGTATTACACACAAATTATGTATATTTGCAGACGATATATTACTTTTTCTATCATCACCACAGGTCTCTGGTCCTAACTTAATACCAGCTCTTGATGGGTTTGCAGCCCTATCCGGCCTTATGATTAATCCTAAGAAATGCCTAGTGCTTAATATTTCACTCACAAACATGGAATTGATCCCGGCTAGGGCTGCACTCCCATTCACATGGGCAGAAAAATCAATCCCATATCTTGGAATTCATTTAACAGCATCTCATTCTGACTTATTCTCAACCAATTATCCTCCTGTATTAAGACAGATCACAAATCTAATAAAACAATGGTCGCAACTTCCTTTATCCTGGATAGGGAAGATTAATGCAATCAAAATGACTATTCTACCCAAATTGCTTTATCTATTCAGAGTCCTCCCTATTCCAATTCCTTCCTATTTTTTGAGAATAGTACAAAAAAGAGCAACTTCGTTTATATGGGGCTCTTCTAAACCACGTATACCTATACACACACTACATCTTCCCAAAAATAAAGGAGGCCTGGGATACCCTAATTTTACTAACTACTACAGAGCAGCACATTTGGCCAGTCTGTCCAAATACCATGCAAAACAGGAAATCCCATTATGGGTATTTATAGAGGCTTCAGAAAATGACCCTCTATTAATATCAAATTTATTATGGCTTGATCCTAAAGACCGCTTTAAAATTCATAATCCCATAACTAAACACTTCTTATCTCTCTGGGATAAACTAAAAACCAAATATCAGTTACAATCTTCACACAATCCTCTCCTTTCTTTTATCAGAAATCCAGCCTTTTATCCGGCATGGATCTACCCAAATTCTTTTAAAGCTTGGACAACATCAGGCATTCAGACACTAAATGACTTCATAGCATCTAAATCATTCCTTTCATTCCCATCGCTTAGAGAAAAATATGATCTACCAAACTCTGAGATATTTAGATATCTCCAAATCAAAAATTTCTATACACCATTCCTAAAGGGGGATACACCATTATCCCAATTATCCATTTTTGAATCAATCTGTACAAAAGATCCATTTGCTAAAGGTACAATTTCATCACTTTATAATCAATTATATGGAGTAGCAAATCTTAATAGACCCTCTTACGTTCAGAGGTGGGAGGAGGACCTGGGACGAACTTTAGAAGACACGGACTGGTCTGACATATGGCTCACATCTAAGTCATCTTCACCCAACATCTTAGCACTGGAGACAAATTATAAAGTCCTAACTCGCTGGTACCTTGTACCCGCTAGAGTGGCAAAATATTCACCTAATACCTCAGCTCTTTGTTTTCGAGGATGCCCAGAAATAGGCACATATTTACACATATGGTGGACATGCCCAGTAATCCAAACCTTCTGGAAGGAAGTCTTCGTGATTGCATCTAAAATATTTAAAAAAATAATACAACCAGATCCATATTTAACTTTACTTAATCTAAAACCGGAATGGTTAACACTCTCTCAATTCAAACTTATGATCCAACTAATAACGGCTGCAAAACAAACAGTGGCCAAGGCATGGAAATCTCCTACATTGGTACTAGCAGAAACAATTCACAGAATGAATAATACAATGTCCCATGCTAAGATGGTAGCCATCGATCAAAATCAAATTCCAAAATTTGAAAAACTTTGGCATCCTTGGATAAAACAACAGTTCCTGTCAAACTTCAATGACTCTGTCCTGTTGCCATGGTAACAGATTAAATGACTTACAGAGACACCC
The DNA here is from genome assembly GCF_042186555.1 of Aquarana catesbeiana. Lineage (NCBI taxonomy): Eukaryota > Metazoa > Chordata > Amphibia > Anura > Ranidae > Aquarana > Aquarana catesbeiana. The sequence goes on from NC_133329.1 coordinate 291,389,247, forward strand.
ATTCTAAGGCTTCAAAGAGAACTAAAAAGAATAATAAACTGACGAGCGGGACAACCTTGTGGACCATACCTCTACCTTTCAACCCTTTTTCTTCTTTCTCTTTCCTTTTCTCCACCTTATGATTAAAGCTCATTATCAGAATTTATTTGACCTATATACACTCTACTTGTAAACAATATGTACAGTAGGTATAAATCATTTAAATACCTACAAAAGTAACTAAGGAAATGATATATATCTTTAATTTAGGTTTACGTGAACCCAATGTTTAATATTTGAAATTTCATGATATTTACCTATATAAACCCTACTGTAAAACAATGAGCTTACTTTATAGATCCTTGTAAACTTACTTTATGTATCTTTATAACATTGTATACTCAATAAACTTCTTTTGACAAGGAAAAAAGTTTATGTCAAAGAACTTGATTCATAAATGTATATTTTCTCTAGTGCTTCCAGTCTCTAGTGTGCTTTCCCTGTATATGTGTCTTATAATATATTGGATAAAAATATTTTCACCAGTGAGAAATTAAATTATCCATGTGCTGAGTTGCTGATACATGTAGTGCTGCTCTCCCACCACCAACTTCACACCGCTCTCACCATGTGAAGTGGATCCAATGTTAATCAGGTCTAAACATTAATTCTCATAATGCTCCTCTGTAGATCTCCTTCATTTGCAATCCAGGTGGTTGGATACCAATTCATTGCCACCCTTCCTCATCCGGGCAAATCCTCGCATTCAGTTTAAAAGAAAACCGCCTGTCTGTGCGTTTAAGCTTGCAGCCTCTATTTACTCCTATGTACCTCCAACAAAATGTCATTCAGCTCACTTCCTGTAGCGGCATGATGTCATTGGCTCCTCCTCCTAGTATGTCACTATGTAACGTGTATTTCAGTTTTTTTTTATTTGATATGTAAATCAATATTGTGATAAATAAATATGCATAGGGTATTGAACTTTATTATGAAGTCTTTATCTAAAGTCTCTTTAACCCCTTTACTATCACCCAACACATATGTGCAGTGGCAAAAGGGTGGGCTTTAAGGCCCACATGCTGCACATATACATAGCTGGGTGATTGATTCGTTTAGAGCGTGCTCACTGGGCATTCTCAGCACAAAGACCGAGCTGTCCAAGACAGCTTTTGGTTTAGGGTAAAGATTGGTAGCCTGGGTTGGTGGGAAAAGGTAACCTTTAAAGAAACAATATAAACAAAGGTGCACTTTAGGTTTAAAAAAATGTAAGATTCTCATTGTCAATCAAAATGGTTCCTGTAACTACTGTAACTACTGTAACTACTAGGAAAACCTCAGGTAGCTTGGGTCTTCCAGATATAAAAAAAATACTATTACGCTTCACTACTAGACCAAATGGAATATTGGTTTACCTCCCCAGAAGACAAACTATGCATTACCATATTCTACAAAAAAAAAAAAAATTATACTAATCATACCGAACCTTTATAGCGTTAAAGCAATGCTGATAGCATGGAAACATATCCTATCCAAAACAAAAGATAATGTTGCACATATCAAAGTTGCAATGCGGACAAGAGTTTTAGATTATTGTAAGATTCGAATGTCAGCTGGAGAATGGATTACTAAAGGCTACCATGTATATAGGTGACTACCTATCCACGTTAAGAATATAGCGATTAGTAAAATAAACAATTGTACCCGACTGAAAGATCTTGACCCTAATGAGTATACTGATATCCTCACTGAAATATGACAGTACATTACACTCCAAAAATATCAGATGAAGAAAGGGATTGCTTTATTCTGGAACCTTCTAGCATCCCCTCCTACAGAATATAAAAAATCCCAATATGACCAAATGGGAAAAGGATCATTCTCTCAATTTCACAAAGGAACAATGGAAGAATGCTTTATTAACTACTTTAGTCCCGGAAGAATTTACCCCCTTCCTGACCAGGCTATTTCTTTGCGATACGGCACTGCGTTGCTTTAACTGATAATTGCGTGGTCGTGCGAGGCTGTACCCAAACAAAATTAACGTCCTTTTTTTCCCACAAATAGAGCTTTCTTTTGGTGGTATCTGATTACCTCTGCTGGTTTTTGTTTTTTTTTGCGCTATAAACAAAAAAACAGCAACAATTTTGAAAAAAAAACACAATGGGGGTGATTTACGAAAGCCGTGCGCCATCAGTAGAGGTGCATGGCGAGGCGCAAAGCACATTTCCATATTTACGAAATGGTGCACCGGTAACAGAGGGAAAATCCCCCATTTACTATAGCGATCTCGGCACACGGGAGAATGCAATCTGTGTGCACTATGGCACTATGGTCAATTCAATATTCACAGAAAATGAAGGTGTCAATATTATGGGGTGATGTGAGGAAGTTTAGTAACAACTGTCCAAGTAATAAATATGTCCAAAATAGAGCAAAAGAGAAAGTAACTTTTTCAGAGAAAGCCTGCAAGTACGTTTAGAACTGCGTGAGATCAATGTAAGCAGTGTGCAAGCGCTTACGTAAGTTCGTTCACATGAATTTGTTCACTTCGCATCCAAAATCTTAGTAAGCTTAATAAGCAACATATATGCAATTGCATGGGTTGAACGGGCACACCTATAAACTTGACAATCTTTTTTTACGCTGGTTCACTTTTAAGGAGATTTGCACACAGGTCATGTTAGCAAGTTATGTTGCCAACATGTGACATGCACCTTGTTAAAATTATGTAAAAAGACTCTCGCTCCTCTAGCTCCTCCTAAAAGGGCATTTAACCTTCCCCCTCTAATGCACATGATTTCCTGGGGCTAGCTTTTGATTTTAAAGGGGAACGCCACACTCCATTCTCCAATGCTTTTGTCTCCCCCTCTAATCCCTTGGATTTCCATGGACTAGTTTTTGCTTTTAAAGGGGAACGCCACACTCCATTCTCCAATGCTTTTGTCTCCCCCTCTAATCCCTTGGATTTCCATGGACTAGTTTTTGCTTTTAAAGGGGAACTCCACACTCCATTCTCCAATGCTCCTGTCTCCCCTCTCTAACCCCTTGGATTTCCATAAGCTAGCTTTTGTTTTTAAAGGGGAACTCCACACCCCAGTCCATTCTCAAAGGGCTGTGAGCTTCCTTCACCAATCCAAACCACATCCTTTTTCAGAGCATACAGGGCCAGCTAGGAAAGGGACGGGAAGAGCGATCGGCCAACCCCCTCCTGAATCATACAAGGCCACATGCACTCAACATAGGTGGCTGTCTTCGGGGCATGTTGGGCTCAGCCCAATACCAACCACAAAGCACCTTGTACGTACCCACTAGTTTGTAAAGCCCCTGTCTGCAGCCCCCCACAACCCCAGCCTAGGGTTGTGTGGAAGAGGCCCTTGTCCCCCTGAATATAGGAACAAGGTAGTTGACTTTTGGGGTGCCCAAGCCCCTCTTGCCCCCAAGAATCCACCCCCCCTTTCATGGGCTCGCTTGCTGTGTGTTTGGCTAGGGGTTTGTTAGTGTGTGGGAGGGGCACAATATTTTTTTAGTTTGGGGTGGTGATTTTCACGTGGAGGTTCTCATTTTAAGCCTTAACAGACCCAAATGGCCTTGTATGTATTGGGGGGCGGGCTATTTTTTGTTTTGGGTTAAAATCTTGCAGCTGCAACGTAGATTTGTAGGTTTTCTCTGAAGCCATACATCTTTGAAGCAGCATTTTGGATACATGCTACAGATGCACCACTTTACAGGCAGAGTAAGCCCCCCCCCCCCCCCCCCCAAGTTACTAGCTTTTAAGCAATTTTGTATTTTTAAAGGTACTTCTCCTTGTTTCGTTTTTGGGGTTGTCCAAATTGGTGACATTGATATATGTCCCGCAGGGTGGGACCTGGGCTCCCATACCCATTTTAAGGCCAATAACTAGAATATAAGCCAGCCAAGTGGGGACTAGCACAATTAGCAAGTCAGTTCCCATAGACTGCAATGGTATTTGTTGTATAACTTTTGCCCATGTTAGGCTCTTTGTTTGCCCCCCTGGACCGGGGGATGTTTGTTCCATCTGTGATTTTGTAGCATGCTGGATAATGTGCTTAATTTTGGACGGGAGGGGTGGCATATTTTGTGCTAGCTGCATTTGGTGTGTGAAATCCATTTGGATTGTTCTGGGCATGCTCAGGGACTTTGTTTTTTTGCTGTGGCTTTTGGTGTGTGAAATGCATTTGGGTTGGTCTGGGCATGCTCAGGGACCTTGTTTTTTTGTGCTTTTTGCATGTGAACAGGGCATGCTCAGAGAGTGTGTTTTGTGGGTTAGTAATTTAAGGACATCCTTAACAGGTGTACCCACTTTGAAGTTCTGTCTCTACATTGGGTGAACTTGCATTTTGTGTGTTTCATGGACTGTGCATGTGTTTTCAATTGCCTCATTAGCACACAAAAATGTTATATAGAGCTTGCAGATAGCCTTCTTTACCCTGCCCTGAAAGAGGCAAGATTGCTTGATGATGTGTGTGACAAGAGAGTACATTTGGGTGTCCATGTAGACATGTAACACATGTATTTTCACTTTGTATCTTGTTTGTTATGTCTTTGTAAAACAGATGTATTTTAGAGCAAGTATTTTTTACTTTTCTTTTTTTGGGGGAGAAATTTTTTTTCTGTCCCCTAGATGTTTTATATTGGTTTTATATTGGTTATTTGTACCTGTGTTGTTAAATTTACATGCAAAATGTGTAATTTACTTAAGACAATCATATGTGCTGTGCAGGCTCCATCTAGCATTCCTTTTTGGTATTGCTGCAGTTCTGTTTATCTGTTTATTTGTATGTGTAATTGAGGAAGTTGTCAGCAAGCAGGGAATTCTGCTTGGAATCTTGACAGGAAGTGAACCATCCACTATTCCTTTCAACACATTGCAGGAAGCCATACATGTCTTTCTCAATCTATCGTCATCACCCCTTAGAGAACTTAAAAAGTACGTTTTTATTATTTCATCTTGTACTGTATATCGTTGTTTATGCAATGTATGCTGTATTGTATGCAATATTATACTTATTGAGGTCTAATTCTGTTATTTTGTAGTTTCACCTGGCTTGTTCTAATAAAACTGAGATCAAAGAAATATGGTATCTACAGTTATTGGGATTAGGTTTAGCTAGCTGTCCCAGAGTCAGAACAGTGACATTTTTAAGCTGACCTCTAAAGGGAAGATAAACCGACTTTGGAAGTCTGTACAGCCCGGGGCTACGCAGTATCCATGCAGTCAGAAGCCTGTGGTACAGGCCTGTGGCAGGCGAAGCAAGCAGCCACGCTACACAGAGACGCGCTCTGTCAAGCAGCAACAACAGCAGAACGGTCTCTATACAGCAAGACAGCTTCTTCCCTGCAGCCATGTCTAACAGTGGGATATCTTCTTACAAAACACGTGCACGAGCAAGCTCATCTAAGACATCTGTCGCAAATGCAGCAGCTATCGCCCGTTCAAAAGCCGAAGCAGAAAAAGCCAGGGCTGCATTGGCAGACCAAGAGTTGCAGATGAAAAAAGAAAAGGCCCACCTTGATGCAGAAAAGATGAGACAGGAGCAAGAGAGAGAGAAGGAAAGAGTACGCTTGGAGCAAGAAAGAGTACGCATGGAACAAGACAGAGAGAGAGAGAGATGGAAAGAATACGCCTGGAGGAAAAGCTAGCCCAGCAGGAAGCATCTCTGAAATTGCAGCAAGCTATCTTAGAAGCTAACATGGAGGAGCTGGCAGTAGAAAGAGACGCTGCCACCGCCATTGCAGAAGCTTTAGAAGCAGCTGTCTACGATGAACCAAGACTAGGCAGCAGCATACCGGGTCTAGAAGAGGACCAACAAGATTCTTCGCAACGCACGTCAGATTTTGTCTACCAGCACTGTGACCCAAGCAGCATCCCACAACAAGAAATTAAACATGACGTCAGTGAGTCACATCAAATGAAGCAACAACAAGATGACCTGGGACCCCAGTGCTACAAGCAAGAAAAATCTGACAGAGTTCTAGACTTTCCAGTTCCAACCAAACCTTCTACTCCACAAGGTACCCAGCCTTCATACAAGCATCAAACACCAGTCTTCACTCCAAAGGTGTATGCAACGAGCCGGTACGAACTGCCTACCTTATGCAAGTTTGAACCCAGTGCGCCAAAAGAAGAGACTTCTACCAGGTATGCCTTTACACCGCACCACAATACATCAGCAGCCTACCCCAATGCCAATCAGGCTACTGTAGACTTTGCCAAGTTCCTGGCCAAAAGAGAGTTAGTTACCCAAGGAGTTCTCAAATTTAGTGATCGCCCTCAACAATACAGGGTGTGGCGATCCGCTTTCCACAGTGTCATTCAAGGTCTAGATCTATCCTGCAGGGAACAGATAGAACTTGGCAATGATTCTGCTGAACATGCCGAAAGGATCAGAGACATTAATATAAACCACCCTGAGATAGGCCTTACAAACATCTGGAAAAGACTGGATAGATGTTATGGCTCACCAGAGGCTATAGAAAGTACACTGTTTAAAAGAATAGAATATTTCCCAAAAATACCTAGCAGAGGTTACCAAAGACTCAGAGAATTCAGTGACCTGTGTATGGAGTTACAAGTGGCTAAAGCAGAAGGAGACTTATCTGGCCTTTCTTATCTTGACTCTGCTAGAGGTATTAACTCCTTAGCATAAAAACTTCCTTATGAGTTACACGAAAGATGGATTACTCATGGCTGTAACTACAAACAAAAACACAATGTGCCTTTTTCCACCCTTTAGTGAGTTTGTGGACTTTGTAGACAGACAAGCAGGAATGAAAGATGACCCCAGCATCATTTTTCATTTTTCCAGTGTCGTATACCACTTCTTCTGGCCCTAAACAACTCAGAGCTCCAGTAGCAGTGCATAGAACTAACATTTCTTCCCACAGATTTGCAGAGTCTCAGCCAGAGGATCAAGACAGTGACCCTAGTAAGTTCTGCCCTCTACATAAGATGCCACATCCTCTTCTGGAATGCAGAGCCTTCAGGACAAAGACCATCCAGGATCGCAATGCTTTCCTCAAAGAGAACAACATCTGTTACAAGTGCTGCTCTACGTCCACACATTTCGCAAAGGACTGTAAGGTCAGTGTCAAATGTACAGAATGTGACAGCACAGAGCACAACACAGCTCTACACCCAAGGCATACTCCAAGAACTTTCCCACTTGTTCATAGGGACAAGGAGCAAGGAGGGGAGACCAAAGACTCTAGCACAGACGCCATAGCAATCACTTCACAGTGTACTGAAGTCTGCAAAGGAAGTACAGGTGGCAGATCCTGTCTAAAATCTGTCTCCTGAGAGTTTACCCAAAAGGACGCAGGGACAAAGCAGTCAAGCTCTATGTCATCTTGGATGATCAGAGTAATAAGTCACTAGCTAGATCTGTGTTTTTGACATTCTAAACATTAAAGGCTCCAGCAGTCCTTACACCCTTAGGACTTGTGCAGGTACAGTGGAAACAGCGGGGAGAAGAGCTGACGGCCTACAAATTGAATCTATGGATGGTAAGACATGCCTACCCTTACCGACCATAATAGAGTGCAACCAGATACCAGACAACAGATCAGAGATTCCCACACCAGACGCAGCAGCTCACCAGACTCACTTGAACCACATAGCACATCTCATACCAGAACTAGATGATCAGGCTCAGATAATCTTACTCCTAGGAAGGGATATCTTGCAAGTCCACAAAGTAAGAAAACTGATCAACAGTCCTAAAAATGCCCCATATGCCCAAAAACTGGATCTCAGGTGGGCCATTATAGGTGATGTTTGCCTGGGAGGTGCACACAAACCGGCATCTGTTAATAACCTACTCACTAGTACCCTCGAGAATGGTCGTCCTACTCTTTTCCAACCCTGTCAAAATCACATCCTCATAAAGGAGCTACCACACAACAACCCTGTACCGCTTCCCTTCCTAAGTTCCCTCTGTGACAGCAATACCTATGACAACAACCAAAGCGACTTAGGAAGCACAGTGTTCCAGAGAACAAAGGAAGATAACCAGGTAACAATGTCCATTGAGGATAGGCTCTTCTTGAAAGTTATTGAAAGGAGTATGGAGAAAGACGGGACTAATAGCTGGGTTGCACCTCTTCCCTTTAGACCACAAAGACGACGTTTGCCTAACAACAGAAAACTAGCATATAAAGTCTCACTTCCCTAAGACACAATCTTCAAAGGAAACCAGAGATGAAAGAACATTTCTTTTCCTTCATGGAGAAAATATTCCAGAATGGTCATGCTGAGATAGCCCCAAACCTCAAAGACTCAAAGGAATGCTGGTACTTACCTATATTTGGGGTCTATCACCCTAAGAAGCCAGGACAGATTAGAGTGGTGTTCGATACCAGCGCCAAACATGAGGGTGTCTCTCTAAATGATCTCCTTCTCTCTGGCCCTGACCTTAACAACAGACTATTAGGAGTAATTCTTCACTTTCGCAAGGATTCAGTCGCATTTATGGCAGACATACAGCAAATGTTTTATTGCTTTCTTGTTAAAGAAGAACACCAAAACTTTCTGAGGTTTCTCTGGTTCAGGGACAACAACCCCTCTGGAGACATCACAGAATACCGCATGAGGGTGCACATATTTGGCAACAGTCCTTCCCCTGCAGTTGCTATATATGGCCTCAGACACTCTGCTAGAGTGGGGGAGTTAGAGTATGGGTCAGATGTCAGACAGTTTGTGGACAAGGATTTCTATGTAGACGATTGCTTGAAATCACTACCCACAAATGGTTGCTTCTTCCAACTTAAGACTCCACAAGATTGCTTCCAACAGTAGAGAAGTTTTAGAAACCTTTCCTGTCCAAGATCATTCTAATGAGTTAAAGGACTTAGATCTAGGCACAGACTCACTTCCCATGCAACGCAGCCTTGGTTTGCTTTGGGACTTAGGATCTGACACGTTTACTTTCCAATTAAACACAGAAGAAAAACCCTTTACCCGTAGAGGTGTCCTGGCTACCATAAACAGCCTGTATGATCCCTTAGGCTTTGCAGCACCTGTCACCATCCAGGGTAAAGCACTACTGAGAGACTTAGCCTGTGAGTCGCTATATTGGGACCACCCTCTCCCCACCGACAAGAAGAACCTATGGCTAGAGTGGAAGGATTTACTAACAGCTCTATCCAACCTTAAAATTCCCTGAACATATGCTCCTCAGTCATCTGCAGATGTTCAGATGCAAAGACTTTGTGTGCTTTTGGATGCTTCTGTTAAAGCAGTTGCTGCTGTAGCTTACCTGAAAACCATAGATACTAAAGGACAATGCCACATAGGGTTCGTACTGGGGAAAGCAAAACTTGCACCACTTCCCAAACACACCATACCCAGGCTGGAACTTTGTGCTGCAGTATTCGCCACAGAGTTAGCTGAACTAATTGCAATCAGAGGCCCAGTTTAACTTTGTAGGAGCAGTAAAAGAACTTCAAATTCCTTCTAACTTGGACGTTCTCAGAATAGAAAGATACTTGAGTGAACAAGACTGCATGCGGATCTTCAACCCATCTCACTCTTCTCACATGGGAGGTGTTTGGAAATAGATGATAGGCATAGCCTGCAGAATTCTTGACTCTATCTTCCTACAAGTAGGAACTGCAAGGCTTACTCACGAATGTTTAGTGACATTTACAGCCATCATTAACGCCAGACCTTTGACATCCATTTCAAGTGACTCTGAACATCCAGTGGTCCTCACACCTGCCATGTTACTCACGCAAAAGACTAGACTTGTCGGTTCTCCAGCTGGAACGTTTTGTGAGAAGGACCTTGACAAACGTCAATGGAGACAAGTACAAACCCTTGCCAATACCTTCTGGAACCGGTGGAGGGAACAATATATATCTACTGTACAAGTAAGAAGAAAGTGGCACACTGAAAAGCCTAATCTTAAACCTGGTGATGTTGTGCTCATGAACGATTGCCAGACACTAAGGAATATGTGGACTTTAGGTCTGATCACCAAAGTACAACCAAGCAAGGATAATCGTGTCCGTAAGGTCAAGGTTAAGATCTTTCAACAGAATGAGGCTAAAATATTCTTGAGACCAGTGACTGAACTTATTCTGTTGCTTTCTACAGAGGACTCTGTTAGTGACATCACTTGATGTCAGGCGGGGAGTGTTCTGTCCACCAGATGTTTTATATTGGTTATTTGTACTTGTGTTGTTAAATTTACATGCAAAATGTGTAATTTACTTAAGACAATCATATGTGGTGTGCAGGCTCCATCTAGCATTCCTTTTTGGTATTGCTGTAGTTCTGTTTATCTGTTTATTTGTATGTGTAATTGAGGAAGTTGTCAGCAAGCAGGGAATTCTGGGTGGAATCTTGTCAGGAAGTGAACCATCCACTATTCCTTTCAACACATGGCAGGAAGCAAGACATGCCTTTCTCAATCTATCGTCATCACCCCTTTGAGAACTTAAAAAGTACGTTTTTATTATCTCATCTTGTACTGTATATCGTTGTTTATGCAATGTATTCTGTATCATATGCAATATTATACTTATTGAGGTCTATTTCTGTTATTTTGTAGTTTCACGTGGCTTGTTCTAATCAAACTGAGATCAAAAAAATATGGTATCTACAGTTATTGGAATGAGAAGGTTTAGCTAGCTGTCCCAGAGACAGAACATTTTTCACTGAAATATTTTTGATGTTGTCAATGTTTGTTGTTCGTAGGTTGTTAGTTTCACTTTGATTTAATTGTCTGTGCTGCATTATTTTACAAAATCTTCCTAAAGATGTTGTGACTAATAAATGTTTAAATCCTTAAGACTGTCCGTTTGTGGGCGCACTCCTTTTAACTCTTGTTCATTTCCTCTGCAAAATGGTCAGACCTCAAAACCATATTCTGTTAGTGTCTCAAATTAACATACATGTGTTTTTTGCTTTTCTTGCTCTTTTCTGAGTCCTTTTTTGTTGACCAATAAAATTTGTAGCACATTTTTATGTTTTATGTGTTTTGTTAATAACTTGTTTTGCAGACTCATGCTCAATCCAAGTAAATGCATTTTACACCCCCCCCCCCCAAACAATTTTCATGCAACAGATATCCCAGCTGCAGCTTAACTAGGCTGATTGGCATGGCAAAACAAATAAAGGTGTGATTTGTCTAAGAGCTACTTTCCTGGTGCCTTCATGGTAGCATATGCATGAGTATGCTGCCATGGATAGGCACCAGGAAAGGAAAATTACAGAGAGGTAAGTATTCAATTTTCCATTTTAGCGCAGTGGTTCTCAGCCTCAGTCCTCAAATACCCCCGACAGGACATGTTTTGGGAATTTATCATTCAATCATGTAGAAGCAACGTTGCTATTTTTTTATTTTCCTTGCATGTCCCCCTCAGATCTCCAGCAACTGCACTTACAAGTGCACTTGTAGTGCAAAGTGGATTTGCCTTTAGTAAATAAACCCCAAAGTCCAAGATACCTAATAATTTCTGGTGTACAAAGCAAAATACTAGAGTGCAATTTACCTAATGGGGAACTATTTGGATTGACCTGTGTGTCCCCAAGGCATTGGTAGGATTTTACCCCACTTCCTGTTTGGCTATGTGACAGGAAGTGAATAAATTTGAAACTGGCAAAATTTGTGAGGTGTCTTCACCTTATCAGTGGTGTAGACATCCCCAAAAACTGACAAGACGTCTAATCCCTCTGCACTCTATCCCCAAGCAAAAATAAGAAAGGATTTCATTTAGCTTAATTTTGCAAAGACACATTCTTAAGTTCAACTGTGATGCATGTCAATGGCCCATTTAGACCCCGTTTAATAGAAAATACCAGTTGCCTTTCACTATAAACATTTGTTAGTCCAGTCCTGGAAATCTGCATCTGCTTTACTATTAATTTCCATAAAATTGGGTTCCTGCAGCTAGATGCACCAAATGCATATAGATGCACGACCGCTGTACATGTGAAATGCGCAACTGCTGTGTGCACGGAGGTGTGTACCTGTGGCGCATATCTGGTCCTCGGAAGCGGTGGCCAGCACACAGGAATGATATCACGCCCCTCCAGGAAGTTGCTTGTACTGCTGCTAATTTCTTCCCACCACCATGCCCCGCTCACTGTTCTCTGAGGAAGAGATGATCCTTATTTGCAAATTAAGATCATTTTTTATTTATTTTTACATGGGGTGGTGTTTATGTGGGTCATGTGTGTATGTTCCAGGCCAATGTATATTGCTTCCTGCTTCAGTGTGTGTGGATATATCTATAGATGTACAGTAGGTTCTTGTGTCCACCAGCAGAGAGTAGTTGGGTAGATGCCACACTCCTGATTCTGGAGGCATAATAATGGTCTAGCACAGAGGTTAATTAACTGAAAACACCTACTAATTGCCTAACAAGACACATCCAATGAGATGAAATGAACCAATTGTACTGGGCGTGCGCAATTATCAATGAGAAAACCGCAGTTACCCTAGCGACAGTTGCAGTTTACATATACGGGTATTTATTATCGCTATTTGCGCTTCAATGTGCGCCGGTTTGCGCGTTCGATTAATGACTTTTCGGCTGCACCAATTAATGTATGAACTGGTGCAGTGCCTTCTTCTTAGTAAATCATCCTCTAATCATCTAATTTTTTCCTCAGTTTAGGCCGATATGTATTCTTCTACATATTTTTGGTAAAAAAAATCACAATAAGCGTATGTAGCGCTGGTAGATTTTTATCTACCGCTGATAGGTAAATTTAGTGGGTCGCTTATTATAGGAAGTTAGATTCGCCTCTGTTCCAGCTTGGTTGACGTTGCATGCAGTTCTGCATTGTGCCAGTGGGTGTCGTTGTCACCATCCGCAGGTGTTGGAAAAGCAACGTGTTGAAGCGAATGAGTGCTCCTCTGTCCCAGGAGATAACTCGGTGGAGGTGAGTTGCATTCTGGGAGAGGGTATTTATGGGACAGACACCATGTTTTAGGGTTCGTTTTCAGCCACCTGCTGGCCCTCCTGGCCGACAGGGGTGCACTGGGAGTGCCACCTCGTGGTCCACTGTCTGGGGCCTACCACAGCAGCGGAGAAATAGTCCTGAGCTGTCTTTCCTGAGTAAAGAAGCTGGACAACCGAGGAGATCCCAGGGGAGGACCTGTCATGGAAGGATCATGCAGAGTGCTGGTCTGGAGAGGGGCCTGGTGACTTGGTTGGAGGACGCATTCCGAAGTAATCTTACAGTATAGTACTGCCGGGTTGACTTAAAGGTTCAAGTACTGTGTCTGACATTCATTACAAACCAATACATCCTGTGGCAGAGGATCGTACGGGTTTTACTCCAGATAAGTCTGTGGCAGAGACTTTTGTTCGTGCTGCATGCTGGCTGCTGGCCGCTAGGCAAGTGAGAGATGTCTATCCAGGCGGGCAAAGATTGAATCCTACGAAAGGGGGACTATTCAATTGCAAGTGTTCAATTACAAAGAATGTTTTGAAGAAATACAACAGAAAGGTATTTGAGCTTCCCTGCAGCTTTCCTACTACCTCTTTCCTGCTACTTCCCTCATTTGTTTAATAAAGCATTGGAAAACCCACTCAAGTGTTTGGTGCTTATATCGTCCAGAGGTAGACTCAACGGAACCCTAGACCCAGTGTCGGTGAAACAGAGGTGTTGAGAGTGAAGGTAACAAGCCCGCTTAAACCAGCAGCTCCACTGAGAATTATTGCTACACGTATATTGATTGGTTTGTGGTTAGTGTCTACAAAAAGGGTTTAGATTTATGGCATTTTTATTATAACTTTTTTTTTTTACTAGTAATGGCGGTGATCACTGATTTTTATTAGGACTGCGATATTGCGGTGGACAAATCGGACACTTTTGACACATTTTTGGGACCAGTGACATTTATACAGCGATCAGTGCTATAAAAATGCACTGATTACTGTATAAATGTCACTGGCAGGGAAGAGGTTAACACTAGGGGGTGATCAAGGGGTTAACTGTGTTCCCTATGGGGGGATGTAACTGACTATGAGAGGTGACAGATCGGTGTTTATACTTAGTATGAACACACGATCTGTCTTCTCTCCCCTGAGAGAACCAGGATTTGTGTGTTTACACACACAGATCCCGGTTCTTGCTCTGTCACGAGCAATCGCGGGTGCCCAGTGGTCATTGCGCTCGCTGTGCACTCGCATCGCTCCGGGGACACGCTGCGGGCCCGTACGCGCGCCTCTTACAGTGTCTTAAAGGCCCGACGTACAGCTACGACGGCTCGCCCAGGGGAGCCATCCTGCAGCAGTATAACTGCGGCGGCTGGTTGGGAACAGGTTAATTACAAGTAAATCTTCCTCCTGCGCTGATCATTGGGATAATTCACAAAAAAATCCTAAACAGGTGGTATTTGACCCCTTACAAAATATCAAAGATTTACCTCGCTACATCCCCTATATGTTGAAGGTGCAATGAGCACATAGGTAACCTTTATCACACCTTATGGTCATATAAAAAAACCTACTCAGTTTTTGGCAATCTATTTTCTCATTCATAGCTGCCCTAACTGGTAACTTTAACCACTTCCCGCCCGCCCTATAGCGGATTGACGTCCGGGAAGTGGTTGTGTTATCCTGACTGGACGTCATATGACGTCCAGCAGGATAACATGCCGCAGCGCGCCCCCGGGGGCGCGCATCGCGGCGATCGGTGGAGCGGTGTGTCAGTCTGACACACCGCTACACTGATCTTGGTAAAAAGCCTCCGGCGGAGGCTCTTTACCACGTGATCAGCCGTGTCCAATCACGGCTGATCACGCTGTCAATAGGAAGAGCCGTTGATCGGCTCTTCCTCACTCGCGTCTGACAGACGCGATTAGAGGAGAGCCGATCGGCGGCTCTCCTGGCAGGGGGGGGTCTGTGCTGATTGTTTATCAGCGCAGCCCCCCCTCAGATCACCACACTGGACCACCAGGGATCTCCACTAGGACCACCAGGGAAGGGGCAACATGTGGATGGCCAGGTATGTACCCCATGGCCATCCACATGTGCCCAGTGTGCCCAGTCAGTGCCAATCAGTGCCCACAAATGGGCACTGATTGGCACAATTATGTTGCAGTGATGCCCAACAATGCCACCCTTAGGGGCATCACTGCAAACAACCAGTGCCGTCAGTGCCACCCATCAGTGTCCATTCATGCCACCTGTCAGTGCCCATCCGTGCCCATCAGTGCCCATCTATCAGTGCCCATCCATGCCCATCTGTGCCAACTATCAGTGCCATCTATGAGTGCCCATCAATGCCACCTATGAGTGCCCATCAATGCCACCTATGAGTGCCCATCAGTGCCTCCTATAAGTGCCCATCTGTGCCACCTATGAGTGCCCATCAGTGCCGCTTACCAGTGCCACCTATCAGTGCCGCCTATCAGTGCCCATCAGTGCCGCCTATCAGTGCCCATCATCAGTGCCCGTCAGTGCCACCTCATCAGTGCCACCTCATTGGTGCCACCTCATCGGTGCCCATCAGTGCCGCCGTATCAGTGCCAGTCAGTGCCCGTCAGTGCAGCCATATCAGTGCCCGTCATTGAAGAAGAAAACTTACTTATTTACAAAAAAAATTTAACAGAAACAAAGAAAAACTTGTTTTTTTTCAAAATTTTCGGTCTTTTTTTATTTGTTGCGCAAAAAATAAAAACCGCAGAGGTGATCAAATACCACCAAAAGAAAGCTCTATTTGTGGGAACAAAATGATAAAATATTTGTTTGGGTACAGTGTAGCATGACCGCGCAATCGTCATTCAAATTGCGACAGCGCTGAAAGCTGAAAATTGGTCTGGGCGGGAAGGTGTCTAAGTGCCTGGTATTGAAGTGGTTAAAGAAATATCCCCCGAAATGGCACTATTGGGGATAAATCATGAGATGTATCCATTAAGCTATAGAACAATTGTGGTACATATACTTATAGCAGCAAGACTCACTATATCTAGCTCATGGAAATCTAACGAAACTCCTAACTTAGCAAATGTCATCACCAGTCTCAATATCCATGGACAATATGAGTTGTTACTTGCATATAAAAACTATTCTACAACTAAATTAAAAAGAAAACTGGCAAGAATGGCTAAATAATCCGAGAGCCTCTAATTACCTAAAAAATAGTCATAAATACGTTACCAGTTGATAACAACAGTATTCTAAGCATATAAAGTCTAAGAAACGGGACTTTGGGGGCACAACAGTATTAAACTACGAAAAAATATAAATATTGTTTAGAATTTTTATTATTAAAGTACAAAAAGACAAAGAACAAACATAGAAGTTTAAAAACAAAATCAAGCTAGACATAAAACCCAGTTATGTACACCATAGGGATCCTATCCTGCAAGCTTGTGTGAGATTAAAGGAGTTATAGATACATAATCCAGGCACTTATTCCAAATGAAGGAGAATATACTTCCCCAAGCATGGAGCGGTGGACATATATGGAACTATAATAGACAAGATGCTGCAGGTCTGGTGATCCAAGGTGAGATACACTCTAATTGCTCAACATGTTTCACGTTGACAGAGAACGCTTCTTCAGGAGCTAGAGATTCTATTAAAAATACATAAAACGGACAACAAACTATCACAATAACAGAATATAATAATTAAATAATACATTTCATACAAATAGAAGGTATACATGTATAGAAATCACAATATTGGGACAACAACCACCCCCAAGTATAATGATCTGTGGGAAAGGCCCTATAAAAGATTATAGTCTCCAGAAGAGGAAAAGCACGACCAGGTGGTCAGGGTCAGCCAATCCAAGGGACATAGAGGGCACTGTTCGTATGAAATGAGAGGGGTAAGTGGTAAGGGGTAAATTCTAAATAAACACTATAAAGTTATATAGTCATGTATAATCATCAATTGATTAGACCATGTTACGAATAAAAAAAAAAAAATGTATTATTAGGACAAGGAAGAAGGAGGGGGGAGGGGAGGAGGGGGGAGGGGAGTAAAAATGGGAAAAGGAGGGGGAGGGGAAGAGGGGGAAGGGAAGAGGACGGATGGGGAAAGGAGGGGAGGGGGAAGCCCGAGAGATAGGAAAGGAAGGGGGAGGAAGAGGGGGGCAGGGAAAAAGGGGGGGAGAAGAAAGGGATCAAAAACAAATTGGAATCTATGCACCAACATACAAAAAATATATGCCAAGGATAATTCACTTACCAATTAAGTATGGTGAAAGTAGATGCTACCAATGAGAGAATATATATGCAAATGGTCGTGAAACGATCGAAGGTAAAAATATCTGGATTAAATCGGAAAAAGGGCAGCGGTCAGAGCTGGGAACCTCCCAGGTACATATAACATCAGGTATCCATGGGTAAGGAAAATGGCTTTTTGTAAGCTGTAATACTGGTCTATGAGAAAGGGGAACATCATCACAATCACGTTGTTATAAGCATGGCTATCAACATAGACTGCCAAGCTAATAGTTGTTTGCAAGTAGAGATAGAAATGTCCTTATGGTACATCAGATAGCTGAACTTACCCAAAGACAATTGAAAGGGGGCTCGAGGATACACCGCTGGGTCTGACAAATGCCAGTTCCGAGATCCTGAAACCAGGCGCCGCCATGTCCTTAAATAGGCTGACCCAGGCCGGAAACAGCCGGCTCCGTAGAGCACGGCGTGTCCCGGTCCCGTTACAGGCTGCCGCGCATGCGCCGCACAGCGTCACCCCCACGCTCAGCGACGCACGAACGGAGGGGATCTCCGCGCATGTGCCAAATGATGACGCGGCGGGACGGAGCTGGACCAATATGCAGACAGCAGAGTCGGAGGCTAAGGGAACCAAACAGGTCCCCGTGCCCCCGTCAATCGCCGCACATCCGGTCAGAGAAACGAACCGGATGTGCGGCGATGGGCAACGGAACTCACCAAGGGCAAGGGCCAATCATTTCAGTGGGAGAACAACACTAAGGGAACAGTCCCAAGATCATCAACAGGGAGGAGGAAAGAAAAAATACATACAGTATATACACAGGTATAAATACAAATGTACATAGTCATGATATCCAGAAAGGATCAGACAATACATATAGGCAAACAAAGTATCATTTAAGCATTTCAAAAGGAGGGAACTTAGGAACATATCGATCTAGAAAAGAGGGGGGATTTTAGAGCAAACCGTAGCAGAGTGTATTGTATCATTCGACTTCAACTAAGGAATTCCCATAAACAATTCCTACAGCTATAATAAGACGTGCTGGGGGGGTTTTTACGATGATAATTAAGGACTCAAAGAAATTCAAGCCAGGTTCCCTAGTGGCATTTAAGCGCTCGATCCACAGGGTCTCTTTTTGTAATATGAATTTGTCCCATTCACCACCTCTGGGATTTTGGGGGACGACGGCCAGAACAGTAAAAGAAATGGAAGACGTGTCAAAACGGTGATATAGATCTAGGTGTCTGCTCACGGGTGTGAGCATCTTCCCATTCCCTGAGTAGTATACATGGTCGTTAATTCTTTGCCTTAACTGTCTGGCCGTCTTCCCCACATAAAAAAACCCACAGGTACAGATCATCAGGTAAACCACCCCTTGGGTACAACATGTGGCTGAAAATTTCGGATGGTAAATTTCACCATTAGGGAGTGAAATGGGATATTCAGAAGATATCCACGGACAAAATGAACAACTACCACAGGGCACTGTGCCCCTTGGTCGCTGGGAAGAGGCAGGGTTGTAAGTTTTGTATTGACTGGTTAAAGTTTGTCCTTAAGGGACGTTGCACGTCTGTAAACTATTTCTGGATATGTATTGACATATTTCTTTAGAATAGGGTCCTCTATTAGAAAGTGCCAGTGTTTTTTTTAGGATATTGGTAATGTCCTGATGGTGGGAGGAAAATTTGGTAATCATTTTGACAGTAGATTTCTGTGATCGGGTTTTTGTTGTATATAGTAGATCAGTCCGTGATTTACCCTTGGCCTTATTGAAGGCCTTGCATAGGAGGGATCGACTATAACCTCTAGCTAATAATAACCCCCCCCAGCATGTCTTATTATAGCTGTAGGAATTGTTTATGGGAATTCCTTAGTTGAAGTCGAATGATACAATACACTCTGCTATGGTTTTCTCTAAAATCCCCCCTCTTTTCTAGATCGATATGTTCCTAAGTTCCCTCCTTTTGAAATGCTTAAATGATACTTTGTTTGCCTATATGTATTGTCTGATCCTTTCTGGATATCATGACTATGTACATTTGTATTTATAACTGTGTATATACTGTATGTATTTTTTCTTTCCTCCTCCCTGTTGATGGTCTTGGGACTGTTCCCTTAGTGTTGGTCTCCCACTGAAATGATTGGCCCTTGCCCTTGGTGAGTTCCGTTGCCCAGCGCCGCACATCCGGTTCGTTTCTCTGACCGGATGTGCGGCGATTTACGGGGGGACGGGGACCTGTTTGGTTCCCTGAGCCTCCGCCTCTGCTGTCTGCATATGGGTCCAGCTCCGTCCCGCCACGTCATCATTCGGCGCATGTGCAGAGATCCCCTCCGTTCGTGCATCGCTGAGCATGGGGGTGACGCTGTGCGGCGCATGCGCGGCAGCCTGTAACGGGACCGGGACACGCCGTGCTCTATGGAGCCGGCTGTTTCCGGCCTGGGTCAGCCTATTTAATGACATGGCGGCGCCTGGTTTCAGGATCTCGGAACTGGCATTTGTCAGACCCAGCGGTGTATCCTCGAGCCCCCTTTCATTTGTCTTTGGGTAAGTTCAGCTATCTGATGTACCATAAGGACATTTCTATCTCTACTTGCAAACAACTATTAGTTTGGCAGTCTATGTTGATAGCCATGCTTATAACAATGTGATTGTGATGGTGTTCCCCTTTCTCATAGACCAGTATTACAGCTTACAAAAAGCCATTTTCCTTACCCATGGATACCTGATGTTATATGTACCTGGGAGGTTCCCAGCTCTGACTGCTGCCCTTTTTCCGATTTAATCCAGATATTTTTACCTTCGATCGTTTCACGACCATTTGCATATATATTCTCTCATTGGTAGCATCTACTTTCACCATACTTAATTGGTAAGTGAATTATCCTTGGCATATATTTTTTGTATGTTGGTGCATAGATTCCAATTTGTTTTTGATCCCTTTCTTCTCCCCCCCTTTTTCCCTGCCCCCCTCTTCCTCCCCCTTCCTTTCCTATCTCTCGGGCTTCCCCCTCCCCTCCTTTCCCCATCCGTCCTCTTCCCTTCCCCCTCTTCCCCTCCCCCTCCTTTTCCCGTTTTTACTCCCCTCCCCCCTCCTTCTTCCTTGTCCTAATAATACATTTTTTTTTTTTTATTCGTAACATGGTCTAATCAATTGATGATTATACATGACTATATAACTTTATAGTGTTTATTTAGAATTTACCCCTTACCACTTACCCCTCTCATTTCATACGAACAGTGCCCTCTATGTCCCTTGGATTGGCTGACCCTGACCACCTGGTCGTGCTTTTCCTCTTCTGGAGACTATAATCTTTTATAGGGCCTTTCCCACAGATCATTATACTTGGGGGTGGTTGTTGTCCCAATATTGTGATTTCTATACATGTATACCTTCTATTTGTATGAAATGTATTATTTAATTATTATATTCTGTTATTGTGATAGTTTGTTGTCCTTTTTATGTATTTTTAATAGAATCTCTAGCTCCTGAAGAAGCGTTCTCTGTCAATGTGAAACATGTTGAGCAATTAGAGTGTATCTCACCTTGGATCACCAGACCTGCAGCATCTTGTCTATTATAGTTCCATATATGTCCACCGCTCCATGCTTGGGGAAGTATATTTTCCTTCATTTGGAATAAGTGCCTGGATTATGTATCTATAACTCCTTTAATCTCACACAAGCTTGCAGGATAGGATCCCTATGGTGTACATAACTGGGTTTTATGTCTAGCTTGATTTTGTTTTTAAACATCTATGTTTGTTCTTTGTCTTTTTGTACTTTAATAATAAAAATTCTAAACAATATTTATATTTTTTCGTAGTTTAATACCGTTGTGCCCCCAAAGTCCCGTTTCTTAGACTTTATATGCTTACAATTACAATGCCGGGGAAGTTGGCACAAGTTGTTACTAAGTACCTACAGAGTCACACTGGTTTTTGAGGTACTTTAGCACTAGGACTTTCTATTTGATGAACAGTATTCTAAGAACATGATCCAATATAATATATAACCCAGGTTTACCTTGTCTTTCTCCCTTGATGGTATAAGGTCTTGAGAGTTGATCTCCGCCCTCAGTTCGGTCCCATTAGGGGTGGGCAGAAATTGACTAACAAGAATATAGTCACTACCTTGTACGTTTGGTTCCTTGTATTTTATTGTATGTTTAAATACCATACCACATAATTGTTGGAATACGTCAACATTAAAATTAATAAAAATGGAAAGTTTAAAAAAAAATGGGTTCCTGTAATAGTTTACCACAATACCACATCACAATTAAAATATAACTAAAGGCTGGAGGATGGAGTAGAGAGGGATTAAAGCTCCTGTCAGGTGTTTAGTGTTGTCTGCGTCTCTGTTAGGGAGATTAACTCTCTCTATTCTCTATTCTCTATTTGTCTTGCTTACCATTATCACCCACAGTAAAAGTAAAATACAATTCCAAATATTGGGTTGTCACCAGAACAGGAATAGAGAGGAACTCTTCCAATTGGGACACTAGTTCTGGGAATCCTGGTGACAACCAGTGATTTCCCTCACTTTATTGCGGGTCAGGAAATAATGGGAAATATCCCCAGTGGGACACCCCATCAGTAGTGATGCTGCCTTAGACAACGTCTTGTGATGAAACACGTAAGGTGGATCTCTTGGAACGTCACTTTTGGCACTTCTGGTTCTCTTGGCATGGTCTGTGGAACGCACTCTGTCCAGACCCCGAGAGCGTTCTGTTTTATCCTGTATGTTTGCTGGAGCATTGGAGCTATATATCCTATTTTACTAGGCTATTGCCTTATACTTTTTAATAATAAATTTGTTTTTATAATGGAGGTACGCTATCAGGGTCCATTTTTTCTGCTAATTACATGTGGTAACCGGACATCCCCAGTCTGAAGTGGATAAAGGAGGAAAAGCATTAGTGCTCCACTGATAGCTTGCATATACCCCGTGGTACGCTATTCACCCTAGGATGGACCAGGAAGGACCAGGACCCCAGACGGTGATCCGACTGGTCGTATCCGGTTGCGGAG
Organism: Aquarana catesbeiana; assembly: GCF_042186555.1. NCBI lineage: Eukaryota > Metazoa > Chordata > Amphibia > Anura > Ranidae > Aquarana > Aquarana catesbeiana. Next base: position 291,411,438 of record NC_133329.1, read on the forward strand.
AGGGATACACCCCGGGATTGGTCCAGCAGGAATAAGAGTATATCCCACTTATACGAGTTGGCCCCTGCAGGGGTGAGGCACTCTGGTGAGTGCAATCACGAGAGGGGAGCACGAAAAGTCACTCATATTTTTGACACTGGAACTCTGAACAGACTGTCACCATTTATATTTATATAATTTTGCACCAGTCACTTTGGGATTTTTCATTTCAATCTATTATTTTTTGTTTCTTTGTTATATGGACTTTATTTGTGCTTTTTGCACATGTACTGGATTGTCTTATTTTTGCATTTGAATGCTGTTTGCACATTAATTGGGTATATACCTTAGTATTAGCTACATACCACACCATAACAATTTTTTATGGATTATTATTTTTTTTGTTTTTTACACTTGTGTTGTTCACACAATAACTGGGTATTCAACCCTAATGCCGCGTACACATGACAGGACTTTACGGCATACTTGGTTCGGCGGACCGGAGTCCGTCGTACAATTCGATCGTGTGTGGGCTCCAGCTGACTTTTTTTCCCCAAAACTTCGACGGACCTAGAAATGAAACATGTTTCAAATCTTTTCGACGGACTCGAGTCCGGTCAAAAAGTCCGCTCGTCTGTATGCTAGTCCAACGGACAAAAAACTACGCTAGGGCAGCTATTGGCTACTGGCTATGAACTTCCTTGTTTTAGTCCGGTCGTACGTCATCACGTACGAATCCGTCTGACTTTGGTTGATTGTGTGTAGGCAAGTCCATTCATTCGGAAAGTCTGTCATAAAGTCTGTTGTAAAGTCTGCAGGACAAAGTCTGCTGTAAAGTCTACTCGTGTGTACATGGCATTACTGTTTGTACAGTAATTGGGTATCTATACCTTATTACTAGGGATACACCAATTTATATATATGGTTCCTGTTGGATTTATTATTGTAGCCTACATACGGCTTGTCGCATTTGGTTCACTTAGCTTCTTATTTTTTGTTTGGGATATTTTCCCTTGCATTACTTTCCACCTCTCTATATTTACCACACCTTTGAGGTTTTATTTATTTCCATTACATAGAGCAACGCCCATTCGCTTTCTTTGTTTCCAGTATTAGGCCAAAATTGACCGGATGAGGTAGTAGACAGAACAGATTTAAAATCTATCGATCTGTTGGAAGGTTTACACTTTAAAACAAAGTATTTTCCAAGCCCCATTATTTGCCATACCCTGCCACCTAACCACAGTTCACAGTTAATGTAATGATTTGTGGGGGGTCCTGTTCAGTGGCTTGTCAGCGCCTGGGGCAAAGCAAGTAATTTGCGTCCCCTAACCTGCAAACTTTTAGGAGTCCCTTCCCTTCCTACAATAATACTGACCAGCCTAATTCCTACACTGACCATTACACTAACCTATCTGACCACTACACTGGCCTACCTGATTCCTACACTGCCCACTACACTAACCTCTACACTGACCTCTATGATACCTATACTGACCACTGCACTGACCTACCTGTCCACTGCACTGACCTACCTGTCCACTACCCTGACCTACCTGATTGCTACACTGACCACAACACTAACTTACCTGATTCCTACACCGACCTACACTGTCCACTACACTACACTGACCATTACACTCTACACTGTCCACTACACTACACTGACCACTGCACTGCCCTACCTGTCCACTGCACTGATCTACCTTATTCCTACACTGACCACTACACTGTCCACTACACTACACATTACACTACACTCTACACTGTCTACTACACTACACTGACCACTACACTGACCTACCTGTCCACTGCTTGACTTACCTGATTCCTACACTGACCTACATTGACCACTACACTTCACTGTCCACTACACACTACACTGTCCACTATACACTACACTGTCCACTACACTACACTGTCCACTGCATATTACGCTGACCACTACACACTACACTGACCACTACACACTACACTGACCACTACACATTCCACTACAAACTACACTGTCCACTACACTACACTGTTCACTACACACTACACTGACCACTACACACTACACTGACCACTACATTGTTCACTACACTACACACTATACTGACCACTACACACTAAACTGACCACTACATTACACACTACATACTAAACTGACCACTACACTACATACTACACTGACTATTACACACTGAACTGACTACTACACTACACTGACCACTACACACTAAACTGACCACTACACTACACACTACACTGACCACTACATTACACACTAAAATGACCACTACACTACACACTACACACTAAACTGACCACTACACTACACACTACACTGACTGCTACACTACACATTACACTGGCCACTAAACGCTACACTGACCACTACACACTAAAATGATCACTACACTACACACTACACTGACCACTACACACTAAACAGAGCACTACACTACACTACACACTACACTGACCACTACACACTACACACTGCACTACACACTTCACTGACCACTACACTCTAAACAGATCACTACACACTAAACTGACCACTTCACACTACACTGACCACTATGCACTAAACTGACCACTACACTACACACTACACTGACCTCCACAATACAATACACTACACACTAAACTGACCACTACACTACACTACACAGTGGTCAGCTTGAGACTGAACATGGCGGCTGAAGCGTGGGGACACAGGAAATCGATATAAGGAGGACAGAGCTGGGGGTGACACACACTGGCGTGGGATTTTGCCACCGCAAATGCTGCGCCCGGGGCCACGATCCCCCTCGCACCCCCCATGCTATGCCACTGGTCATGTTTGGGGCTCAGGCAAACAAACCCATAAGTGGGGTGAACTACGAATAACAAAAATTTGCTGAAAACCCAGCCTGGTAACAAAGCTGAACCTCATCCTGATTATCAAATGTTTGTTGATGCCTATAGAAAATATCCTTAACAATTAAACAGTTCATTTATATTAGATTTTTTTTTTTAGCTAAGCTGCACATTTTACATTTAAATATTGCCAATGACCAAAAGCATGAAAAGCTATTTTTCCTACACTGGTATGAGAAGCTGTTCAAGAGTTTATTCAGCTGTGTCTGTGTGCAGTTTGATGGCAAGAGTGCAGAGATTGAAAGTTACATATTACCATCTGGCAGGAAGAAAGTCTTGTTTTTATACAAATCTCTTTACCACTTCCAAAAAGGATGTCACAAAGCTTGGTGCCATCAGGAATGCCATCGCTAACCACAAAAAGCATTCACTATTATTTCTTGTTCGTATCCCGCTAAACCCATTCAGGATGAAACTGTAAATTTAGAAGAAAAGAAGGTATTTAATGATATATTTCAGCCTCATCTCTGTCTTTATGTTTTCTTTAATTTCTTCTTTTCTTCCTTATGTTTGTTTTTTCACTAATGCTAGAACCTTGTCTAGCATCCCCTTTGTCAAATCAGTTATTATATTGCCATAAATTATATATTACAGCACAGGGCAGATTGTAGAGGCGGAATAAGTGACATTCTCATCTGAGAAGAAAATAACAAGCGGGCATAGTGTGGGCACAGAAAATGGTATTAACCCTTTAAATGCAGAGAGTTTTCTAAGTTACCAAAGTATAATAATACTATAAAAACAAAGGAATAATAAAGCATTCATTTTCTTTTGCTAATAAAATTCATAGGCTTACAGTAATAGTAGAACCTGGTCCACTTCTAATTCCTGGCACCATCCGAAGTTGTACAGAGATTTTGAAAGAAGAAGATGGGCGAAATGAACCATGAGGGTCCATTCGCACAAGTGGGTTGTGGTAATGCATGGTAATGCATGGTAAGTATTATTAAATATTATTAAAAATTATGCTGCATGTTATTTCAAAGCATTAGCCAAAGTGCAGTGTATTGCAGTGCCATTCATTTTGAATGGCACCTCAATGCGCCTAGGCAAAACACTGCAATGCTCTTGCATTGTAGCACACCACAACACACAGCTGTAGACTATTTGTGCACTGTTTGCTGTGCTTAATAAATTAAGCATGCCCAGTTTTTATGTGCCATGTGATGTGTTAGCAGCTGACTACTGTAATTGATCCTAATGTTTAAATAGTACATGTTAGGCATGCATACATTACAACAGCTCAGTTTGTATAAATGGGCCCTACATGGGATTCTACAAGCATCTTGGCTTAGTAATTTTGAGTGGAAAATGCAAAACTGTTTATTTTATGCACTATGCTCACTTATCTGTTCACCATTTCATTCTTCATACAGACGAAAATATCTTCAAATATAGTTCCAATATAGTTTATAACGATTGTTAAAGCGAGTAAGACTTATTTTCTTTTTTTAAATCTTTATTTAAAGTGGATTTAAACCCGATTTTTTTTTTTTTTTAGCCCAGTCTTGCCACACAGAGTTAATCCATCTCTGAGCAATCCTCTTTTATTGTTCAGTGAGACAATTCTTGACAGACTGAGAAAAACTTTGTCAAATCCTCCTACTTGCTGTGAGTGACAGGTGATTTACATCTCGTGCATTAGCCTAAGACACAGGCAGTATTTTTAAATTCCCTCCACCACTCCTTTCTTCAGCAGCTCTGCAAGGATTGGCTGTTCCACACCTCACTATGATTTGGCATGCTGAAGTCATGTGGTTACTTTCCTGTCTTTTCACTGGATGTTAGAGATCATAGCAGAAGTTCAGCAGAAGTTCAGTGTTAGAAATACACAGAGAAAATGCATATTGACAAGAGGAGTGTAGAGGTGGGTGGGGAGTCTACTGACATCACAACTCCACCCACCGAGCTCCAGACAACAGACCCACCCACAGAATATGCAGTTTTTCGGGTCTAATAACAGACAGAGGGGAGACATTTGACAGTTAAGGATACATGCAGGAGGCATGTATATCCTTATAGATAACCCCTATGGCAGTAGTTTAGAAAGGATGACATTGGGTTTACATCCACTTTAAGGATTGCAGGTTATATAAAAAGGAAAAAGACCGAGCATGTCATCCAACCTCCTCCAATACTAAGCAAATACAAGAACTCATTAAACATTTTTTGTACATAAATGAGATAGCATTTCTGTTTCTACTATTACGTTACATTAAAACAGGGAATTGTAATTTAAAGTTTCTCCTGTTGTTTAATTCTGTAGTTTCACCAGAACAACAAGGGAAACTTCTAAACCAGCAAAAACCATAGATATGACTAATGAGTAAGACCAAAGGGAAGATTCTCCCTTGAGAGGACTGAGTCCAAACGTTGTACTATGTGTAGGTTATAGTTCTCAGCATTGGAATAGTGGGAATAATACCAAAAATTTTCCGCAATCCGTGAGAATTTTTCATTTATGTGAAAAAATAAAGGTGTAAGAGGGTCAATGGGGGAAAGATAAGAAAAGAAAAAATAACAAAAAGAAAAGAAATGGAGAAGCAGAAAAGGGCAGGCGTAAGGAAAGGGGGAGGGGGTGTAGAGCTCTAGCAGGGTCGACAACCTGATACTTTAATTTATCTTAAGCCAGGGTACTCAGATGTGAGACTTATATTCATCTGAAAATCAGAAGAGGTTCCAGTGTGTCCAGCGGGTGTTGTGTTCCTCCTCCCTTTCCCCCAGGGCAGCTGGGAGCTGTTCCATCTGCTGAATATCGCAAACCCTTACAAACCACTGTGACACTGTCTGTGGGGACTGCTGCTTCCACGCACTGGGGACACACGCCCTGGCTGCATTCTAGAGGTGTATCAAAAGAGATTTGCGATATTGCTTTGCTGGGTTATCCTGGAGAACGACATCAGTGAGCTTGTGAATGATCTGTAGTACTTGTCTCCAGAAAGGGGTCTGGGCACTCCCAGAAGATGTGCAGCAATGTGCCATTCTGTGTGCCACATCTCCAGCACAGTGGGCTATGTTCTGGGAATATAGTCGCTAGCACAGTGGGGGTCTTGTACCAGCGCGTTAAGATTTTATAGGTGATTTCTTGATACTTGCTACATAAGGAGGACTTGTGAGCAAAAGTGAGTATGCGATTCTTTTGATCCTCAGTAAACATAGTGTTAAGGTCCCTCTCCCACTTCCTCAGGCATGGGGGGTCGTGCTGGGATGTATGAGCAAGTAGGATGTTATACGAATAGGAAAGGGATTTCCGTATAGGCTCATCTCCCAGGCACAATTCTTCAAAGGACGTCAGCTGTCTGTGAAAACCGCCGATTTCCGGGAGGGATTTGAGGAAATGAGTGAGTTGCAACAACTTCCATCTACCCAAGATGGAGGATCTAAGCCCAGGGTATATGCTTGAGGAGTCATACCACTCTGAGGGACCCAGAAAAGAAGAGGCTCTGATTAGACTCTGGTCCTGTTGGAGCCGGAAGGATTTGTCAGAGATACCCGGTAAGAAATTCGGGTGACCAATTATAGGCGTTAGAGGCGAGGGAAAGCTGGGCATATCCGCCAATTTAAAGTATCTATTAAGTTTCTGTAAGGTGGGCTCAATTAATGGATGCGGAGGGGAGAATCTGGAGAAACTAATTCCACTCCAAGGCAGACCTTCAAGGGGAAATGGAACTATTTCTCGTTCCAGGCGGACCCATAATTTATGGGGCAGGTGTCTACACCAATCCACCACCCTATTACCACCCTATTCATGTGAACTGCTGTATAGTACAGGGCTGGATCTGTGAGGCCAACCCCTGCTCTGAGTTTTGGTCTCTATAATAAGGATCTTCTGAGTCACGGAGGCTTGCCCTGCCATATATACTTAATGAAGGTCGTGCATAATGTACCAAAGAAGGTCTGTGGTATCCTAATTGGTAGCGCTTGTAAGAGGTAAAGCAACCTCAGCATGATATTCATCTTTAAAACATTGCATCTACGAAACCATGAAACCGCCAAGTTCTACCTATTTATCTAGGTCTGAGGAGAAGATTTTCAGGAGGGGCTGAAAGTTGCCTAAATATTGGATGGCCTGGGGAGACCACTGGAAGGGAAAGTTACTACAGAGGCAAGCCTGTGAGCTAGGAGAAAGGGAGACGTTAAGCGCTTCTGATTTTTGCAAATTAATTTTGAAATCTGATAGGTCACCATATTGGCGTATTGCCGATAGGAGGACCGGTAGAGAGGTATGTGGTTCTGAATTGTAAAACAACAGGTCGTCTGCATAAGCAGCAATTTTATGATGGTATGTGCTTGTTTCCAGTCCTCTAATGTCAGGGTTAAGCCTAATATGTTGCATTAGGGGTTCTAAGGTAAGTATAAATAGGAGCGGGGAGAGCGGACACCCCTGCCTCGTGCTGTTGCTTATCTTGAAGGGGTTAGAGGCTACCCCGTTTACTTTAACCGAGGCAGTAGGGGACGAATAAATGGCAGCTAATCATGACAACATGGAGGTTGGCATACCAAGGTGTCGCAGGGTGGCTAGAAGGAAAGTCCAGCTCACCCTGTCAAATGCCTTTTCAGCATCTGTGGACAACAGGATGAGCTGGGTATAAGGGTGTTTGGCCCTTGCCACCACGTCTATTGTCTTTATAGTGTTGTCCCACGCCTCTCTGTTACGGATAAAACTGACCTGATCCAGGGGGATTATGCGTTGGAGGACAGGACCTAGTCGCTCGGCCAGGATTTTTTTGAACAGTTTAAGATCACAGTTAAGTAAAGATATAGGCCTGTAGCTCGAACAGAGAAGTGGATCCTTCTCAGGTTTAGGGATAACAGAGATGCTGGCCTGCAAGAGGTCCGGAGGTATGGCGTGGTTGTCCAGTATTGCGTTAAAGGCCGTGACAAAATGGGTCGCTAGCTGGGCTTGGAATGTTTTGAGATTGTAAAGCTGTCGGGACTGGGTGCTTTCCCTCTAGGAGACCCTGCTAAGGCACTCATGAATTCATCTGCAGTTATGGGCTGAGAGAGTAATTCCACCTTGTCCTCGTTAAGAGAAGGCAGGTTCACCTCCGCGAGGTAAGTCTCAATTGCTTCCAATCTGTCTTGGGGCCGGTCTCCCGATGGGCGAGAATGCAAGTTATAAAGATCTTTATAAAAAGTATGGAAAGATTCTGCCATCTCTGTAGAGTCATGAATTTTGGTTCCCGTGAAGGTGGATAGGGCAGGAATGCAGGATACATTGCTTTAGGTTCATATGGCATTGGCCAGCGATCTACTACATTAGTCTCTATAGTCGTAAAAGGATCTGCACGCCCGCAATAGCCTGTTCTTAGATTGAAATAAGGAATGTTCCCTAATTTGCTCTCGGAGGCCAGTCACCTCTGCCTCCAATGTCCTGTCTGGGTGGGATTTATGGTGTTTTTCGCAGTCATGTAGCCTTGAGAGCAACTCAGACAGTGTTTTCGCCCTGGCCGCTTTAAGTCTGTGCCCATGCTTGATAAGTATTCCTCTAATGCAGCACTTATGTGCAGCCCAAATAGAGAGAGGATTAGGGACTGACTCTTTATTGCTCTCAAAGAACTGGCCCAGTTCACGTAAGATGTCCATTTTAACTTCAGGGTCTTGGATAAGAGACTTGTTTAGTAACCATGTACTTGATCTAGGTGCCATGTGGTGAAGGGCTAATACAATGGAGATCGGAGCATGATCTGACAGTGCAATGTGACCAATCTGGGTGCTAGAGACTAAGGGGATTGTACTGTGAGAGATCAGGAAAAGATCTATCCTCGAATACGAGCCATGCACCGCGGGAAAAAAATGTGTAATCTCTCTCCTGCGGGTGGAGGATACGCCAAATGTCGACCAAACAGTGGGAATGCAACAGCTCCTTGATTTGGTTTCGAGCTCTCAGGGACAAGGCAGAGGAGCCCGTCGATTAGTCCTTGCGGGGATCGATGGTGAGATTGAGGTCTCCTAACAATAGAGTTCCCTCAGTGAAGGAAGCCAGGGCGGTTAGACATGTGTCGAGTACCGGGAGTTACATTTGGCAGGTACAGGTTAGCCAGGGTGAAAGTCTGCGACTGAGGCATACCTTTGACAAAGAGGTATCTACCTTCTTTACAGTTTTGGCTAAGAGGATACACGTGTACTTTGATTTGGTAGTGGGCGATGCACTGTTATACGATATGTTTGTTGTAAAGTTTTTGGGATCTTGTCCGTTCGGAAATGAGTCTCTTGTAAGAAAACTTTTTGGGGTCTTTGCCTCCAGAGCTCAGCGAGACAACTGGACCATTTTTCTGGGACGTTCAAGCCTTTTACGTTCCAGGATACAAATTTTAATGACATTTTTAGTGGAGCGGGATTGGGTCGCTGGACCCTGCCAGAGCCCAGAAAGGAAGGTAGTGTGGGGATGGGGGAGGGATAAGTAAGGGGAGCAAGGGAGCGGAGAGGAAAGGGGACACAAGAGGGGGAGCCGGGAAAAAGTAGGATAAAGAAAGTAGGGGGAGAGTAAGAAGGGTGGGAAAAAACAAAATCTCCAAACGGAGGACTACTGCCTAATTGGGCAGTTATGGCCTAGTGGGGGAAGAAGTAAGGCACTTCAGAGGTTGGGCCCTTATGGTGCAGGACCCCCCCAACAACTCCCCACCTAAGGCGGCCTCAGTGGGGGCTTCTCTGTTAAAAGATAACTCAAAAACAAAAGTGTAAAATAAAAAAAATTAACAATTAACTTTTCCAGAGTACTGGAGTGGCAACAGAGGTGCAACCTTCTCAATTAACAGCATAACACAACTTTAATACCATTATTTAGCAAAACTGCACATTCCCTGAGAACAAAAGCCTAATGAGTATGAGTCAAAGCTGCCACAATCCCATCTGGGATTACCTTTGGGCCCCTACACGGGTTATGAAAGAAGGAATTTTTACACTTTTACACTGTTACACCTCTGTCTGCGAGCCATCTTCTTATGGTAAGCTTCTCTGTTAGTCTTTGGGCCCCTACACGAGGTATGAAGAAAAAGAAAAAAATGAAAGGGGGGGGGGGGTGGTTGAGGGGAAGGATGTATTGAGGAGGAGATAAAAAAAAATAAAAAAAATGGGGGGCCCCAAATGAGGCTCTATACGGTGCTCTATCTCCAGCCTATGGTAGAAGGTCCAGTAGGATCTGGTCAATCTCAAAGCCAACCAACCCATGAAGCCAGTAGGTAAGTTTGTATGACATTTCTTCTACACTGAATAAAACAGTTCCAGATTGGGAACATCAGTGGGTGATCCCACAGTCTAACAATCTCAGGGGTTTGTTGCTCCCAGATTGGGAGAGTCAGGGGCCAACTCTAATATGAGTCTCTAATCCCGTGAATCAGTGGAAAATGAGGCAGCTGAAACAGTACAGTGCGGTGTAACACTTACATGTAAAGGAAGGCACAGAACACTCGGGCAGTTTATTACCTCAAAGCAGTTGTAGCCTAAAAGGCTTATGGCTCATTGTCCTGAGGAGCCTGTGGTCTTCTTTGTTGGGTCCAGCGGTTGCTCCGGGACCGTTGAGGTCTAGCTGGAGGGTTTGCTGTAGGGTTCGTGTTGCTAGAGGGAAGGACAAATGCCAGCCAATTGGGTAGTGAAACCGGTGGTAACCCAAGGGATCCGAGAAAAGCAGGGACTTCCGCGGGGTGTCGGAGGGTATATGAGCGGCCTCCCTTGTGTGCAATCAGGTGGAAAGGGTGGCACCACTTGTAGGTTATCCCCTGCTCATTGAATTTCTCAAGCAGGGGCCTCATGCAGCGGCGCATCTGGAGGGCCCCCTGGGAAACATCTGGCAGAAGGGTGATCTGAGCACCATCAAAATCAATATGTCCTCTGAGCCAGGCTCTCTGAAGTATGTCCTCTTTGATAGGGTAACTGTGCAGACAACAAAGGACATCTCTGTGTCTGTCTTCCGCAGAACCCCTGGGGCCAAGGGTTCTATGGGCCCTGTAGATTGTAATGGGTGTCTCCGGCTGACGCTCCAGGCAATCATTAAATATGGCGGTGACAGTCATCCTAAGGTCAATCTGTCCGGTGGCCCCTGGCAAACCACGAAAAGTAATTGTACCTGAGCAATCTGGTCTGTGATTTCCTCATGCGTAACTTGCAGGCCAGAGACATCCTGGCGGAGGGCTGGGTGCTGGTTTCCAATGAGGAAACTCTGGCGGTCATTTCTGAATTGTCTTGTTTGATCCCGGCTATTTCTCCTCGAACGGCCGTCTCCGTTCTGGTAGCAACTAAATCTAAGTCATCTCTGGTAGATAGCTTTTGCAAAAGAGCCCATAAAGCCCATAAAGCCTGATCAGTACAGAGCACGGTAGAGGGCTCATGTGAAGGCATAGCCAGTGAAGCGGTAAACATTGTGGCTTGTGACCGCTGCGTAGGGGGCAGAGGTGTGCTTGATAAGGAGTGCTGAGAGGACTGAGTGCCCTGTGGAGCCCACTGCATGGAGCTGCTGTGTTCTCCCTCATGACTGCCAAGCAATGCCAGGGACAGTGAACGGGAAAGGCAAGGAGAGAGCTCGCTAGGTGGTGAGAATGGAGGCATGTCATTACCTCGCTCGTGTCCCTCCTCTCCTCCCACAGACGAGCTGGGTTCCGAAGCTGGCGCCATCTTGGCTGGATCTGGAGTGGAAGCCGGCGGCTGTATCGGCACCAGAATCCTCTCCATTCAAGCGGCAGAGACCACAGGTTGGTAGGATCCCTTCCTCGGGTGTGTGGGCAGGTCTGAGAAGCAGAAATATGGGGTAATTCTGCGCGGGTGAGCCGTTAAAGAGCTGCGAACCGGGAGCCTAGGGAAGGTGCATGCTTGGCCAATCACAGCGCCGTCAGTAGAGAGAGCTGTATTCGGCCAAAGCCAGGGTGGCTTTGGCCAATTATGGCTCAGGGGGATTAGAACACGCCCCACACTATATAAGGCCGCCTGCATGGCGGCCCTGTGTAGTGTGTTCCGGCATGCTGAGAGATAGAGAGAGAGAGAGACAGTGTCATTTTCATTGTAAGTGCAGCTAACTGACTGACAGTGTAATGTGTATATATATGCATCCCAGGTGTTGTATATAGGTATATATATATATATATATATATATATATATATATATATATACACTGTATTCAGTTTAGCTAGATCCGTTCCTGTTATCTTCCTACTGACAGGCAGGCTTGTCTTGTTACAGTATTTACAGCTACCTGAAGAAAATTGCTGGTGTTCTTTTGATCCTATTAGTACCACAGTCAGGCAGCTAGACTATTTACAGTTAGTGTAGTGCGTCCTCCTCACAGTGTACAGCTAAAGCTACAAGTTAGTGTAGTGCGTCCTCCTCACAGTGTTCAGCTAAAGCTACAGGTTAGTTTAGTGTGACCTCTGCACAGTTTTCAGCTAAAGCTACAAGTTAGTGTAGTGCGTCCTCCTCACAGTGTTCAGCTAAAGCTACAAGTTAGTGTAGTGCGTCCTCCTCACAGTGTTCAGCTAAAACTACAAAGTTAGTGTAGTGCGACCTCTGCACAGTGTTCAGCTAAAGCTACAAGTTAGTGTAGTGCGTCCTCTGAACAGTGTTCAGCTAAAGCTACAAGTTAGTGTAGTGTGACCTCTGCACAGTGCTCAGCTAAAGCTACCTGTAGAAGGTTGGTGGTGTTTTCCTGATCCTATCACTACCGCAGGCAGCTAAAGTATTTACACGTTAGTGTAGTGTGATCTCTGCACTGTTCAGCTAAAGCAACCTGTAGAAGGTTGGTGGTGTTTTCCTGATCCCATCACTACCGCAGGCAGCTAAATTATTTACACGACAGTGTAGCGCGACCGCTGCACAGTGTTCAGCTAAAGCTACCTGTAGAAGGTTGGTGGTGTTCTCATACTGTAGGCAGGCAGTTGATTTTGCTAGCTGCTGTATCAGTATATATATATATATATATATATATATATATATATATATATATATCCCAGCTTAGTGCAGCTACAGGCCATTAGTATGTCTGGAAGGCCAACAAGGAGAGGCAGACAGTCACAAGCCAATAAAAAAGAGGGCAAGCAGGCTCTGTGTCTAGAGGCAACAGTGCTGGTCGTGGAGATGGTGCATCCTCATCAGCACGTGGCCGTGGGACACGCTTGGCCTTTTTTTCAGCAGCTGGCCGCAACATGCGGAAGACTTGGTCGAGTGGATGACCAAGCCGTCCTCATCCTCCCTCACCCATGCTCAGGGTACTTTGTCAGGCAAAGCAGCTGCCAACGCGGCCTCTTCCCTTGGCTCAATGGCATCAGTGACTCCTTCCCTAGCCCCACCATGTCCTCCTGAAGAGTCCCTCGAACTGTTTGACCACAGTGTTGTGTACATGCTCCAGGAGGATACCCAGCGTTTAGAAGGCTCTGATGATGATACTGATCTAGATGAAGGCAGCAACGTGAGCACGGACAGAGGGGGTGTCCAAGAAGGACAGCAATCTGGCAGTCATGCTCCTCCTGCTGCAGCATACGGCCAGGTTTGCTCCAGTGATGAGGAGGGAGGGGATGATGAGGTCACTGACTCAACGTGGGTGCCTGATAGGAGAGAGGAGGAGGAGGAGGAGGAGGCACATCACCAACGAGGAAGGATGCCCTCCAGGGGCCAGTCTAAGGGCAGCACACTTACTGCATCACACCACAAAGCTCCGCATGTGCAGGGCGCTGCTGTCTCTGCGCGTTATTCCAAAAGTTCTTTGGTGTGGGCCTTTTTTGAGACGAGTGCATCAGATCGCACTGCTGCTATTTGCAACATATGTCTCAAGCATATCTCGCGTGGCCAAAACATCTCCGGCTTGGGCGCCACATGCTTGACCAGACATATGTTGACCTTCCATGCAGTTCGTTGGCAAGCATATCTAAAAGACCCACACCAAAGAACAAAGCTGAGATCTCCAAGTCCACTATACCTTCAGTCCTCTCTGAGACCTGCACCAAGAGGAATGAAGGTGTAGAATTAGGTGTGTCACAGCCAAGTACTTGTGGGCAATCTGCTTTCGGTACACCGACGTCAGATTGTACCACGCAAATTACCCTGCCCCAGCTGCTGCACCACCAAAAGAAGTTCGCTCCCAGCCATCCACATGACCAGCAGTTGAATGCAAGCATGGCAAAATTGCTAGCACTTCAACTGCTACCTTTTCAGTTGGTAGACTCTGCCCCCTTCTGTGAGTTTGTAGAATGTGCGGTTCCTCAGTGGCACGTACCCAAATGCCACTTTTTCTCATGGAAGGCGATTCCGGCTCTCTACCGGCATGTGGAAGGCAATGTCTTGGCCTCGCTGGACAGGGCGGTCAGCGGTAAGGTGCATATTACCGCTGACTCGTGGTCCAGCAGGCATGGACAGGGATGTTACCTAAGTTTCACGGCGCATTGGGTGACTCTGCTGGCAGCTGGGAAGGATGCAGGACAAGGTGCAGTAGTGTTGGAGGTTGTTCCACCGCCACGCCTCCAAAATGCCACTACTAATGATTGTGACACACCTCTCTCCTCCACCCCCACCTCTTCTTCTTCCTCCATGGCCTCTTCCTGTGCTTTGTCCTCTGAACCAGCGGTGCTCCGTAGCCATTCAAGGGGCTACGCAAGTACCCAGGCCAAAAGATGCCATGCGGTGCTTGAGCTGGTGTGCTTGGGGGACAGGAGCCACACTGGGGCAGAGGTTCTGTCATCTCTGCAGGGGCAGGTGCAGAGGTGGTTGACGCCACGCCAACTTAAGGCAGAAATGGTGGTTTGCGACAATGGCACCAACCTCCTCTCCGCCCTCCGACAGGGACAACTGACCCATGTGCCCTGTTCGGCTCACGTCCTTAACTTGGTGGTGCAGCGGTTCTTGGGCAGGTACTCAGGCTTACAGGATGTCCTGAGGCAGGCCAGGAAAGTCTGTGTGCATTTCCACTGGTCATATAATGCCAGTGCTCGGCTGGCAGACCTCCAAAAGAAATCTAAGCTGTCCAAGAACCGCCTAATCTGTGACATGCCCACCAGGTGGAACTCAACGTTGGCCATGTTACAGAGGCTGCACATGCAGCAGAGGGCCATCAATGAGTATCTGTGTAACTATGGCACCAGGACAGGGTCAGGGGAGCTTGTTTTTTTTTCCCCACGCCAGTGGGCCATGATCAGGGATGCATGCACTGTCCTGTCACCATTTGAGGAGGCCACGAGGATGGTGAGCAGTGACATTCTAGTGCTCCTGGAGGCTTTGTAACCGATCACAGGGTGCATCAGTCCACCGACTCGGTCGATCGACTGACCTTCATAAAAATGAATCAGTCTTGGATCACCACCAGATACCAAGCACCTGATGCTGATGTAACTGAATAATTTTTTTTGGAAATGTCAGATCCCTTCAAAGACTGCCTATGCTGATGCTGAGTGACTATCCTGTTATTCTGAGTAATTATCCTCTTCCTCCTTAATGATCATGCTAATAGCTTGTAAGGACAATTTTGGTTCTGGGCGTCGCCACCAGTGCCTAAGGCCCAATTTTTAAGCCCCTGTTTAACAGGGGCATGTAATTACAATTTTTGATGCAATTCTTTTCAGCAGGGCTTGCTCCTGCGCTGCAACTAAATTATCTGTGAGGGGTTGCAGTGTTGTGGCACCAGCACCAGTGCCTAAGGCCCAATTTTTCAGCCCCTGTTTAACAGGGGCGTGTAATTACAATTTTTGATGCAATACTTTGCAGCAGGGCTCGTTCCTGCGTTCCAACTAGAGTATCTGTGAGGGGTTGCAGTGTTGTGGCAACAGCACCAGTGCCTAAGGCCCAGTTTTTCAGCCCCGTTCAACAGGGACATGTAATTAGAATTCTTGATCTAATATTTCATAGCAGGGCCCGTTTCTGCGCCCACCAAGAGTAACTGTGAGAACTTACAGTGTTGTGCCACCAGCACCACCACCACCAAAGGCCCAATTTTTCTGGCCCTGTTCAACAGGGGCATGTAATTAGAATTCTTGATCTAATATTTCACAGCAGGGCCCATTTCTGCACCCACCAAGAGTAACTGTGAGGACTTACAGTGTTGTGCCACCAGCAAAACCACCACCACCACCACTAGGGATGAGCTTCGAGTTCGAGTCGAACTCATGTTCGACTCGAACATTGGCTGTTCGCAAGTTCACCGAACAGCGAACAATTTGGGGTGTTCGCGGCAAATTCGAATGCCGCGGAACACCCTTTAAAAGTCTATGGGAGAAATCAAAAGTGCTAATTTTAAAGGCTAATATGCAAGTTATTGTCATAAAAAGTGTTTGGGGACCTGGGTCCTGCCCCAGGGGACATGGATCAATGCAAAAAAAAGTTTTAAAAACGGCCGTTTTTTCAGGAGCAGTGATTTTAATAATGCTTAAAGTCAATCAATAAAAGTGTAATATCCCTTTAAATTTCGTACCTGGGGGGTGTCTATAGTGTGCCTGTAAAGGGGCGCATGTTTCCTGTGTTTAGAACAGTCTGACAGCAAAATGACATTTTGAAGGAAAAAACTCATTTAAAACTACTCGCAGCTATTGCATTGCCGACAATACACATAGAAGTTCATTGATAAAAACGGCATGGGAATTCCCCAAAGGGGAACCCCGAACCAAAATTAAAAAAAAAAAATGACGTGGGAGTCCCCCTAAATTCCATACCAGGCCCTTCAGGTCTGGTATGGATATTAAGGGGAACCCCGGCCAAAATTTAAAAAAAAAAATGACGTGGGGTTCCCCCTAAATTCCATACCAGACCCTTCAGGTCTGGTATGGATTTTAAGGGGAACCCCGCGCCATAAAAAAAAAAAAAAAAAAGGGGCGGGGTTCCCCCAAAAATCCATACCAGACCCTTATCCGAGCACGCAACCTGGCAGGCCGCAGGAAAAGAGGGGGGGGCGAGAGTGCGGCCCCCCCTCCCTCCTGAACCGTACCAGGCCACATGCCCTCAACATTGGGAGGGTGTTTTGGGGTAGCCCCCCAAAACACCTTGTCCCCATGTTGATGAGGACAAGGGCCTCATCCCCACAACCCTGGCCGGTGGTTGTGGGGGTCTGCGGGCGGAGGGCTTATCGGAATCTGGAAGCCCCCTTTAACAAGGTGACCCCCAGATCCCGGCCCCCCCCTGTGTGAAATGGTAAGGGGGTACATAAGTACCCCTACCATTTCACGAAAAAAGTGTCAAAAATGTTAAAAAATGACAAGAGACAGTTTTTGACAATTCCTTTATTTAAATGCTTCTTCTTTCTTCTATCTTCCTTCATCTTCTGGTTCTTCTGGTTCTTCTGGCTCTTCTGGTTCTTCCTCCGGCGTTCTCGTCCAGCATCTCCTCCGCGGCGTCTTCTATCTTCTTCTCCTCGGGCCGCTCCACACCCATGGCATGGGGGGGAGGCTCCCGCTCTTCTCTTCTTCTTTTCTTCTCTTCTTCTCTTCTTCTTTTCTTCTTTTCTTCTCCGGGCCGCTCCGCAATCCATGCTGGCATGGAGGGAGGCTCCCGCTGTGTGACGGCGCTCCTCGTCTGACAGTTCTTAAATAACGGGGGCGGGGCCACCCGGTGACCCCGCCCTCCTCTGACGCACGGTGACTTGACGGGACTTCCCTGTGACGTCACGGGGAATGCCACAGGGAAGTCCCGTCAAGTCACCGTGCGTCAGAGGGGGCCCCGCCCCCCCCATTATTTAAGAACTGTCAGACGAGGAGCGCCGTCACACAGCGGGAGCCTCCCTCCATGCCAGCATGGATTGCGGAGCGGCCCGGAGAAGAAAATGAAGAAGAGAAGAAGAGAAGAAAAGAAGAAGAGAAGAGCGGGAGCCTCCCCCCCATGCCATGGGTGCGGAGCGGCCCGAGGAGAAGAAGACAGAAGACGCCGCGGAGGAGATGCTGGACGAGAACGCCGGAGGAAGAACCAGAAGAGCCAGAAGAACCAGAAGAACCAGAAGATGAAGGAAGATAGAAGAAAGAAGAAGCATTTAAATAAAGGAATTGTCAAAAACTGTCTCTTGTCATTTTTAACATTTTTGACACTTTCTTCGTGAAATGGTAGGGGTACTTATGTACCCCCTTACCATTTCACACAGGGGGGGGCCGGGATCTGGGGGTCACCTTGTTAAAGGGGGCTTCCAGATTCCGATAAGCTCCCCGCCCGCAGACCCCCACAACCACCGGCCAGGGTTGTGGGGATGAGGCCCTTGTCCTCATCAACATGGGGACAAGGTGTTTTGGGGGGCTACCCCAAAGCACCCTCCCAATGTTGAGGGCATGTGGCCTGGTACGGTTCAGGAGGGAGGGGGGGCCGCACTCTCGTCCCCCCCTCTTTTCCTGCGGCCTGCCAGGTTGCGTGCTCGGATAAGGGTCTGGTATGGATTTTTGGGGGGACCCCACGCCGTTTTTTTTTTTTTTTTTGGCGCGGGGTTCCCCTTAAAATCCATACCAGACCTGAAGGGTCTGGTATGGAATTTAGGGGGAACCCCACGTCATTTTTTTTTTTTAATTTTGGCCGGGGTTCCCCTTAATATCCATACCAGACCTGAAGGGCCTGGTATGGAATTTAGGAGGACTCCCACGTCATTTTTTTTTTTTAATTTTGGTTCGGGGTTCCCCTTTGGGGAATTCCCATGCCGTTTTTATCAATAAACTTCTATGTGTATTGTCGGCAATGCAATAGCCGCGAGTAGTTTTAAATGAGTTTTTTCCTTCAAAATGTCATTTTGCTGTCAGACTGTTCTAAACACAGGAAACATGCGCCCCTTTACAGGCATACTATAGACACCCCCCAGGTACGAAATTTAAAGGGATATTACACTTTTATTGTTTGACTTTAAGCATTATTAAAATCACTGCTCCTGAAAAAACGGCCATTTTTAAAACTTTTTTTTGCATTGATCCATGTCCCCTGGGGCAGGACCCAGGTCCCCAAACACTTTTTATGACAATAACTTTCATATAAGCCTTTAAAATTAGCACTTTTGATTATTCATGTTCGTGTCCCATAGACTTTAACGGTGTTCGCATGTTCGAACGAACTTTTTTCCTGTTCGCATGTTCTGGTGCGAACCGAACAGGGGGGTGTTCGGCTCATCCCTAACCACCACCAAAGGCCCAATTTTTCTGGCCCTGTTCAACAGGGTCATGTAATTACAATTCTTGATCTAATATTTCACAGCAGGGCCCGTTTCTGCACCCACCAAGAGTAACTGTGAGGACTTACAGTGTTGTGCCACCAGCACCACCACCACCAAAGGCCCAATTTTTCTGGCCCTATTTAGCAGGGGCATGTAATTAGAATTCTTGATCTAATATTTCACAGCAGGGCCCGTTTCTGCGCCCACCAAGAGTAACTGTGAGGACTTACAGTGTTGTGTCACCAGCACCACCAGCACCACCAAAGGTCCAATTTTTCTGGCCCTGTTCAACAGGGGCATGCAATTACAATTCTTGATCTAATATGTCACAGTAGGGCCCGTTTCTGCGCCCACCAAGTGTGACTGTGAGGATTTACAGTTTTGTGGCACCAGCACCACCACCACCATCACTAAAGGCCCAATTTTTCTGACCCTGTTCAACAGGGGCATGTAATTACAATTCTTGATCTAATATTTTCACAGCAGGGCCCTGTGAGGGCTTACAGTGTTGTGGCCACAACAACACCTAAGGCCCAAATTTCTGCTGAGTATATAGGGCAGGCCCCTACTTTCAAACATCCTATTACAAATGACTCCTACTTGCAAACGGAAGGAGACAACAGGAAGTGAGATGAAATCTACCCCATAGGAAGGGAAATTCTCTCCTGTAAGAGTTAATATGGGAAAAACTTTTCTCCTTTACACTGATGCTTTATCACCAATCCTTGTTTCACTAAAAACCCCAAATTTTCAAAAAACATTTGTCATTGGGACAAAAAGTGAGGTGAAATCTTCTGAAGAGGAGCACAGACAGCAAATCAAATGTCACAGGGGTGATAACTCTTCCCTATGTTTTCCAAAAAGCTTAAAAACAGATTTTTTGGCTGGAGCTACACTTTGAAAATGTACCAGTTAAAAATTACAAACAGATTCTACTTAACAACAAACCTACAGTCCCTGTCTTGTTTGCACTGCCTGTATACTGCTGTTCAGAGTATATAGGGCCTGGGGGCCCCACACCTTTCCTTTTTTAATTTGGGTGCGGGGTTCCCCTTAATATCCATACAAAGACACAAAGGGCCTGGTAATGGACTTGGGGGTACCTATGCCGTTTGTCTCATTGATTTTCATCCATATTGTCAGGACACAACATTACATTAAAGCCGCAAGCAGTTTTAAATGACTTTTTTTCCTTTTTCCAGTGCAGGGACTGTTCTAAGCACGGGAAACACGCACTACTTTACAGGCATACTATAGACACCCCCCAGGTACTATATTTAAAGGAATATTTCACTTTTTTTTTTTTACTTTAAGCATCATTAAAATCACTGCTCCCGAAAAAACGTCCGTTTTTAAAAGTTTTTTTGCATTGATACATGTCCCCTGGGGCAGGACCCGGGTCCCCAAACCCTTTTAAGGACAATACCATGAAAATTAGCCTTTAAAATGAGCACTTTTGATTTCGAACGTTCAAGTCCCATAGACGTCAATGGGGTTCTAACGTTCGTGCGAATTTTCGGTACGTTCGCAGGTTCTGGTGCAAACCGAACCGGGGGGTGTTCGGCTCATCCCTAGTCACCATCATATGAGTATTTTTCATAGCATACTGCTGCATAAAATCCCAGCAAAGCAATCCCATTGCTAAACTGGATGTTTGAATGCAAGCTGTACCTGTAAATAAAACAATACTTACCTCTCCTGTCTGTACCATTGAATGCTGCTCTGATAAAAATAAATCATCCCCTGAAGTCTATTCAGAAATGGACATTTCCAGAAAATTAGCATTTTTGGTACTCCACTACTCTCAGTGGTTTCTCTCACTGAACCCTATGTCACTACTGTGTCCTCTAGTGATGTAGGGGGTCAGTGCAAGGAACCACTGAGCACAGTGTGGGACCAGGAATCTGAAACTGGCTTCTGCAACTTCAGGCACAGATATCTCTTCAGTAGTGGTATTGAAGAGATACTGGTGTCTGAAGATCCCGCAGAAAGAGAGATTGGTGGCACAGACAGAAAATGGGTTGCTATGAAGTTATTTTTTTTTTTCCTTTTAGAGTATTAACTTGTAACTATGCACCTGGTCAAATAGAAAATGAAAGCATTAAAAGAGAAGTGTTGGAAATAAAAAAATAAGTGTCCAAACTGACCTATATGACTGCAGCATCGATCTGATTCTGTAGTTGTCCCCTGAGGGCTCTAAGCTTGAGAAATGAGTGATCACATGACCGCTGAGTGCTCAGTTCTCAGTCTGCTCTGAAGAGAGAGCGATGACTGTCAGTCACTGCTCTCTGCTCTGCCTCTCCAGTGTTCATTGAAACGCCAGGTTGTGTGTGTTTGGGAGTAAGGTTGCAGCTGGCTCTGGCTTTCAGTGGCATGCTGAGAAGCTGAGCCAGCTGAGCCACAACCATTATTGTCCGGATCCTTCCAGGGCCTGGACTGGCTCTGCTATTGTGGGTCATAGGAGTGCAGAAAAAAGTGCATTACTGTGACCAAGAAAAGAAGTATGGCCAAAAAAGCTTTGACTATATTTCTCTTTTAAACACACAACAAACTAAACAACATAATAAAGTTATAAAGAAAAAAAAAAAGAAAATATTATTTATTTCTGTGCTGGTATACTTAGAAGCTTTTTTGTGCACTCAATAATTAAGGTAACTCATGACTAGAACAGGCATTATTATAAATTCCTGGGAATTGTTTTCCACTAAATACTTGGGAAAATTAGAGAACTATATTATGGCAAGACATAAAAACACTAACCAGGCTAGCCAGTGCTATTTCTGTCTCATGTAAAACCTCAGTGAATATTTCAGTCTTTGGCTTTCACAATGTCTTTTTTTTCGAAATTTATTTAGTGACTCATCACTTTATTGGTAAATCAGTGCTTCCTTTTGAATATCTGCTGTTAGCAACCAAATTCTTATTTTATTATTTAATAGTAATGTGAGAATTTATTTTAAATCTAACTACATAAATACTAGGAAAAAACACCTCAGTAAATTTGGACTTGTTAAATGTATGTAAATGTATATAGTATATGCATGAAGAATTGTTCATTCTGCAGATAAGTGTGTAATTGTTACATTTTTATAGTCTGCATTCCTAAATTGTTTTAATCTGTACACATTGAATAGCATACATGGTAATATTTTCAGAGGGGGGGTATTAAAAAAAAACAGCAGAGGGAACTGTAGACAAAAAAGAAATATGCCGTGTACACACGAGTGGACTTTTCGTCAGTCTCAACTACGAAGGACTTTTCGACGGAGTTCCGACGGAGGAATTCTGACGGTGTTCCGCTGAAACGGACTTGCTTACACACTATCACACCAAAGTCCGACTGTTTAGAATGCGGTGACGTACACCAGGTCCAACGAGACTGTAAAACGGAAGTTCAATTGCAAGTGCGCCACTCTTTAGGCTCCTTCTGCTAATTTCGTGTTTACCTTGTGTTAGTAGAAGTTTGGTGAGAGACGATTCGCGCTTTTCAGACTCGTGTTTTTGCAGATCGTTTAACTGTTGTTCAGTTTGTGCTTGTGGGGTTTGTATCTGCTTTTCAGTGCGTGTAGTCAGTTCGCATTGGTTTATTCAGTGCGTTCTTATCCGCTCATTGCTGATATTCAACTCGCTCTTCACAGGCCTTGCTGTTCTTCAGTGTGTTCTGTTTAAGTTTGTTCTGACCAGCCGACCGTTCTGAAGCCATGTTGTGTGTACGTACTCGTCATAGAGTTCGTGCTTTGCTTGGGCTTGGTGTTGTAGTTAATTCTTCGATCCAAGCCCAGTCCATGAACAGGGTGGGGAGGAGTTCACGGACCAAGAATTGGTTGCTCCAGCGTGACCAATTCTCTCACATGCCTTTGCTTTTTGAGATCCGTGAGAATAATCCTGACGATTTCAGGAACTTTCTCAGAATGACGGACCTCATTTTTCACCGTTTGTTGGCTTTGCTGACCTCTTATATCAGCAGGCAGGAGGCAAGTCATCACTCCGGAGCAGAGGCTAGTCGCCACGTTGCGGTACTTGGCGACTGGGAGAAGCCTGCAGGACCTCAAGTTCTCGACAGGCATCTCCCCCCAGGCTCTGGGGATCATTATCCCAGAGACCTGTTCTGCTATAATTCAGGTCCTGCAGAAGGACTATATTAAGGTAAGATTTATCCTTTAACATCACATTTTATTGTATTTAATGTTTGCTAATGTATTGTATTTCTTTCCTAAATCCCTAATTACCATGATTGCAATATGCTGTAAATGTCCTTTGTCCTCAAGCATGCTGTAATCTTTTAATGCTCCTTTTTTGTCCTTCATGCATATTTTCCTTCACTAACCTCCCCAGCATGCTATGCTGGGCCCATATCCACCTAGTCTAGTCACTTAACAATGTATTTTGTCAGCTCCATTGTAGTGCTTTACCCTAAACACCCCCTTAAAATGTTTCCAAATGGTCTGTGTGTCCTTAAATTAATTTATAAGCGCCCCCCCCCCCTTAAAATGTGTCCAAAAGGTATGTGTGTCCTTAAATTAATTTATAAGCCCCCCCTTTAAAATGTGTCCAAATGGTATGTGTGTCCTTAAATTAATTTATAAGCCCCCCCTTAAAATGTGTCCAAATGGTATGTATGTCCTTAAAGTAATTTATAAGCCCCCCCCTTAAATTTTATCAATGGGCCATCAGAGGGGGTGAGGAATCTAATAAGTGGGCCTTATATTTTATTCTTTAAATAATAATTAAAATAAATGTTATACTGATGTTGGGCAAGAATGTTTTTTGTGTAATCTGCGTGCAATGTTATGTGCAAAAGTACTTATATATTTTTTCTTGTTTCACTCCCTAGTTTCCTTCAACGCCACAGGAATGGCAGACTGTGGCATCCCATTTTGCCACCCGTTGGGACTTTCCCAACTGTGGAGGGGCTATAGATAGGAAGCACGTCCACATCGTGCGACCACCCCTTTCGGGGTCATACTATTTTAATTATAAGGGGTTTCATAGTATTGTATCAATGACGGTGGTGTCGGGCACAAATATGAATTTCTGTATGTGGACATGGGGAAGAATAGGCTGGATGTCGGATGGAGGAGTGTTCGCCCAGACGGAGTTCTACCAGCGTCTCCAGAGTGGTGGCCTGGGATTGCCACCTGATGCGGATAACGTGGAAGGACTCCCCTTTGTCTTCATTGCAGATGAAGCTTTCGGTCTGGGCGAGCACTTGATGAGGCCATTCCCCCAAAGGACCCTCACCCCGGAGAGGAGGGTTTTTAACTACCGGCTGGCCAGAACAAGAAGAGTTGTGGAGAATGCCTTTAGAATAATGGCCAGCCGGTTCCGCCTGTTTCTGACAGCAATCCATATGGCAGAATACAAACGTATTCGTATTGTCCTAGCATGCTGCATCCTGCACAATTTTTTAAGAAAGAATGCAAGAAATTATATTGCATCAGTTGGGCCTGAGGCCCGGACTTACAGACAATCCTATGACGGGCCTGGATAATGGCCGTACTGGCTTGGCCCCCAAAGTGCCTGTGAAGTTACGGAGAAATATGTTAATTATTTTACGGGTAGGGGGGCCATTGCAATGCCAGACAATGTCTGATTTTTATTAATAAAAAAATAACGATCAGATAAAATCTCGAAATGTATTTATTGCTTGCTTTTCTTTTTGGCTGTCTCCTAGGTTTTCCTAGTGCACTTGTAGTGCCAAGTGGATTTTCCTTTAGCAAATAAGCCCCATTGTCACTGTAAACACAAAATTACTTACAAAACTGGTATTGAGCATTGAAAGAAGAAGCCACGCATTGTTGATTAGCAAACTTTTTAATCTGTGCACATTCACATGTGCGTTTATAATTTTTTTTAAATATATATATTTTTTTAAACTTTTTTTATTTTTTTTTTTAAACTTTTTTATTTTTTTTTTTTTTAAACTCTGGAACTTACAAAGTTCAACATCTAGAAAATGAAGGCAATATCAGACATTACAGTGTCAAAAATGTCTTGATATTGCCCTAAATCAGATGGGGTGATGTCAAAAGCCAAATTTTGAAGATGCACACAAATTGGGATTCCAAATGGATAATGTCAACATGTGCTATCCCCCATCATGGGGGATCAATGGACGTGTTTTGTGGGTGCAATCCCTTCCTCTCACCTACTAGCGTTATGAGGAAGGGGTTGCACCCACAAAACACGTACATTGAGATCCCCGATGGCAGATAGCACATGTTGACACAACGTGTGCATCTTCAAAATTTGGCTTTTAGAATTTAAAAAACTTAAAATCCCAGAATGTGGGCATCTAAAAAGGAAATGAAGAACATGATCGATTTTGTTTTTGGGAAAAAGGGATTAAATTCTCCCCAAAACATCGATCATGTTCTTCATTTCCTGCTGCATGATGTCCAGCCGATTGCGCATGATGTCCAGGCTATTGCGCATGGCATCAATCTCCCCATTCCAGGCTATGATCTGGCCAATCATTCTTTGGGCGCTGTCAGTGGAAAATGGTTCCGCCGCTTCCCCTTCCACAACCAGTACATCACCTAAAATTGATGAAAAAACATGTATTTAGAAATATGCAGGCATACATAGATTACCTGAAGCTGGGGTGTCAGACACTCACCTGGTGGGGTGCACATCTCGCCCACTTCCTCCACCTCTCCTTCCTCCACATCCTCGGGGGGGCGCTGTCGGTGGAAAATGGTTCCGCTGCTTCCCCTTCCACAACCAGCACATCAACTAAAATTGATGAAAAAACATGTATTTAGAAATATGCAGGCATACATAGATTACTTGAAGCTGGGGTGTCAGACACTCACCTGGTGGGGTGCACATCTGGCCCACTTCCTCCACCTCTCCTTCCTCCACATCCTCGGGGGGTGCTGTCGGTGGAAAATGGTTCCTCCGCTTCCCCTTCCACAACCAGCACATCACCTAAAATTGATGAAAAAACATGTATTTAGAAATATGCAGGCATACATAGATTACCTGAAGCTGGGGTGTCAGGCACTCACCTGGTGGTGTGCACATCTCACCTACTTCCTCCACCTCTCCTTCCTCCACATCCTCGGGGGGGCGCTGTCGGTGGAAAATGGTTCCACTGCTTCCCCTTCCACAACCAGCAAATCACCTAAAATTGATGAAAAAACATGTATTTAGAAATATGCAGGCATACATAGATTACCTGAAGCTGGGGTGTCAGACAATCAACTGGTGGGGTGCCCATGTCGACATCGTCCACATCCTCAGGGGGGCTGGGGCTTACTTGCCATTCAGGCTGTCAAGGTCGGGGGTCCCTGGGATCCTGTTGTCTGAGTCTTTTCTCCCCTATGAGAATAAAACCAAAGGTATAATAATTAGCACACAGATATTTGAGTCCAGAAATAGGAATATGAAACATTGCTTTGAAGTGGTGTACAATTGTCTTTTAGGGAAGAGATCCAAGTTGAAAACATGATTAAAATACCCTTTTTACCAAGCTGGAATACTTTTTTTTTGGCCAAGTTTCACAGATAGGAACCCCAAGTATCCACTGGAGCACCTGTGTGGGTTACCCTAAAAATTGTGCTCTGGTGTCCCACACTGGTGCTCCTGAGTCCAGATGTGTAAACAGCTGCTGAGTGTCCTCTCCTTAGATTCCACTGAATCAAGTTTGCAACTCATTCAAGTTTCAAAGACATCTAGACAACAATGTCCTAAACTTCTTTTAATAAGACAAATTAGCAAGACCAAAAATGTAGTGAAAACCCTGTATCAACTAAATACATTGTATATATTGTCAAACGATGTTTCCTTCGAACAATGTTTCCTACTAACGATGTTTCTTATGAACGAATACTGTGTCCACGAACATGAAAGTAGCCAACAGTAAAGAAAAGCACATGGAGCAGCATGCAAGTTAATAATCAGAATAGGAACACATGACAAGTACTTACTTTTTTGAAGCACTTTCTTTATTCTTCTGTACTGATCCGGCTCCCTCAGTTTAAGGTCGGACCAGAATTTCCTTAATTGGTCTTTGGAGCGGCATACCCCAAAAATTCTGCTGCAGAGTCTTCACAACTTTTGACATGATTTCGGCCTTGCGCAAATTCGTCTGGGTGTACGGTTAATGCTTCCCATCATAATCGTTCCTCCGCAAGATGTACACCATCTCCACCATTTCCTCAAAGGCCATATTGGAGGCCTTAAATCTCTTCTTCCCGGATCAGGACGTTTGGGGCTCCGGGCTTTCCTCGCTACTGGAATAATTTAAAAACACCTGCTGTGTCTCCGCCATGTTGCTCCTAACTGCGCACCGTAGAGAGAAGGGGCGGGTAATATTTGTGAAAAAGATCGCCAGGGGCGGGCGACGCAGGCAGAGTTTCACACATGCGCAGTGTATATAAAGCTAACACGAATGTGCCGTACGTACGTTCTGTGTGTAGAGAAGGGGGTGGGGAATATTTGTGAAAAAGAACGTCAGGGGTGGGCGACGCAGGCGGAGTTTCACGCATGTGCAGTGTATATAAAGCTAACATAGCTAGCATGTGTCGTACGTACGTTCTGTGCGCGGAGGAAAGAGGACCTGAAATTGTGAGCTTCCAAAACAAAGATACATTTTATTAAATCTGGAACATCAGTGGCATATACTGCTTAAAGATTGAAGCCTATGTTGGGATAAGATTATGAGAGTTTAGGCTAACATTAGTGTTTTTGTCTTGTGTATTCTCTTACAGAAAAAATGAATAATAAGTTTAAGGACCCTGAGTACATGTCCCAATTTATTGACAAGTACAGGGAGATGAGGAATCTGTGGGAGGACAAACACAGTGCATATTACAATAAACCAGTAAGGAAGGAAACGCTGGAGAGACTTCTGGCATTTGTGCAGACTTTGATCCCAGAAGCAACCATGAAGATTTTGGAATGTAAAATTGGGATCTTGAGGAATATGTATAGGAGGGAGCATGACAAGATCCAGGCTTCCCTGAGATCAGGAGCATCAGCAGATGATGTGTATGTACCCAGGCTGTGGTACTTGGAAAAACTGCGTTTTCTTGAGGACCAGACTGAAGCCAGGGAATCTCTTTTGACCCTTCCCTCCACCCTTCCCTCCACCCTTCCCTGCAGCCTTCCCTCCACCCCAGCAGAGGCTGACGAGGAACAACCTGGGCCTTCCATCCTGGAAGAAGTGGATGCGCCCAGCTGGAGCCAGGTATATTATTTTTAGACATATTTAGTGTCCTAATATTAATGATGTTAACTAGCTGTTATAATTGATTACCTATTAAGGATTTTATCAAAAAAATTATGTATAAATATCAATTGACAGTAGTGGCCAAAAATGTTTGTCACCAGCTTGAAAAAATGCTGGGATCAGAATGATACTCTTTTATATGTATATTTGCAAGTCATGAGCTGAAAATTGTGTGTGATTGATGAACCAAAAACTAAAACTATGTCCCTTTTTTATACACAGGATGAACTCAGCCAGGACGAGGGTCTGGAAAGTGGCAGGCAGGAGGAGGCCGGGCCCAGTGACAGCCAGGAGGTGGGCGGGCCCAGTGTCAGCCAGGAGGTGGCCGGGCCCAGTAGGAGCCTCACCCAATCGCAGGTGCTTCCCCTCCGCCTTCATACAAAAAGGCCCAGGAAGGGGGCGGTGACAGAGGAGGCATCACTGCGCCTCATTAGAGAAGCTATGAATGTCCTCAGGAGCCCACTCGGAGCTGAAGCAGCCTATGGCTGCTATATAGCCAGCAGGTTGCTCGAATTGGAGAAGGGCCAACGCCTCCTCTGTGAAAGAATTTTTTGTGATGCCCTTCACAAGGGGCTGAGGGGCGAGTTAACTGCCAACAGCCAAATATATGAGCAAATCCCTCCTCCTCCTCCTCATGCCACAAGTCCACCACCAGAGCCACAGCCTCCAAGGAAGGCTGCAGGGAAGGCTGCAGGGCAGTGTGAAGGGAAGGCTGCAACGAAGAGAAGAAAGTGATGACCTGGGTTCAGTCTTGTCTGACAGAAGACGCAGGCTGGTGTAGTACTACAGCCTGGGGACATATATGTCATCTGCTGCTGGTCTTTGATCTCTGGGATTCCTGGACCAGATTGTGCTCCCTATTATATGGACTATTCAAGATCCCAATTTTCTTTTCCACAGACTTGATGTGTGCCCTGGGGCTAAAAGGCTTCACAAATTCCAAAAATTTCTCCAGCGTTGCCTTCATCTTTATTTTGTTATGGATATTTTATTTTCTGAAAATACTTGCCTATGTATTTTTATTCAAATACATTTCTGAAAGACAATGTCACATTAACAAGTGACACCAACCTCCTTGAGGTTCCAAAAAAAACAAAAACATAATGTCATTGTGTTAACTTGACACACAAAAAAACATTAATAATGTTATTGTGGTAACTTGACACACAAAAAATAAAACATTATTAACCACTTGACAACTGGGCACTTAAACCCCCCTCGTGACCAGATCAATTTTCATCTTTCAGTGCTCTCACACTTTGAATGACAATTACTCAGTCATGTAATACTGTACCCAAATGAATTTTCTGTCCTTTTTTTCATACAAATAGAGCTTTCTTTTTGTGGTATTTGATCACCTCTGGGTTTTTTATTTTTTGCGCTATAAATGAAAAAAGACCAAAAATTTAAAAAAAAAAACGCATTTTTCTTAGTTTCTGTGATAAAATTTAGCAATTTATTAATTTTTCTTCATAAATTTTGGCCACAATTTATACTGCTACATATCTTTGATAAAAATAACCAAAATTAGTGGATATTATTTGGTCTGTGTGAAAGTTATAGAGTCTACAAGTTGTGGTGCAAATCATAAAAAATTGATCACACCTGATGTACTGGTGGCCTATCTCATTTCTTGTGACCCGAACAAGTCAGGACAGTACAAATACCCCCCACATGAAAGTAGACATTCCAAGGTATTTAGTAAGATGCATGGTGAGGTTTTTGATGTTGTCATTTTTTCCCACAATTCTTTGCAAAATTAACATTTTTTTTTTCCTCCCACAAAATTGTCATTGTAATAGGTTATTTCTCTCACATGGCATGTGTATACCACAAATGACGCCCCAAAATACATTCTTCTACTCCTCCTAACTATGGCGATGTGTGGGACTTTTTCACAGCCTAGCCACATAGAGAGGCCTAACATGCAGGGAGCACCATCAAGTGTTCTAGGAGCATAAATTACACATCTAACTTGTTAACTACCTATTACATTTTGAAGGCCCTGGAGCACCAGGACAATGGAAATGCCCACAAAATGACCCCATTTTGGAAAGCTAACACCCCAACGTATAATCTATGAGGCATAATGAGTCTTTTGAACGGGTTGATTTTTTTCCAGAAGTTTTTGGAAAATGTGGGAAAAAAATGAAAACGCATTTTTGTTTACACAAAGTTGTCCATTTATAAGATATTTTCAACACATAGCATGTACATAGCAAAAATGACACCCCAAAATACATTCTGCTACTCCTCCTGAGTATGGCGATACCACATGTGTGAGACTTTTACACAGCCTGGCCACATACAGAGGCACAATATTGAAATAGCACCTTCAAGGGTTTTAGTAGCATAAATTACACATCTCATTTCTCAACCACCTACTACATTTTTGAAGGCCCTGGAGCACCAAGACAATGGAAACGCCCACAAAATGACCACATTTTGGAAAGCTAACACCTAAACGTATTAACTATGAGGCATAATGAGTCTTTTGAACAGTTCATTTTTTTCCGGAAGTTTTTGGAAAAAAATGAAAACGCATTTTTTTTTTTTACACAAAGTTGTCCATTCATAAGATATTTCCAACATGTAGCATGTACATAGCAAAAATGACACCCCAAAATACATTCTGCACACTTTTGAAGGCCCTGGAGCACCAGAACAATGGAAACGCCCACAAAATTACCCTATTTTGGAAAGCAAACACCCCACGTATAATCTACGAGGCATAATGAGTCTTTTGAACACTTCATTTTTTCCAGAAGTTTTGGAAAATGTGGAAAAAAATTAAAACGCATTTTTTTACACAACGTTGTCCATTTTTTAAGATATTTCCAACACATAGCATTTACATAGCAAAAATGATACCCCAAAATATATTCTGCTACTCCTCCTGAGTATGGCAATACCACATGTGTGAGACTTTTACACAGCCTGGCCACATACAAGGAACACTGTCAGGTGTTCTAGGGACACATAGCATGCACATACCAAGAATTACACCCCAAAATACATTCTGCTGAGCAAAGGGTAAAAAAAAAAAAGATAACCGTGGTTTTAGTAGCACAGTTATCCACAGGAGCATAGCACTGGTCCAGGCAGCAGACAGGAACACTGTCCATAGTCAGTACAGGCAGCAGGCAGGGATACGGTCCATATACAGTCCAGGGTCAGTGCAGGCAGAGATTGTCAGCAGTGCCAAAATATTGATCCTGGTAGTAGGCAGGAACATGGTCCATGTATGTGGTGTGGTCAGATCATGCGACAGGCAGAGGTGGGGCCTATGGCATAGGTCCTACAGGCAGCAGGCAGAAGTGGGGCCTCGTTCAGGACAGAATGGGGACAGGGGTAGAGGCTTCTCCCACCCAAATCTCTTTGAAGCCTCTGAGTCTCCAGACCCTAATCTAGGAATGAGAAAACAAAAAAAATGTTTTCTTCATCGAATAACAAGCCAGGGTCAGTTACAGAGCAAGTAGAGGCATAAGGGGTGTGAAGGTAAATGGCAGTAAGTGAGGGTTATGTTTACCATACTTCACTAATAATTTAGTGAAGTATGGTAACGGCGGAAACAGTCAACTATGCAGAGGCCTGGTTGGGAGGGACATTGGGGACAGTAAAAAGTGGTGTCACTTCTCACTCCTCCTTTGGTGCACACCCGGCATTTTTTCTGCCGTTTTTGGCCTGTTGGTCTGGGAGGGATTTTTTCGGGAAAGTGGCGTTTGCAGAGTCTGCTAATCACATCGGATCGAATGGTTTCTGGTGGGCCCTTTGGGAATACAAGGGCAGTGGTGATTTCCTCCTGGTAGCCAAGGAAGGATTTGGGGCTTGCAGTGGATTTGTGATAACTAACGTAGCTGTTGTATATGGCCAAATTAAACAAATGAATTGAAACTTTTTTATACCACTGGTATGTTCATCTCGTGGCAAGGTAGGGTTCGAGCATCTGGTCGTTGAAGTCGACACCCCCATAAACATAGAGTAAATAAGTGTGGCGCTGAATAATATGTGCGTTATTGGGCAAAGCCTGACAAAATGGATATCCGTGAGGACAACAGCCCAATAAAGTGCATTTAATGAAACACCAAATAAATCGTGTATAATACTAGTGGAAGTAAATGTGTAAAAAAATGTGTGTCAATAAAATATTCAAAACGGTCATATACCCCAGTTGAAGTCCTATTGGACGAAACGCGTCGGATGGTTATGCCTGTCTTGCCACTTTTATCTTATAGCGCTTTTTATTGTTTTATACCTGACTCTAGTGTTTAGGTCATGGTATTTTGTATAGTTCTCGATTTTTAAATAAATGCTTTTCAACGGATTCACACTATGGGGAGGTCTTCCTTTTGAACCCCATTTTTTCCGAGGATCTACATCCAGTTTATGGAAGCGGTTTTCTTGTAAGCAGTTCCTGATTTGCACCTTGGAGACCGAGAGTCGCTATAACCAGAGAGGTCGGTTGGTGAGTGCTGCAGATTTCTTCCAATATCTCCAGCTGCTGTGGAACCCTCTTCCATATCTTAAGCCTGTCTGACCCCAGGCCGCTGGCCGAGGGGTCCACCATTGCCGGTAAGGGTATTTTTGCCTATCCAGTCTACATATATGCAGGGCACCTTATCCTGTGGACGCCATCCCCGGATTTAAGGCCTTATACCACTAATTTTGGCAGCTATAGATCTCCCAACTACATCGTTAGATGCTCATCCATTTATTTGACATTGGACTGTAGTCATGCTAGTTATCTATAAGTATATGCTGGACTTTTGGTCGTGACAACAGTATATGTTGCTATAGTGTTATATATTTTTAATATTCTTTATTTATGTGTGTCACTACACTCTATAAAAGTTTATGCTAATTTAATTCTCCACACACTTACACATTAATTTGAGATTCACAGGGATTAATTACTCCTTATATATTTCTTCACTGCTATCCTATAGTGATTCGATCCTGCCATTACTGGTTTCCAGCGTACACAGGACCGTTTTGAATATTTTATTGACACACATTTTTTTACACATTTACTTCCACTAGTATTATACACGATTTATTTGGTGTTTCATTAAATGCACTTTATTGGGCTGTTGTCCTCACGGATATCCATTTTGTCAGGCTTTGCCCAATAACGCACATATTATTCAGCGCCACACTTATTTACTCTATATTTTCACCACAATTAGTCTGATTGTTGTGTCGGCAGCTTTTTTTGTTTTGGTTGGCGCATTATTATTTTTATCTTCTTACCCCCATAAACATGTTGTATTCTTGGATACGTGTTGGCTTTTGGATTCGGCCATTCCTCCTTGTTATCTCCACGACGGTATTATTGTGGATTGATGAAAGCACGTAGACATCCCTTCTGTCCCTCCACTTCACAGCCAGAATTTCCTCATTCCGTAAACTCGCCGTCTCCCCTCTTCTTAGCTTCTTGTTGATGAGGCTTTGAGGAAAGCCCTTGCAGTTCTTCCTTACAGTGCCACATGCTGGAGTCTTCTTTCTGTGAAGCTTGCGGAACAGGGGCAAACTAGTGTAAAAATTGTCCACATACAAATGGTAGCCTTTCTCTAGGAGTGGGTTTATGAGTTCCCAAACAACTTTCCTACTCGATCCAATGTATTCTGGGCAATTAGGGGGATGTAGCTGGGTGTCCTTCTCTTCGTATACCATGAAGGCATAGGTATACCCTGTAGCTCGGTCGCACAATTTATACATTTTCACCCCATAGCGGGCCCTTTTGGTGGGAATAAATTGTTTTATGCCCAACCTGCCAGTAAATTTGACAAGGGACTCATACACGCATATGTGTTGGTCTGGGGTAAACAACTGGGGGAAGATATCAGAAAAATATTTTAGCAGTGGCCGAATTTTATAAAGCTTTTTAAAATTTGGGTCATTTCGGGGAGGGCACTGGGTATTATCATTGTAGTGTATGAATCTCATAATCATGAGATATCTGGTCCTGGGCATTACTGAGGAAAAGATGGGCATGTGGTGGATGGGGAGGGTAGACCAATAGGACCGTAAGACATTTTTTTTGGTTAGTCCCATACAGAATGTGAGGCCCAAAAAAATTTTAAACTTCTCCACTGTTAGGGCTCTCCACTCGTAGGGACGGGCATAATAGGACGTTGGGTTACTTGCTATAAATTGTTGGGCCACAATTGATGCAAGCATGTCCTCAGTAAAAATAAGGTTGAAAAAATCTATTGGTGAAAAATTTTCTGTGTCCACCTGGACTCCTGGCTGGGCAGTGAAAGGGGGAATGATAGCTTCTCCTGAATTAGGAGGAAGCCATAAGGGGTTCTGAAGGGAATAGGGAAGGCTGGCATGGGACCTAACCCTTTGGGACTGTGGTGACACCCCACTGGTACGTGGCCTTTGCCGAGGTACTGCGGTGCTGGTGGATGGCACTGCAGTGCTGGTGGATGGCATTGCGGTGCTGGTGGATGGCATTGCCTCCTCAACAGTACGCCTTCGTCTGGCGGGCGAACTCTCATCCTCCTCCTCTGAGGCTGTCAGTGTACCACTGCTTAGGACAGGCTCGTAGTCCACATCAGACTCAGAATCTGAATATGAGGAGGAATCGGAGAGCTCCCCATTGCTCTCGTCGGCCGCAAGAATATTGTATGCCTCCTTGGCTCAAAATAATCTTTGTGACATTCTTAGCGATGACAAATGGCACTGATATGTGGCACTGATGACATGTAACACTGGCAGATTGCACTGGTGATAGATGGCACTGATATGTGGCTCTGATGACACGTGACACTGATGTGGCAGGTGACACTGACGTGGCAGGTGACACTGACAGGTGACACTGATGTGGCAGCTGACAGACAGGTGGCACTGATGTGGCAGGTGACACTGACAGGTGGCACTGACAGATAGCACTAATACGTGGCACTGATATGTGGCACTGATGACTCGTGACAATGGCAGATGGCACTGGTGACAGATGGCACTGATAGATGGCACTAATACATGGCACTGATGTGGCACTGATGACACGTGGCACTGATGTGGCACTGATGACACGTGGCACTGATGTGGCACTGATGAAACGTGGCACTGATGTGGCAGGTGACACTGACAGGTGGCACTGATGTGGCAGGTGACACTGACAGATGGCACTGACGACAGATGGCACTGACAGATGGCACTGATGACAGATGGCACTGACAGATGGCACTGATGACAGATGGCACTGTGACACCAACAGTAATGAGCACTGTGGCACTGATGTGGCACTGTATGGGCACAGTTGGGCTCCTAATGTGTGTTTCTACTGTTTTTACATAAAGGTTGGCACTCCCGATTTAGCACAGATCCTCTCTCTCTCTCCTCACACGCTGTCTCTGTGTGAGGAGAGTCAGCAATGAGAGATGATCTCATATGTTTACACTTGAGATCATCTCTCATTGGAAGCTCCGATCATGCTGTAAATGGCCGCTGTGATTGGCCGTTTATGGCGATCTGTGACTGGCTGTGTCCAAGGGACATGGCCAGCGCAGAATTTCCCTGATGCACGCTCGCGAGAGCGCGCATCGCGGAAGTAAACAGGAGGACGTCGACGGACGGCCTCCCGGCAATTGAAGTCCGCGCTGTAGCCATCTTTCGGCTATAGTGCGGACGCCTAGTGGTTAATGTTATTGTGGTAACTTGACACACAAAAAAAAAAATTAAAATATGGAAATCACTAGAAAAAAATATTTTTTTTAATAATAATTCTTTTAATATTTTTTTATATTTTTAATATCATTTTTATATAATCATAAAAAAAGATCTTGATGAAATCAAAAATAATAAAAAAAGATGACTCAAAAAATTAATTTGTAAACATTAT
Source organism: Aquarana catesbeiana (assembly GCF_042186555.1). Classification (NCBI taxonomy): domain Eukaryota; kingdom Metazoa; phylum Chordata; class Amphibia; order Anura; family Ranidae; genus Aquarana; species Aquarana catesbeiana. The sequence continues at coordinate 291,447,487 of NC_133329.1, forward strand.
TATGGAGATCGGGTATTATAAAATACAATATCATTCATGAGATCAAGAGAAATAATCCAGAAATCTGTTTGTGAGAACTCTGTGTGAATATGAGCAGCAAAACATCTTCATTCTTCTAGCATTATAAAGAAGACAATAATGTGCTGCATTAAACGATCACAGAATTTGCAGCGTGAGGAGCTCCAATACGAACACTAGTTTTACCAGACTGATCGCTTCTGTCTCATACTTGCTTCAGAGCATGCAGCGTTTTTTGTCCGTCAGACCAGCATGCAGGCCAGCGGATTTCTCGATAGGAACTGGGTCCAGCGGAAAGATTTGAAACATATTCTATTTCTAAAGTCCATCTGATTTTTCGACAGCAAAAGGTCCGATGAAGCCCACCTATGCTTGAATTGTCAGACGGATTTGTTCTGTCAGACCTTTGCTTTAAAAAAGTCCGGTCGTGTGTACACGGCATTAGGCTAGCCACAACCTATAAGAGGCAGACAGATATCCAGACATTAGCATACATTTTTAGAACACTGTGAAGGGTTGTGGAGTAGGTAGTGGGATGAAATATCACAAATAGGGATGAGCTTCGTGTTCTAGTCGAACCCATGTTCGACTCGAACATAGTCTGTTAGCCCGTTCGCCGAATTGCGAACGATATGGGCCGTTCGTGCCAAATTTGTGTGGCGCGTCATGGCCCATAATTCACTGCGGCATCGCAGTGCATTGCTGGCTGATGATTGGCCAAGCATGCACTATGACCCGCATGCTTGGCCAATCACAGCACTGTCTGTAGAGAGAGCTGTAATTTGCCAAAGCGCCCCACACTATATAAGGCCGCCTGCACGGCGGTCCTGTGGAGTGTGTTCCGGCGTTGAGAGACAGAGACAGAGAGACAGTGTAATTTGATTTAAATTAGATAGATTAGGCAGGACAGTCAGTCAGTTAGCTGCACTTACAGTGTATTGTGTATATATATGCATCCCAGGTGTTGTATATATATATATATACAGTGGGGACGGAAAGTATTCAGACCCCCTTAAATTTTTCACTCTTTGTTATATTTCAGCCATTTGCTAATATCATTTAAGTTCATTTTTTTCCCTCATTAATGTACACACAGCACCCCATATTGACAGAAAAACACAGAATTGTTGACATTTTTGCAGATTTATTAAAAAAGAAAAACTGAAATATCACATGGTCCTAAGTATTCAGACCCTTTGCTCGGTATTTAGTAGAAGCACCCTGCTCATCTAATACAGCCATGAGTCTTTTTGGGAAAGATGCAACAAGTTTTTCACACCTGGATTTGGGGATCATCTGCCATTCCTCCTTGCAGATACTTTCCAGTTCTGTCAGGTTGGATGGTAAACGTTGGTGGACAGCCATTTTTAAGTCTCTCCAGAGATGCTCAATTGGGTTTAAGTCAGGGCTCTGGCTGGGCCATTCAAGAACAGTCACGGAGTTGTTGTGAAGCCACTCCTTCATTATTTTAGCTGTGTGCTTAGGGTCATTGTCTTGTTGGAAGGTAAACCTTTGGCCCAGTCTGAGGTCCTGAGCACTTGAGAAGGTTTTCGTCCAGGATATCCCTGTTCTTGGCCACATTCATCTTTCCCTCGATTGCAACCAGTCGTCCTGTCCCTGCAGCTGAAAAACACCCCCACAGCATGATGCTGCCACCACCATGGTTCACTGTCGGGACTGTATTGGACAGGTGATGAGCAGTGCCTGGTTTTCTCCACACATACCACTTAGAATTAAGGCCAAAAAGTTCTATCTCTGTCTCATCAGACCAGAGAATCTTATTTCTCACCATCTTGGAGTCCTTCAGGTGTTTTTTAGCAAACTCCATGCGGGCTTTCATGTGTCTTGCACTGAGGAGAGGCTTCTGTTGGGCCACTCTGCCATAAAGCCCCGACTGGTGATGGGCTGCAGTGATGGTTGACTTTCTACAACTTTCTGCCATCTCCCGAATGCATCTCTGGAGCTCAGCCACAGTGATCTTTGGGTTCTTCTTTACCTCTCTAACCAAAGCTCTTCTCCCCCGATAGCTCAGTTTGGCAGAACGGCAAGCTCTAGGAAGGGTTCTGGTCGTCCCAAACATCTTCCATTTAAGGATTATGGAGGCCACTGTGCTCTTAGGAACCTTAAGTGCAGCAGAATTTTTTTGTAACCTTGGCCAGATCTGTGCCTTGCCACAATTCTGTCTCTGAGCTCTTCAGGCAGTTCCTTTGACCTCATGATTCTCATTTGCTCTGACATGCACTGTGAGCTGTAAGGTCTTATATAGACAGGTGTGTGGCTTTCCTAACCAAGTCCAAGCAGTATAATCAAACACAGCTGGACTCAAATGAAGGTGTAGAACCATCTCAAGGATGATCAGAAGAAATGGACAGCACTTGAGTTAAATATATGAGTGTCACAGCAAAGGGTCTGAATACTTAAGACAATGTGATATTTCAGTTTTTCTTTTTTAATAAATCTGCAAAAATGTCAACAATTCTGTGTTTTTCTGTTAATATGGGGTGCTGTGTGTACATTAATGAGGAAAAAAAAAGAACTTAAATGATTTTAGCAAATGGCTGCAATATAACAAAGAGTGAAAAATTTAAGGGGGTCTGAATACTTTCCGTCCCCACTGTATATATATATATATATATATATATATATATATATATATATATATACACTGTATTCAGTTTAGCTAGATCCGTTCCTGTTATTATCTTCCTACTGACAGGCAGGCTTGTGTTGTTACAGTACAGTTACCTGAAAAAAATTGCTGGTGTTCTTCTGTGATCCTATTAGTACCACAGTTAGGCAGCTAGACTATTTACAGTTAGTGTAGTGCGTCCTCCTCACAGTGTTCAAATAAAGCTAGTGTGACCTCTGCACAGTGTTCAGCTAAAGCTACAAGTTAGTGTAGTGCGACCTCTGCACAGTGTTCAGCTAAACCTACAAGTTAGTGTAGTGCGTTCTCTGAACAGTGTTCAGCTAAAGCTACAAGTTAGTGTAGTGCACAGTGTTAGCTAAAGCTACAAGTTAGTGTAGTGTGTCCTCCTCACAGTTTTCAGCTAAAGCTACAAGTTAGTGTAGTGCGTCCTCCTCACAGTGTTCAGCTAAAGCTACAAGTTAGTGTAGTGCGACCTCTGCACAGTGTTCAGCTAAAGCTACAAGTTAGTGTAGTGCATCCTCTGAACATTGTTCACCTAAAGCTACAAGTTAGTGTAGTGCACAGTGTTCAGCTAAAGCTACAAGTTAGTGTAGTGCATCTTCCTCACAGTGTTCAGCTAAAGCTACAAGTTAGTGTAGTGCGACCTCTGCACAGTGTTCAGCTAAAGTTACAAGTTAGTGTAGTGCACAGTGTTCAGCTAAAGCTACAAGTTAGTGTAGTGCGTCCTCCTCACAGTGTTCAGTTAAAGCTACAAGTTAGTGTAGTGCGACCTCTGAACAGTGTTCAGCTAAAGCTACAAGTTAGTGTAGTGCACAGTGTTCAGCTAAAGCTACAAGTTAGTGAAGTGCATCCTTCTCACAGTTTTCAGCTAAAGCTATAAATTAGTGTAGTGCGTCGTCCTCACAATGTTCAGCTAAAGCTACAAGTTAGTGTAGTGCGACCTCTGCACAGTGTTCAGCTAAAGCTACAAGTTAGTGTAGTGCGTCCTCTGAACAGTGTTCAGCTAAAGCTACAAGTTAGTGTAGTGCACAGTGTTCAGCTAAAGCTACAAGTTAGTGTAGTGCATCCTCCTCACAGTGTTCAGCTAAAGCTACAAGTTAGTGTAGTGCGACCTCTGCACAGTGTTCAGCTAAAGCTACAAGTTAGTGTAGTGCACAGTGTTCAGCTAAAGCTACAAGTTAGTGTAGTGTGTCCTCCTCACAGTGTTCAGTTAAAGCTACAAGTTAGTGTAGTGCAACCTCTGCACAGTGTTCAGCTAAAGCTACAAGTTAGTGTGGTGCACAGTGTTCAGCTAAAGCTACAAGTTAGTGTAGTGCGTCCTCCTCACAGTGTTCAGCTAAAGCTACAAGTTAGTGTAGTGCGTCCTCCTCACAGTGTTCAGCTAAAGCTACAAGTTATGCCCCGTACACACGGTCGGACATTGATCGGACATTCCGACAACAAAATCCTCGGATTTTTTCCTACGGATGTTGGCTCAAACTTGTTTTGCCTACACACGGTCGCACAAAGTTGTCGGAATTTCCAATCGCCAAGAACGCGGTGACGTCAAGCACGTACGACGAGACTAGAAAAGGCCGGTTCAGAACCAAGCGCAGCACCCTTTGGGCTCCTTTTGCTAATCTCGTGTTAGTAAAAGTTTGGTGAGAGACGATTCGTGCTTTTTCAGACTCGTGGCTTTCAGATCGTTTTCTGCCGTTCAGTTTGTGCTTGTGGGTTTGTATCTGCTCTTCAGTGCGTGCAAGCAAGTTCCGCGTGACTTTAGTCACTGTATTCTTGTTCGTTCGTTACTGGTTTTCAGGTCGCTCTTCACAGGCCTTGCTGTTCTTCAGTGCGTTCTGTTACTTCGTTCTGAGCAGCCGACCGTTTTCTAGCCATGTTTCGTATGCGTACTCCTCGTAGAGTTCATGCTGTGCGGGGGCTTGGTGTTGGGGTCCTGACCTTGACACAAGTCCAGTCCATGAACAGGGTGGGGAGGAGTTCATGGACCAAGAATTGGTTGCTTCAGCGTGACCAGTTCTGTCATATGCCTTTGCTCCGTGAGATCCGTGAGAATAATCCTGATGATTTCAGGAACTTTCTCAGGGTGACGGACCCCGTGTTTCACCGTTTGTTGGCTTCGCTGACCCCCTATATCAGCAGGCAGGATACCTGCATGAGGCAAGCCATCACTGCGGAGCAGAGGTTGGTCGCTACCTTGCGGTATTTGGCCACAGGGAGAAGTCTGCAGGACTTGAAGTTCTCGACAGGCATCTCCCCCCAGGCTCTGGGTATCATCATCCCAGAGACCTGTTCTGCCATCATACAGGTCCTGCAGAAGGAGTATATGAAGGTAAGATTTTTATCCTTTTATATCACATTTTATTGTATCGAATGTTTGCTAATATATTGTATTTCTTTCCTCATTCCCTAATTACCATGATTGGAATATGCTGTGAATGTCCCCTTTGTCCTCATGCATGCTGGATTTTTATGTAATTATTATTTTATGTCCTTCATACATATTTGCCCTTCAATAACCTCTCCAGCATGGTGTCCCCTGCCCTATATTCACCTCATGTAGTCACTTAACAATGTATTTTATCAGCTCCATAGTAGTGCTTTACCCCAAACACCCCCTAAAATGTTTGGAAATGTTATTTTGGATTTAAATTCAGGCAGAGGGCCAGAGGCTTTTTTTTGTGGTGTCCCCAAATTTTTGGTAACCCTCCCTCCCCCAACTGCTAAGTCAGCTGATCCCAATTCTCTATCCTCAATCATCTATCTGCTGACTTTGCCAAACCCATACACACTATACCCATCTCTTTTGTGGTCAGATTTATGGCTGAATTACCCAAAGCATGTAGTGCAAGGGCCTGCCTGTATACTTTCCAATAGTACTGTTTATAGTTCTTGTATCCTATTATTATCTTGATAGGTAATAGCAGAATGTCCAAATGTGCTCAAATGTGTACAGTGTGTATTTATATCTTTGTATTATGACACTTCTTACCTGTCCAGTGGGCTGCCAATAGTGTAACTAAGGAGGGGCTGTTGCAAGTAATACCCTGTATTTAGGCATTCATCTCTCAATGAAGTGAAGAGGGTTACCTGTCCAAGAGTTTCCCCCCTCCCCTATAATGTTAGAAATGGCCCATGAGAGGGGGGGAGGGGGAATATGATAGGTGTACCTTATACTTTGTTGTTGTTAAATTCCCCTTAATAAATGCTATCTGGAGGTTGACCCATAATGTTTGTGTCTAATCTGCTTGCCAGGTTTATGTGAAAAAATAGTAATGTTTATTGTTTTTTCCTCAACAGTTTCCTTCCACGCCACAGGAATGGCAGACTGTGGCCTCCCACTTTGCCCAGCGGTGGGACTTTCCTAACTGCGGAGGGGCAATTGATGGGAAACACGTCCACATCGTCCCACCACCCAACTCGGGGTCGTACTATTATAATTACAAGGGGTTTAATAGTATAGTGATGTTGGCGGTGGTGTCGGCTAATTACGAGTTCTTGTATGTGGACGTGGGGAAGAATGGCCGGATGTCCGATGGTGGAGTCATCGCCCAGACGGAGTTCTACAGGCGTCTCCAGAATGGCAGTTTGGACTTGCCACCTCCAGAGGACAATGTTGAAGGTCTCCCATTTGTGTTCGTTGCTGATGAAGCATTTGCGCTGGGGGACCACCTGATGCGGCCATTCCCGATGAGGACCCTCACCCCGGAACAGAGGGTTTTTAATTACCGGCTGGCCAGAGCCCGAAGAGTGGTGGAGAACACATTTGGAATCCTGGCCAGCCGGTTCCGACTATTTCTGACACCCATCCATATGGCGGAGTATAAACGGAACCATATTATACTGGCGTGCTGTGTTCTCCATAATTTTTTAAGAAAACATTCAGCCAACTATGCTGGCTCAGTTGGGCCTGAGGCCGGAATACCAAATACATCAACAATGACGGCACTTGAAAGCGGCCGTCCTGGCTTGCCCTCCCTGAATGCCCGTGATGTCCGGTTACGATACCTGGAGTTCTTTGCGGGTAGGGGGGCTATCAATATGCCAGACAATCTGTGACACCTTTTTCAAATAAAAAACAACCAAAAGCTATTCTTGGTGGACATTTCCTGCTTGTGTTTGTTTAAGCTGACCCTGACAGAAATGTGTTGAGTGCAGAAAATGTCGTGATTGGGTAACCTTATAAAAAACAGTGTTGGCTGGTACTTCCTAAATGCAAAAACACTTTTCACTACAAGTGCACTTGCAACTGCACTGAACCTGCACTTGTAGTGCAAAGTGTATTTGCCCTTAGGAAATAACCCCCATTTGTGCATAAAACAGCAATTACATCACCCCAAAAGTGTTGTAGTGTTGAGACAATAATCAACACATTCTTGAGTAAGGCACTTTTTTATACCTGCACAATCACATGCGCATTTACCCAAGGTTTTTAAAACAAACCAACATGTTTGTTGTATAAAATGTTTGCATTAGCATTATGAAAAATCAAAATATCCATTTCTGATAAAACAGGCCTGTGTAAAACCAACAAGAAAGCCAAAAAACTAGAACTTACAAAGTTCACATTAGGTAAAACCTGAAGGCTATATCAGACATCAGTATTTAGGAACTGGGTTTGATATAGCGTTCAGATGGGGGGAACTCACCCCCTGGAAAAGCCAAATTTGGAAGATGCACACCAATTTACGAATGTCCACATGTGCTATCTGCCATCAGGGGGGATCAAGGGACGTGTTTTGGGGGAGCAAGCCCTTCCTCAACGCTACTTTATAATTGAGGAAGGGGTTGCACCCCCAAAACGCGTCCATTGATCTCCCGTGATGGCAGATAGCACATGTTGGCACACTGTGTGCATCCTCCAAATTTGGCTTTTCGAAACATTGTAAAAATTTAAATTACATAAAACAGGTGATTTTGTGGGGTTTAAATTCGCCCCAAAACATCAATGATGTTATTATTTTTTTTAATAACATCAGTGATTTGTTGCTGGATGTTTTGCAATTGGAGATTAAATCCCATGATCTCCCCTATCAGTATCTGGGCACTTTCTGATGTAAAACGTTCTCTCTCCCTCACATCACGATCACCTAAAAAGAGATAAAGAACAGGTCTCAAAAATCTGCCACCAGCCATCTCTTTTACCTGAGCCTGTGGTCGCAGACACTCACCTGTTGTGGTGCCAATCTCCACCACATCTTCTTCTTCCTCCTGCACTTCTTCTTGGTTTTGCGGTATTTCCCCTTCTTCCAGAGGGGGGGGGGGGGCTCTGGTCTCCTGGGATGAGGAGTGACCTCCGAGTCTTTTCTCCCCTATGTAAAACAAAAATGGTATACTTAGCACACAGATATTTGATGGCAGAACAATAGAAATAGGAAACATTGCTTGGAAGTGGGGTACAATTGTCTATTTTAGCCGAGTTCCAAGATGTATATTTTTTATTGCCCTTTGTCAAGCTGCAATACTTTACCTGTTTGGTACAAGCTTCACAGATGTAACCCCCCCTATAGTATACACTGGAGCACCTGTGTGCCCCCCCTAATAAAAATGGTGTTCTGGGGTCCCACACTAGTGCTCCAGTGTCCAGATGTGAAAACAACTGCTCAGTGTCCTCTCCTTACACACAATCTAGTTTGCATTTCATTCTAGTAACAAACCCATCTACACAAACTAATATTTGGCATCCAAGTAGGCCCAAAAAAAAAGTGTGAAAATGCATATGGCCTAAACAATGTTGTTCTAGAGGCCGAAAGAAAAATGTTTGATACGAACGAATAATGGGCCCATGAACATTAAAGTTGCCCTTTTAAACGTTACAATTACTAAAAGCATATGGAGCAGAACGAACGGAATAAAGACAGAAAGAATATGAACACAGCACAACTACTTACTTTTTTGCAGCACTCTCCGGATCTTTCGGTACTGCTCTGGCTCTCTCAACTTCAGGTCCGACCACCGCTTCCTGAGCTGATCTTTTGATCTTCGTACCCCGAAATTCCTCTCCAGACTCCGGACCACTTTACCAATGATTTTGGCCTTTCTGATGTTGGGGTTGGGGTAAGGCCCATATTTTCCATCATAGTCGGACTTCTTCATGATGTCGACCATCTCCAACATCTCCCCAAACGACATATTTGTGGCCTTAAAACGTCTCCTTCTGGATCGGGACGTGCCTGGATCCGGGCTTTCCTCCTCCTCCTCGTTGTTCGAATTATCACGCACCTGGTGTAACTCCGCCATCATGCTCTTCCCCCACTGCGCCGAACGAAAAGGGGCGGGGAATAGAATAGAAAGAACGTCAGGGGCGGGCGGAGTTACACACATGCGCAGTGTGTATAAAGCGTAACACGCGTGCGTATTACGTACGATCTGTGAGCGGAGGAAGGAGCATTGGACGCGCCGATCGTAAGAACGAAGGTAAGAGACAAACTTGGGCCTATACTGCTTCTAGATTGAGGCCTATATTGTAACAAGATTAGGAGAGTTTGGTCTGACATTAGGCTTTGTCTTGTGTTGTGTCTTGCAGTGAACATGGATATCTTAATGAGAGATACTGACTTCATGTCACTATTCATTGATATGCTAAGGGAGCTGCCCTGTCTGTGGGAGATTACCCACCCCCATTTCAAAAACCAAGCAAAGAGGAAGGCAGCACTGGAGCAATTGTGTGAAATTGTGAAGCAGGTGATCCCCACGGCAGACATCACCTATTTAAAGATTTTCATTGGTGGCCTGAGGAGCACATATCTGAGGGAGCGCAAGAAAGTCCTGGATTCACAGAGATCTGGAGCAGCAGATGACATCTATGTCCCCAGGATGTTGTACTACGACAGGCTGCACTTTCTGGCAGGCCAGACTGAACCCAGGCCATCCCTCTCAAGTCTTCCTTCCACGCTTCCTTCCCCCCCGGCTGAGGCTTCTGATGCCCAACCTGGGCCTTCCAGGCCATATGTGGAGGAGCCCAGATTGAGCCAGGTATAGCATTCCTCTAAATATTGCTGGTTGTCCAATCAACTATGTTAACTAGATGTTAGTTGGGAGTACTAATTTATGATTGTGATTGATGATGCCAAAACTAAAACCATGTCCCTTTTTCATACACAGGGAAGTCTCAGCCAGGAGGTGGCTGATCTGCAGGTCCCTCCACCCACCCTGAAAACAGAAAGTGGCAGCAGGAGGAGTAGCCTAGAGGAGGCGGCTATCAGATTCTTTTGGAGGGCTACAGAGGTCCTGGGAGCACCACACACCATGCAGGAGAACCTTGCGGCATTCATTGCCTATAAAATGCAGAGGATGGAGGAGGGCCAACAAGCCATGTGTCAGGCCCTCATATCAGAGGCTCTGGAGAAAGGTGTGAGGGGCCAACTTACACCTCACACACAGCTTTGGGATGGTCCTCCTCCTCCTCCTCCCTCTCCTCCAGGTCCTCCCAGTCCTCCTCCAGGTCCTCCCAGTCCTCCTCCAGGTCCTCCCAGTCCTCCTCCTCCTCCAGGTCCTACTCCTCCTCCTCCTCCAGGTCCTACTCCTCCTCCTGCCACATCTCCTACTGCACAGCCACAGCCCGGAAGGAAGTGTGAAAGGAAGACCAGAGAGTGATTGCCCTGGATCCAGTCTGGTCGGCCAAAAGATGCAGCCTCTTGTGGTACCACAGCCTGGGGACACTGATGTCATCTGCTGCTATCCGAGTCTCTGTGAATCCCGGACCAGACTGCCCTCCCTTATATATGGACTCCTCAGGCCACCAATTTTGAGGTTTAAGAATTGATGTCTGCCGTGGGGGTCCCAGGCTTCACTAATTTCTCTTGTTGATCCAGTGTTGCCTTCCTCTTTGCTTGGTTCTGATACCTTAATAAAGGATTTTTGTTTTGAATTATACTCTCCTATGTGTTTTATTTCCAAAATGATGGTTTGTTTGTGAGGATTCAGGTACATTTCTAATATACAATGTGAAATGAACAAGGGACACCAACAACAAAAAATCTCCTGGAGATTAAATAATAAAAGATATCAATGGTGTTGGGGTAACTTGCCACACAAAACACACCCAAAAATATTCTGGAGTAAAAATAAAAATAACATTGAACAAAGATCAGCCTTGGAAAAAATACAAACATTAAAGAAAAAAAAAGGCTTAAAAACCAAAAAAAAATCCAAAAAAAATATAAAACTGTCAGATGTGACAACTAATAACAATATATTGAGGGAATCCCACTAAAAAAACACAAATAAAAGTTTGTGAGAAGTGTGTGTGAATATGAGCAGCAAAACTACTTAATTCTTGTCACATTATAAAGAAGAAGAGAGTGCGCTGTATTAAACCATTTTTTACATTGCAGCGTGACGAAAGTGCTGTATCCATTGCGAACGCTAAGTTTACCAGAACGAGCTGTCCCGTGTCGGAATTTCTTCTGAGCATGCGTGGCACTTTGTGCGTCGGAACAGGCCACACACGGTCGGAATTGACGCGATCGGATTTTGTTGTCGGAAAATTTTATCTCCTGCTGTCCAACTTTGTGTGTCGGAAAATCCGATGGAAAATGTCCGATGGCGCCCACACACGGTCAGAATTTCCGACAACACGCTCCGATCGGACATTTTCCATCGAAAAATCCGACCGTGTGTACGGGGCATTAGTGTAGTGCGACCTCTGCACAGTGTTTAGCTAAAGCTACAAGTTAGTGTAGTGCGTCCTCTGAACAGTGTTCAGCTAAAGCTACAAGTTAGTGTAGTGCACAGTGTTCAGCTAAAGCTACAAGTTAGTGTAGTGCATCCTCCTCACAGTGTTCAGCTAAAGCTACAAGTTAGTGTAGTGCGACCTCTGCACAGTGTTCAGCTAAAGCTACACGTTAGTGTAGTGCGTCCTCTGAACAGTGTTCAGCTAAAGCTACAAGTTAGTGTAGTGCACAGTGTTCAGCTAAAGTTACAAGTTAGTGTAGTGCTTCCTCTGAACAGTGTTCAGCTAAAGCTACAAGTTAGTGTACTGCGTCCTCTGAACAGTGTTCAGCTAAAGCTACAAGTTAGTGTAGTGCGACCTCTGCACAGTGTTTAGCTAAAGCTACCTGTAGAAGGTTGGTGGTGTTTTCCTGATCCTATCACTACTGCAGGCAGCTACATTATTTTAACGTAGTGTAGTGCATCCTCTGCACAGTGTTCAGCTAAAGCTATCTGTAGAAGGTTGGTGGTGTTTTCCTGATCCTATCACTACCGCAGACAGCTACATTATTTACACGTTAGTGTAGTGCGAACTCTGCACAGTGTTCAGCTAAAGCTACCTGTAGAAGGTTGGTGGTGTTTTCCTGATCCTATCACTACCGCAGGCAGCTACATTATTTACACGTTAGTGTAGTGTGACCTCTGCACAGTGTTCAGCTAAAGCTACCTGTAGAAGGTTGGTGTTGTTTTCCTGATCCTATCACTACCGCAGGCAGCTACATTATTTACACGTTAGTGTAGTGCGTCCTCTGCACAGTGTTCAGCTAAAGCTACAAGTTAGTGTAGTGCATCCTCTGAACAGTGTTCAGCTAAAGCTACAAGTTAGTGTAGTGCGACCTCTGCACAGTGTTCAGCTAAAGCTACCTGTAGAAGGTTGGTGGTGTTTTCCTGATCCTATCACTACCGCAGGCAGCTACGTTATTTTAACGTTAGTGTAGTGCGTCCTTTTCACAGTGTTCAGCTAAAGCTACCTGTAGAAGGTTGGTGGTGTTTTCCTGATCCTATCACTACCGCAGGCAGCTACATTATTTTAACGTTGGTGTAGTGCATGCTCTGCACAGTGTTCAGCTAAAGCTATCTGTAGAAGGTTGGTGGTGTTTTCCTGATCCTATCACTACCGCAGGCAGCTACATTATTTACACGTTAGTCTAGTGCAACCACTTCACAGTGTTCAGCTAAAGCTACCTGTAGAAGGTTGGTGGTGTTTTCCTGATCCTATCACTACCGCAGGCAGCTACATCATTTTAGCATTGGTGTAGTGCGTCCTCTGCACAGTGTTCAGCTAAAACTACAAGTTAGTGTATTGCGACCTCTGCACAGTGTTCATCTAAAGCTACCTGTAGAAGGTGGTGTTCTCATACTACAGGCAGGCAGTTGATTTTGCTAGCTGCAGTATCAGTATATATATATATATATATATATATATATATATATATATATATATATATATATATATATCCCAGCTTAGTGCAGCTACATCTCACTGCAGGCCATTAGTATGTCTGGAAGGCCAACAAGGAGAGGCAGACAATCATAAGCCAATAAATGAGGGCAAGCAGGCGTGGAGACGGTGCATCTTCATCAGCACGTGGCCGTGGGACAAGCTTGGCCTTTTTTTTCAGCAGCTGGCCTTGTTGAGCCGCAACATGTGGAAGACTTGGTCGAGTGGATGACCAAGCTGTCCTCATCCTCTCTCACCCATGCTCAGGGTACTTTGTCTGGCAAAGCAGCTGCCAACGCGGCCCCTTCCCTCGGCTCAATGGCATCAGTGACTCCTCCCCCTACCCCACCATGTCCTCCTGAGGAGTCCCTCAAACTGTTTGACCACAGTGTTGGGTACATGCTCCAGGAGGATGCCCAGCGTTTAGAAGGCTCTGATGATGATACTGAGCTAGATGAAGGCAGTAACGTGAGCACGGACAGAGGGGGTGCCCAAGAAGGACAGCAATCTGGCAGTCATGCTCCCCCTGCTGCAGCATACGGCCAGGTTTGCTCCAGTGATGAGGAGGGAGGGGATGATGAGGTCACTGACTCAACGTGGGTGCCTGATAGGAGAGATGAGGAGGAGGAGGCACATCACCAACAAGGCAGGGGCCAGCCTAAGGGCAGCACACTGACTGCATCACACTGCAAAGCTCCACATGTGCAGGGCGCTGCTGTCTCTGCGCGTTATTCCAAAAGTTCTTTGGTGTGGACCTTTTTTGAGACGAGTGCATCAGATCGCACCGCTGCTATTTGCAAAATATGTCTCAAGCGTATCTCGAGTGGCCAAAACATCTCCCGCTTGGGCACCACATGCTTGACCAGACATATGTTGACCTGCCATGCAGTTCGTTAGCAAGCGTATCTAAAAGACCCACACCAAAGAACAAAGAGGACCTCTCCTTGCTCCTCATCAGCTGAGATCTCCAACCCCACTATACCTTCAGTCCTCTCTGAGACCTGCACTGAGAGGAATGAAGGTGTAGAATTAGGTGTGTCACAGCCAAGTACTTGTTGGCAATCTGCTTTCAGTACACCAACGTCAGATTGTACCAGGCAAATTTCCCTGCCCCAGCTGCTGCACCGCCGAAAGAAGTTCGCTCCCAGCCATCCACATGCCCAGCGGTTGAATGCTAGCTTGGCAAAATTGCTAGAACTTCAACTGCTACCTTTTCAGTTGGTAGACTCTGCCCCCTTCCGTGAGTTTGTGGAATGTGCGGTTCCTCGGTGGCAGGTACCCAAACGCCACTTTTTCTCACGGAAGTCGATTCCGGCTCTCTACCGGCATGTGGTAGGCAATGTCTTGACCTCGCTGTACAGGCCGGTCAGCGGTAAGGTGCATTTTACCGCTGATTTATGGTCCACCAGGCATGGACAGGGACGTTACCTAAGTTTCACGGCGCATTGGGTGACTCTGCTGGCAGCTGGGAAGGATGCAGGACAAGGTGCAGTAGTGTTGGAGGTTGTTTCGCCACCGCACCTCCAAAATGCCACTTCTAATGATTCTGACACACCTCTCTCCTCCACCCCCTCCTCTTCTTCTTCCTCCATGGCCTCTTCCTGTGCTTTGTCCTATGAACCAGCGGTGCTCCGTAGGTGTTCAAGGGGCTACTCAAGTATGCAGGCCAAAAGATGCCATGCGGTACTTGAGCTGGTGTGCTTGGGGGACAGGAGCCACACTGGGGCACAGGTTCTGTCAGCTCTGCAGGGGCAGGTTCAGAGGTGGTTGATGCCACGCCAACTTAAGGCAGGAATGGTGGTTTGCGACAATGGCACCAACCTCCTCTCCGCCCTCCGATAGGGACAAATGACCCATGTGCCCTGTTTGGCTCACGTCCTTAACTTGGTGGTGCAGCGGTTCTTGGGCAGGTACCCGGGCTTACAGGATGTCCTGAGGCAGGCCAGGAAAGTCTGTGTGCATTTCTACCGGTCATATAATGTCAGTGCTCGGCTGGCAGACCTCCAAAAGGAATTTAACCTGCCCAAGAACCGCCTAATCTGTGACATGCCCACCAGGTGGAACTCAACGTTGGCCATGCTGCAGCGGCTGCACATGCAGCAGAGGGCCATCAATGAGTACCTGTGTGACTATGGCACCAGGACAGGGTCAGGGGAGCTTGTTTTTTTTTCCCGACGCCAGTGGGCCATGATCAGGGATGCATACACTGTCCTGTCACCATTTGAGGAGGCCACGAGGATGGTGAGCAGTGACAGTGCATGCATCAGTGACACTGTCCTCCTTGTCCACCTGTTGGAGCACACGCTGCGTGGAATAATGGACAGGGCACTTGAGGCAGAACAGAGGCAGGAAGAGGAGGACTTCCTTAGCCTTCAAGGCCCCCTTTATCCAGACAGTGTTCCTGCATGCCCGCCCATCACACAGGAAGAGGAGGAGGATTGTGTCAGTATGGAGGTGGAGCCTGGCACTCAGCATCAGCAGCAGTCTTTACGGGATCATTTACAGTCCCAAGAAACACATGGACTTGTACGTGGCTGGGAGGAGGTGGCTGCGGATCATGTCCTCCTTAGTGACCCAGAGGACTCCGGACCGAATGCCTCAGCAAACCTACGCTGCATGGCCTCCCTGATCCTGCAAAAGCCTGAGGAAGGATCCTCGTATTCATGGTATCAAGGAGAAGAAACGATACTGGCTGGCAACCCTCCTTGATCCATGTTACAAGGGTAAGGTTGCGGACCTTATCTTGCCGTCGCAGAGGGAGCAGAGGATGAAACATCTTCGGGAGGTCTTGCAGAAAGGTCTGTGCAACGCGTTCCCAGAGACTGGGAGGTTACAAACTCCTGTTTCTGGACAACGTGTTGCTGAGGCTTCGGTCAGTCAAAGAAGGAGCGGTGGAGAAGGTGGGCGTCTGACCGATGTGTTCAGACAATTTCTTAGTCCGCGGCCCCAAGATATGATCGGTTCCAGCAACCATCGCCAGCGTCTGTTTTACATGGTGCAGGAATACCTAGGTGCAAGATCTGACTTGGACACCTTTCCCACCGAAAATCCTCTGGGTTACTGGGTCTTGAGGATGGATCACTGGCCAGAGCTTGCACAGTATGCAATTGAGCTACTGGCCTGTCCTGCATCCAGTGTTATTTCGGAAGGCACATTCAGTGCTGCTGGAGGCTTTGTAACCGATCACAGGGTGTGTCTGTCCACCAACTCGGTCGATCGACTGACCTTCATAAAAATGAATCAGTCTTGGATCACCACCAGCTACCAAGCACCTGATGCTGATGTAACCGAATACATTTTTTTGAAATGTCAGATCCCTTCAAAGGCTGCCTATGCTGATGCTGAGTGACTATCCTGTTATACTGAGTAATTATCCTCTTCCTCCTCAATGATCATGATGATAGCTTGTAAGAACATTTTTGGTTCTGGGCACCGCCAGTCCTGCCACCAGTGCCTAAGGCCCAATTTTTCAGCCCCTGTTTAACAGGGGCATGTAATTGAAATTTTTCATGCAATTCTTTGCAGTAGGGCTAGTTCCTGTGCTCCAACTAGAGTATCTGTGAGGGGTTGCAGTGTTGTGGCACCAGCACGAGTGCCTAAGGCCCAATTTTTCAGCCCCTGTTTAACAGGGGCATGTAATTGCAATTTTTCATGCAATTCTTTGCAGTAGGGCTAGTTCCTGTGCTCCAACTAGAGTATCTGTGAGGGGTTGCAGTGTTGTGGCACCAGCACCAGTGCCTAAGGCCCAATTTTTCAGCCCCTGTTTAACAGGGGCGTGTAATTACAATTTTTGATGCAATTCTTTGCAGCAGGGCTAGTTCCTGCACTCCAACTAGAGTATCTGTGAGGGGTTGCAGTGTTGTGGCATCAGCACCAGTGCCTAAGGCCCAATTTTTCAGCCCCTGTTTAACAGGGGCATGTAATTACAATTTTTGATGCAATTCTTTGCAGCAGGGCTAATTCCTGCACTCCAACTAGAGTATCTGTGAGGGGTTGCAGTGTTGTTGCACCAGCACCAGTGCCTAAGGCCCAATTTTTCAGCCCCTGTTTAACAGGGGCATGTAATTACAATTTTTGATGCAATTCTTTGCAGCAGGGCTAGTTCCTGCGCTCCAACTAGAGTATCTGTGAGGGGTTCCAGTGATGTGGCACCAGCACCAGTGCCTAAGGCCCAATTTTTCAGCCCCTGTTCAACAGGGACATGTAAATAGAATTCATTATCTAATATTTCACAGCAGGGCCCGTTTCTGCGCCCACCAAGAGTATCTGTGAGGACTTACAGTGTTGTGGCACCAGCACCACCACCACCACCACCAAAGGCCCAATTTTTCTGCCCCTGTTCAACGGGGGCATGTAATTACAATTCTTGATCTAATATTTCACAGCAGGGCCCTGTGAGGGCTTACAGTGTTGTGGCCACAACACCTAAGGCCCAAATTTCTGCTGAGTATATAGGGCAGGCCCCTACTTTCAAACATCCAACTTACAAACGACTCCTACTTGCAAACGGAAGGAGACAACAGGAAGTGAGATGAAATCTACCCATAGGAAGGGAAATTCTGTCCTGTAAGAGTTAATATGGGAAAAACTTTTCTCCTTTACACTGATACTTTATCACCAATCCTTGTTTCACTAAAAACCCCAAATTTTCAAAAAACATTTGTTATTGGGACAAAAAGTGAGGTGAAATCTTCTGAAGAGGAGCACAGACAGCAAAACAAATGTCACAGGGGTGATAACCCTTCCCTAGGTTTTCCAAAAAGCTTAAAATAGATTTTTTGGCTGGAGCTAAACACGTTAAAAATGTACCAGTTCAAAATTACAAACAGATTCTACTTAACAACAAACCTACAGTCCCTGTCTTGTTTGCACCGCCTGTATACTGCTGTTCAGAGTATATAGGGCCTGGGGGCCCCACACCTTTCCTTTTTTAATTTGGGTGCGGGGTTCCCCTTAATATCCATACAAGACCCAAAGGGCCTGGTAATGGACTGGGGGGTACCCATGCCGTTTGTCTCACTGATTTTCATCCATATTGCCAGGACCCGACATTACATTAAAGCAGTTTTAAATGACTTTTTTTCCTTTAAAAATGACATTTTGTGCAGGGACTGTTCTAAGCACGGGAAACATGCGCCACTTTACAGGCATACTATTGACAACCCCCAGGTACGATATTTAAAGGAATATTTCACTTTTTTTTTACTTTAAGCATCATTAAAATCACTGCTTCCGAAAAAACGTCCGTTTTTAAGTTTTTTTGCATTGATACATGTCCCCTGGGGCAGGACCCGGGTCCCCAAACCCTTTTTAGGACAATACCATGCAAATTAGCCTTTAAAATGAGCACTTTTGATTTCGAACGTTCAAGTCCCATAGACGTCAATGGGGCTCTAACGTTCGTGCGAATTTTCGGTCCGTTCGCAGGTTCTGGTGCGAACCGAACCGGGGGGGTGTTCGGCTCATCCCTAATCACAAATATCACATTTCTTAGCAGTCTGGATGCCTTAGTTATATAGTATTTCATGACTTAGTGCTGATATTATATTGTAGTTACACACTTCTGAACCTAACTATAAATTGTCATTAACCGAAAGTAAAGCTGACCTCCTGGCAGATATAAAAAAAAGACAAATTAGATAAATTAAACCGCGCTTAGGAAGTGTGTAAAGGTTGCAGCCTCCCCAAATAACCCCCCCCCCCCCCCCCCGTAAGAGGGCTCTAAGAGGAAAGAAATATTAACCCTTTCATGCCTAAGGGTAAAACAAACCTTAATGCCTGAAGGCAGTTTTGCAATTTTGACATGTGTTAGTTAAACTGTACATATCTTTGCAACTGCTTAGTGTATCCAGGTGAATTGTACCTTGTTTTTTTCAGGACACATTAGGCTTTCTTTTGGTGGTAAATGTTATTGCATAACTCATGAATTTAGTTTTGTTATTAAAGGAAAACTGGCCAAAAAGGTAAAAAAAATAACAGTTTTTACATTTTGGCTGT
The DNA here is from genome assembly GCF_042186555.1 of Aquarana catesbeiana. NCBI lineage: Eukaryota > Metazoa > Chordata > Amphibia > Anura > Ranidae > Aquarana > Aquarana catesbeiana. The sequence continues at coordinate 291,466,302 of NC_133329.1, forward strand.
ATATTTTTTGTCGCTACCATGACCCACCATTAAAAAACAACCCAAAATAACTTTGTCTATTACTGCTATGAATAAATCTGCCACATATGTGTGTGTTATATGTTGTTTGTACCCATAATTGGGCCCAGAAACCATAGTGCACATTTTGCCTTTAGGAGGGCAATTAATCCAAGTTAACATTTCAGGTACTATGAATTCATTACAGACACTTTGTGGTATCCAAATAATGGAATTACCCCCCAAATCACTCCATTTTGCAATCAAGACCCCCTAAAGTATCTATCTAGGGGTAAATCTTGGGTTTTTAGCCTCTCAATTTTTGTGGGAATAATTTTGAATTTGGTAGGCAAAAACATAAATTGCATTTTTTTCACAAATGTTTCAATTTAGCTATATATTTTGTGCCATTACTTTGACCCACCACCAAAAATCAACCCAAAATAAATTCTCCTACTTCTGACGCGCATGGGGATACTATATACGTGTGCAATATATGTTGTTTTTACCCATAGCAGAATCCAAAAATATGTTGCATTCAGAGAGGGCAATTCATCCAAGTCTAATTATCAATGTATACATTACAGACGCTCTGCAGTGTGATGTTACTTTTTAAAAGGATAAGTTCACCTTTTGTAACATGTTACATATTACACCCTCAATATGGTTGTAACATGTAACATGTTACATCTGCCCCCATACCCTCCCGATCTCCCGTTTTTGTGACAGTGAGCAGGGGGAGAAAATCCCCTGCTCATTGTCACAATCTAATGTGATTGAATGAGAAAACTACAAGCCGACAACCTTTGCGGTACCCTTGCGATTCTCAATGAACTACCAGGGCCATGTTGAGATCTCTAGGTAGTTAATTGATGCTTCCTGTCATTGTGTAACTGTCTGCTCGTATCGGAGGTTCGGGCAGTCATCTACACAGGCAGTCCGCAGGAACATGTAATTACACCCACGATCTGCTGACCGTGGGTGCAATGCTTTACAGGCTCCTAACAGAGACAAAAAAAAATGCATTTTTTTTACCTGCAAAAAATGTGCATTTTTTTTGTGAAGGTGAATTTCTCCTTTTAAGTCTAACCCAAAACCCTGTGTAAAATGCTGCGTAAATGACTGACATTATTTTATGAAAGGGAAGAAATAAGGCAAACGTTAACCTCCTCCCTCACGATATTTCTGTTTTCTAATAATGTGGGATGGTGTGGTAAATTTTAAAACAAGGGTGGATGCACAAGTCTGGATTGGAAGGGCACGTGGGACATTGGTAACGAGTATCGCATCTTTTGCCATTTTTGCCACACACGCGACACTTCTTCCTGGGGAATTTGTTGCTTGCTGTGATTGGGATAGGACACAAAAAGTGTCTTTCTGTTAGTCTCCTAACATCCTCTGATTCTGCAGGTTGTCTGGGGTCTGCTTGAAACATTAGGTGTTCTTTTTTTTTCCTGGTACTGCAGGAAGGTGTCAGTACCACCAGATTTTTTATAAAGGACAAATGAAGTGTGGATAGCCACCTGGATAAGGTATATTGCAACTTTTTTGTACCAGGTTTTAGATTTCCTCAGCACCAGGTAGGGCTGCAAGATCTGGTCAGAGAGGTCGACTCCACCCATGTATTTGTTGTATGCCGTAACGCACAGTGGCTTTTCTTTCTGTGTAGCTGACCCCCGTTCTGTTACAGTCACTGTGCCCTCTGGGTGGATTGTTCTCAGCATATAGACGTCTTTTCTGTCTGAGAATTTGACAGCCATCATTTCCTCCTGTTGGTAGCTGAGTGATGTGCCTCTCTGCAAACGTCTCACCAGCTGCTGTGGAAAGTCTTTGCGGTTTTTCCGGATGGTCCCACATGCTCCTGTGCCAGCAGCATGCAGAGATCTAAAAAGTGGCGCACTGCTGTAGTAGTTGTCAACGTAAAGATGGTAGCCTTAGTGGAGCAGAGGTTGGATAAGGTGACAGACGAGTTTCCCACTGACTCCAAGATTGTCTGGGCAGCCCTGGGGTTTGAGTTGTCTGTCCCGTCCTTCATAGATCAGAAATCCAAATGTATATCCTGTTGTGCTTTTGCACAGTTTGTAAAAATTTTATGCCACACCGGGCACGTTTGGATGGTATGAACTGCTTAAAATGCAGTCGGCCTTTAAAATTCATCAGGGATTCATCAATAGAGATATTTTTGTCCGGGGTATAAACTGCTGAAAATTTATTAGACAGAAATGAAATTAGGGGCCGCAGTTTGAACAGGCGGTCATATCTAGTGTCACTGCTCGGGGGACACTGCAAATTATCGTTTAAAATGCAAAAAGCGCAGCAATGCTTCAAAACGGTCTCTTGAAATAACTCCAGAAAAAGCTGGCGTGGCATGGATGGGACTAGAGGTCCAATACTGCCGAATTGTAGGCTTTCGGACTAGGCCATTGTTGAGTAACACACCCAGTACAATTTTGATTTCTGTAAGGTGTGTTGGCACCCATCTCCTCCTGTGAGAAGATGTCGGGTGTTGTGCTATAAACCGGGTGGCATTAAGGTTAGTTTGATCAACCATGTGCTGTAGGAGCTTGTCATCCACAAATATATTGAAGAAATCCACAGGGCCAAAATTTTCAACATTGATATTTATGCCCGGTGAGGTTGTAAATGTTGGTATTTGAGGGGTAAAAGAGCTCGCTGGTATCCACTGAGAGGTGTACTGCTGTCCAACTGATGTGGTTCTACCCTGTACGTCCTCTTGCTGCCTGCTAGTAACAGCCCTTTCATAGTCAAAAGAGCTGCCTGAAGTGACCCTTTCACTGTCACAGATGAAATCCTCATCTTCTGAGCCCAACTCAGCTTCACTGTCCGAGCACAAGAGGGCATATGCCTCTTCAACAGTATACTGCCTACTTGCCATTTTTTTTTTTAGGCACTCTACAGACCCTGAACTATGCAAAAGTAAACCTTTTTGTTATATATTATAAAATACTGAAATCTAAAACTTTTTTCCTAAAACACTGACCCTATCAACGACACTGACAGGAGCACTGATACTGGCCGAGGCACTAACTCACACTCGCACAGACACAAACGCTGGCAGCATGGGCACAAACTACACCCCACACACTAAAACAGTAGTAAATGTAAAACTTTATATATATATATATATATATATATATATATATATATATATAATTTTAAAAATAAAACACCGGTGACAGAAACGCTAACGCTGAGATGAACTGTGACAAGCGCTAACGCTGAGATGAACTGTGACAGAAGCGCTAACGCTGAGATGAACTGTGACAAGCGCTAACGCTGAGATGAACTGTGACAAACGCTAACGCTGAGATGAACTGTGACAAACGCTAACGCTGAGATGAACTGTGACAAGCGCTAACGCTGAGATGAACTGTGACAAGCGCTAACGCTGAGATGAACTGTGACAAGCGCTAAAGCTGAGATGAACTGTGACAAGCGCTAACGCTGAGATGAACTGTGACAGGGGCGCTAACACTGAGATGAACTGTGACAAGCGCTAACGCTGAGATGAACTGTGACAGACGCTAACACTGAGATGAACTGTGACAAGCGCTAACGCTGAGATGAACTGTGACAGACGCTAACGCTGAGATGAACTGTGACAGATGCTAACGCTGAGATGAACCGTGACAAGCGCTAACGCTGAGATGAACTGTGACAAGCGCTAACGCTGAGATGAACTGTGACAAACGCTAACGCTGAGATGAACTGTGACAAGCGCTAACGTTGAGATGAACTGTGACAGACGCTAACGCTGAGATGAACCGTGACAGATGCTAACTCTGAGATGAACCGTGACAAGCGCTAACGCTGAGATGAACTGTGACAATTGCTAACGCTGAGATGAACTGTGACAAGCGCTAATGCTGAGATGAACTGTGACAAGCGCTAATGCTGAGATGAACCGTGACAAATGCTAACGCTGAGATGAACTGTGACAAGCGCTAACGCTGAGATGAACTGTGACAAGCGCTAATGCTGAGATGAACCGTGACAGATGCTAATGCTGAGATGAACTGTGACAAGCGCTAACGCTGAGATGAACTGTGACAATCGCTAACGCTGAGATGAACTGTGACAATCGCTAATGCTGAGATGAACTGTGACAAGCGCTAATGCTGAGATGAACTGTGACAAGCGCTAATGCTGAGATGAACTGTGACAAGCGCTAATGCTGAGATGAACCGTGACAAATGCTAACGCTGATATTAACTGTGACAAGCGCTAACGCTGAGATGAACTGTGACAAGCGCTAACGCTGAGATGAACTGTGACAAGTGCTAACGCTGAGATGAACTGTGACAAGCGCTAATGCTGAGATGAACTGTGACAAGCGCTAATGCTGAGATGAACTGTGACAAGCACTAACTAACACTGAGATGAACTGTGACAAGTGCTAACGCTGAGATGAACTGTGACAAGCGCTAATGCTGAGATGAACTGTGACAAGTGCTAACACTGAGATGAACTGTGACAGAAGTGCTAACGCTGAGATGAACTGTGACAAGCGCTAACTAACACTGAGATGAACTGTGACAAGCGCTAACACTGAGATGAACTGTGACAAGCGCTAATGCTGAGTTGAACTGTGACAGAAACGCTAACGCTGAGATGAACTGTGACAAGCGCTAACGCTGAGATGAACTGTGACAGAAGCGCTAACGCTGAGATGAACTGTGACAAGCGCTAACGCTGAGATGAACTGTGACAAACGCTAAAGCTGAGATGAACTGTGACAGAAACGCTAACGCTGAGATGAACTGTGACAAGCGCTAACGCTGAGATGAACTGTGACAAGCGCTAACGCTGAGATGAACTGTGACAGACGCTAACGCTGAGATGAACCGTGACAGATGCTAACGCTGAGATGAACTGTGACAAGCGCTAACGCTGAGATGAACTGTGACAATCGCTAATGCTGAGATGAACTGTGACAAGCGCTAATGCTGAGATGAACTGTGACAAGCGCTAATGCTGAGATGAACTGTGACAAGCGCTAACGCTGAGATGAACTGTGACAAGCGCTAACGCTGAGATGAACTGTGACAAGCGCTAACGCTGAGATGAACTGTGACAAGCGCTAATGCTGAGATGAACTGTGACAAGTGCTAACACTGAGATGAACTGTGACAAGCGCTAACACTGAGATGAACTGTGACAAGCGCTAACTAACACTGAGATGAACTGTGACAAGTGCTAACACTGAGATGAACTGTGACAAGTGCTAACGCTGAGATGAACTGTGACAAGCGCTAACGCTGAGATGAACTGTGACAAGTGCTAACACTGAGATGAACTGTGACAGAAGTGCTAACGCTGAGATGAACTGTGACAAGCGCTAACGCTGAGATGAACTGTGACAAGCGCTAATGCTGAGATGAACTGTGACAAGCGCTAATGCTGAGATGAACTGTGACAAGCGCTAATGCTGAGATGAACTGTGACAAGTGCTAACGCTGAGATGAACTGTGACAAGCGCTAATGCTGAGATGAACTGTGACAGAAGTGCTAACGCTGAGATGAACTGTGACAAGCGCTAACGCTGAAATGAACTGTGACAAGCGCTAACGCTGAGATGAACTGTGACAAGCGCTAATGCTGAGATGAACTGTGACAAGCGCTAACGCTGAGATGAACTGTGACAAGCGCTAACTAACGCTGAGATGAACTGTGACAAGCGCTAATGCTGAGATGAACTGTGACAAGCGCTAACGCTGAGATGAACTGTGACAAGCGCTAACTAACACTGAGATGAACTGTGACAAGCGCTAACGCTGAGTTGAACTGTGACAAGCGCTAACGCTGAGTTGAACTGTGACAAGCGCTAACGCTGAGATGAACTGTGACAGAAACGCTAACGCTGAGATGAACTGTGACAAGCGCTAACGCTGAGATGAACTGTGACAGAAGCGCTAACGCTGAGATGAACTGTGACAAGCGCTAACGCTGAGATGAACTGTGACAAGCGCTAACGCTGAGATGAACTGTGACAAGCGCTAACGCTGAGATGAACTGTGACAAACGCTAAAGCTGAGATGAACTGTGACAGAAACGCTAACGCTGAGATGAACTGTGACAAGCGCTAATGCTGAGATGAACTGTGACAAGCGCTAACGCTGAGATGAACTGTGACAGACGCTAACGCTGAGATGAACCGTGACAGATGCTAACGCTGAGATGAACTGTGACAAGCGCTAACGCTGAGATGAACTGTGACAATCGCTAATGCTGAGATGAACTGTGACAAGCCCTAATGCTGAGATGAACTGTGACAATCGCTAATGCTGAGATGAACTGTGACAAGCGCTAATGCTGAGATGAACCGTGACAGGTGCTAACGCTGAGATGAACTGTGACAAGCGCTAACGCTGAGATGAACTGTGACAAGCGCTAACGCTGAGATGAACTGTGACAAGCGCTAACGCTGAGATGAACTGTGACAAGCGCTAACGCTGAGATGAACTGTGACAAGCGCTAACACTGAGATGAACTGTGACAAGCGCTAACACTGAGATGAACTGTGACAAGCGCTAATGGTGAGATGAACTGTGACAAGCGCTAACGCTGAGATGAACTGTGACAAGCGCTAACTAACACTGAGATGAACTGTGACAAGTGCTAATGCTGAGATGAACTGTGACAAGTGCTAACACTGAGATGAACTGTGACAGAAGTGCTAACGCTGAGATGAACTGTGACAAGCGCTAATGCTGAGATGAACTGTGACAAGTGCTAACACTGAGATGAACTGTGACAGAAGTGCTAACGCTGAGATGAACTGTGACAAGCGCTAACGCTGAAATGAACTGTGACAAGCGCTAACGCTGAGATGAACTGTGACAAGCGCTAATGCTGAGATGAACTGTGAAAAGCGCTAACGCTGAGATGAACTGTGACAAGCGCTAACTAACACTGAGATGAACTGTGACAAGTGCTAACGCTGAGGTGAACTGTGACAAGCGCTAACGCTGAGATGAACTGTGACAGAAACGCTAACGCTGAGATGAACTGTGACAAGCGCTAACGCTGAGATGAACTGTGACACGCGCTAACGCTGAAATGAACTGTGACAAGCGTTAACGCTGAGATGAACTGTGACAAGCGCTAATGCTGAGATGAACTGTGACAAGCGCTAACGCTGAGATGAACTGTGACAAGCGCTAACTAACACTGAGTTGAACTGTGACAAGCGCTAACGCTGAGATGAACTGTGACAATCGCTAATGCTGAGATGAACTGTGACAAGCGCTAATGCTGAGATGAACTGTGACAAGCGCTAATGCTGAGATGAACTGTGACAAGCGCTAACGCTGAGATGAACTGTGACAAGCGCTAACGCTGAGATGAACTGTGACAAGCGCTAACGCTGAGATGAACTGTGACAAGCGCTAATGCTGAGATGAACTGTGACAAGTGCTAACACTGAGATGAACTGTGACAAGCGCTAACACTGAGATGAACTGTGACAAGCGCTAACTAACACTGAGATGAACTGTGACAAGTGCTAACACTGAGATGAACTGTGACAAGTGCTAACGCTGAGATGAACTGTGACAAGCGCTAACGCTGAGATGAACTGTGACAAGTGCTAACACTGAGATGAACTGTGACAGAAGTGCTAACGCTGAGATGAACTGTGACAAGCGCTAACGCTGAGATGAACTGTGACAAGCGCTAATGCTGAGATGAACTGTGACAAGCGCTAATGCTGAGATGAACTGTGACAAGCGCTAATGCTGAGATGAACTGTGACAAGTGCTAACGCTGAGATGAACTGTGACAAGCGCTAATGCTGAGATGAACTGTGACAAGTGCTAACACTGAGATGAACTGTGACAGAAGTGCTAACGCTGAGATGAACTGTGACAAGCGCTAACGCTGAAATGAACTGTGACAAGCGCTAACGCTGAGATGAACTGTGACAAGCGCTAATGCTGAGATGAACTGTGACAAGCGCTAACGCTGAGATGAACTGTGACAAGCGCTAACTAACACTGAGATGAACTGTGACAAGCGCTAACGCTGAGTTGAACTGTGACAAGCGCTAACGCTGAGTTGAACTGTGACAAGCGCTAACGCTGAGATGAACTGTGACAGAAACGCTAACGCTGAGATGAACTGTGACAAGCACTAACGCTGAGATGAACTGTGACAGAAGCGCTAACGCTGAGATGAACTGTGACAAGCGCTAACGCTGAGATGAACTGTGACAAGCGCTAACGCTGAGATGAACTGTGACAAGCGCTAACGCTGAGATGAACTGTGACAAACGCTAAAGCTGAGATGAACTGTGACAGAAACGCTAACGCTGAGATGAACTGTGACAAGCGCTAATGCTGAGATGAACTGTGACAAGCGCTAACGCTGAGATGAACTGTGACAGACGCTAACGCTGAGATGAACCGTGACAGATGCTAACGCTGAGATGAACTGTGACAAGCGCTAACGCTGAGATGAACTGTGACAATCGCTAATGCTGAGATGAACTGTGACAAGCCCTAATGCTGAGATGAACTGTGACAATCGCTAATGCTGAGATGAACTGTGACAAGCGCTAATGCTGAGATGAACCGTGACAGGTGCTAACGCTGAGATGAACTGTGACAAGCGCTAACGCTGAGATGAACTGTGACAAGCGCTAACGCTGAGATGAACTGTGACAAGCGCTAACGCTGAGATGAACTGTGACAAGCGCTAACGCTGAGATGAACTGTGACAAGCGCTAACACTGAGATGAACTGTGACAAGCGCTAACACTGAGATGAACTGTGACAAGCGCTAATGGTGAGATGAACTGTGACAAGCGCTAACGCTGAGATGAACTGTGACAAGCGCTAACTAACACTGAGATGAACTGTGACAAGTGCTAATGCTGAGATGAACTGTGACAAGTGCTAACACTGAGATGAACTGTGACAGAAGTGCTAACGCTGAGATGAACTGTGACAAGCGCTAATGCTGAGATGAACTGTGACAAGTGCTAACACTGAGATGAACTGTGACAGAAGTGCTAACGCTGAGATGAACTGTGACAAGCGCTAACGCTGAAATGAACTGTGACAAGCGCTAACGCTGAGATGAACTGTGACAAGCGCTAATGCTGAGATGAACTGTGAAAAGCGCTAACGCTGAGATGAACTGTGACAAGCGCTAACTAACACTGAGATGAACTGTGACAAGTGCTAACGCTGAGGTGAACTGTGACAAGCGCTAACGCTGAGATGAACTGTGACAGAAACGCTAACGCTGAGATGAACTGTGACAAGCGCTAACGCTGAGATGAACTGTGACAAGCGCTAACGCTGAAATGAACTGTGACAAGCGTTAACGCTGAGATGAACTGTGACAAGCGCTAATGCTGAGATGAACTGTGACAAGCGCTAACGCTGAGATGAACTGTGACAAGCGCTAACTAACACTGAGTTGAACTGTGACAAGCGCTAACGCTGAGTTGAACTGTGACAAGCGCTAACGCTGAGATGAACTGTGACAGAAACGCTAACGCTGAGATGAACTATGACAAGCGCTAATGCTGAGATGAACTGTGACAGAAGCGCTAACGCTGAGATGAACTGTGACAAGCGCTAACGCTGAGATGAACTGTGACAAGCGCTAACGCTGAGATGAACTGTGACAAGCGCTAACGCTGAGATGAACTGTGACAAGCGCTAACACTGAGTTGAACTGTGACAATCGCTAATGCTGAGATGAACTGTGACAAGCGCTAATGCTGAGATGAACTGTGACAAGCGCTAACGCTGAGTTGAACTGTGACAAGCGCTAACGCTGAGATGAACTGTGACAAGCGCTAACGCTGAGATGAACTGTGACAAGCGCTAACACTGAGTTGAACTGTGACAAGCGCTAACGCTGAGATGAACTGTGACAAACGCTGAGATGAGATGAACTGTGACAAACGCTGAGATGAGATGAACTGTGACAAGCGCTAACGCTGAGATGAACTGTGACAAGCGCTAACGCTGAGATGAACTGTGACAAGCGCTAACGCTGAGATGAACTGTGACAAGCGCTAATGCTGAGATGAACTGTGACAAACGCTGAGATGAGATGAACTGTGACAAGCGCTAATGCTGAGATGAACTGTGACAAACGCTGAGATGAGATGAACTGTGACAAACGCTGAGATGAGATGAACTGTGACAAACGCTGAGATGAGATGAACTGTGACAAACGCTAACGCTGAGATGAACGTTGACAGAACGGCTAACACTCAGACTACTGACACTGACACTACTGACACAATGACAATACAAAATATTCTAACACTGAAACTGTCTGTCACGGAACGCCCCACACTCCGCTTGAGTGCTTCCGTCATATACCGCTTCCTAAGTTCTGGAACACGAGTCCAATGGATCTGGCCATAGGAACCCCAAGAACTAGACAACACCAGTCCTGGAGTACATCAGAACTACCTTTATTTTGAGATCTCACAGACCTTTATACAGCAGGGATGACTCAAAGCTAACCTAATTAACATGACCTAATTTACTACAAAATGTACCCAGACCAGATGACAGTCTTGTGGGCACCGAGCTTCACACATTAATACAATTAACAATACAAACAACAATCTCCCCCCTCCTCAGCCTTGACCATTCGTCTATTAGCCAGTGCTGGTGGCTAATGTGATCAGCTCTCTCAATTAACATAAACACATGTTGATAACACCAGCATCTCCTCACAGGATGTGTCCCAGCAGAATGAATCAGTCTTATCAGCAGGGGGCTGCTGGAGGAATCCCCCCTCCCTCTTCAGGGACACAAATATACAGTAAGGAGTCCCCATACAATATATACATGACTGAGTCCGATTAATACAGTTCAGACTGGATTTCTCATTCACCTCAAATGCTAGGGCCCATAATCGGTGGGCAACAGGCTTGCACACAGTCCTCTCCAACAGCCTCCGCTCTGGCCATGCCCGTGACATTTCTCCCCTTTCGGCAGGAGACTAACACAGGAGGAGACCCCAGACGGGTTGACTCCGAAGTTAGTAAACAGCTCCAGTCCTCTACTGCCTGTACCCACACAGTACCCCAAACAAATTATCCCAAACAGTGCATTACTCACCCAGCCATCCTCTGCCTCTCTCAGAGAACATATCTGCCGCTGGAGAGAAGACAGGGTGACTGGGCTCACTCTGTCCTGCTGTTGGGGATCTGAGCCGACTGCCCAGCATCCCTGGGGTATACAGGTGGGGACTGAAGCCCCATCAACCGACACCAGATCAAGCTGCAGTTGTGAGGTGATGACTGCATTCTCTCCTTGGATCCTGATCTGCAGCTCGCGATAGACTGCAACCTCCTCACCTTGGGCCTCCACAATTGCTGCAGGTGTGGGGCAGAGGTCTTGGACCCTCTGTCCGGTTGCCAGCACTTCTGCTGGGGGTTTGCCAGGTGGTTCCTCCTCTACAGAAACGTCTATTAAATCCCCAGTCTCTGGAATTGGTAAAAGTGTGGGACAGAGGTCTTGGACCCTCTGTTCAGTTACCAGATCTTCAGCTGGAGAAGTTTGTTTTAACTCCATAGATGCTGCTGGCAGAAAATCACATGTCCCTGTCATTGTTGTGGGAGAAAGGCTGACTACCTCTTCTCTCAGGAAGGCTGAAGCCACTGTTGGTGCTGGGCAGAACACAGTGAACTTTGGCCCTGATAGCAGCTCTTCTGCTGGAGGCTCATCAGGTTGTTCTTCCTCAGCAGAAAAGTCTATTAAATCCTCTACCTCTATAACTGGTGTCTGTGGATAGAGGTTCACCATCTCCTGTCCGTGGAACTCAGAAGATGCCATCAGTGCTGGGCAGAGGTTAGCAGAGCTCTGCCCTGTTGTCAGCACTTCAGTTTTGGGGATGGCAATCTCCAGATTTTCCACTGCCGATTCTCTGGCATGCTGCTGGACAGGCACATTCCTCCATCCAAGATCATCCCATGCAGAAACAGGATCATCAAGGTCAGTCAGCACTTGCTGCATCCGCCATAAGACCTCCGCCTCCATAGCTGTGGGGGCAGGTTGGCAAAGCACACTATCGCTCTGCCACATTGCCGACTCTTCAGCCAGGATTTCAGGGTTGTCAGCTGGTATTTCCTGATAGTCCCAGGCAAAGGGAGCCCAGCCCTGGCACTGAGCAATGTCTAGCAGCCGTCTGTAGGCGATCTCTAGCTCCCATTCCTGAACGGCCAGAAACTCCAAATCTTCCTGTGCCCAGTGCACTTCCGAAATGTTCAGTAGCCCTTCTCTGAAATCCATGATTTCGTCCACCCGCCGCTCCAAATCACTCCCAAAGTTAGGGTCCCCTGTCAGCTTCACAAACAACAGTCCCAAGCCGCCGTAGCTTAAGCCTTCCGTTGGGCTGTCATCCGCTATCCAGGGACATGCTTGGCATACATGCCACCGGAGGGCTCTGTAGCTCTCATCCAGCTTTATCTCTGCCCAGACCAGCCTGCTTAATTCAGCTGTCTGCTTCTTGTGTGGTTTTTCTCCCAAAAACCGCACCCGCAGTCCGTACTGCGACCAGTACCTTTCCTCGATGGAGGGGAGAACTTTTCCCTGGTGTCGCTGCTCACGGGCTAGCGCTTCCTTCCAGAGTTTGCAGCGAATAGAATCACACCATCCCAGCAGGACCTGCTCCGATACTGGTCCTCTGTGCTGTATCTGCATCTCTCGCAACCTCCTTCTGAATTCCTCATCCATGGCGGCTGGTATCTGTACCTCTCCTCTTCTGCTATCTGGACCTTGGATCCAGATGGAAGTTTGGATGTCCCAGACTTCAGGAAGCTTTCCCGCTGCTTGCCACCAATGTCACGGAACGCCCCACACTCCGCTTGAGTGCTTCCGTCATATACCGCTTCCTAAGTTCTGGAACACGAGTCCAATGGATCTGGCCATAGGAACCCCAAGAACTAGACAACACCAGTCTTGGAGTACATCAGAACTACCTTTATTTTGAGATCTCACAGACCTTTATACAGCAGGGATGACTCAAAGCTAACCTAATTAACATGACCTAATTTACTACAAAATGTACCCAGACCAGATGACAGTCTTGTGGGCACCGAGCTTCACACATTAATACAATTAACAATACAAACAACAATCTCCCCCCTCCTCAGCCTAGACCATTCGTCTATTAGCCAGTGCTGGTGGCTAATGTGATCAGCTCTCTCAATTAACATAAACACATGTTGATAACACCAGCATCTCCTCACAGGATGTGTCCCAGCAGAATGAATCAGTCTTATCAGCAGGGGGCTGCTGGAGGAATCCCCCCTCCCTCTTCAGGGACACAAATATACAGTAAGGAGTCCCCATACAATATATACATGACTGAGTCCGATTAATACAGTTCAGACTGGATTTCTCATTCACCTCAAATGCTAGGGCCCATGATCGGTGGGCAACAGGCTTGCACACAGTCCTCTCCAACAGCCTCCGCTCTGGCCATGCCCGTGACACTGTCACTGTTACTGAACTGAAGCTTTCACTGCACCTAACCTAACTAATGCTAACAGGGGTGATCAGAGCCTAATCTGAGACCTATTGTGGGTTGATTATAAGGTATTTTACTTTTTTTTTTTACTCAGAGAAAGATCTCAGTGGAGGTAACACTGTATCAGTTTCCTCACAGACGATCTGAGTAGAAAGAGATACTCGGAAGCTGTTTGACAGGCTTCCCATTCATGTGGTCGCTGTGATTGGCTGTCACAGTGATCACGTGACTGGGGGTGGGTTCTCCCACCTGTCAATCATTAGTCCGAGACCCGAGGCTGTAACTGACAATCCCCTCTCCTCGCTACGTGCACGCGATCTGGCGCGATCCCGGCCAGAATACATTTACACAGATATGTGGCCCCACGGAAAAAAGCCCAGGTATTTGGGGCCGCATATATGTGTACGCTTGGTGGGAAGGGGTTAAAACAAAAAGGGGTTTATGGTGCTACCTGTGTATCAAAGAGTGATCTGGCAGGTCACTCTTTAGTGGCTAGAAGAGCTCCAAAAAATTATTTTAAAGTCACAGTGGTAGGGTAAAGGCCTGTACACACGATCGGACTTTTTGACAATAAACATGCAAATTAGCTGTTTTGGAGCAACATCTGACCGTGTGTACGTTCCATCAGACAAACTTTTTCTGTTTTCATCGGACTTTTGTTGGCTGTGCGAATGCACAAACTTTCCGGCAACAAAAGTCCAATGGAGCAAAGTCAGATGGAGCAAAGTCCGATCGTGTGTACACAAAACCATCGGACTTTTGTACAAACTACAGTACGCAGCCGCGAGAATGTTTCCCGTGCGATCCCATTGCGCTGGTTCTCGGCGACAGGGTACTGTACATCTCACGCTGGCTGCAGTAGGAAAAACACATTTTCCTATTGCAGCCAGCGCGAGAGGGAATTCCCTTCTGGGAGCATACCAGGCCCTTAGGTCTGGTATGGATTTTAAGGGGAACCCCCTAGCCGAAAAAACGGCGTGGGGGTCCCCCTTCAAAATCAATACCAGACCCTTATCCGAACACGCAGCCCGGTCGGTCAGGAAAAGGGGTGGGGACGAGCGATCGCCCTCCTCCCTTCTGAGCCGTACCAGGCCGCATGCCCTCAACATTGGGGGTGGGTGCTTTGGGAAGGGGTGCAATCCGCGGCCCCCCACCCCAAAGCACCTTGTCCCCATGTAGATGAGGACAAGGGCCTCTTCCCGACAACCCTGGCCGTTGGTTGTCGGGGTCTGCAGGCGGGGGGCTTATTGGAATCCAGGAGCCCCCTTTAATAAGGGGGTCCCCAGATCCCGGCCCCCCACCCTATGTGAATGAGTATGGGGTACATCGTACCCCTACCTATTCACCTAGGGAAAAAAGTGTCAATAAAAAAACACACTACACAGGTTTTTAAAGTAATTTATTAGGCAGCTCTGGGGGTCTTCTTATGACTTCTGGGGTCTTCTTATGACTTCGGGGGTCTCTCCAGCCTCTTCTCCTGGTGTGCGGTTCTTCTCCCGGTGTCCGGTTCTTCTGCCGGTGTCCAGTTCTTCTGCCAGGCTCCTCCACTATCTTCTGCTCTTTTGCCGCTCTCTTGCTAGTGGTAGCCCGGTCTTCTTCGTCGTCTTCTTCCCTCGTCTCTTCTTCTGATGTTGACACTACGCTCTCTCCCGCTGTAATGCTGTGTGAGCGCCTCGCAATGACTTATATAGGCTTGGGGCATGGTCACCGGGTGATGTCATCTGGTGACCCTGCCCCCTTATGACATCACCCTTATGGCATGCAGCCTGGTATGGCTCGGGGGGGCGCTCACTCGTCCCCACCCCCTTTCCTGACCGGCCGGTTTCATGCTCGGATAAGGGTCTTGTATGAATTTTGGGGGGGACCCCCACGCTGTTTTTTCGGTGTAGGGGGTTCCCTTTAAAATCCATACCAGACCTAAGGGCCTGGTATGCCCCTGGAGGGGAACCCATGCCGGTTTTTTATTTAAAATTTGGCGTGGAGTTCCCCCTCATGATTCATACCAAACACAGTGCCTGGCATTGGCGGGGATCCAAGTCAGAACCCCGCACCAGTGTGAACCCGGCTCGCAAGGTGCCAATCTTGCCGATAAAAATGGCGAGATTGACACAATATCAGACAATACAGAAGTTGACCAAAGGGTGGTGGTAAAGAGCTGAAAAACCGTGTGATTTGCTGAAAGTTGGCTGAAAAAGTCCTGCCGTGTGTATATGCAATACAAATTTATGGCCAACGCCCTTTGTACAAAAATCCACGGGAAAGTTTGTACAAAGTCCTATCGTGTGTATGGGCCTTAAGACACCTATAGCTTGCCTACAGGTGTGGGTGAATGCAGGGATCCACCTGGGTGTGGACACCACTCTCAGTCCAAAAAGGGGGATAATTATAACCAGCAAATGGGAGTAGATTACATCTAGTGCAAATAATAAGTGTTCAAATAATTAAGTGTAACAAAAAATTGTGTTTGCCAAGAAAATATATATGCAAAAACAAACAAAAAATGCAAAAATCGCACCAAGAAACAGAAATGCAATTTTATCGCACCATGTACAAAAAACGCATGAGTGCATTCATTCCAGTAAAGGTGACTGTTCGTGCTTTAATGGGTTGTTGCAGGTGACTTTAGTGCTCACAAAATCTTGACAGGTGACTTGCGTGCTCCCCCTCATAGGTCCCCACTCACCAGCTCCTATTATCCCTACAGGGGTGATACGCATGCAACTCCACAGTATAGACCGGTGATCACAGGTGTCAGCCTCTGCAGTCCCTCGAGCAGCCTAAGGCCTCTTTTACATGAACGATGTTCAGGTCCGCCTGTCATTTTTTTAGGCGGACCTGAACGGACCCTCTATAGACCTCTATGGAGCGTCGGATGTCAGCAGTGACATGTCCGCTGACATCCGACCCGCTCCAATCCGAAAAAGTGTAATGGAGGAAAACCTACTTTTCCATCCATTTTCGGATCGGATCAGGTGACGACGGACTCTACGGTTCGTCATCATCCGATCCCCTATAGGGGAGAGCGGCACTCTGACCTGTCATCTGTCTGCTCAGCGTGGATCCACGGAGCAATCCCCACTGAGCAAGCGGATGTTCACGGGGCGGATCATCACGGATCCGTCCCGTGTGAAAGGACCCTTAAGGTTTCCGAACAATAGTAGGTGTAGATGCTCATAAAATTAAGATTGGCTCCCATAGTGTAGTATCCAACAAAATACCGTTTATTTAAAAATGTTTTTTAAAAAAGTTCATAAAACAAACAGACAAAAGGTACAGTCCATCCATGCAACATACATGCTTTTCCCATAGGAATAGTGCAGTTTCCTATGGGAAAAGCACTTATGTTGCATGTACTGTCCAGTCACCTTTACTGGAATGAATGCACTCATGCATTTTTTGTACATGGTGTGATAAAATTGTTTTTCTGTTTTTTGGTGCGATTTTTACATTTTTATGGTTTGTGTTTTTGCATATATATTTTTCTTGGCAAACACAATTTTCTGTTACACCTAACTATATATTATATATATTTTTTTTTACACCCAATTGCACTCTTTTGGCACACCAATATATTTTCTTGGACATTTCTCTTAAGCAAACAGGTTTTGGTGTTTGGACTTTAAATGCACTGTTATGGGGCATACACACGGTCGGACTTTTCAGCTACAAAAGTCAGACGGACGCCGACGGACCAAATCCGGCGGACAATCCGATCGTGTGTGGGCTTCCCCGGACTTTCAGCTGACTTTTCCAGTCGTAAATCTGACGGACTTTAGATTTGGAACTTGCTTCAAATCTTTACGTCGTAACTCCGCCGGACCCAGAAATCCGCTCGTCTGTATGCTAGTACGATGGACAAAAACCAACGCTAGGACAGCTATTGGCTACTGACTATCAACTTCCTTATTTTAGTCCGATGTACGTCATCACGTACGAATCCGTCGGACTTTGGTGTGATCGTGTGTAGGCAAGTCCGGTCGTTAGAAAGTCCGCCAAAAGTCTGTCGAAAGTCTGTCGGACAGGCTGTCGGACTTTTGTAGCCAAAAAGTCCGACCACGTGTACGCCCCATTACAATTAGAGGATTATTTTACATTTATGCAATTATTGTTTGGGTACATATATTTTGGTATTATTTGGACACTTATTATTTGCACTAGATGTAATCGACTCCCATTTGCTGGTGATAATTATCCCCCTTTTTGGACCCAGGTGGATCCCTGCATTCACCCACACCTGTAGGCGAGCTATAGGTGTCTTACCTTACCACTGTGACTTTAAAATAATTTTTTGGAGCTGTTCTAGCCACTAAAGAGTTACCTGCCAGATTACTCTTTGATACACAGGTAGTGCCATAAACTCCTTTTTGTTTTAATATAACAAAATGTTTAATCTATTTTAACCACTTGCTTACTGGGCACTTAAACGCCCCTTCTGCCCAGACCAATTTTTAGCTTTCAGCGCTGTCACACTTTGAATGAAAATTGCGCGGTCATGCTACACTGTACTCAAATGAAATTTTTAGCATTTTTTTTCACACAAATGGAGCTTTCTTTTGGTGGTATTTAATCACCACTTGGGTTTTTATTTTTTGCTAAACAAACAAAAAAAGACAGAAATTTTTGAAAAAAAAACATGTTTCATAGTTTGTTATAAAAGTTTGAAAACGGGTAATTTTTCTCCTTCATTGATATTCGCTGATGAGGCTGCACTTATGGGCACTGATGGGCTTCATTGATGGGCACTGATGGGCTGCACAGATAAGGTGACACTGATAGGCATTGATAAGACGGCACTGATAGGCACTGATGGGTGGCACTGATGGGCACTGATAGATGTCACTGATGGGCACTGATAGGTGGCACTAATGAGCACTGATGGGCACTGGTAGGTGGCAATGATGGACACTGGTAGGTGGCATTGATAGGCAGCACTGGTGATGAGGCACCGATTGGTGACATTTATAGGTGGCACTGTGGGCACTGATAGGTGACACTGTGGGTAATGATGGGTGGTAATGTGGGCACTGGTAGGTGGAGCTGGTGGGCACTGGTAGGTGGCACTGTTGTGCACTGGTAGGTGGCACAGGTGGGCACAGAAGCCACTGCAGAAAGCTCTCCATGATTGGGACTGATATCCCTCCCACAGCCGGCGGTGATCTGCTTTTTTTTCTTGGTAGCGTGAGGAGAAACAATATCCAATTACCGGCTCTGTTTACATCACATGATCAGCTGTCATTGGCTGACAGCTGAGCAAGTGGCAAGGGGTCAGGATCGACCCCTTACTCCAATCTGTGATCAGCCGAGTCTCATAGACTCACTGATCACAGAGTGCGCCACACGCACCCTACAGGGGGCGCGCAGGCCACTTGAGCATGGGAGGACGTCCATGGACGCCCTCCTGGCAAAGTAGGTCCGCACTGTAGCCGTCTTTCAGCTATAGCGCGGACAGGAAGAGGTTATATACATAAATACTCACATTTTACATGATTTTTCCTCATGGGGGGGAGACAACACTTTGGAACCAGCCAGATGTTTTGCATTCTCCTGTACTAAAAATTGAACTTGCTGGCAAGAAGAAAGAGTTCAGCTTTAAAGGGTAAGTGCGACTGAATTTGGTATCTCCTACTCTACCAGAGAAGTAATCATTTTATGCTGTCTTGCCTGCACTGATCTAGTACAGCGGTCTTTTCCCTGCACACATACTAGGAAGTCCAATACAGATGAAATGGCTATATCCATCCATAGCTTGATGCATGTGGTAGGCCATTATTATCCACATTTCTATGATGTCTCCTGCACATGCAAGCAGTGCACTGTGCATTCCAGAACTGGTTATTGTAACCCATATTTGTATCTAAAGCCCACACTTATTTACTATTTTTTAGTTTTGAATAGAGTACAGATGGGTTAAAAAAAATCCTCATCCAACTTCAAATAATTAACTATCACACCAGACATTTAGGCACTTCAAACTGTTTTTTTTAAATAAATCAGTAGTAATGCGCAAAGATCTAGAAAAGTACATGTTTGCAGTATGTCATCCAAAGCTGCTTAGCTGTACTGTACATGCACCTCTAAATAAAGCTACTAGAGAATAAAAAAGTCTGAAGACACAGCTAGAAGGCATCCATTACAAATAAACAGCACAATATAGCAAATACTGTAGATACTGAATCATTTTAAACTGGACCTGATAAAGCGATATAGTCACTCCAAAATGTTGTCACCACTTCCATCTCGACTTGTACCGTGTGTCCTCCACTTGTGTTTAGTATCCAATTGCTATATTGTGCTGCTTCTTTTTTTTTTTTTGAAAATTCTGTTTATTAAATTTTTTTGAACATATAAACATACAAAAAACAGTGGAATGATCCGGCACAACACTGGCCATTCCTGGACCCACATGGTCAACTTGAATCTAACATTGGAACAACCTAACACAGGTAACTTCTTGTACCTAACAACCCCCCCCCCAACATCCCATACCACAGTTCACCACAATTAAGAAAAATTGCTTCACTTTCTTTTACCACTGGTGGACCATCTGAAATAAGACCATGTAAATCTATATGTATGTGTTTTTTATACTCCCCAAAGCACTGCACCATATTTGATGTTTAGCTAATTTATGATCCAAAGGACACAACTACCCGTAATTACCACCCCTCCTCATGTACTTGATTATATCAAAATCTCATGACAATTACTTTACCTCATAAAAGACCTAAGGCAGAACTAGCCAGCCGTTACCTCCGATCCAAACCAGGCCTGCCAAACTTTATCAAACTTTTTTCCGCACCCTCTAGAGTGATATGTTGCCTTATAATAGGGCATCATGGAATTCACCAGCCCCTTCCAAAATGGAACACCGGGGGGAGCGGAATTCTTCCATTTCAATAATATGGCTTTTCTTCCATAGAGGAATAGAATGTTCAGTAAAGTTCTAAGAGCTCTAGATGGAACCACCTCCTCCACGAGGCCCAACAAACATACCCTAATGGATAATGGAATAGGTATTTTTAAAATCTCTTCTATACATTTTATTACTCCTTCCCAAAAAGTCATGATGTGTGGGCAATCCCAGAAAATATGTTTGGCATCTGCCGGTGAAAAGTCACACCTCTAACAAGCCGAAGAGACTGATGGGTAGATTACTGCCAATCTGGCCAGTGTAAAATAAATTCTATGTAAAAATTTAAAATGATCGAGTCTGTCTCTCGCAGATACTAAATGTTTAAAGGGATGCACTCATACGTCATCCCAATCCTCCCAATCCATATCAGGGACTTCACTCTCCCAACGCTCTCTGCATTTAGCCATTGCCACCGGACTTTTCTTAAACAGTTCTTTATATGTGACTGACAAAGTTTTAGGGATGTCTTCTACCATAAGCATGTCTTCTAAAGCCGATGGAATGGACTCTACCGCCCTATCTCTAAATTGGGCCTGAAATGCGCGTCGAAGCTGTATGAACCTGAAGAAATATGAGTTAGGGAGGTCATGCTTAGTCTTCAGCTGGTCAAAAGTCAGAAGTATGCCGTCTTTGGTGATGTCCTTTAGTATTTAATTCTCTTGACCACCCACACCATGGGGTCCTGAAAGGAGTAAAAGTGAGACAACTTGGGATTCCCCCACAAGGGAGTCTGAGGTGAGAAACCCAAGTAGCTCGGACACGCCAACACCACTTCCTCCCCCCAAGCCTTAATAGTGGCCTTCATGGCCAAAGTCAAAGGAAGCTCCGACCCAACACCCCTATGAATGGCCAAACGGAGGGTTTCATATGATCCCAAATGAGCCGCCTCCACCACAGTTGCTGAATCTCTGTCATCAGATGTCAACCATTTATGGACAAATACCAACTGACCAGCTAGGTAATATTTCTTCCAGTCAGGCAGGGCCAAAACCCCCCCCCCGCCCCCAAGGCTCCTGCAGCACCTTAAGTCCTATGCGTGGTTGTTTGGGGGCCCATATGAATGAACTGGTAATGCCCTCTAGTTTTTTGAAAAAGGATTTGGGAGGCTGTACCGGAGCGTGTCTCAAGAAATAGAGTATAACTGGAAGAATTTTTATTTTTAGTAAACTTATCCTCCCTATCAGTGACAGAGGAAGCCTTTGCCAGGCCTGCACCCTCTGCTCAAAAAAGGACAATAGAGGCAGTAGATTAAGAGTCACATAATCAGCACTGTCTGCTGTAATTTTAATTCCTAAATATGTGATGGAAGAAACCCACTTCAGCGGCAGACTGTGGTCAGCCTCTTTACTGGCCCTAGTATTTAATGGCAAAATGGAGGATTTGCTCCAGTTCACCTTTAGACCTGAAAGCTGCAATTATCTCTTTGGTGGTGATTTTACTATCTAGTTCCACCCGGTCAGTCTCAGATAAACTCGGGAGGGGTAGCTTATCCAAAAGAGCATTTAAATCTGCCTGATCATACCTCGGTATAGGAGCATATAACTCAGAAAAGTAGTCTCTAAATTTGTCTAATATACCTAAGGGGTCAGTGATCATAGTGCCATCCCACCCTCTAACTATTTGGATGTTCGTTATTTGATTATCCACTGCCACTAGTCTTGCCAACAACTTCCCATTTTTGTCACCTTCTGCAAACACTAAGTTCGCCCTGTGACCCAACTCGGTATGAGCCAGGTCCGAGAAATGCAGGGAGAGAAGACGCCTAGCCTCCATCAGAGGCAAATAAGTAGACTCAGAAGGATTGCCAGCATGTCTCTCCGCACATTCCTTCTCATCTTCCTGTAGCCTGGCGACCTCAGCATTGTGAGCCACCCTTTCAGCTTTTATCGCAGAAATACATTCTCCCCTTATCACTGCCTTAAATGCATCCCAAACCACCGGAGGGTCCGCTGTATTCTCATTAGCTGTCCAGTAAGAGGCGATAGACTCCTGAAAGCGTGAAGATACCTGCTCATCTTGCAGCCATCCTGGTGACAGCTGCCAACACCCTGCCCCCCTTCCAGCCGACAGACTGAGGTAAAGGGACAGAGGGCAATGATCAGATAAACCCCCTGCCAGGTGTCCTTCACAAATGGCAACAAGGCTTGATTCCCAAACGCCATATCTATCCTGGCCGATGAGTGGTGGGTCAGTGAGACATGAAAATAGGCTCTGCGAGATGGATTTCTAGCTCGCCACAGCTCTGTCAACCCAGTCACTGCGGCCCAAGAGATAAGATCACCAGAACCCACTCTCCCTGGATTGGAGGAGTCCAACGCATCTAAAATGGCGTTGAAATCACCCATCAGTATAAGAGGGAGGTGAGCAAAGGGAGCCAATCTGGTAAATAAATCATATAAAATTTGGACATTTACAGGAGGAGGCAGGTATACATTCACTAGTAACATTTTGTAATGATAAACATCCAGTAGGACAGCCACATATCTACCCCCTGGATCCGAGAACACCTGATGTATAGTACATGGCAGGGCCTTGCTGATAAGAATAGAGACTCCTCTGGCGAACGTGGAAAAAGTCGCATGAAAAGATTTTTGGACCCAGGGTCTGCTCATAGCCAGGACCCTACTACCATCTAGGAGCTTCTCTTGCAGGAAGGTGACATGCGGCTTGGACTGTTTAAGGAACTGAAATATGGATGCTCTTTTATACTTGTTATTCAGTCCTCTCACATT
This sequence comes from Aquarana catesbeiana, assembly GCF_042186555.1. Classification (NCBI taxonomy): domain Eukaryota; kingdom Metazoa; phylum Chordata; class Amphibia; order Anura; family Ranidae; genus Aquarana; species Aquarana catesbeiana. The sequence continues at coordinate 291,489,471 of NC_133329.1, forward strand.
CCAGGAGACAATTTTTGCAGATTTAGCCATTAACCCTTAAACAGAATATGAAGTAGCAGGAGCCTATGTGCAGTGCCTTGATCATTCTGCAAGTATTTTTGGATACACCATACCAAAACCACATACAAATTATACATATTCCCCCTTGTGAGTGGTGAACTGTGGTATAACTATCCCCTTCTGCCATTATACCAGAACCAACAAAAAGAAAAAACACAACCACTGGTATGTGGCTTAGTCCCAAAAACTCCCAAAAAGGGGGTGAACAACAACAAAAAAAAAAACTGGAAGCACGTGTGCCGAACTGTTCAGCAACTGTAGAGGACCTCTTCTTGTGTCTTCATGGAGCCACGTGGGATACGGATCAAGGAGCCCAGTTCCGCTCTTACAAGGCCTTAAAGCAGTAATGAGTGAGAGTTTATTTAAAGCTTATATAACCGCCAAAGTGCATACAACCTTCTTAGCGCCAGATTTGGGAAAACATGAAGAAAAGAAAAAAACAAGAAATAAGAGAAAAAAAAAAAATGAAATAAAGGCATTGATTCACGTCAACCCAGGGTGTCCAGCCACTCCGAGACATCCGATGGGGCCTCAAAAAATTTCACAGAGCCCCGTTGTTCCACTCGGAGCTTACAGGGGTACAGCATACTATACTTAAGTCCCTTTTCCCGTATCCTCTTCCGGACCTCCACAAACGTGCGACATCGCCTCTGTAGCTCCGGAAAAAAATGCAGAGTAGTATTTTCAAACCGGAGCTGTGGTTTCTTCCGCGCTTCAGCAAGGATGAGATCCCTATCTCGGTAGTTGAGAAACCGAACCAGGAATGGTCTGGGAAAAGCGCCCTGCAGTCTCGGGCCCGTTGGGACCCTGTGAGCAAAACCACAATGTACGCTGAGGAGACTTGCTGCAAGTCCAGGATATCTTTGAAGAAGTTTTTTTAGCAAAGCTGGCTGGTTGTGTCTCCGAGAAGCTGCAGCGCCGTCAACGTGGCCGCGGTTCTGTCTACACCCGAGGGCCGACCCAGCCCCGCACGTGTCCCTGCCGGACTCTGTATCTAAGGAGGCGGCTGTTTCTTTGTTAATCTCCTGGATGGCATCTAATGAACAGACAATCGAGCAAGCAGTGCCGGAGATTTATATAAATAGCCGGGTTAGAATCAGGATGGTGCAGAGGATGCAGGGCCCCTGGAGTTTGTGACCTGGTCTCACAAGCAGCCTCCGTCAGCTATTATGGCTGTTAAGCTGATGGTGTAGCCGGGGACAGCAGCATCAGCGATCCTGATTACAGGCCGCGCCGACCGCGGCGCTCCTCCGTGGGCAGGTGGCGCAGGAAAGTCCGGTGCACGGCAGGCTCCACTAGGCCTCACTAGGCAGCAACAGGCCGCGGCCTCCACAGGCAGATCACGGCGGCCCCACAGACTCCCGGACCCCGCTGAACACACAGGAGGGTTTGCTGGATGATGTTGGAGGTCCCTTACCTCACACCCAGGCCAGCTGCAGCTCTGCACAGGAGGATGGAAGCTGGATTGATGGCGGCGGTCGCGGGCCTGTACGAATCCCCATCTATCCGGCCGGATCACCGCCAATAAACCCCCAGGCAACAGCGGAGGACTCAGGGGGACAGGTAGGTGCACAAAAAAAGTTGTTTTAAAGGCTGTTGAGCGCGGATGGCTTCGGATAAAAGAAGGATACTTGGAGCTCTTCTCTCACACGTCCTTCTCCACTCACATCCGGACACGCCCCCCGTGCTGCTTCTTTGAAATGGACATCTACTAGCTGCATCTTCAGGCTATATTACTCTCTAGTGTGAACCAAAAAAAGCCAAAGGGGAAAGGGCCTGAAAGTGTGTGTGTGTATATATACACTAATAATTTCTTCAAAACATAGTTTACCCAATAGGGGCAGTGTCACTCTGGTCCAGAATATCGTATATATATCAAAAAAACCTGGTGTGTTTCTGTCAAGGCTGACAGGAACCAGACGACCAAATGAGTGTCACAACACAGTATAATGTGAAGATATAAAAATTAATTGATTTATTATGAAGTAGAAAAGTACAAAACACTCCACAATGGGAGGTAAAAGTACGGACACGTGCAACTAAATAGCATCCAGAGATTCCTGTGTCATGCAATCTCCGGATGTGGCAACATACAGTATAGACAAAAAACAAAACACACTACACATAAAACATATAGACAATTGTCTGGACGCCAATGATCTATACACGGGTATCCGTGCCACGACAGTAGCCGCACATTAATTAAATAATTAAGTAATTGCATAATTATGTAGATAAGGCAGGGGTATCTGTGTGGAGGTCCCTGGAAGACTTGAGCCCATAAAGTGTAATGGGAGAAAGAAGAGGGGAGAAAAAGATATGCAGTTAAACCGAAAAGGTCCTGGGGGGTGGTGAAAACTTGGTGATGATGAGTAACCCCCCAATGGAGGAAAAAATGTCAGTTAAAGGTTGCCGGTATATGAAAGCTAATGATGGAACAAAAGTTGCATCAAAGGGAAAAATAGCTGTAAAATAAACTCAGCCGGATTTCATAGAAGAGAGGCCGCGTTAAGGACTTCCCAGTATTCTAGGACATCATACAGTTGTATAGGAGTCCAGAGAAGGCTTATGTTTTAATCACGTTTAGGTCATTGGTCCAACAGTGATTTTATGGCCCGGATTGCAGTCCCATTGTGTCTGAATAGCACTGGTATGGGTCGGGGTACTAGGCTTTGATGATGTCTATGTATCACGCTGGTATTAGTAACCTAATGAAAAAGACCAGCCATACTATACCCTTCCCGAGGTGGTGCTTTCTCCAAGGGGTGATGCTCCTACAGGAACAGCTTCATCTATTTAATCCAAACAAAATATATTCAGCAGTCCCTTTTTGATGTTGGCGCTAAACAGCGCTAAAGATTTCCTCCACCATCTTGCAATCTTCGTGCTATACTACTCTCTAGTAGCTTGAGTTAGCGATGATATAATATATCATATACAGTATCTCACAAAATTGAGTACACCCCTCACATTTTTGTAAATATTTTATTATATCTTTTCATGACACAACGCTGAAGAAATAACACTTTGCTACAATGTAAAGTAGTGAGTGTACAGCTTGTATAACAGTGTAAATTTGCTGCCCTCTCAAAATAACTCAACACTGTCAGGGCTGGGCTCAGCCCTCCCTTCTCTGAGCTGGCCGCTCAGCTGTCGGCTAATTGCCAGCTCCTATCTCTCCACAGTTACTCAGCTGTTGATGATATCCTGCTCGTCAGTCCTGCCTACTTAAGCCGTCCAGCCCAAAGGATCTCTGCCTTTGCCTTAGTCAACATCACAGAGACGCTCTCCTGCTTTCCTGTTAAAAGACTTGCGTGGCTGACATCCCTTCTGGCTCCAGATCCTGCTTGCTGTTTTACTACGCTCATCTCCAGCTCCCTGACGTTTGGCTTGTCTAACTATCCATTCTGGTTCCTGAACTCTGGCTATGTTTTGAATACGGTGGTTCTATTTACTTTTATTATTAAACAAGTGTGATTTAACTGCACTTCTGTCTCGGTCTGATTTCATGGTTTCTGACAAACACACAGCCATTAATGTCTAAACTGCTGGCAACAAAAGTGAGTACACCCCTTAGTGAAAATGTCCAAATTGGGCCCAAAGTGTCAAAATTTATGTAGCCCCCATTATTTTCCAGCACTGCTGTTTGAGGATGCCCCACAGATGCTCAATAGGGTTTAGGTCTGGAGACATGCTTGGCCAGTCACCCTCAGCTTCTATAGCAAGGCAGTGGTCATCTTGGAGGTGTGTTTGGGGTCGTTATCATGTTGGAATACTGCCCTATGGCCCAGTCTTTGAAGGGAGTGGGTCATGCTCTGCTTCAGTATGTCACAGTACATGTTGGCATTCATGGTTCCCTCAATGAACTGTAGCAGCACTCATGCAGCCCCAGATCATGACACTCCCACCACCATGCTTGACTGTAAGCAAGACACTCTTGTATTTGTACGCCTCACCTGGTTTCTGCCACACATGCTTGACACCATCTGAACAAAATAGGTTTATGGGCTTTCTTGTGCATCATCTTTAGGAGAGGCTTCCTTCTGGGACGACAGCCAAGACCGATTTGATGCAGTGTGCGGCGTATGGTCTGAGCACTGACAGGCTGACCCCCCACCCCTTCAACCTCTGCAGCAATGCTGGCAGCACTCATATGTATATTTCCCAAAGACAGCCTCTGGATATGATGCTGAGCAAGTGCATTCAACTCCTTTGGTTGACCATGGTGAGGCCTGTTCTGAGTGGAACCTGTCCTGTTTAACCTCTGTATGGTCTTGGCCACTGTGCTGCAGCTCAGTTCCAGGGTCTTAACAAACTTCTGATAGCCTAGGCTATCTTTACGTAGAGCATCAATACTTTTTTTAAAATCTTCAGAGAGTTCTTTGCCATGAGGGGCCATGTTGAACTTCCAGTGACCAGTATGAGAGAGTGAGAGTGAAAACATCAAATTTAACACACCTGCTCCCCATTCACACCTGAGACCTTGTAACACTAATGAGTCACATGACACCGGGGAGGGAAAATATCTAATTGGGCCCAATTTGGACATTTTCACTTAGGGGTGTACTCACATTTGTTGCCAGCGGTTTAGACATTAATGGCTGTGTGTTGAGTTGTTTTGAGGGGGCAGTAAATTTACACTGTTATACAAGCTGTACGCTCACTGCTTTACATTGTAGCAGAGTGTAATTCCTTCAGTCTTGTCACATGAAAAGATATAATAAAACATTTACAAAAATGTGAGGGGTGTACTCACTTTTGTGAGATACTGTATATACAGGGCTATTTTTCCTCAGAGAATAGGTGCAGGAACTCCCCCCTTCCGAGTCACTTCTTGTCTCTGCCCCTACCCACCTCCCAGCACCGTTACTTGGTTCCACCCCCTACTCACCTCCCAGTAACACCCCTTTTATAGACTACAGAACCAATAATATTTTTATGTTGCTAAGTAATTTGTTTGGAATTTGTTAATGATAACAAGAAAGGCAGTAAAATAGATCCCCTGTAGCTAGCAACAAGATGCCCCCTCCAGCAACCATAGATCTGCCCAGCAACAATAGGCTCCCAACAGCCAGCATCAATTGCCCCCCCCCCCATCAGCCAGCAACAATAAACCCCTCCCTCAACAGTATTCCTCCCAGGAATAATTTTCCCTGAGCAACATAAGACCCCCCAGCAACAATAGCACCCCCATTAGCAACAATAGACCTCCCCAGCAACAATAGACCCCCATGCAAAAATAGATTCCCTCCAGCAACAATAGATTTCCCACCAGCACACAATAGACCCTCCAGTGCACCCCAGCACCCCTTGCCATTACATATATTTAGTGCTGGAGGTGTTGAGATATTCCCGCTAAAAAAAATACCTGAATATGTAATTAAAAATTGTAAGCAGAAGCAGATTGTTCTTTAAATGTTATATCTATTGATAAGATTATTTACATCTAGCTAATTACATTCATGAATAAATACCTTTTTTTTACATAAGTTTGCTTTTTATGGTAATTATCACCAAAGTTGTATTACAACAATTAAAGTGCAATATATACCAAAAATAGTAAACTTCAGTATTCATTTTGTTTAATGGTTTTAATCCATTCCTGAAAGACCAGTTTAATAAAACTTCAATCAACTGTTGTGACAATGATACATTCTTTCTGTAAACAACTTCTGTACTTAAATAATATGTAAACTGCTTTTTAGAGGACATTCATTTTCCCATTATTCACCTAACATTTAATAATGTGAAATTGCTTAACAACATTTAGCACACATTCCAATCTCAGTGCACAGCATCAATTTACAAATTATTTTCATACTGCGTTGGTACGCAGAACAATGCAGGGGCTTGCTATCCCAAGGCCACTCAATATTCTTATTAGATCTTCCTCCGACAACCTCCTCTTTACAGGGCAGCTTTGTAAGCAATAATAATAATTAGGAAGATAATAGCAGCAATATTTCCATGCACTCTAAACCTCCAAAGTAAAAAACATTTTTTTTCCATCAGATAATGTATGTTCTTGTTTTGTTGAAGCTGAAAGGAATGCAGATCTATGGAGGGATAGCGTCCAATCTGTGTCCCTAATACAGAACAAAGCATGATGACCCAGCATTAAATGTATCTTTGATGTCACACCTGTTTCCATAGAAACATATTAGGATGTCACACCTCAGTCTATTTCGCATTGAGGTGAAGGCCATTTAAAAGATAAAATAAGTAGACTAATGGGAGAAAACTGAAAGCATGTTAAAGGTAAATAAGGCAATTTGAATATATAATCAAAAGTTAATCTTCACACGAATGCCTTGTTAGAGGCCTTGTGTTCTTGTAAAGAGCTGGGCTGATTAATAAGTCCAGCTAAGTGCTCACCTGAAGGTATTGAAATGAAATATTTTACATTTTTTGCTCCTGTTGTTTGTCACATTGCAGAATTCCATTTTCTGTTTGTATTCATTTAATTCCCATTTGTACTAAGTAGGTGACCGTGATGGTGTCACTGGTCACTGCACGCATAGAATTCTTACAGACAAAGGAGCTTTGTTCATTACAAGATGTTTTCTTCTTACACCTAGTCCCCCAATACAATGGAAAATGAGTACATTGGGGAAAAAAAAAACTTTTACTATATCACATATTTTCGAGAAAAGTCTATACCTAGGCAACAAGAGGTAGGGGATAGTTGGGGCTTAGCAGAAGCACAAAAATAGCATACTTTTTTTATTTTTATACCCATACATAGAAAAGAAGTAATATTTAGGATACAGCATTTAAATGAGTAGCGTATACTTACAATTACAATCTCAGTGAAGTACAAAGGAAAAACAGCAACCTTTAAGAAGGATTTGCAGTAAAATTTTCAAAGAATAATGACATGGACACTATTAACAAATAGATACATTGATTGCCAATGACTGGCTGAAATGGACATATTGAAAAATCCAAAAATGCAATATTATTAGTTATTCACTGTTTGTTCCCCATGAGATCACATATTTCTGCTTGGGCCAGAGATATAGAAGTCAGTTCCAAACAAATACAATAATTTCACACACATCAAAATGAAGTAATTTATATAATATACCTATTATATACCCGAATATAAAGTTCTGGTATTGGAGTCAAGTATAATGGCTACAATTTAGAATGATCCTCACTTTTTCCCCTCTGTGCAACCACTTATTTATCACAATATTGCAATTAAGAGCATCTAAATTGAGGTGACAAAAGCAGCAGACAAGCAACAGTTGAAACATGTTGCCACTTTTTTTAATCCTAGAGTCCTCTGCTGCAAGAAGCAAACACATCCTCCCCAGCACTGGCCTCATAATGGCCTTCATACGCACACAGCAGTGCATTGAAATAGAATCCAGAGGGAATCCTCTGATTATTCAGAGAACCAGGAGAAGTACAGTGACTCCCTACACTAAAAGATATAAACAGTACTATCTCCCCCTTGACTATATTGCCACAGCCACCTCCTATTACACACTGTCACGAAATAGAAGAGCCCCACTGCACTGCTATTGGGAAAAAAAGACTCAGCAAAATAAACAAAATAATCTAAATTCTATTCACCATTGCAACAAGACTGGAAATTATATTTCATAATGTTTCCTGCAGTCTGGAAGGCAGAGTACTTATACAGTGCTTTTTTTTACAATTTCAAGTATTCAAAAAATTATATATGTGCAGCCTTCTAAGTATATTATAACAGGAGCAGGCTCGTCAGGGTACAGGAAGTAATATATATGTACCAACTGTAAATAGTGACATCTGCAGGCCAGAGGTATGAACACCAAATATTTCCCTCATAGTACAAAAGAATATCTTTCCTCAAAATTGAAAAATACAAACAACAACAATGTAAATAATTATATCACAAAACAGTATTAAGCATTACATTACATTGCATGATCTTTGGTCTACACAGGAGGCTTCCGGATTCTTTGAATGTGTCTAGGAGGTCTGGGTCCCTGGTCTCCAGTTTAATTGTCATCAGACGGAACAGGCAAATGTCCTTCATCAAATAAAACCTTTGAAAAGTCCTGCCTAACAGGCACAGGATGACTGGCATTCCATATACATCCAACAGACAGCTCAAGGTGTAAGATCTTATGTTTCAATAGGGCAGGTTTTTAATGCTAAATAGAGTTTAAGGCTGAAAGTGTACTTCTCTCACACCACATTTCTGACCAGTATATGAGTTATTTTTAGCTTGTTGATTTTGAATAGTCTTAGGAACTGATTATTTCAGAAGCACAGGATTTTGTGGGAGTAGACATGTACAGCAACATCTCTTTAGTAAAAAACCTTCCAAAATGTCTCTGTGAGATTTGCAGTATGAAGAGTTTTTTTAAAGCTTCTCTTGGATCCTCAACCTATTTTCTTAGGGGTAATAAACTGAGGATTTCACAATATGCCTCTTTCTCATGTAGAATTGAAACTCGTATTAAGCAAATTGTGGTCCAACGTCAGCCTTTCCTGCTGAAGACTATGGAGAGAAATATAATTACTGTAGCAGATGTTGTATTTGAGACAATTATTGTAGTATCCTATATTGTTATAGCAAATCGACAGTCTACAAGTGCCTCTGTGAAAGGACCTACAATATCAATAGCAAGCGTCTCCCAAGCAGAATCACAAAATGGCATTGGCTAGTGGTGGGGTGTTTGGCAGCAGATTTGTCATAACTCTGACAAGTATCCCAAGATTGAATGGCAGTAAGTACTTGAGCATCCATGCCTGCCCACCAGTATAGTTCATTTAATCTTTGTTTTGTTCTTACAATCCCTTGGTGACTCTTGTAGGCAAGTTGTATGAGGTGCTCTCTAAAAGTATATGGTATTAGTAAGCAAAGAGATCCACCCACAGATTCTAATGCCCCAGACATTCTATTGAATGAAACGTGTTGGGCAGAGAATAGAAGTGACATCACAACGCCTGCCCGGACTGGTGGCGGTGCTGTTTTAATGCTCTGAATTTTATGTTTGCAAGTACTTTTCCTGTTTGCTTTTAATAAATCCACTTACAATACTTCACTATGTGATGCTTTTATCTTTTAACGGTATGTTTCTATGGTAAAAACACCAGATATACTGTGTGGTTTTGAGTTCATCCTGTTGTCTGATTCCAGTGTGAGGTGGTGTTAAGGAAGGGACTCCAAATCCATACCAGACATTTATTCAAGCATAAAGCCTACTTGACCAAGAAAGTAGGGGGTGGGGGCAGCAAGCATGTGCCACCACTCCTGAGCCATACCAAGCCATATGTATGGGACTGTAGGCGTCAGGCAGACCGACAACCATGCACATAAGATAATAAAGAATGAACAAGACACCAGCATTGGATCAATTTAGGCCACGGACAGGTTTATTTCAAACAAATATTTAAGTATATAATAAAATTTATTTCATCAATCAAATTCATCAACAAATACTGATAAATTAAACAAACTCTCAGCTCAGCCACTGAGACTCGAGCGGACTCAATCTTCAGTTCAACATTTCCCTACATATCCCCTTTAGCTATATTAATCTAAAGGGATCCACCACATAAACCGGCCGCGAGGGGGGGGGAGAGGGTTGGGGGTAGGGAGGGGAGTTCCTTGCGACGTCTTCTTCTCTGGCGTCTGGCCAAGAATCCTGTCAGCTGGCCCCTTATATAGGCACAAAAAGCCGCTTATAGAATTTTCTAACAGTCATATGACTTTATTGACTATAACTTGACCTTTTGACCTTTCAGAACCTTCCTTATCACATGACCCAAACAGACCAATGGAAAAAGCTCCTATTTAAATCCTTTAATTTTGGCCTAGAGTGCCACCGTCATGGCCCCATAAGGCAAAGGGGAGCCTAAATAAGGCTATCCCCCTTTTCCTCCCCATGGGACTGTAGTCGACAGGCAGACCAACAAACATGCACATAAGATAATAAAGAATGAATAAGACAACAGCATTGGATCAAATTAGGCCATGGCCCGGTTTATTGGTTTTCAAACAAATATTTAAGTCTATAATAAAATGTATTTCATCAATTAAACTCATCAACAAATACTTATATATTAAACAACTCTCAGCTCAGCCACTGAGACTCGAGCTGACTCAAACTTCAGTTTATTTAAAAATATCTAAACCAACGTCAAATAAATGCACTCCATCATGCCGATACATACCTGGAATACCTCCTTTCAGCTCAAAGTGGCAAAATGAAATGCCCAGGTTGGGAACTAAAAATTTTTCTAAAGCTTTATTAATTCTCTTTCATACTTTTTCCAGGGGCTTAAAAGTAACCAATTGTAACCATCATAATCTTTGGACAATTTCAGAGAAAACTGTATGTGGAGAATTTATTCTAAGGAAACGAAACGTATCCTTCATGCTAGAAATTAAATCAAGAGTTTTAATTTTTCCTATATCATTCCCACCTAAATGGACTATAAGAACATCTGGAGTAGGGAATGTTACCCTGAAAAATCTATATTTAAGATTTTTTATATCTCATAGTTATGATGTGGGTTAAATGAGAGTTCTTTGACCAAGAGTGAGAATTCTAATATAATGACATTTATTAGGAAGCAGTTGAAAGTCTAGCTACTACACAATAATCATCTATATATCGCCTTACATCAAGGAAGAAAATATTAGGTTGAAATAAAATATTTACATAAAGAAATACAGAGTATATTCCTTAAAACAGTAATCTACAAACATATTTAGTTACAAGTAAGAGGGCATACCTTTCCCCCATAATTACCCATCCTTTCCAAAGGTCCATGCTGCTGGCTGGTCTATCAGAAAAAGGAAGTTTACCTCCCCGTTAGTCTGTGTATATTAAACCAGGCTGATGTCTCATTGGTTAGCGTAACTTGGATCATGATTGGAGGGCTTACTCCATAAGTCGGCCCCCTTTCATGCAAATCCTTGTGACTGTCCTGGCCAGGAAGTTAGGTATTGATTATGGGTTGGGCTCCCTCCAATGCCTATCTCAGCATGGGATCCTTTGAAGTGGGTATGTGTTAAACAATGGGTTTGAAACCCATTGTTTGTACACAAAAGCCTAGGCCCCGTCTTGTCTGCTTAGCCTAACCTTCTTGGTGGCTCTGTTACATAGATACAAGGCTAGTTGAACTATATTCATAATTTAAAAAAAATCAAGTTATAAGAGAATATGCTGGTGTGCGGGGACTGCCATCATCCTAAATAATACTAGAAAAAATATATGCAACAAAGTGCATGTGGGGGACGTCCCTTTGGATTTTAAAGGCAGAAAAGAAGTATAAGGAGTAGATAGTAATAAAAGGCACAACAGTGCCAACTTTATTATTGTACATAAATTAATAAAATGTCTAAAAGACAAGACAAACATGTGCAGTGGGTAATCGATATCTTTACAAATATTTGGATATAAGACATACAGAGCATTAATAGATAATATCACCCAGTGCCATCGACCCCGGAGAACCAACCCAATCAAAGTGGATGTAGTGGGGGTAGGTGGCTAGTAAATATATCCCGACATGTTTCGGAGAAGACCGTAGTCAAACTTGTATATTCCTTCTTCAGGGGATTATTTTACATACAGACGGGTGAAAAATGTTTCTTGTCTCTAGAACATAAACATATAAATAAGTAAATAACATAGCAAAGAAAGACCATAAAAGTGGTCTGTTTTTTGGCCGTTATTGTATAAAGTAACCAGAGTCATAGTACTTACATAGTCAAGCTCATGTCATAAATAAAAAACAGATAAAGGTATCACATGCTGGCTGATAAAGTATATTCAGAATTACAATATTTTACAGCTATTAATGGAGATTTCACATAAACCCAGAAGGCAACAGGAAACTAGCATAAAACCTACCTAATTCAAAAACTAAGTCACTCCACACCATACCCCTAAGTCCATGCCAATAATTGCAGAAAAAAGTTGGATCCAAGCCCAAATTCTCCATGTAAATCCAATCCGTCGGTCTTTTCTGAGCCCAGAAAATATAGGAGTGGCCCACAATCCATACCATAAGATGATTACCTGAAACAAAAAACTAAATTAATAAGGAGGAATATAAAGATTTTGAATGCCATCCGCCTATTTTTTTTATTTTACTCTCTTCTAAACTCATCTGAGCAGCCTCTGTAGCCGCTCAAATATGAAAAGAATGGGTAGTTATTTTTAAGTGACTCAATTTTAAGTAATACAAACATCTTTTCAAAACCACAGAAAATTGGTAACTTATTAATGGCAACCCGTCACTATGAATAAATAGCAGACCCGCAACGTCTGGCCTTATACTCAAGTAAGCCCTCAATGCACTAACCAGACATATATTGACATCTGGACATTCTTGTAATGATATCCAAGTCCCAATACCTAAAGGACGGGTTTTACGGAACTGAAGAAAAATCTGTAAATTATTTTCCAATAAAATAATAATTTTGGCCTAGAATAAGGCCCCATAAGGCAAAGGGGGGCCTAAATAAGGCTATCCCCCTTTTCCTCCACATTCTTTTAATTTTCAATTTGATAGTATTTATTATAGTTGTTTAGACAAATATACAAGATCATCAATAAAAATGCATTTACATGAAATCTTCATAATTGATGTGGACGGGCAAATAAGTGAGTATTTAGGGGGAACTCTTCATTTTTTTTTAATTGTAAACCATCCATAGTTAATTGTTTGATTCAGTTGCACTACCAGGGACTAAAATGCTCCAGGAAAGCTCTTTTCATGCTGAGCAAATCCAAATGACCACAGCTGATCACACACTTTGAATTGTCATTCAAAGTGTGAAAGCACTGAAAGCTGAAAATTGGCTTGAGCAAGGAGGCAAGAAGTGGGTAAAAGTGTCCGGTATTGAAGTGGTTAAGTTCAAGCATCCAAAAAACATGTGCAGCCTTCAGAATTTGTCATCGCAAGAACAGAACCAACTTGTCAGAGTATAGAAAGACATCATTTTGACTCGAACATCGGGTGTTCGCCCGTTTGCATAACGGCGAACATTATGGGGCGTTCACGAGAAATACAGGGCATTTATACACCCTTCCTGCCCAGGCCAATTTTCAGCTTTCAGTGCTCTTGCATTTTGAAGGCCAATTTTTCAGTCATGCAACACTGTACCCAAACAACATTTATATCATTTTTTTCAAACAAATAGAGCTTTCTTTTGTTGGTATTTAATCACCACTAGGTTTTTTATTTTTTGCAACATACGTGAAAAAAGTGCAAAAATTTAAAAACAAAAACACTTTTTTTAGTTTCTATAATAAAATTTTGCAAATAAGTAATTTTTGTACATAAATTTGGACCAAAATTTATACTGCTACATATCTTTGGTAAAAATAACCCAGTTACGTGTATATTATTTGGTCTGTGTGAAAGTTATAGAGTCTACAAGCCATGGTGAAATGATTGAAAATTGATCACACCTGATCACTGATGGCCTATCTCAGTGAAGGCGAACCTTGGAACCCCAGATGTTTTGGAACTACATTTCCCATGATGCTCATCTACACTGCAGAATGCACAAGGATCATGGGAAATGTAGTTCCAAAACATATGGGGTGCCAAGGTTCGCCATCACTGGCCTATCTCATCTCTTGAGGCCCTGAAATGTCAGGAAAGTACAAATACCCCCCAAATTTCCCCCTTTTTGGAAAGTAGACAGTCCAAGGTATTTAGTAAGAGGCATAGTGGGTTTTTTGAAGTTGTAATTTTTGCCCACAATTCTTGGGAAAATAAAGAAATTATTGTTATTATTATTTTTTTTTTACACAACATTTTCATAATAATAAGTTATTTCTCACACACAGAATATGCATACTTTCAATTACACACCAAAATACATTCAGCTACTCCTCCCGAGTATGGCGATACCACATGTGTGGGACTTTTTCACAGCCTGGCCAGATAGAGAGGTCCAACATGCAGGGAGCACCATCAGGCGTTCTAGGAGCATAAATTGCACATAAAATTTTCTAACGACCTATCACACTTTTGAAGGTCCTGGAGCACCAGGACAATGGAATTACCAACAAAATGACCGCATTTTGGAAAGAAAATACCCCAAGGTATATTCTATGAGGCATAATGAGTCTTTTGAAAGGTTAATTTTTTTCCACAAGTGTTTGGAAAACATGGAAAGAAAATGAAAACGTATTTTATTTTACACAAAGTTGTAAGATATTTCTAACACATAGTATGTACAAAGCAGCAATTACACCCCAAAATACATTCTGCTACTCCTCCTGAGTATGGCAATACCACATGTGTGAGACTTTTACACAGCCTGGCCACATAGAGAGGTCCACCATTGAAGTAGTACCTTCAGGCGTTCTAGGAGCATAAATTACACATATAATTTCATTCCTTCCTATCACACTTTTGAAGGTCCTGGAGCACCAGGACAGTGGAATTACCCACAAAATGACTCAATTTTGGAAAGCAAACACCCATTCTATGAGGCATGGGCTGCAAATAGGTACTCTGATACTCTAATGGGCTGGTGACAGGTACTCGGGTACTCTGAGTGGGTGGTGACAGGTACTCGGGTACTCTGATAGGCTGGTGACAGGTACTCTGATACTCCTGCGCACGAGGACAATGCTTGTGACCAGCTGTGATTGGACACAGCCGGTCACGTGGTAAAGAGCCAATATTTTTTTTTAAATATTTATTTTATTGGCTCTTTTTACTGATCTGGGATGGGCTGTGTCCCGAGGGACATGCCTCATCCCTGATCTCCACACTGCAGGCCCCCAGGGGCCCCTGGGAGCCCGCAGGAGCAGCGAGAAGCCAAGGACGTCCGGAGGGACAGAGTGTTCCTGCGGACGTCATATGACAATGGCCTGGCGGTATGGAAGTGGTTAATATAAATATAAAGTCTAATATATATATATATATATATATATATATATATATATATATATATATATATATATACATACACAGTATCTCACAAAAGTGAGTACACCCCTCACATTTTGGTAAATATTTTATTATATCTTTTCATGTGACAACACTGAAGAAATTACACTGCTACAATGTTAAAGTAGTGAGTGTACAGCTTGTATAACAGTCTAAATTTGCTGTCCCCTTAAAATAACTCAACACACAGCCATTAATGTCTAAACTGCTGGCAACAAAAGTGAGTACACCCCAAAGTAAAAAATGTCCAAATTGGCCCCAATTTTCCTCCCCGGTGTCATGTGACTTGTTAGTGTTACAAGGTCTCAGGTGTGAATGGGGAGCAGGTGTCAGGTGTGTTAAATTTGGTGTTATCGCTCTCACTCTCTCATACTGGTCACTGGAAGTTTAACATGGCACCTCATGGCAAAGAACTCTCTGAAGATCTGAAAAAAAAGAATTGTTGCTCTACATAAAGATGACCTAGGCTATAAGAAGATTGCCAAGACCCTGAAACTGAGCTGCAGCACAGTGGCCAAGACCATACAGCAGTTTAACAGGATAGGTTCCACTCAGAACAGGCCTCGCCATGGTTGACCAAAGAAGTTGAGTAGACATGCTCAGCGTCATATCCAGAGGTTGTCTTTGGGAAATAGACCTATGAGTGCTGCCAGCCTTGCTGCAGAGGTTGAAGGGGAGAGGGGTCAGCCTGTCAGCTCAGACCATACCTAGAAGCCATTTAGAAGCCTCTTCTAAAGATGATGCACAAAAAAGCCTGCAGTTTGCTGAAGACAAGCAGACTAAGGACGTGGATTACTGGAACCATGTCCTGTGGTCTGATGAGACCAAGATAAACTTATTTGGTTGAGATGGTGTCAAGCATGTGTGGGTGCAACCAGGTGAGGAGTAAAAAGACAAGTGTGTCTTGCCTACAGTCAAGTATGGTGGTGGGAGTGTCATGGTCTGGAGCTGCATGAGTGCTGCCGGCACTGGGGAGCTACAGTTCATTGAGGGAACCATGAATGCCCATATGTACTGTGAAATACCGAAGCAGAGCATGATCTCCTCCCTTTGGAGACTGGGCCTCAGGGCAGTATTCCAACATGATAACGACCCCAAACACACCTCCAAGGCGATCACTGCCTTACTAAAGAAGTGGAGGGTAAAGGTGATGGACTGGCCAAACATGTCTCCAGATCTAAACCCTATTGAGCACCTCTGGGGCCTCAAACGGAAGGTGGAGGAGCGCAAGGTCTCTAACATCCACCACCTCTGTGATGTCGTCATGGAGGAGTGGAAGAGAACTCCAGTGGCAACCTGGTGAACTCCATGCCCAAGAGGGTTAAGGCAGTGCTGGAAAATAATGATTTCCACACAAAATATTGACACTCTGGGCCTAATTTGAACATTTTTATCTAGGGGTGTACTCACTTTTGTTGCCAGTGGTTTAGACATTAATGGCTATGTGTTGAGTTATTTTGAGGGGACAGCAAATTTACACTGTTATACAAGCTGTACACTCACTACTTTACATTGTAGCAAAGTGTCATTTATTCAGCGTTGTCACACAAAAAGATATAATAAAATATTTACAAAAATGTGAGGGGTGTATTCACTTTTGTGAGATACTGTCGTGGACATGGTGCATCCTCTGCAGGTGGCCGTGGGGCAAGCTTGTCCTTTTTTTCTGCTACTGGACGTGTTATTGAGCCACAACATGCAGAAGAGTTGGTGGAGTGGATTACAAAGCCGTCCTCATCCTCCTCATCTTCTGTCACCCAGGCTCAGAGTAGATTGCCTTCCAACGCAGCTGCCAAAGCAGCCTATTCCACCGGCTTCTTGTCCACAGTCACTCCTTCCGTAGCCTCACCATCCTGCACCGAGGAGTCCCCAGAATTATTCAACCACAGTGTCAGGTACATGTTTCTGGAGGATACGCAGTAATTTGAAGGCTCCGATGTTGGTTCCCAGGTTGAGGAAGGGAGTAATGTGAGCCTAGAGAGAGGGGGTGCCACAGAAGGACTAGAAACTGGCTGTCATGTTCCCCCAGCTGCAGAGTACTGCCAAGTTTGCTCAAGTCACGAGGAGGGAGGGGATGATGAGGTCACTGACTGTACTTGGGTGCCTGAGAGAAGAGAGGAGGAAAATGAGGAGGAGGAGGCACAACTCCAACGAGGCAGGATGTCCTTTAGGGGGCAGCTTAATGGCAGCCACCCTATTGCATCACACCGCAGAGCTTCGCAGGTGCAGGGTGCTGCTGACTCCCCACTGATTTTTAAAAGCTCCTTGGTGTGAGCCTTTTTCGATAAAAGTGCAGCAGATCGCATCGTTGCTGTTTGCAATCTATGTCTGAAGTGGACCGAGCGTGGCCCGAACAGCAGCCACTTGGGCACCACATGCTTGACCAGACGTATGACGATCTGCCATGCAGTCCGTTGGCAACAGCACTTGAAAGACAGACATCAAAGAAAAAGGTGGACATCTCTTTGCTCCTCATATGGGATCTCCAACCCTACTATACCTCCAGTCCTCTCAAATACCTGCACTGAGAGGAATGAGGGTTTAGCAATAGGTGTCCCAA
This sequence comes from Aquarana catesbeiana, assembly GCF_042186555.1. Classification (NCBI taxonomy): domain Eukaryota; kingdom Metazoa; phylum Chordata; class Amphibia; order Anura; family Ranidae; genus Aquarana; species Aquarana catesbeiana. Next base: position 291,507,019 of record NC_133329.1, read on the forward strand.
GTACTTGCAGCCAATCTGCTAGCAGTACACCACCAATTGATTTTAGCAGGCACATTTCCCTACGCCAACTGCTGAACTGTAAAAAGAAATTCGGTCCCAGCCATCCACATGCTCAGTGTCTAAATGCTAGCTTGGCCAAATTGCTAGCTCTGCAACTGCTGCCTTTTCAGCTGGTAGACTCTGCCCCCTTTCGTGAATTTGTGGAATGTGCTGTACCTCAGTGACAGATTCCAAAATGGCATTTCTTTTCACGAAAGGCCATTCTGGATCTCTACCAGCATGTGGAAGGCAATGTTTTGGCCTCGTTGGACAGGGCGGTCAGCAGTAAGGTTCATATTACCTCTGACTCATGGTCCAGCAGAAATGGGCAGGGACATTACCTTTCCTTCATGGTGCACTGGGTAACTGCTGGCAGCTGGGAAGGATGCAGGACAGGGTTCAGTGTTGTTGGCACTTGTTCTGCCACCACGCCTCCAAAATGCTAGTGGTGATTTTGCCACAGCTCTCTCCTCCACCCCCTCCTCTTCTTCTTCCTCTATGGCATCTTCTGCAGATTTGTCCTCTGAACAAGCGGTGCTCTGTAAGTGTTCAAGGGGCTATGTAAGCAGTCAGGCTAAAAGATGTCATGTGGTGCTGCTTGAGTTGGTTTGCCTAGCGGACAGGAGCCACACTGGGGCAGAGAGTCTGTCAGCTCTGCAGGGGCAGGCTCAGATGTGGTTGACACCATGCCAGCTTCAGCCAGGAATGGTTGTATGCGACAATGGCACCAACCTTCTCTCCGCCTTCCGACAGGGACACTTGACCCATGTTCCATGTTTGCCACACGTCCTGAATTTGGTGGTGCAACGGTTCTTGACCAGGTCCCAGGATTTCCAAGATCTCCTGAGGCAGGCCAGAAAAGTCTGTGGTCATTTCCACCGGTCATACAATGCCAGTGCTTGGCTGGCTGACATTCAAAGGGAATGCAACCTGCTTATCAATCGCCTAATTTGTGACATGCCCACCAGGTGGTACTCAACGTTGACAATGCTGCAGCGGCTGCACACACAGCAGAGGGCCATCAATGAGTACCTGTGTGAATATGGAACCAGGACAGGGTCAAGGGAGCGTGGCTTCTTTTCGCCATGCCAGTGGCTACTGATCAAGGATGCATGCACTGTCCTGTCACCAGAAGGCCACCAAGGAGAGGCAGACACTCACAGGCCACTAAAAGAGGGCAACCAGCCTCTGTGTCTACAGTCAACAGTGGCTGTCGTGGACATGGTGCATCCTCTGCAGGTGGCCGTGGGGCAAGCTTGTCCTTTTTTTCTGCTGCTGGACGTGTTATTGAGCCACAACATGCAGAAGAGTTGGTGGAGTGGATTACAAAGCTGTCCTCATCCTCCTCATCTTCTGTCACCCAGGCTCAGAGTAGATTGCCTTCCAACGCAGCTGCCAAAGCGGCCTATTCCACTGGCTTCTTGTTCACAGTCACTCCTTCCATAGCCTCACCATCATGCACTGAGGAGTCCCCAGAATTATTCAACCACAGTGTCAGGTACATGTTGCTGGAGGATGGCACCAACCTTCTCTCCGCCTTCCGACAGGGACACTTGACCCATGTTCCATGTTTGGCACACGTCCTGAATTTGGTGGTGCAGCGGTTCTTGACCAGGTACCCAGGATTTCCAAGATCTCCTGAGGCAGGCCAGAAAAGTCTGTGGTCATTTCCGCCGGTCATACAATGCCAGTGCTCAGCTGGCTGACATTCAAAGGGAATGCAACCTGCTTACCAATCGCCTAATTTGTGACATGCCCACCAGGTGGTACTCAACGTTGACAATGCTGCAGCGGCTGCACACACAGCAGAGGGCCATCAATGAGTACCTGTGTGAGTATGGAACCAGGACAGGGTCAGGGGAGTGTGGCTTCTTTTCGCCATGCCAGTGGCTACTGATCAAGGATGCATGCACTGTCCTGTCATCATTTGAGGATGCCACAAAGATGGTGAGCAGCAACAATGCATGCATCAGTGACACTGTCCCTCTAGTCTTCCTGCTAGAGCACAGGCTTCGTGGAATTATGGACAGGGCACTTGAGGCAGAACAGCGGCAGGAAGAGAAGGATTTCCTTTCCTCTCAAGGCCCCCTTTATCCAGATAGCATTCCTGTGGGCCCCCAAATACAGAGGAAGAAGAGGAGGAGGAGGAGGATCGTGTCAGCGTGGATGTAGAGGATAACACTCAGCAGAAGTCTTCAAGGGATGGTTTTCAGTCCCCAAAAACCCAAGGAGTTGTATGTGGCTGGGAGGAGGTAGTTACAGGTAATGTGATCCTTAGTGACCCAGAGGACTCAGAATCGAATGCCTCTGCAAACTTACTCTGCATGGCCTCCCTGATTCTGCAAATTCTGCGAAAGGACCCTGGGATTCGTGGTATCAAGGAGAGGGATCATTACTGGCTGGCAACCCTTCTTGATCCGCATTACAAGGGTAAAGTTGCAGAACTCATCCTACCTTCGCAGAGGGAGCAGAGGATGAAGCATCTTCAGGAGGCCTTGAAGAAAGCTTTGTGTAACCCATTTCCAGACCCTGGAAGTTTACCATTTCCTGGTGCTGGACAACATGTTGCTGAGGCTTCGTTCAGTCAGAGGAAGAGTGGTTGAGAAGGTGGCTGGCTGACCGATGCCTTTAAACTATTTTTCAGTCCTCAGCACCAAGGTCTGATCGGTTCAAGCATCTCCAGCATCTGCATTATATGGTGCAGTAATATCTAGGGGCAAGAGCAGACTTGGAAACCTTTCCAACAGAGCATTCACTGGGTTACTGGGTCTTGAGGATGGACCACTGGCCAGAACTTGCTCAATATGCAATTGAACTACTGGCCTGTCCTGCATCCAGGGTGCTTTCTGAATGCACATTCACTGCTGCTGGAGGGTTTGTGACGGATCAAAGACTGCGCCTGTCCACAGATTCCGTTGATAGGCTCACATTCAGAAAAATGAATGAATCAGTCTTGGATCAGCAGCTTTTGAACACCTGATGCTATTGTAACTGATTGAATTTGCTATGGATCTGGGATCCCTTGAAGACTGCCTATGCTGACTATCCTATTCCTCCTCAATCTTGATGATGCTAGCTTCCAACAATGTTTTTGGTTTAGTGCACCACCACCCCCACCCATGGCCCAATTTTTCTGCCCCTGTTTAACAGGGGCATGTAATTACAATTTTTGATATAATATTTCACAGCAGGGCCCGTTCCTGCGCACAACAAGAGTATCTGTGAGGGGTTACAGTGTTGTGCCACCACCACCACCCAAGGACCAATTTTTCTGCCCTTGTTTAACAGGGGCATTTAATTACAATTTTTGATATAATATTTCAACGCAGGGCTCGTTCCTGCACACAACAAGAGTAACTGTGAGGGGTTACAGTGTTCTGGTACTACAAACACCTGAGGCCCAGTTTTTCTGCAGAGTATATAGGGCAGGCTGTATAGTATATATACTGCTGTTCAGAGTATATAGTGCCTGTGGGCCTGGGGGACCCCCATGCCATTTAAAAAAAAATGGTGGGGGGTTCCCCTTAAAATCCATACTAGACCTGAAGGGACTGGTATGAATTTTTTTTGGGGGGGACGTCCATGCCATTTTTTTTGGTATTTTTATCTATACTGCTGGGATCCGACAATACATTACAGCCGCGAGCAGTTGTAAATGACATTTTTTCCTTTAGAAATGTAATTTTGCTGTGATATTGTTATAAACATGGGAAAGATGCGCTACTTTACAGGTATACTAAGGACACCCCCTAGGCATGATATATAAAGGAATATTTCATTTTTATTGTTTCACTTTAAGCTTTATTAAAATCACTGCTCCCGAAAAAAACTGACATTTTTAAAACTTTTTTTACATTGATACATGTCCCCTGGGGCAGGACCCGGGTCCCCAAACACTTTTTATGGCAATAAATTTGAATATAAGCCTTTAAAATGAGCACATTTGATTTTCCATTTTCGCGTCCCATAGACTTTAATGGTGATCGTTAAATTTTTTGCCTTTTCGCATGTTCTGCTGCAAACCGAACCAGGGGGTGTTCAGCTCATCCCTTATAGAAAGTATTAAACATGTAACTGTAAATAGTGACATCCACAGAACAGGGGTTGAACATCACACTTTACTAAATGAAAATATCAACTGCTCCCTTCTCCGACATTCACAGTGGAGATCTCTCTCCTCTGGGGGGGTGGGGGTGGGGATATGTATAGGTATAAAATATGGGTATATAATGAACACTGTGAAAAAAAAGGAACAACAAAACAGTGTTTTTTCGCTGAGCAAATGTAGAAACATGGGGTACATAATATCTAGTTCTATTTATTCTCAGTTGCGCAATTCCAAAATCATAAAATTCATACAAGAGAAGGATTAGGTGAACCCATCAGATAACATACAATCAAAAATTCAAGCTGTTTCATTTCTGAATTAAGTCATAGAGTACTCTTAACTTAGTTTATTATTTTATTTTCATTCATCTTGCTATGAATACAGCTTGCCTTATTCTTTTGTAGTTGATTTTGTTCTTCTATATAAGAAGACAAATGATATAAACATTGTAAATGTAATACATTTTCCACTGAAAGATCCTAAAGCATGCCTTTTCATGGCTTCATTTACCTATTTGTTGTCTAACATCAGTGTGCAAAAGATACAACCATATGAAGTTTAATGTATCTATTGTCTATGCATTATGCCTTTTATGGGACTGTTCATACAGTGCCTTGAAAAAGTATTCATACCCTTTGAAATTTTCCACATTTTGTCATGGTACAACCAAAATCTTATATGTATTTTATTGGGATTTTATTTGATAGACAAACACAAATTGGCACATGATTGTGAAGGGGAAAGAAAATGATAAATGGTTTTCAAAGTTTTTTACAAATAACTATGTGAAAAGTGTGGCGTGCATTTGTATTCAGCCCCCCCCACCCCCGAGTCAATACTTTGTAGAACCACCTTTCAATGCAATTACAGCTGCATGTCTTTTGGGGAAGTCACTAGCTCAAGCTCTGTCAGATTTGATGGAGCGCATCTGTAAACAGCAATTTTCAAGTCTTGTACAGATTCTCAACTGGGTTGGGGTCTGGACTTTGAGCCATTCTAATGCCCCATACACATGATCGGACATTGATCGGACATTCCGACAACAAAATCCATGGATTTTTTCCGACGGATGTTGGATCAAACTTGTTTTGCATACACACGGTCGCACAAAGTTGACGGAATTTCCGATCGCCAAGAACGCGGTCACGTACACCACGTACGATGAGACTAGAAAAGGGCAGGTCCAAACCAAGCGCGTCACCCTTTGGGCTCCTTTTGCTAATCCCGTGTTAGTAAAAGTTTGGTGAGAGACGATTCGTGCTTTTTCAGACTCGTGGCTTTCAGATCGTTTTCTGCTGTTCAGTTTGTGCTTGTGGGCTTGTATCTGGTCTTCAGTGCATGCAGCAAGTTACGCGTGACTCTGTCATTCTGTTGTTGTTCGTTACTGTTTTTCAGGTTGCTCTTCACAGGCCTTGCTGTTCTTCAGTGCGTTCTGTTACTTCGTTCTGAGCAGCCGACCGTTTTCTAGCCATGTTGCGTATACGTACTCCTCATAAAGTTCGTGCTGTGCGAGGGCTTGGTGTTGGGGTCCTTACCTTGACACAAGTCCAGTCCATGAACAGGGTGGGGAGGAGTTCATGGACCAAGAATTGGTTGCTCCAGCGTGACCAGTTCTGTCACATGCCTTTGCTCCATGAGATCCGTGAGAATAATCCTGATGATTTCAGGAACTTTCTCTGGATGGGGGACCCCGTATTTCACCGTGTGTTGGCTTTGCTGACCCCCTATATCAGCAGGCAGGATACCTGCATGAGGCAAGCCATCACTCCGGAGCAGAGGCTCGTCGCCACCCTGCGGTACTTGGCGATGGGGAGAAGCCTGCAGGACCTCAAGTTCTCCACAGGCATCTCCCCCCAGGCTCTGGGGATCATTATCCCAGAGACCTGTTCTGCCATCATCCAGGTCCTGCAGAAGGATTATATTAAGGTAAGATTTATGCTTTAACATCACATTTTATTGTATGTAATGTTTGATAATATATTGTATTTCTTTCCTCATTCCCTAATTACCATGATTGTAATATGCTGTGAATGTCCCCTTGGTTCTCATGCATGCTGGATTTTTATGTAATTTTTTTTTGTCCTTCATACATATTTGCCTTCATTTACCTCCCCAGCATGTTCTCCTGGCCCTATATTCACCTCATGTAGTCACTTAACAATGTATTTTGTCAGCTCCATAGTAGTGATTTACCCTAAATACCCCCTAAAATGTTTAGAAATGTGATTTGTGCTTTAAATTCAGGCAGAGTGCCAGAGGCTTTATTTTTTGGGTCCCCAAATCATTTGGAACCCTCCCTCCCCCCAACTGCTAAGTCAGCTGATACCAATTTTCTATCTATCCTCAATCATCTATCTGCTGACTTTGCCAAACCCATACACACTATACCCATCTATTTTGTGGTCAGATGTATGGATGAATTCCCCAAAGCATGTAGTGCAAGGGCCTGCCTGTATACTTTCAAATGGTACTGTTTCAAGTTTTTGTATACTATTATTATCTTGATAGGTAATAGCAGAATGTCCAAATGTGCTAAAATGTGTACAGTGTGTATTTATATCTTTGTATTATGACACTTCTTACCTGTCCAGTGGGCTGTCAATAATGTAAGTAAGGAGGGGCTGGCCAAAGTAATACACATTATTTAGGCATTCATCTCTCAATGAAGTGGAGAGGGTTACCTGTCCAAGAGCTCCCCCCCTAAAATGTTAGAAATGGCCCATGAGAGGGTGGGGGGAATCTGATAGGTGGACCTTATACCTTGGTCTTTTCAAACTCCCTAAAATAAATGTTATACGGATGTTGGCCAAGAATATTTGTGTCTAATCTGCTTTCCCTGTTTAGGTGCAAAATGATTAATTTTTTTTTCTTGTTTGACTCCACAGTTTCCTTCCAACCCACAGGAATGGCAGACTGTGGCCTCCCACTTTGCCCAGCGGTGGGACTTTCCTAACTGCGGAGGGGCAATTGATGGGAAACACGTCCACATCGTCCCACCACCCAACTCGGGGTCATATTATTATAATTATAAGGGGTTCAATAGTATTGTGATGTTGGCAGTGGTGTCGGCTACTTATGAGTTCCTGCATGTGGATGTGGGGAAGAATGGCCGGATGTCTGATGGTGGAGTCGTCGCCCAGACAGAGTTCTACAGGCATCTCCAGAATGGCAGCTTGGACTTGCCACCTCCAGAAGACAATGTGGAAGGACTCCCATTCGTCTTCATTGCTGATGAAGCGTTTGCGCTGGGGGACATCTTATGCGGCCATTCCCGATGAGGACCCTCACCCCGGACCAGAGGGTTTTTAATTACCGGCTGGCCAGAGCCAGAAGAGTGGTGGAGAACACATTTGGAATCATGGCCAGTCGGTTCCACCTATTTCTTACACCCATACACATGGCGGAGTACAAACTGAATCATATTATCCTGGCATGCTGTGTTCTACACAACCATTTACGGCAAAATTCTGCCAACTATGTTGGCTCAGTTGGGCCTGAGGCCGGAATTCATAATAAACCAACCCTGACGGCGCTTGAAAGTGTCCATCCTGGCTTGCCCCCCCTAAGTGCCGTGAGGTCCATCTAAGATACCTTGATTACTTTGCGGGTAGGGGGGCCATCAATATGCCAGACAATGTCTGAAACATTTTTAAAATAAAAAAATCATTTGAACTACTAAAATCTTTGGTGACATTTACTGCTTGTGTTTCTTTTAACTGACCCTGACAGAAATGTGGTGAGTCCTGAAAATGGCGGGATTGTGTAACATTACAAAGCACTGTTGGGTGTTATTTACTAAAACTTGAAACTGCACTTGTAGTGCAAAGTGGATTTGCCCTTAGGAAATAACCCCCATTGTCACAGAAAACACCAATTTGAGCACAACAAAATTTTTGGAGCGTTCAAACAATAATCCACACATTCTTGAGTATCAATCTTTTTAATACCAGCACAATCACATGTGCATTTATAAAAGGTTTTTTAAAACAAACCAACATGTTTGTTGTATAACAATTTTTTGGGTCACATTACTAAAAGTAGAAATGTCCATTTAAGATAAAACAGGCATGTTTAAAACCAACAAGAAAGACACAAATCTGGAACTTACAAAGTTCAGCTTTTCCAGAAATTGAAGGCATTATCAGACATGAGTATTTATAAACTGTGTTTGATATTGCGTTCAGATGGGGTGAAGTCACCCCTGGAAAAGCCAAATTTTGAAGATGCACACAAATTGCTGAATGTCAACATGTGCTAGCTGCCATCACAGGGGTTCTAGGGACATGTTTTGGGGGTGCAACCCCTTCCTCCCATCTACTTTGTTATTGAGGAAGGGGTTGCACCCCCAAAACGCGTCCATTGATCTCCCGTGATGGCAGATAGCACATGTTGACACACTGTGTGCATCTTCAAAATTTGGCTTTTCGAGAATATGTCAAAAAATGTTTGAAATTTTTGGAGCCCAAAAAGCACAAAAAAGGGAAGGGATTTGGAGGGGTTTTAAACTCTTCCTAAAACATCAATGATGTTCTTCATTTTTTTTTTAACATCATTGATGTTTTTCTGGATGTTTTCCAAGTCCCTATTACACCCCATGATCTCCCCGATCAGGATCTGTGCACTTTCAGAGGTGAAATGATCTGGATCCACAACATCACGATCACCTAAAAAGATAGAAACAAAAACACACCATGTATTATAAATATGCCGGCATCCATCTCTTACCTGAGTCTGTGGCACCACCTGTTGTGGTGACAATTTCCACCACATCTCCTTCCTCCTCCAATGGTGTTTTCTAGGCCGAACGAACAATGTTTCATACGAATGAATAATGTGCCCATGAACATGAAAGTTGCCATTTTAAACTGTACAACAGTTAATAAAAGCACATGGAGCAGCACGAACGTAATAAAAATAAAGAATAGGAACACAGCACAACTACTTACTTTTTGCAGCACTCTCCTGATCCTTCTGTACTGCTCTTGCTCCCTTAATTTCAGGTTCGACCACCGCTTCCTGAGCTGATCTTTCAATCATCGTACCCCAAAATTCCGGTGCAAACTCTTGATAACTTTCGCCATGATCTTGGCCTTTCAGACATTGGGGTTGGGGTAAGGTCCATACTTCCCATATGTCAACCATCTCCAACATCTCCCCAAAGGACATATTTGAGGCCTTAAATCGTCTCCTTCTGGATCGGGACGTTTCAGGCTCCGGGCTTTCCTCCTCCTCGTTGCTGTAATTAGCACGCACCTGCTGTGTCTCCGCCATGTCCTCTTCCCCCACTGCGTCGAACGAGAAGGGGCGGGGAATAGACTAGAAAGAACGTCACGCATGCGCAGTGTATATAAAGCGTAACACACGTGCGTAGTAGGTACGATCTGTGAGTGGAGAAAGGAGTATCGGAGGCGCCGATTGTGATAACGAAGGTAAGATCTAAACTTGGGCCTATACTGCTTCTAGATTGAGGCCTATATTGTAACAAGATTAGGAGAGTTTCGCCTGACATTAGGGTTTGTCTTGTGTCTTGCAGATAAAATGGATGGCTTCAATGACCACAACTTCCTCCCCCTGTTCATAGATAAATACAGGGAGCTGCCCTGTCTGTGGCAGGTCAAACACCTGCATTATAATCATAAACAAAAGAGGCAGACAGCGCTGGAGAAACTGCTGGAGTTGGTGAAGCCGGTGGTCCCCATGGCAACCATCCCCTATTTAAAAGCCAAAATTGGTGGCCTGAGGAGCACTTATCTAAGGGAGCGCAAGAAGGTCACGGTTTCCCAGAGATCCGGAGCTGCAGCAGATGACGTTTATGTCACCAGGCTTTGGTACTATGAGAGACTGCTATTTCTGTCAGACCAGACTGGAGTCAGGGAATCCCTCTCAACCCTTCCTTCCACTCTTCCTTCCACCCCAGCTGAGGCTTCTGATGTCCAACCTGGGACTTTCAGCCAGGAAGAAGTGGAGGAGCCCAGCTGGAGCCAGGTATTACATTGTTCTACAGATTTCTGGTCAATAAATAAATGATGTTTACTAGATGTTATTGTTGATAACTAATTGCTGATTTAATAAAGTGTTTTACATATCAATAGACAGTAGTGGGCAAAAATAATTGGGACAAGAATGAAAAATGCTGGGCTCAGAATGATAGTCTGTTATATTTGTTAACATTCAATTTGCAACAATCATAAGGTGAAAATTGTGTGTGATTGATGAATAAAAAACTAAAACTATGTCCCTTTTTCATACACAGGAAGACCTCAGCCAGGACGAGGCTGTGGAATGTGCCACACAGGAAGAGGCTGTGGAATGTGGCAGCCAGGAGGAGGCGGGGGTTAGTGGTAGCCAGGAGGAGGCGGGCTAAGTGGCAGCCAGGAGAAGCCTGGGCCCAGTAGGAGCCTGACAAAATCGCAGGTTCCTCCCCTCCGCCTGCCAAACAAAAGACCCAGGAAGGGGAGTCACGTGCAGGATTCAGCGCTCAGGCTGATTCAGGAGGCTTCTGCATCCCTCAGAGCCACCCCCACTCCTGAAGAGGCCTTTGCCTGCATGGCTGCCACCAAACTGCAGGGCATGCAGGAGGGCCAATGCCTCCTGTGTGAGGACCTTATTTATAAAGTCTTAACTAAGGGGGTAAGGGGCGAAATCACACACAAAACCCACCTGAGTGAGTTGGACCATCCTCCTCCTCCTGCCACAACTCCACCACCAGAGCCAAAGTGTGGAAGGAAGCGTGGCAGGAAGACCAGAGAGTGATGACCTGGGTTCAGTCTGATCTGACAAAAGATGCAGGTTCTTGTATGACCACAGCCTGGGGACATACATGTCATCTGCTGCTTTCATGATCTCTTGGACTTCTGGACCAGACTGCACTCCCTTAGATATGGAGTCCTCAGGCCACCAATTTTGCCATGAAATAATTGATGTGTGCCCTGGGGGCCAAAGGCTTCACCAATTTCTGCTGTTTCTCCAGCGTTGCCTCCCTCTTTATTTGGTTTGGATCCCTTAATAAAGGAATGTTTGTTTCAATTATACTCGCCTATGTGTGTTTCCTTCAAAAAGTACAGTTTGTTTGTGAGGAGGCAGGTACATTTCAAAAATACAATGTGAAATTAACAAGAAACACCAACAATAACCAATCTCCTTGAGATTAAAGATTAAATAATACCAGATAATAATGGTGTTGTGGTAACTTGACACACAAAACACACACAAAAATATTCAGGATCTAAAATAAAAAAAAAAAAAAATTAACAACAAGATCAGGCTTGAAAACAATACAAACCAAAGAAAAAAAAATAATATATATTTTTTCCGATGTGACAAATCTAAGTATATTGAAGAAATCACGATAAATAATAAAGAAAGAAGTTTGTGAGAAATCTGTGTGAATATGAGCAGCAAAAATACTTCATTCTTCTAGCATTATAAAGAAGAAGAGAGTGCGCTGTATTAAACAATTTTAAACATTGCAGCCTGACGAAAGTGCTATATCCATTCCGAACGCTAATTTTACCAGACCGAGCTGTTCCGTCTCGGAATTTCTTCTGAGCATGCGTGGCACTTTGTGCGTCAGAATTGGCCACACATGGTCGGAATTGACGCGATCAGATTTTGTGGTTGGAAAATTTTATAGCCTGCTCTCAAATTTTATAGTGCTCAGTTTGAAGCTGTGGAGCTTGGTGTAAGTGGAGCTGGATTAAGTGGGAGTTAAAAACAAGTGTTAGAGTATACAAGTCTTGCTGTCTGTTGGTGTTTGTTGCTGTCTGTTGGTGTGTGTTGCTGTCTGTTGGTGTGTGTTGCTGTCTGTTGGTGTGTGTTTGCTGTCTGTTGGTGTTTGCTGGGTTGCATTTTGGGGACATTTCCTTTTAGTTTTTAATTTGCCTTTTGCTGTCACTTTTTAAATAGCTTTTTTTTTTTTTTTCTTGTTTCATCAGTCTATCAATTAAGGGGTGTGGTTAATTGCTCACAGGTGCCTATTTAACTTGTTGTAGGACTCAGTCTGAGCGTGCTCAGTTTGAAGCTGTGGAGCTTGGTGTAAGTGGAGCTGGATTAAGTGGGAGTTAAAAACATGTGTTAGAGTATACAAGTCTTGCTGTCTGTTGGTGTTTGTTGCTGTCTGTTGGTGTTTGTTGCTGTCTGTTGGTGTGTGTTGCTGTCTGTTGGTGTGTGTTGCTGTCTGTTGGTGTGTGTTTGCTGTCTGCTGGTGTTTGCTGGGTTGCATTTTGGGGACTTTTCCTTTTAGTTTTTAATTTGCCTTTTGCTGTCACTTTTTAAATAGCTTTTTTTTTTTTTTTTTTTTCTTGTTTCATCAGTCTATCAATTAAGGGGTGTGGTTAATTGCTCACAGGTGCCTATTTAACTTGTTGTAGGACTCAGTCTGAGCGTGCTCAGTTTGAAGCTGTGGAGCTTGGTGTAAGTGGAGCTGGATTAAATGGGAGTTAAAAACAAGTGTTAGAGTATACAAGTCTTGCTGTCTGTTGGTATTTGCTGGGTTGCATTTTGGGGACTTTTCCTTTTAGTTTTTAATTTGCCTTTTGCTGTCACTTTTTAAATAGCTTTTTTTTTTTTTTTTTTTTTCTTGTTTCATCAGTCTATCAATTAAGGGGTGTGGTTAATTGCTCACAGGTGCCTATTTAACTTGTTGTAGGACTCAGTCTGAGCGTGCTCAGTTTGAAGCTGTGGAGCTTGGTGTAAGTGGAGCTGGATTAAGTGGGAGTTAAAAACAAGAGTTAGAGTATACAAGTCTTGCTGTCTGTTGGTGTTTGCTGGGTTGCATTTTGGGGACTTTTCCTTTTAGTTTTTAATTTGCCTTTTGCTGTCACTTTTTAAATAGCTTTTTTTTTTTTTTTTTTTTCTTGTTTCATCAGTCTATCAATTAAGGGGTGTGGTTAATTGCTCACAGGTGCCTATTTAACTTGTTGTAGGACTCAGTCTGAGCGTGCTCAGTTTGAAGCTGTTGAGCTTGGTGTAAGTGGAGCTGGATTAAGTGGGAGTTAAAAACAAGTGTTAGAGTATACAAGTCTTGCTGTCTGTTGGTGTTTGCTGGGTTGCATTTTGGGGACTTTTCCTTTTAGTTTTTAATTTGCCTTTTGCTGTCACTTTTTAAATAGCTTTTTTTTTTTTTTTTTTTTTTTCTTGTTTCATCAGTCTATCAATTAAGGGGTGTGGTTAATTGCTCACAGGTGCCTATTTAACTTGTTGTAGGACTCAGTCTGAGCGTGCTCAGTTTGAAGCTGTGGAGCTTGGTGTAAGTGGAGCTGGATTAAGTGGGAGTTAAAAACATGTGTTAGAGTATACAAGTCTTGCTGTCTGTTGGTGTTTGTTGCTGTCTGTTGGTGTGTGTTGCTGTCTGTTGGTGTGTGTTGCTGTCTGTTGGTGTGTGTTTGCTGTCTGTTGGTGTTTGCTGGGTTGCATTTTGGGGACTTTTCCTTTTAGTTTTTAATTTGCCTTTTGCTGTCACTTTTTAAATAGCTTTTTTTTTTTTTTTCTTGTTTCATCAGTCTATCAATTAAGGGGTGTGGTTAATTGCTCACAGGTGCCTATTTAACTTGTTGTAGGACTCAGTCTGAGCGTGCTCAGTTTGAAGCTGTGGAGCTTGGTGTAAGTGGAGCTGGATTAAGTGGGAGTTAAAAACAAGTGTTAGAGTATACAAGTCTTGCTGTCTGTTGGTGTTTGCTGGGTTACATTTTGGGGACTTTTCCTTTTAGTTTTTAATTTGCCTTTTGCTGTCACTTTTTAAATAGCTTTTTTTTTTTTTTCTTGTTTCATCAGTCTATCAATTAAGGGGTGTGGTTAATTGCTCACAGGTGCCTATTTAACTTGTTGTAGGACTCAGTCTGAGCGTGCTCAGTTTGAAGCTGTGGAGCTTGGTGTAAGTGGAGCTGGATTAAGTGGGAGTTAAAAACAAGTGTTAGAGTATACAAGTCTTGCTGTCTGTTGGTGTTTGCTGGGTTGCATTTTGGGGACTTTTCCTTTTAGTTTTTAATTTGCCTTTTGCTGTCACTTTTTAAATAGCTTTTTTTTTTTTTTTTTTTTCTTGTTTCATCAGTCTATCAATTAAGGGGTGTGGTTAATTGCTCACAGGTGCCTATTTAACTTGTTGTAGGACTCAGTTTGAGCGTGCTCAGTTTGAAGCTGTGGAGCTTGGTGTAAGTGGAGCTGGATTAAGTGGGAGTTAAAAACAAGTGTTAGAGTATACAAGTCTTGCTGTCTGTTGGTGTTTGCTGGGTTGCATTTTGGGGACTTTTCCTTTTAGTTTTTAATTTGCCTTTTGCTGTCACTTTTTAAATAGCTTTTTTTTTTCTTTTTTCTTGTTTCATCAGTCTATCAATTGAGGGGTGTGGTTAATTGCTCACAGGTGCCTATTTAACTTGTTGTAGGACTCAGTCTGAGCGTGCTCAGTTTGAAGCTGTGGAGCTTGGTGTAAGTGGAGCTGGATTAAGTGGGAGTTAAAAACAAGTGTTAGAGTATACAAGTCTTGCTGTCTGTTGGTGTTTGCTGGGTTGCATTTTGGGGACTTTTCCTTTTAGTTTTTAATTTGCCTTTTGCTGTCACTTTTTAAATAGCTTTTTTTTTTTTTTTTTTTCTTGTTTCATCAGTCTCTCAATTAAGGGGTGTGGTTAATTGCTCACAGGTGCCTATTTAACTTGTTGTAGGACTCAGTCTGAGCGTGCTCAGTTTGAAGCTGTGGAGCTTGGTGTAAGTGGAGCTGGTTTAAATGGGAGTTAAAAACAAGTGTTAGAGTATACAAGTCTTGCTGTCTGTTGGTGTTTGCTGGGTTGCATTTTGGGGACTTTTCCTTTTAGTTTTTAATTTGCCTTTTGCTGTCACTTTTTAAATAGCTTTTTTTTTTTTTCTTGTTTCATCAGTCTATCAATTAAGGGGTGTGGTTAATTGCTCACAGGTGCCTATTTAACTTGTTGTAGGACTCAGTCTGAGCGTGCTCAGTTTGAAGCTGTGGAGCTTGGTGTAAGTGGAGCTGGATTAAGTGGGAGTTAAAAACAAGTGTTAGAGTATACAAGTCTTGCTGTCTGTTGGTGTTTGCTGGGTTGCATTTTGGGGACTTTTCCTTTTAGTTTTTAATTTGCCTTTTGCTGTCACTTTTTAAATAGCTTTTTTTTTTTTTTTTCTTGTTTCATCAGTCTATCAATTAAGGGGTGTGGTTAATTGCTCACAGGTGCCTATTTAACTTGTTGTAGGACTCAGTCTGAGCGTGCTCAGTTTGAAGCTGTGGAGCTTGGTGTAAGTGGAGCTGGATTAAGTGGGAGTTAAAAACAAGTGTTAGAGTATACAAGTCTTGCTGTCTGTTGGTGTTTGCTGGGTTGCATTTTGGGGACTTTTCCTTTTAGTTTTTAATTTGCCTTTTGCTGTCACTTTTTAAATAGCTTTTTTTTTTTTTCTTGTTTCATCAGTCTATCAATTAAGGGGTGTGGTTAATTGCTCACAGGTGCCTATTTAACTTGTTGTAGGACTCAGTCTGAGCGTGCTCAGTTTGAAGCTGTGGAGCTTGGTGTAAGTGGAGCTGGATTAAGTGGGAGTTAAAAACAAGTGTTAGAGTATACAAGTCTTGCTGTCTGTTGGTGTTTGCTGGGTTGCATTTTGGGGACTTTTCCTTTTAGTTTTTAATTTGCCTTTTGCTGTCACTTTTTAAATAGCTTTTTTTTTTTTTCTTGTTTCATCAGTCTATCAATTAAGGGGTGTGGTTAATTGCTCACAGGTGCCTATTTAACTTGTTGTAGGACTCAGTCTGAGCGTGCTCAGTTTGAAGCTGTGGAGCTTGGTGTAAGTGGAGCTGGATTAAGTGGGAGTTAAAAACAAGTGTTAGAGTATACAAGTCTTGCTGTCTGTTGGTGTTTGCTGGGTTGCATTTTGGGGACTTTTCCTTTTAGTTTTTAATTTGCCTTTTGCTGTCACTTTTTAAATAGCTTTTTTTTTTTTTTTTTCTTGTTTCATCAGTCTATCAATTAAGGGGTGTGGTTAATTGCTCACAGGTGCCTATTTAACTTGTTGTAGGACTCAGTCTGAGCGTGCTCAGTTTGAAGCTGTGGAGCTTGGTGTAAGTGGAGCTGGATTAAGTGGGAGTTAAAAACAAGTGTTAGAGTATACAAGTCTTGCTGTCTGTTGGTGTTTGCTCGGTTGCATTTTGGGGACTTTTCCTTTTAGTTTTTAATTTGCCTTTTGCTGTCACTTTTTAAATAGCTTTTTTTTTTTTTTCTTGTTTCATCAGTCTATCAATTAAGGGGTGTGGTTAATTGCTCACAGGTGCCTATTTAACTTGTTGTAGGACTCAGTCTGAGCGTGCTCAGTTTGAATCTGTGGAGCTTGGTGTAAGTGGAGCTGGATTAAGTGGGAGTTAAAAACATGTGTTAGAGTATACAAGTCTTGCTGTCTGTTGGTGTTTGTTGCTGTCTGTTGGTGTTTGTTGCTGTCTGTTGGTGTGTGTTGCTGTCTGTTGGTGTGTGTTGCTGTCTGTTGGTGTGTGTTTGCTGTCTGTTGGTGTTTGCTGGGTTGCATTTTTGGGGACTTTTCCTTTTAGTTTTTAATTTGCCTTTTGCTGTCACTTTTTAAATAGCTTTTTTTTTTTTTTTTTCTTGTTTCATCAGTCTATCAATTAAGGGGTGTGGTTAATTGCTCACAGGTGCCTATTTAACTTGTTGTAGGACTCAGTCTGAGCATGCTCAGTTTGAAGCTGTGGAGCTTGGTGTAAGTGGAGCTGGATTAAGTGGGAGTTAAAAACAAGTGTTAGAGTATACAAGTCTTGCTGTCTGTTGGTGTTTGCTGGGTTGCATTTTGGGGACTTTTCCTTTTAGTTTTTAATTTGCCTTTTGCTGTCACTTTTTAAATAGCTTTTTTTTTTTTTTTCTTGTTTCATCAGTCTATCAATTAAGGGGTGTGGTTAATTGCTCACAGGTGCCTATTTAACTTGTTGTAGGACTCAGTCTGAGCGTGCTCAGTTTGAAGCTGTGGAGCTTGGTGTAAGTGGAGCTGGATTAAGTGGGAGTTAAAAACAAGTGTTAGAGTATACAAGTCTTGCTGTCTGTTGGTGTTTGCTGGGTTGCATTTTGGGGACTTTTCCTTTTAGTTTTTAATTTGCCTTTTGCTGTCACTTTTTAAATAGTTTTTTTTTTTTTCTTGTTTCATCAGTCTATCAATTAAGGGGTGTGGTTAATTGCTCACAGGTGCCTATTTAACTTGTTGTAGGACTCAGTCTGAGCGTGCTCAGTTTGAAGCTGTGGAGCTTGGTGTAAGTGGAGCTGGATTAAGTGGGAGTTAAAAACAAGTGTTAGAGTATACAAGTCTTGCTGTCTGTTGGTGTTTGCTGGGTTGCATTTTGGGGACTTTTCCTTTTAGTTTTTAATTTGCCTTTTGCTGTCACTTTTTAAATAGCTTTTTTTTTTTTTTTTTTTTTTTTCTTGTTTCATCAGTCTATCAATTAAGGGGTGTGGTTAATTGCTCACAGGTGCCTATTTAACTTGTTGTAGGACTCAGTCTGAGCGTGCTCAGTTTGAAGCTGTGGAGCTTGGTGTAAGTGGAGCTGGATTAAGTGGGAGTTAAAAACAAGTGTTAGAGTATACAAGTCTTGCTGTCTGTTGGTTTTTGCTGGGTTGCATTTTGGGGACTTTTCCTTTTAGTTTTTAATTTGCCTTTTGCTGTCACTTTTTAAATAGCTTTTTTTTTTTTTTTTTTCTTGTTTCATCAGTCTATCAATTAAGGGGTGTGGTTAATTGCTCACAGGTGCCTATTTAACTTGTTGTAGGACTCAGTCTGAGCGTGCTCAGTTTGAAGCTGTGGAGCTTGGTGTAAGTGGAGCTGGATTAAGTGGGAGTTAAAAACAAGAGTTTAAAACAGGAGGTTATAACAGGGGTCATAGTACCTGTGTAGTGTGAGTATCTGAGTGTTGTCTGAGTAGTGTGTGTGGATCGTTAGTACTTGTGTATTGTGTACCTGTGTATTGTCTTGTCATGTACCTGTGTATTGTCTTGAGTATTAGTGCCAGGAAGCTAGTTGTTAGGTAATTTGGACAGGGTAAAATCCCCAAATCCTCACCAAATTTAATAGGTACGATGCCCGGCGGGTGTGGAGAGGCGACTCTTTGTACATCTTGCCGCATGTATGCGTTCCTTGATCATCCGATCGAAGGCGAATACTGCTGTGCAAAATGTAAGCACATTGTTTTCCTGGAAGCCCAGGTTCTGAATCTGGGGAAGCAACTGTCAGCACTGAGAAGTCCCTCCATACTAAAGGTGAGCCAGGAACGTACACGGCAGGTGCCGGCAGGGGCCAGCACAGAGGCGGGTGGAGACAAAGAGGTGCAGGCACTAGCAAAGAGTAGATGGGTGACAGTCAGGAGGGGTAGAGGGGGAAGTGCCAGGGAGGCCGATCCAGGACAGGAGCTTCCCAATAAGTACGCTCCATTGAGTGACATTGGTGTAACCAGTCAGGGACCAGCACTGCTGGAGATGAGGGACTCTCCTAGCTGCCAGGGGAAGAACTCCTCCAGTGAGAGTGGGGGGGCAGCAAAGGGAAAGGAAAGACAGATTCTGGTGGTAGGGGACTCAATTCTTAGAAGGACAGAGAGGGCAATCTGTAACCAAGACCTGAAGCACCGAACAGTATGTTGTCTACCGGGCGCTCGGGTTCGGCACATCACGGATCTTGTAGACAGATTACTGGGAGGGGCTGGGGAAGACCCGGCTGTCATGGTGCACGTTGGCACCAATGACAAAGTCAAAGGCAGATGGAGTGTCCTAAAGAACGATTTTAGGGACTTAGGAGCTAAATTGAGGAAAAGGACCTCCAAGGTAGTGTTCTCAGGAATACTACCGGTACATCGAGCCACACCAGAGAGGCAGAGGGAGATTAGGGAAGTAAACAAGTGGCTGAAGAGCTGGTGTAGTAAGAAGGGGTTTGGGTTCCTGGAGGACTGGGCCGACTTCTCAGTCGGTAACCGGTACTATAGAAGGGACGGACTGCACCTAAATGAGGAGGGTGCAGATCTGCTGGGAATGAAGATGGCCAAAAAGTTAGAGGGGTTTTTAAACTAGGCGATGGGGGGGAGGGTCCAGAGACAGTGATAGCCAGTGCGGAAGATATTCCAGAGGGTAGTATTGGGGGCATTAGTGGTAGGTTAACCAAAGCACAAAAACACAAGGTGAGTATAGTAGCAAGTCCAAGTTGCAATCTTGAAACACCCAATACAAGGACAATATGCGACCGGTCTAAACTATGTGGCATGTTCACCAATGCCAGGAGCCTGGCGGACAAGATGGGTGAACTAGATATACTGTTGTACAAGGAGGATTTGGATTTTGTGTGAATTTCAGAGACCTGGTTCAACAGCTCTCATGATTGGCTGGCAAACATTCAAGGGTATACCCTATACCGCAAGGACAGAGAGGGTAAAAAAGGGGGAGGGGTATGCCTATATATCAAGAATAATGTACAAGTGAATGTGAGAGATGACATCACTGAGGGGGCTAGGGAGGAGGTGGAATCTTTATGGGTAGAGCTCCAAAGGGATGAAGCTAAGGGGAAAATAATACTGGGAGTATGCTATAGGCCCCCTAACCTGAGGGAGGAAGTGGAGACGGATCTCCTATCACAAATTGGATTAGCAGCAAGGATGGGAAGTGTTATCATAATGGGGGATATTAATTATCCAGACATTGACTGGGCGGAGGGAACCGCGCATTCATTTAAGGCTCGCCAGTTCCTTAGTGTCTTGCAGGACAATTTTATGGGTCAGATGGTAGACGCACCAACTAGAAATAAAACATTACTAGATCTACTGATTACCAACAATACAGACCTGATAACAGATGTGGAAATACGGGGCAATTTAGGTAACAGAGATCACAGGTCAATTAGTTTCAGTATAAATCACACAAATAGGAGACATGAAGGGAACACAAAGACACTGAATTTCAAAAGAGCCAACTTCCCTAAACTACAAACCTTGCTAAAAGGCATAAATTGGGATAAAATATTAGGAACAAAGAATACGGAGGAGAGATGGGTTTGCTTTAAGAGCATATTAAATAAGGGCATTAGCCAATGTATCCCATTGGGTAATAAATTTAAAAGAGCGAACAAACATCCTGGATGGCTTAACTCCAATGTAAAAATGCATATAAAAGCAAAGGAGAAGGCCTTCAAAAAATACAAGGTTGAGGGATCATCCACAGCATTCAGAATTTATAAAGAATGCAATAAGAAATGTAAGGGTGCAATTATTAGGATGGCTAAGATAGAACATGAAAGACACATAGCGGAGGAGAGCAAAAAAAATCCCAAGAAATTCTTTAAGTATGTAAACAGTAAAAAAGGGAGGACAGACCATATTGGCCCCATAAAGAATGAGGAAGGACATCTGGTTACAAAGGATGGGGAGATGGCAAAGGTATTGAATTTATTCTTCTCCTCAGTCTTCACGAGTGAATCGGGGGGCTTCAGTAACCAAAACTGCAGTGTTTATCCTCATGACACAACACAGGAAGCACCTACATGGTTAACAGAGGACAGAATTAAAATTAGACTTGAGAAACTTAACATTAATAACTCACCGGGACCAGATGGCTTGCATCCGAGGGTACTTAGGGAACTCAGTCAGGTGATTGCCAGACCGTTGTTCCTAATTTTTACAGACAGTCTATTGACTGGAATGGTACCAGCTGATTGGAGAAAAGCCAATGTAGCACCAATATTTAAAAAGGGCCCAAAAAACATCCCTGGGAATTACAGACCAGTTAGCCTAACATCAATAGTATGTAAACTCTTGGAGGGGATGATAAGGAACTATATACAAGATTTTAGTAATAAGAATGATATCATTAGCAGTAATCAGCATGGATTCATGAAGAATCGTTCTTGCCAAACCAATCTATTAACCTTCTATGAGGAGGTGAGTTGCCATCTAGATAAAGGAAGGCCCGTAGACGTGGTGTATCTGGATTTTGCAAAAGCATTTGACACAGTTCCCCATAAACGTTTACTGTACAAAATAAGGTGCGTTGGCATGGACCATAGGGTGAGTACATGGATTGAAAACTGGCTACAAGGGCGTGTTCAGAGGGTGGTGATAAATGGGGAGTACTCAGAATGGTCAGGGGTGGGTAGTGGGGTTCCCCAGGGTTCTGTGCTGGGACCAATCCTATTTAATTTGTTCATAAACGACCTGGAGGATGGGATAAACAGTTCAATCTCTGTATTTGCAGACGATACTAAGCTAAGCAGGGCAATAACTTCTCCACAGGATGTGGAAATCTTGCAAAAAGACCTGAACAAATTAATGGGGTGGGCGACTACATGGCAAATGAGGTTCAATGTAGAAAAATGTAAAATAATGCATTTGGGTGGCAAAAATATGAATGCAATCTATACACTGGGGGGAGAACCTCTGGGGGAATCTAGGATGGAAAAGGACCTGGGGGTCCTAGTGGATGATAGGCTCAGCAATGGCATGCAATGCCAAGCTGCTGCTAATAAAGCAAACAGAGTATTGGCATGCATTAAAAGGGGGATCAACTGCAGAGATAAAACGATAATTCTCCCGCTCTACAAGACTCTGGTCCGCCCGCACCTGGAGTATGCTGTCCAGTTCTGGGCACCAGTCCTCAGGAGGGACGTACTGGAAATGGAGCGAGTACAAAGAAGGGCAACAAAGCTAATAAAGGGTCTGGAGGATCTTAGTTATGAGGAAAGGTTGCGAGCACTGAACTTATTCTCTCTGGAGAAGAGACGCTTGAGAGGGGATATGATTTCAATTTACAAATACTGTACTGGTGACCCCACAATAGGGATAAAACTTTTTCGCAGAAGAGAGTTTAATAAGACTCGTGGCCACTCATTACAATTAGAAGAAAAGAGGTTTAACCTTAAACTACGTAGAGGGTTCTTTACTGTAAGAGCGGCAAGGATGTGGAATTCCCTTCCACAGGCGGTGGTCTCAGCGGGGAGCATTGATAGCTTCAAGAAACTATTAGATAATCACCTGAATGACCGCAATATACAGGGATATGTAATGTAATACTGACACATAATCACACACATAGGTTGGACTTGATGGACTTGTGTCTTTTTTCAACCTCACCTACTATGTAACTATGTAACTATGTAACTTTGTGTGTCGGAAACACAATGGAAAATGTCCGATGCAGCCCACACACGGTTGGAATTTCCGACAACAAGCTCTAATCGCATATTTTCCGTCCGAAAATCCGACCGTGTGTATGGGGCATAACACATGAATATGCTTTGACCTAACCCATTCCATTGTAGCTTTGGCTGCATGTTTAGGGTCATTGTTCTGCTGGAAGGTAAACCTCTGCCCCAGTTTCAAGTCCTTTGTAGACTCAAACAGGTTTTCTTCTAAGATTGCCCTGTATTTGGCTCCATCCATCTTCCCATCAACTCTGACCAGGTTCCCTGTCCCTGCTGAAGAAAAGCATCCCCACAACATGATGCTGCCATCACCATGTTTCACGGTGGGGATGGTGTGTTCAGGGTGATGTGCAGTGGTAGTATTCCGCCACACATAACGTTTTTCTTTTATGCCAAAAAGTTAAATTTTGGTCTCATCTGACCAGAGCACCTTGTTCAACATGTTTGCTGTGTCCCTCACATGGCTTCTCGCAAACTGCAAATGGGACTTCTTATGGCTCTCTTTCTTCTTGTTACTCCTCCATAAAGGCCAGATTTGTGGAGTGCACGACTAATAGTTGTCCTGTGGACAGATTCTCCCACCTGAGCTGTGAATCTCTGCAGCTTCTTCAGAGTTACCCTTGGTTGCTTCTCTGATTAATGCTCTTCTTGCCTGGCCTGTCAGTTTAGGTGGATGGCCAGGTCTTGGTAGGTTTGCAGTTGTGCCATACTCTTTCCATTTTCAGATGATGGGTTAAATGAACAGTGCTCTGTGAGATTTTCAAAGCTTGGGATATTTTTTTATAACCTAACCCTGCTTTAAACTTCTCCACAACGTTATCCCTGACATGTCTGGTGTGTTCCTTGGCCTTCATGATGCTGTTTGTTCACCAAGGGGTCTCAGAATAAAGGGGGCTGAATACAAATGCAGCCACACTTTTCACATATTAATTTGTAAAAAATTCTGAAAACCATTTATCGTTTTCCTTCCACTTCAAAATTCTGTGCCACTTTGTCTTGGTCTATCACATAAAATGCCAAAAAAAATACATTTAAGTTTTTGGTTCTAACATGACAAAAATTTGAAAAATTTCAAGGGGTAGGAATACTTACCGGTATTAGGCACTTTATATCACATGAAATAGAAATAAATTTGAAGCATCACATGGCCAAATTTAAAGTTAAACTTATGTTAACAGTCTTTCTTGGAAATATACTGAATGATAGAAGGACCAAGATGTTTATCCTACTCTAAGGATACAAGCTGCTTTGGGTTGGTCATGTGACTGCAAGTAGACATTTGGCCACATAAACTCAGCAACGGCAAGCTTAGGAAGGATGAAAACATTAAATAACTTAATAAATTAAAATTTAAAAAAAAAAACGGAATTTGAGGCTTCCTTCATCAAAATATAAATACCAAATCATATGAATAATTAACATAAATAACACCTTGTGTGTCCACTCGTGCAAACAAAAAATAGTCCACATTAACCACTTGACCTCTGGAAGGTTTACCCCCATTCATGACCGGGCCATTTTTTGCAATACACACCGTTTTTTTTTTAACTGACAATTGTGCGGTCATGCGACACTGTACCCAAATAACATTTTTGTCCTTTTTTCACACAAATAGAGCTTTCCTTTGGTGGTACTTTATCACCTCTACGGTTTTATTTTTTGTGCTAGAAACAAAAAAAGCAGACAATTTTGAAAAAAAAAACTATATTTTTTTACTTTCTGCTATAAAACATATCCATTAAAAAAAAATTAAAAAATCAAATTTCTTCCTACATTTAGTTCAATATGTATTCTGCTACATATTTTTTAGTTTAAAAATCCCAATAAGCGTATATTGATTAGCTTGCACAAAAATGATAGCGTCTACAAAATTGTATTTTTTACCTAGTAATGACGGCAACCAGTGACATAGAGGGACTGTGATATTGCAGTGGACAAATTGGACACCTAACTGACACTTTTGACAACTTTTGGGGACCAGTGACACTATTACAGTGATCAGTGCTAAAAAATATGCACTGTAACTGTACTCATGACACTGGCAGGGAAGGGGTTAACTTCAGGGGCAATCAAAGGGTTAACTGTGTACCTAGGTTGTGCTTACGCTCTGTGGGGGGGGGGGGGTGTGCTTTGACTAGGGGAAGGCAAAGATCCGTGTTCTGCTTTGCAGAAACACAGGATCTGTGCCTTCCTTCCTGACAGAATGACAATCTTCCTTGTTTACATAGGCAGGTTGTCATTCTGCTTGTGTCCTGCATAATCAATGGGTGCCAGCAGAAATCGAGTCTCTGGTACCAACCGCTGGGCTCCCGCTGTGTATAATCACCCCAGACCTGGAAGTGTCAGATCATGTACTAGGTACGTGATATAGTTACATAGTTGCATAATTACATAGTAGGTGAGGTTGAAAAAAGACACATGTCCATCAAGTCCAACCCATGTGTGTGATTATATGTCAGTATTACATTGTATATCCCTGTATGTTGCGGTCGTTCAGGTGCTTATCTAATAGTTTCATGACTATAGTTTCAATAGTTTCAACTATGGATGCTCTCCGCTGAGACCACCGCCTGTGAAAGGGAATTCCACATCCTTGCCGCTCTTACAGTAAAGAACCCTCTACGTAGTTTAAGGTTAAACCTCTTTTCTTCTAATTTTAATGAGTGGCCACGAGTCTTGTTAAACTCCCTTCTGCGAAAAAGTTTTATCCCTATTGGGGAGTCACCATTATGATATTTGTATATTGAAATCATATCCCCTCTCAAGCGTCTCTTCTCCAGAGAGAATACGTTTGGTGCTCACAACCTTTCCTCGTAACTAATATCCTCCAGACCCTTTATTAGCTTTGTTGCCCCAAGGAACTGGACAGCATACTCAAGGTGCGGCCGGACCAAAGTCTTGTAGAGTGGGAGAATTATCGTTTTATCTCTGGAGTTGATCCCCTTTTTAATGCATGCCGATATTCTTTTTGCTTTGTTAGCAGCAGCTTGGCATTGCATGCCATTGCTGAGCCTATCATCTACTAGGACCCCCAGGTCCTTTTCCATCCTAGATTCCCCCAGAGGTTCTCCCTCCAGTGTATAGAGTGCATTCATATTTTTGCCACCCAAATGCATTACTTTACATTTTTCTACATTGAACCTCATTTGCCATGTAGTTGCCCACCCCATTAATTTGTTCAGATCTTTTTGCAAGGTTTCCACATCCTGCAGAGAAGTTATTGCCCTGCTTAACTTAGTAACATCCGCAAATACAGAGATTGAACTGTTTACCCCATCCTCCTGGTCATTTATGAACAAATTAAATAGGATTGGTCCCAGCACAAAACCCTGGGGGACCCCACTACCCACCCCTGACCATTCCAAGTATTCCCCATTTATCACCACCCTCTAAACCCGCCCTTGTAGCCAGTTTTCAATCCATGTACTCACCCTATGGTCCATGCCAACGGACCTTGTTTTGTACAGTACTCGTTAATGGGGAGCTGTGTCAAATGCTTTTGCAAAATCCAGATACACCACGTCTACAGGCCTTCCTTTATCTAGATAGCAAATCTTCCCCTCATAGAAGGTTAATAGATTGGTTTGGCAAGAATGATTCTTCATGAATCCATGCTGATTACTGCTAATGATACCATTCTCATGACTAAAATCTTGTATATAGTCCCTTATAGACCTACGTGCACTCACAGACCACTCACAGACCTACATGCACTCGCAATACATAGTACACAATACACAAGTACTAATGGTCCACACACACTACTCAGACAACACTCAGGTACTCACACTACACAGGTACTATGACCCCTGTTATAACCTCCTGTTTTCAACTCTGGTTTTTAACTCACTGCTTAGACCAGTTCCACTTGGACAGAGTTCCAGCAGACTCAAAGATGAGCAGGCTCACAATGAGTTCTGCACAAGGCTATACAGACCTCACGCACCTGTGACCAATTAACCACTCCCCTTAAATTAATAGGCTGAAGGAAGCAAAAGAAAAAAAAAAGCTGTTTAAAAAGTGTCAGAAAAAGGTGTTAAAAAGCTACAAGGAAAAGCCCCAAAAAGAACCTAAAAATGCAACCCAGCAATCACCAGCAGTCAAAAAGCAAGACTTGTTCACTCTCCACTCAAGGTCCCCACTGTTTAGCTTCCAACCAGCAGTCTGGCGCAGAGTGGCCGCCCTACCTCAGTATATCTGCGATGGGCGGTCATTAAGTGGTTAAATGTGCTCTCGTTGCTGCCACTTTTTTTACAGGTACCACAGATGTGCCACATTTCGTCCTTGTGACTTCCTCAAAGGGTAAGGGAGGTGTAAGGAAGTTAAAGCTGTAAGGACGAAACGCATTGGGGCACCAAAAGTGGCACGTGGAAAGACTGTGTGAGACATTGGTGTACTCAGCATTGCATGTTTGTGACAGCAGTTCTGCTGGCACAGCTTTTTTTTACTGGTGCTTGTTAGTATTTTAGCTGTGTTTTCATAAAGTTGCTTTTATGATGCTACACTATTGGAGTTCTCTTTTCTTCCATTATTTATGCCTGGGAGCCATTTAATAGAGAGAAGAGATGGAAGTATGAGAGCGAATGGGAACAACGGGAGTATTTATCTTTGAAAGCATTATATGGCAATCATCATTATGAGAGGCATAAGAATTTGGTGAGTCTTTTTGACCTGAGAGGATCGGTGTGTCACAGAATCGCGTTGTGTTTTCATGAAGATTTATTCACATATATGGTGCCTGTAAAAAGTGGCAGTGAAGATTGTTGAGTGCATTTAATGTGGACTAATTTTTGTTGGCAAGAGCGGACAAACAAGGTGTTATTTATGTTAATTATATGTAGGCTTTGGTATTTATATTTTGATGAGTGAAGATCACAGCACCACCTCAAATTTAGAATTTTCTTCATTCTAATTTCACTTTATTGTTACTTTATTTTACTTTGTACGTTATTCTCCAAACTCTATACCCTGTGATCAGTGTTAATTTTGTTGCGGAAAATATTTTTGTTGACAAAATTAACACTATTTTAGTTGACTAAAATAAGACTAAAATTAAAACAATTCAGATGACCAAAGTGCGAATAAAACTAAAATGGCATTTTAGTCAAAAGACTATGACTAAAACTTAATGGAAATTTGACATCAAAATTAATACTGGTTATATATCACAGCGGCTAAATCTGTGTCTGTAGTGCGTGTTCAAACCTTAATACCATAAATAATAACATGTTATTAGATTTTCATTCCAGGAGTATATAATGAGCTTGGAAATTCTAGAGAAATGCATAAATATTGTATTACAATATAACTAAACCCATAAGATTTTAGTCGACTAAAATGTACTGGAGATTTTTGTAGACTAAAATGTACTGGAGATTTTAGTAGACTTAAACACTACTAAAATTAAAACAATTCGGATGACTAAAATACAACTAAAACTAAAATGTAATTTAAGTCGATAGACTATGACTAAAACTAAATTGAAATTTGACATCATAATTAACACTGCCTGTGATTTTGTGCATTTTGCCCTAATAAATGAACAACCGTTGCTTTTATTAATCTGTGTTTTGGTATTATAGTCCTTATTCTTTATACAGTATGGCTAAATCATAGCAACGACAAAGACAAACTAAAATAATACCAACTACTGATAATCTAATGCAGGTTACACAGTTATAATTATTAGTTGCCATAGAGTGAACGCTTCTCTTTATTATAATTATTATTATTATAATA
The DNA here is from genome assembly GCF_042186555.1 of Aquarana catesbeiana. Classification (NCBI taxonomy): domain Eukaryota; kingdom Metazoa; phylum Chordata; class Amphibia; order Anura; family Ranidae; genus Aquarana; species Aquarana catesbeiana. Next base: position 291,535,064 of record NC_133329.1, read on the forward strand.
CAGGATTTATATAGCGCCAACAGTTTACACAGTGCTTCTCTTTTATTACAGGTTTTAGAAACAATCTGTTTGAATGTATTCAATGTTCATTTTACCTGGCTATATTAAATACATTTTTTAGCTGTTATAGGTGGCAATATGCACGTCAATGAACAACACATCTATGAATGGTTTTAACTTAAATGGTCTGAACTCTGCAACAGGCTGTTGGCCCCTCTGGCATAATGTGGGTTAAGAAGTCTGCTAGAAGGAATTGTGCATCTTTAATTTGACTGTTAATTATACATTGAGCAATGTTGTGAATCGTGTTCTTCAAACCCAAGCACAGAAAAAGAGAGCAGATGCTCATTGCCAGGTTGGATTCGCTGGGGAATTGAACAGAGCATATTGGTTTATAATTAATGTAATTTTGTTGGATTATCTTTTGTGAAGAAGCTAAAGTAAACAATGTTGCAGTATTGTGACAAAACAGCAAGACACTGGAAGAGTCTGATATATGAATACAAGTCTAGAACAATAAGGAGAACTCATTTAGCAAAGCACCAGCCAGAAAAGTATACATTATTACTCAGCTTGGCCCAGGAACCTGCTTTCTGGGGCCCTCTTCTTAACCTTAACCTTTTTAGTTCGGTCTGCTCAAAATAGAATACATATACCTTATTTATTGGTTATCTGCTAACATTAAAAATAACCAAGAGCAGTCTGAATCTCCCAAACTTTCAGGGTGAATTCACACACTTCACACAATTCACATTACTACATTGTAAATGCCTGTTACTGCAAGAATACACAGAAAACGATTGCAGCACACTGTACGGAATTACATGGCACTGTACAGCGACACAAATGAAGTGTACTTTTGTACACTTCAAATAAAGTTTGTACAAAATAGAAAAGGGAGCTGTGTGTGATGCACTGAATCATGCACCACACTGCCCCCTACCACAGTCTACCAAGGAGAGGTAAAGTGCTCCAGCAGCTGTTCGTTCCTGTGTGATCTGGCCCTTAGGGTCAGGGTAATCCCAACAAAATCTGACACCTTATGGCCATACACACGATCGAAAATTCCGCCAGCAAAAGCCCGATGTGAGCTTTTGGTCGGAAATTCCAACCGTGTGTATGCTCCATCGAACTTTTGCTGGCGGAATGTCCACCAGCAAAAGATTGAGAGCATGTTCTCTATTTTTCATGTTCTCTATTTTCATAAGTTCCTATCGGAAATACCGATCATCTGTAGCAATTTCGAATATTCCTACGCATTCTCAGGAACAATTTGACGCATGCTCGGAAGCATCGAACTTCATTTTCTCGGCTCGTCATAGTGTTGCACGTCTCTACGTTCTTGACGGTCGAAAGTTCAGGGAACTTTTGTGTGACCGTGTGTATGAAAGGCAAGCTTGAGCGGAATTCTGTCGGAAAAACCATCCAAGGTTTTTCTGACTGAAATTCCGATCGTGTGTACGGGGGATAAGACAAACTTTGCATGTGGGACATAGAACTGAAATGTATCCTTATGTATAATGCTACCCTCTAATACAGCCGATATTCGAGTCGAACATGAGTTCGACTCGAACTCAAAGCTCATCCCTACTCTGGATATAGAAACAATAAAACAACAGAAAGCAGCGCCAATCTAAGTGTAGCAATTAAAAAGACAAGATTTATTCATAAAGGATTACACTCACTAGACAGTGGTGGTAAATGGGCACATCGAAATCAGCTACCAGGGTGTTCCAGAGGTTCAGAATGGCTTCAATACAGCGCGGTCTCATCACACTCAGTGGCACTGGTGGCTTCCGGTGTCCCAGGCTAGGTGTGGAGGACGCAGGAGGAAATCATCAGCAGGACGTCTCTGGTCAGGTAGTTGGTGGGCGGTTGCAGAACCATGAATGCATTCGGAGCATACATGCTCCTTCCTCAGGCAATACCGTCAACCATCTTTAGTGTGGTTAAATAGGGCTGGCAAGGTGGGTGGGCCAGTGACATCACAAAGCCGTTCAATAAGCCAGAAAAAACACACAGCAAAAATGTTGAGGGGCGGGATTCATGGAAGAGGATATCTCTAAGTGCTGTGTGGCCAAGGGGAGCATGGTATGGATATGTAAAATGAGTATATATATACACACACACACACACACACACACACACACACACACACACACACACACACACACACAGAGAGAGAGAGAGAGAAAGAGAGAGAGAGAGAGAGAGAGAGAGAGAAGAAAAAAAAGGAGAAAAAAGAAATAATTAAAAATAAGAAGGAAAAATAATAAAAAGAAAAGGTATATATTGTACTTACTTATAGACGATTCTATGCGTGGGATCATTTATTTTCTTTATGACCATAAGGGTGCTGTGAAGGAATATTTCATAATGGAAAGTGATTAAAAATGTTTAAAAATGACAAATACATTTTATACCATACAGATTATGAAAAATTGTGAACTAGTAAAAATGACACTGATAGAGATTACACATACGCAGGAGCAAGCATATACATGATGTGGTATATATGCGTGTATGCGTGCTAGCACATGGATACGTGAATGCACAAATGTCAGACATAGGTTTGCAGCAGTTTTTTCGTCCAGCTATAATATGCCTATACCAATGTGCTAATATAAACAAGTGATCTTTGTTATGTACTTATGGTTCTTTTTAATTGCACACCAGTCTTTTCTTGTTGTATGTCAGTTTTTTAAAATGTGATAATAAATTTGTTATATTTTTTATATATGTTTCTGTTTATACATGACTTTACCTTTTATTCTTTGGGCCCCTATAATCCCATTATATTGGAGGGTTTTTCTTGCATACCGCTCCCCAAGCCCAACCTTTTTGAAGCCAATTAGAGCCTCAGGCTCTAAGCATGTGCTTCAAAAAAAAAAAAAAAAAAAGCTTGTAGAAAGCTATGCATCCAGGGCCCTGCATGGTGATTAGGGGGGTGGCGCCCCTGCGCCCCTTATGGACCGGCCGGTAGTAGAAATAATACATTAATCCAATGACATCATGGACTTTTAAGTGATAGGTTACTACGCACAATGTCGTAGTAAACCACCATACTCTTTTGCGCTAACAAGCACCCAGTCAGTCTAATGCTATAATGCATCTTTAAATAACCCATGTCTCCCGCATTTCCCCAGTAAACAGACATAATCACCATCTTAGCTCCATCGTTCCTTCATCTGCCCTGCTGGGCAGAGGCTCTCTGCTTTTATTCACGCACACCAACAGGAAGTCACAAACAGGAAGCACTGGCCCCAACAGCAAATCTCTTCCTCCACAGGATATGACCTCACAGGATATCCTTTCAAACAAGATGAATTTATACAACAACCAATGAATAATGACTAGGTGTGTCTTATGGGCATGTCTGGGCGGGGACAGCGTGTACGATCTCCAGCCCCCTGTCTCTGTATCACAGGAAGCCTGAGATTATGAACGCTGCTCCCGATGACATTGGGTTTACATCCACTTTAAAGTAGCACACGAGTAGAGTGGCAATGATCAAGAACAGGAAGAGATTTCTTACCTGAATATTCCAGGAGTGAACAAACTTCTAACAGCACAGACCGGTGTCATACAGCAAAGTGTGGTAGACATCCGGCGTGCTAGCATAATACTAGTATAAAAACTAGGGATGCACCGAATGGGTTTTTTGGGGCCGAAACCGATACCGAAAATAAATCTTCCTTGATCCCGAAAGCCGAAACTGATACCGAAACAGTACCGAAACCAAAAGTGACTGTTTTTAAAAAATATTTTTATACAGGAGATGGTCAGAGACTGGGGACATGGTACAGGAGATTGTCAGAGACTGGGGACATGGTACAGGAGATTGTCAGAGACTGGGGACATGGTACAGGAGATTGTCAGTGATTGCAGACACATTACAGGAGATGGTCAGAGACTGGGGACATGGTACAGGAGATGGTCAGAGACTGGGGACATGCTACAAAACATGGTCAGAGACTGGGGACATGCTACAAAAGATGGTAAGAGACTGGGGACATGGTACAGGAGATGGTCAGAGACTGGGGACATGGTGCAGGAGATGGTCAGAGACTGGGGACACATTACAGGAGATGATCATAGACTGGGGACATGGTACAGGAGATGGACAGAGACTGCAGACATGCTACAAAAGATGGTCAGAGATTGGGGACATGGTACAGAAGATGATCAGAGACTGGGGACATGGTACGGGAGATGGTCAGAGACTGCAGACACATTACAGGAGATGATCAGAGACTGGGGACATGATACAGGAGATGGTCAGAGACTGAGGACATGGTACAGGAGATGGTCAGAGACTGGGGACATGGTACAGGAGATGGTCAGAGACTGCAGACATGCTAAAAGAGATGGTCAGAGACTGGGGACATGATACAGGAGATGGCCAGAGACTGAGGACATGGTACAGGAGATGGTCAGAGACTGCAGACACATTACAGGAGATGGTCAGACACTGGGGACATGGTACAGGAGATGGTCAGAGACTGCAGACGTGGTACAGGAGATCAATGCAGTCTCACCAGTGTCCATCAAATGCAGCTTCACAAGTGCCTGTCAGATGCAGCCTACCATTTAGTTGTAGCAGCCTGTCTGTGCCCGTCATGCAGCCTCACCAGTGCCTGTGTCCATATGTAGCAGCCCGCCAGTGCCCATGCCATGCAGCCTCACCAATGCCCGTGCCCATCAAATGCAGCAGCCCGCCAGTGCCCATGGCATGCAGCCCGCCAGTGCCCATCATGTACAGCCTGCCAGTACCCATGTTATGCAGCCTGCCAGTGCCCATGTTATGCAGCCTGCCAGGGCCCATCATGTACAGCCTGCCAGTGCCCATGTTATGCAGCCTGCCAGTGCCCATCATGTACAGTCTCCCCAGTGCCTGGTAATGCTATGTCACGCTGTGTGTCAGATCTAAATCACCGTGCAGCTGTTTCATCCCGGTACGCCCCTCAGAGTCTCCCCTCCCTCCTCCTCTTCCTCTCACTCCTGTCCTACACAGCCTCCCCAGTGCCTGGTAATGAATGTCACACTCACACGCTGTGTGTCAGAGCTGGATCTGAATCGCCGTGCAGCCGATGTCCCGCCTCCTATGACACACGGCACAATGATTCCTAGCATTGGATCAGAGTGCCGTCTATCACAAGAGGCGGTCTAGGAGGCCAGACATTGGCTGCACGGCGATTCAGATCTCTGACACACAGCATGTGAGCATGACATTCATTACCAGGCACTGGGGAGGCCGTGAAGGACAGGAGTGATAGGAGGAGGAGGGATTGGAGACTCTGAGGGGCGCATGGGATGAAACATGTGCGGCACCCGGCGGGATGGCCCCGCCCCTTTTTTCTGCACCAGTATCAGCAAAAATTCTCTTTTGGCTTTTTGCCAAAAGGGCCATTTTCGGCCGATATGTTTCGGTGGCCGAAATTTTGCTGCATCCCTAATAAAAACCCTCTTCCTACCAATCAGCTGTTGCTGCTAATTGCAACAGCTGATGGTATGGGAGGGAGAAGAGGCAGGGATTCGCCAGGTGTGGCCCCCCAGGCTGAGTGCGTGCCACCTCATCCATGATGTGCATGCGCGAGCACGCATGCATGTCAGAGCGGGGCTGCCCACTCCACCCGCCGACACAGCAGGCTTCCCCAGTGGACTGCGCATGTCCACTGGGGTCGCAATATGGGGAACAGTCACAAGCTGGACAGTGACTGTGCCCGCACAATAAGCTGCCAAGAACCTCGCTATAACCTGCATTATATATCATGTTACACTGTATCCATTTGTATATAATAGTATTGTATATATGGGGTCTCCAACAGCCTTGATGCATTTTATGGGACAAGCCCACTTCTTCAGGAGGTTTTCAGAGTAAACAATCTGATATTCACAAAAATAAAATAAATACATTTCCAATATATTCCAATATATTCCAATATATACAATAAACAACATTTATGTACATCAAGTCTTAACATATGGTATTATGGTATTATAATTTATGTAATTGTTTTACTCACTAAAATCAGGCCTTTCACCACCAAAAATCCCCTTACACAAGGGGGAAGTTCCAGCTATGCCCCCAGGGGGCAAGCACAGGAACACCCACAGGAGGTTGGCTGGCAACCATTCAGCGGTATTCCCTATATTGTAGAGCTAGGAAGGGTAGGAAAGGGGGAGGGATATGCTTGTATATACAGAATGATGTGCAGTTGAACATGAGGGATGACATCACTAATGGAGCTAGGGAGGAGGTGGAATCCTTGTGGGTGGAGCTCCAAAGGGAGGGAAATAATGGGAAATTAATAGTGGACATATCCTACAGACCCACTAACCTGAGGGAGGAGGGGGAGACGGACCTCCAATCACAGCTTGGAATGGTGGCAAGGCTGGGAAATGTTATTATAATGGGAATTTTAATTATTCAGATATAGACTGGGCAGAAGGAACCACATATTTGTCTAAGGCTCACCGTTTCCTAAATGTCTTGCAGGACAATTTCATGGGTCAGTTAGTGAATGCACCACAAGAGATAAGGCATTACTAGACCTACTGATTACAAACAATATAGACCTGATCGTGGATGTGGAAATATGGGGCAACTTAGAAAACCGCGACCACAGGTCAATTCGATTCAGTATAAATCACAGAAATAAGAAGCACAAGGGTAATACAATTACACTGAACTTCAAAAGAGCCAACTTCCTTAAACTGCACTCTTTTCTAGATGATATTAAATGGGATAAAATCCTATGAACAAAGAAAAAATGGGAGTGCTTTAAGAGCATACTAAATAAAGGTATTGGCCAGTGTATTCCAATGGGAAATAGGTTTAAAAGAGCTAAAATTAATCCTGGGTGGCTAAACTCTAACGTAAAAATGCAAACAAATGCAAAAGAAAATGCCTTTAAAAATACATGGCTGAGGGGTCATTGTCAGCATTCCAACAATACAAAGAATGCAATAAGAAATGTAAGAGCGACATCAGGGCAGATAAAATAGACCACAAAAGGCACACAGTGGAGGAGAGTAAAAAGAAATTCTTTAAATGTAAACAGTAAGAAAGTGAGGCCAGAACATATTGGCCCCATAAAGGATGAAGGGAATTTGGTTACAAAAAACAAAGAGAAGGCAAAGGTTTTAAATGCATTCTTCTCCTCAGTTTTCACAAAGGAAATGGGGGGAATATAGTAACCAAGACTGTAATGTTAATAAAACATCACATAATGCACCCCCAAGGCTAACAATTGACAGTATCAGAAATAGACGAAAAACTTAACACAACAAAGTCACCAGGACCAGGTGGCTTACACCCAAGAGTCCTTAAGGAACTCAGCCATGTGATAGCTAGACCGTTTTCCTAATTTTTATGGACAGTTTAATGACTGGAATGGTACCAGCTGTTTGGAGAAAAGCCAACTTGGTACCAATATTTTAAAAAGGGCCAAGATATATCCCCGGAAACTACAGACCAGTCAGCCTAACATCAATAATATATAAGCTATTGGAGGAATGATAAGGGACTATATCCAAGATTTTAGTAATAAAAACTGTATCATTAGTGATAACCAGCACAGATTCATAAAGAATCGTTCTTGCTAGACCAATCTATTAACTTTGTATGAAGAAGTGAGCTGCCATCTAGATAAAGGAAGGCCTGTAGATGTGGTGTATCTGGATTTTGCAAAGGCATTTGATACAGTTCCCCACAAACATTTTCTTTACAAACTGAGGTCTGTCGTCATGGACCATAGGGTGAATACCTGCATTGAACTGGCTACAGAGGCAGGTCTAAATGGTGGTGATAAATAGCGAGTACTCTGAATGGTCAGGTGTGGTAAGTGGGGCCCCCAAGGATCTGTCCTGGGACCAATTCTGTTTAATATATTCATAAACTATATAGAGAATGGGATAGATAGCTTAATCTCAATATTTGTGGATGATACAAAGTTAAGCAGGGCAAAAACTTCAGCATGGGATGAGGAAACCTTACAAGAAGACCTAAATAAAATAATGGGGCAGGCAACTGCATGGCCAATGAGATTTAATGTTGAAAAATGTAAAGTAATGCAATTGAGTGCTAAAAATACGAATGTAAGTTACTCATGGGGGGGGTACCTCTGCGGGAATCTAGGATGGAAAAGGACATGGGGTTCCTAGTAGATGACGGGCTCAGCAATGGCATGCAAAGCTGCTGCAAGCAAGCCCAGCAGAATGTTGGCATGCAATAAAAAGGGGATTCACTCCAGAGATAAAACGATAATTCTCCCACTTTGCAAGACTCTGGTTCCGACCGCATCTTGAGTATGCTGTTCAGTTCTGGGCACCAGTCCTCATGAAGGATGTGCTGGAGCTGGAAGTTCAGAGAAGGGCAACAAAGCAAATAAAAGGATTAGAGGATCTCAGCTATGGGGAAAGACTACAAGCATTGAAATTATTCTCTCTGGAGAGGAGGTGTTTGAGAGGGGATATGATAGCAATGTTCAAATACCCTACTGGTGACCCTAGCAAAGGGAAAAAACTTTTCAACAGTGGTGGCCCATCCAATAGGGCCGTCCCCTCTCTCCTCGCCACCCCCTATATGCATAATGGATAGATTCATGCATTGCATGAATCTATGCATGGCCCCCGTGGCTACCCCCTATTCATGCATCCGACCTCTTTCAGGGCACCGGGTGCATGAATTACAGCGGCCAGGGTTTTTTTTTAAGCACCTGATTACAGCCAGAGGCTCTAATAGGCTTCAAAATAGGGTGGGCTCAGGTCGCAGAGGATGCGTCTGGAGCCCATCCAGGTGTGTTACAGCAAATTAATATTCGCTGTTGACACACTGATTCTCAACCAAAAGCGGGTGTAAGACCCGTTTTCCAATTGGCCAAAAAGAGAAGACTCCTGATAGGCCGCCGAGGAGGAGTGAGGAAACTAAAACTGCCACCGCTGTTGCCGTGATGACCAGGAGAGCAGGAGGCTGCTGCCGAGCAGGGGAAGGCGGCAGTGATGGGGTAAGTGCTACCTACCGACCGACCGATGGGGGGAGTTGGCATACTTGCCGCCCCTCCGAAAAGAAAAATTCCGCCGGCCGCCACTGCTTTTCAGTGAAAGGAAATTAAAAAAGACATACGGCCATTCACTGAAATTGGAAGAGAAGTGGTTTAACCTTAACCACTTCAGCCCCAGAAGATTTTACCCCCTTCCTGATCAGAGCACTTTTTCCACTTTTTGGCACTGCGTCGATTTAACTGACAATTGCGCAGTCATGCGACGCTGTACCCAAACAAAATTTTTGTCCTTTTTTTTTCCACAAATAGAGCTTTCTTTTGGTGGTCAATTCTGCGGTTTTTTTTTTTTCGCTATTTGCGCTATAAACAAAAAAAGAGCGACAATTTTGAAAACAAAAAATATTTTTTTACTTTTTGCTATAATAAATATCCCCAAAGTTTTTAAAAAAAACTAATTTCTTCATCAATTTAGGCCAATATGTATTCTTCTACATATTTTTTGGTGAAAAAATTACAATAAGCGTATACTGATTGGTTTGCGCAAAAGTTATAGTGTCTACAAACTATGGGAAGGATTTATGGCATTTTTATGGTATTTTTATTTTTTTTTTACTAGTGATGGCAGTGATCTGCGATTTTTAGCGGTACTGCGACATTGCGGCAAACAAATCGGACACTTTTGACACATTTTTGGGACCATTGACATTTATACAGCGATCAGTGCTATAGATATGCACTGATTACTGTATAAATGTCACTGTCAGGGAAGGGGTTAACACTAAGGGGCAATCAAGGGGTTAAATGTGTGTTGCCTAGGTGTGTTCTAACTGTATGGGGATAGGACTGACTAGGGGAGGAGACATATCGTTGTTCCTACATAGTAGGAACAAACGACATGTCTCCTCTCCCCTGACAGAACAGGGATTTTACACACAAAAATCCCCGTACTGGCTCTCCAGCATGCAATCGCGCGTGGTCGGCAGCATTTGTGACTGCTGACCATGCGCATCGAGTCCCACACCATGCATCGGGTGGGCACACGCCCTCTGGCGGCACTTAAAGGGAACCCCATACCCGTACAGGGTTTTGCGCAGCGTTGCCATTGTGCCGCAGTGTATGTGCGTGAACCGGTTAAACTACATTGAGGGTTCTTTACTATGAGAGCGGTCACCTTATGTCTAACCCTCACTGTTAGTCACTTTGCATGCTGAACTGTGTCATGTCCATTGCCATTTTATTTTGTGCTTATCTGGTTATTAACCTCATTTCAATAAGAAAAGGTCGACTCTCGAGTGGGAGCCATGAGTAAAGGGTGTAATCTTGTTCTTGTGGGTGAAAAATTCTCCAGATGTCAACCAATTGATGGGCATGCAAAAGGTCTTTAAGATGACTTCTCAGAGCAAGGGCGACAAGTTCATGGAAGAATCCCTTGAGGGATCTAAGGTTACGTTAAAGTCTTCCCCCAAGAAGAGGGCACCTTCAAGAAAAGATTTCAAGGTAGTCAAGAAGGCCTCAAGAGCCGGAAGTTGGTTTGTATTGGGAAGATAAATGTTTACAAGGGTAAATGTATGTGAATGAAGTCTACCCTTTAAAAACAGGAACCTCCCCTGCTGATCTTGGTATTTGGGAGGACCAGGCCTAGGAACAGAGGTAAACGGTCCCCACTTTGAGAACCCTCGACACTGGCAACTAAGTCTGTGCCGGGGGGAAGCACCCCTATCCCCATCAGGTAGGTCAGGGAGTTCCTCACAAGGTGGGACCCACCTTTCCTGGTATAGGTTGAAGGTCTGGGCCCCAATGAGCACCCAATGAGCTCCCTGAAAAGGCTAGACAATCGCCTATAGAAACTAACATCAATAAAAGGAACAAGCTTACTAACAAGATAACGTAAGACTTAAACCAAATACTAACAATAGTATTAGCCATAGGCACTATGCTGCACGTGTGGTGGGGTTGTGAGATCCTTCAACCATTTTAGAGGGAGGTTCACAGTATCATCACACACGTCACAACATTTAATTTGGACTATACCCCAGCCCAATTTCTCCTACATCATACCTCTCTCCCCAGAAGGGACTATTTTAAATCTCTTGCCATGCATATGGTCAACGCGGCCAAACTTTGTATACCCAAATTGTGGCAGTCCACTCGTGCTCCAACAATCAGGGAATGGTTCTCAAAAATATCAAATATTAAAGAGATGGAGGAACTGATTCATATTGCACAAGACAGAGTTCATAAATTCTCTATGCTGGTCACACTTCACTACCACCGAGAGATACCGTCAATACACCTCGCGGAGTGGTTAAATGACCTTTAAGTTTTTTTGGATGGGGTACCGGGGGATGGGGTTGAGGGGGGGCAAACGTGGGTCCACTTTAATCTCCTTCCGATACCCCCCTCTCTTTATATATATATATATATTTTTTTGTTCTTCCCCCCTATAGGTTCCCCTCTCGCTCTTATCTTCCACTCCTTTTCCCTTAGTCCCCTCTTCTGTTTGTACTTTTCTTTCTCTATTCCTTCTATTTCTTGCTGTTGCTAGGCATATTCTTTCATAAGATGCTAAACGAACATACATGTTTTACTCTACGTTATGGTACCCTCCTTTTGATACCTGGTTAGCCTCATAGTGATGCACATAGCATTATTTGTTAGTCAAGAATGAACCATTTGTCTGTCCCCTTATTTGGTTGGTGTCCAAAGGGGGAGGGGGGGGGGTGAAAAAATGAGAAAGAGATCCTCTGCCCCCACACACTATTAGTATATTACAAGTTCAGTTCTTGTTCATTATGTATCAGAATGTCTCCCTTAGTATCTTTAAAGAGTGCCATTTTGATGTCACATATACATTTTGTTATAAAAAGTATGTACCGGACTTGTTCTGTTTATGTATGTCTTTAAACTGAATAAAAACTTTTATGGAAAAAAAAAAAAATAATAGTATTAGCCACAGTGAACATCTCCGGGCCAGTCAGGAATAGTGGCTTGTGGGCCAAAGGGTTCTGTGAACCCGGTCGATAACTACTTCTGTGTCGTGCGGGTGATCCAGATAGCAGTTAAAGATAGTGGTTACTCTTGAGCAGAGCTCCAATTGTGGGACAGACACAGGGACCCTCGTCAGCCGTATAGTCCGTCTGCGACTGCGGTTCTCTAGATCATCTAGGAGTAGCTGCAGCTGAATAATTTGGTCAGTAAGCCCAGTATGTGAGGATTGCAGGGTTTGAATAGACTGGGACCCCATGCCCTGTTCCTGTTCTAACACAGAGTCCATTGCAGTTACTTCCTGCTTAAGGTTTTGTATTTCACCCCTCATGGCTGTCTCCATCCTGCTTGCAAGTGTCTTAAAATCCGCAGCTGTTGCAGAAGTGCCCATAATTGTACAGAGTCTGCACTAAATGGAAACTTGGATTGTTGTGGTGAAATGGTGGGGTTGCTCACTGTGTCCTGTAGCATTGGTTTCGGTCCCCGCTCATCAATGGCTGTTGCTGGGTTGAAACAGCTCAGTGTGTGAGGCTGAGGCTAAGGGAGAAGCGTGGTGTCCCAGGCTGAGCATGTCATCCTCTATGTTAGTGGATACTGCCAGTGATCTAGGAAGGCAGGGGGAAAGGTCATTAATAGCCAAAAAAGTACAACATGGTGTAGTCATCCACTGGCTGCTGGGAAGATCCAGGAGCGGCAACATCTCTCTCAGTGTCTGGAGCCACATGGTGGGCTGGCGCCATCTTGAGAAGCGCTGGGGTGCATACCGCCAGGTGTTGAGGTTTCAGGAAGCGATCCATGCTGCAGCCGTTGTGGGCAAGATGGCGGTCCGGTATCCTGGGTATCAGAGGTACTGGTAGGTACCAACAATGTGTGATAGAGTGGTGTTGTAAGTCTGCAGGGGAGCCACTGTCGAGGAGCTCTGAAACTAAGCGTTCTCACGCCGCCATGCAGAGACCACACCACCGTTATTAACCTTATTAAGTGACAATATATTAAGCTTACAGTATCTCTACTAATTGGTTTGGTGCCTGTTTCTTGATACAGCCCTGCTATTGGGTACCAAGTGTCCCTTTCAGCAATTTACAGTGTTTTGGTATTTGTGCACTCAACCTGGTGTGTGAGAGGGGCTGACAGGTTGAGGCAAAGAACAGGGAACCCATCCTATCCAGCAACTCCTACTAGGGTAGCGCTACACTTATACAAATACTGTATTTTACCATATATACCATGTAATATTTAAAATTAAACCAAGAAACTTTGATGAATCAGGTGGTGATATTTCTGATGACCTGGGTGTATCCATTACTGTATATTCTTACTTTTTCTTACTAAAAAAAAATTATCTACTGATAACGAATTAGGGATAAGGTTGGTTCTACCATGTGTTCAAGGCAAATCCAACCTGTTTTTAGTTCATGGTCCCCACAAACTAGTGCAGGATTTCACCAGGAACAATGCTTTAAAACCATAATGTACTATAAGGAACATTGAATTTAGGTCAGTTGGTTTAGATGAGCCAATAATTGGGGTTAGTTATGTGCCAGCCCCCTCACTATAAAAGGGGCTAACAGAGCAGACAAAGTGTTCTATTTGTAAAACATTCACTGGACAAATGTTACACATTCATGCAGGCTGGGGGAATATTCCCCATATTTTATATAATAGTTTAATTCCTATGATCGTCAGCTAAATCTAGTGGCCAAAATGCGGTATACAGTATTTTCTTATTGGGGTAATTCAGAAATTGACATCACATTTTGGCCATTAGTTGGAGCTAACAATTTTAGGAATTAATCTATTAATGAAAAATATGGTTACAATTTGTTCAGCCTATGTCAACAGATGCTTTATAAATAGACCCCATAGTGTTTTCATTACCCCTTTTTCTTATTATTGATGTTTATTTGTCTTTAATTTTATTTAAGACATTTTTTATTTTTATTTTGTTGATAAGGCATTTATTTTATATTAATATTTTTTTTTTTTTTTGCAGTAAGGTTTCTCGGAATAAAAAGTGGGCTTTTGTTTCAGGGGTGATATTTTGGGGTTTCCTTTTCTTAAATATCAATTTATGTCAATAGGACCATTTTTTAAAATTTAGGGTGCTCAAAGCACAGCATTAATTGCTCTTGACTATCTGTTCTTGGAGTTGCCTTTTGTTTACAATATTGTTTGACAAAAAAAAAAAAAAGTGCAAGAACAGTGTGCGCCTAAACCACCTCACATAATATCACTCATATTCAACACCCCCCCAATCCCCATAGATAAAATAAAAGTTAGGCATATACCAGATAGGCCTATTACCCTGATTAAAACTGTCCTGCTGCTGGACAAAATTTCCACCTCTATCTGCTCTACAGCATCTTAGTTTTAGTAATTAAGCCCCTAACTACCCTATTTGGGCCTAACATTACTACTAAAAATTGTCCTGCTTTTTCAATGTGTGTGTTTACTAACTTTTAACTTTTTGTGGGAACAGGAAAGTGGTACTAATGTACCTCTGTACTCATTACCCTGGGATGAGGTGAATGTCCATAAAAAACTATACCATACTATATTGTAACTCCATGGGCAGATCTAAAGTATAACTAGAGGCAAAACTTTTTTAGATTTAAACACAGTGTAGAAGGATTAGAACACTTTTTTTTTCCCGCTACCTCTGCCCCCGGTAGGGAAATTCACTTTCTGTGTTTGTTCTGTTTACCATTACCAACAAAATTGAAAGCAAAAGAAAATCCACAATTTTGGGTTGTCCCCAGAACAGTAATAGAGGGGGGATCTTCCAATGGGGACACTAGTTCTGGTGTCCTGGGGATCCCCAATGGATTCCCTTAATTTGTAAGGATTACCTCCCCCTTCATATTTTGGCTATGGAACAGGAAGTGAAGGTAAATCTCACAATTGGCAAGAATTAAACTGACAGGGGTTATAACCCCCCCCCCCCCCCCGCGCTCTATCCAGAAACAATTGAGTACTGACAGTGATACTTTTTTTTATTTGCACTAAATACTAACATACAATTTTTCAGGACAAGTTTTTGGGGTATGTCCCCTTCTTCAAGGTCTGAGCAGTACTAATGCACAAAGTTTTAGCAGAATGTTAAAAAAAGACAATTTCTGAGGGAAAGAAAATCCATATTTAAATTTAGGCCATTTTCCGTTGTGTCAAATAGAACTATAATTTTAGTTCAAAAGTTTTCCTTTCCTGAATAGTTTTGACATTGAGGTCTTCCACAGCGTGGTCTGGTTGTGAGAAATGATGTACAGGTGTGCATAACTCATCTTCTTTATGTTATTTGATGGTGTGTCTGTGCAAATTCATCCTTGTTCACAACTTCTATCCTGATTCGCCAACATAAGATCCTTTCCTATATCTTTTGCATTGGGTGAGATGGGTGAGATACACGACATTACTGGAGGTGCAGTTGTATGCTCCTGTGATAATGAAGGTTACTTTAGTGTGTATGTGTGACACTTTTAGATAGATTGATTCAGTTGCAGAGTTTGAAGCACTTTTTATTGCAGGGTTTGCTTCCATAATTTGTGACTACATAATCAGATTGAAGTTTCCTACTTATTAGTTTATGTCTGAGGTTGGGCTGTTGTCTGAATGCCAGTATTGGGGGTTGTTGGAATATTTCTTTAGAGTTTCATCTGATTGGTTGTAAATCTTTGATTGTCTTTCTTATCCCTTCTAGCGCTGGATTGTAAGTGTTTACTAGAGGTACATGGTTATTTGTTTTTTTCTCTTTGTATTGAACAATGTAGTGGTACCCCATAGGGGCTGCTGAAAGCCGTGGTCCCACCTGTCACCTCTGCCCAGCCAGGCATTCACTTCCCATTCACCTTAAAGACAGTGAACAGTCCATGTTTGTTTTGTATTTTATTGAGGGATTTTGAACTTGGATAGGGTAAGGGAAATTATGGGATACCCATAATCAATAGTAGAATCAATTGGACGATCAGTTGGAACCTCTATTTACTCTTCTAGAGCTCCAGCCTCCTCCAGCACAACGCTTATTTGTAGACGGTTTCCCTCTCTCCTGTACAATACTTGGTTCCAGGCACAGCTAGCACATGGCAGGCCCTTGCAATGGGCATTTGCAGGCAGGGACCGCGGGCCCCTTTAGTGTAGCAAAAAAATAGTGCAAGAAAAGTCTTTTAATGCTAGCTGTCCTATGGTGGACTACTGCTCCCAGTCAGTCTTTTCAGGCCCTGCCAGCCCTCCTGACTGTAGCTGCCCGACTCCGCTGCCCATGACATCACATCTGACAGCAGTCTCTCCTGCTGGCTCTACATCCATCTCAGACTGCCCACTCCCAGGCCGCTTGGGCATGCCTCCCCAGCTTTCCCAACTGTGCCTGTCATTCACCAGCCCTCCTGGCTGCACTCCTGTTGTCCTTCTTGGTCTCTCTCTGTGCCTCCTGTCCAGATCCTTCTTTGTTTCTCAGAAAGGCTCCGACTTGCACACAAACCCCACAGGCCCAAGGTCACCCCCCCAGACTGGGGAGTGTCTTAAAGGCCCCGACAACCTAGTGTTCCATCTTCAGCTTCTTTCACCCGGCAACTCCTCCCCAGCAGGGCTGATTCTAGGTATTTAAGGAGGCCTGCCAATCAAAGTTGGAGATTGGTCAGGGCTCCTTAGAACACCCCAGGCAGCTCCACCTCTCTTCCCCTCCTCTCTTCTAGAATCCTCTAGAAGCCAGAGGGAGGTAACCGAGAAGTGATGCTGCATGTGAGTCACCTGCTGCTACCCTAGGCCACTCCCAGCCCGCACAGATCAAAACAAACAGGCCTAGCTTACAGCTAGGCCTGATTAAATTTGCCTGCACTCACAAAAACACCACTTCTAGCACCTACCTAAAGTAGAGGGTGCTACAAGTATATTTTCTCTTTGGGTTTCCAAGGCCGTGTTGATGTTGATGGTTTTGTCCTTGTAATCCTTCTCATGAAATGAGTCTGCTAGTGTTCTTAGATGTTTATCTCTGTCTTCTGGGTCTGAGCATTAGAGATGGGCCAAACGACCCCCTGTTCAGTTCGCACCAGAACATTGAGAAAGCTCGGAAACGAATAACAAACCCCTTTGGAGTCAATGGAACCCGAACTGGAAAAATCAAAAGTGCCCATTTTGAAAGCTTATATGCAAGTAATTGGGCATACAATGGTTATGGGGGTCTGGGTACTGCCCTGGGGGACATTAATCAATGAAAAAAAAAAAGTTTGTAAAAAACATAATTTTTAAATGAGCAGTGATTTATTGATAAAGTGAAAGCATAAAAAATTAAAAATTCCTTTTAATATAGTGCCTGGGGGGTCCCATTAGTCTACATGTAAAGTGGCACATCTGTACTGTGTATAGAAGCTGCTGCAGCAACAATTGCATTTTTAAAGCCAAAAAAATAAAAATTTCCCTGCAAGCTTTCTTTATTTTATAAGCAACGACTTGGGGAGCCAGTCTGTATGATGAGGCCATTTTGGATAAATTCTGGTGTCTCTTTCACAGACTTTGAATAGAAGTAACAGGTGCGGAAAAATTAATCTTTGGGTGTCAGGGTCGCTATAGAGGTACTCTTGATTAAAGCAAGAATTGGCCTTACTGTCAAAAATTGAAATTATATGCACCTGTCAAACAGATGCTGAAAAATTGGTCTTTGGGTGTTGATGGCGCTTTCACACCATAACCCTATAGAGCAGGGGTCTCAAACTGGCGGTCCTCCAGCTCTTGCAAAACTACAAATCCCATCATGCCTTTGCCTGTGGGAGTCATGCTTGTAACTGTCAGGCTTGCAATGCCTCATGGGACTTGTAGTTTTGCAACAGCTGAGGGCCGCCAGTTTGAGACCCCTGCTATAGAGGTACTCTTGATGAAAGCAAGAATTGGCCTTGCTGTCAAAAACCGAAATGATATGCACCTGTCAAACAGGTGTGGAAAAATTGGTCTTTGGGTGTCAGTGGTGCCTTCACACCGTAACCCTATTGAGGTACTCTTGATGAAAGCAAGAATTGGCCTTGCTATCAAAAATTGCAATGATATGCACCTGTCAAACAGGTGCAGAAAAATTGGTCTTTGGGTGTTAATTGTGCCCATGAAACCTATACCAATAAAATACTTCCATATGAAATCAACACCCACAATGCTAGGCAGCCTAAAAGTCCTGCAGAAATTCCACATCCCAAAAACACTTAATCAGCAACACTGGCATTAGGGGCTTCATAGCTGCTAGTAATCCAGGACTAATGCATTTTGATAAATATCAGACAGTCCAGGGAGTCTGTGGACAGACACATCCTATTATCAGCAACAAAACCTCCAGCAGCACTGAATGCCCATTCAGAAAGCACGCTAGATGCAGGGGCAGCCCAGCAGCTTAATTGCATACTGGGCAAGTTCTAGCCAGTGGTCTATTCTCATGACTCAGTAAGCCAGTGGATGGTCAACTGGAAAGATCTCCACCTTTGTTTTCGCCCCTAGATAATCATCCACCATGTGATGCAGATGCTGCTTATGGGATGTGGAAGCTGACAGCCCTGGGTGGCGAGGACTAAAAAAATTGTGAAATGCATCACTTAGGTGGCCGCCTTCTCCACTGCTCCTCTCTTGACCAACAGAAGCCTCAAAACTATGTTTTCCACGACACTGTAAGCTACCAGAGTTGGCGAAAGAGTTAGATAAACTCCTCTTTAAGGTGTCCTCAAGAGATTACATCTTCTGCACTCTCTGTGGAGACAGTATGAGTTCTGAGACTTTCACCTTTGTAACGGTGGTCAAGGAGGGTTGCCAACCAATAGTGATCCTTCTCCTTTACGCCACATATTCTTGGGTCCTTTTGCAGGCTTTGAAGCATGAGGGAGCCCATGCACCGCAAATTTGCGGTGGCATGAGAAGCAGACTCCTCTGGGTCAATGAAGATTATAGTATCTGGAACTACATTCTCTCAGCCACGTACTACTCCCAAGGGTTCTGGGGATGGAAAAACATCTCTTACTGTTTGATGTATGTCTTCCTCTGCTTTAATGCCTTCAAAATTGCCAGAATCCTCCTCCTCTTCCCTCTCCTCTTGTGTGTTCTGTGGCGTAAGAACAATGGTGTCTGCATAAATTGGATCTTGAGAGGAAAGAAAGTCCACCTCTTCCCCCCCGCTGCTCTGCCTCAAGTGCCTTGTCCATAATGCCACACAGAGTCTGCTCCAAAAGGAACACATCAGGGAAAGAGAGTGGGCCCAATACCAAGACCTAAGGAGAGAAGAACAAGGGGCTGCATGATGGGACGAAGGATCCAGGAAAAGAAGGAGAGAACAGGACTATGTGGTATTTTCAACCTGACTGATGCCAATTTAACGCATAAGGAGACCAACATTCTAAATCTAGGTCTGAAGTGTGGTTTAAAAAGACCTATTAATAAATTTGATGTATTTGTAGATGTACATAAATTTATGAGAAAAATTAATATGAAAAAATACTTCCTAAACAAAAACTCACAACCTGTCAATAGTCTTTCATCGGTCACTATTGAAAGTGGATTATGCAACAAATCACTTTTCAATCCCCTAAATGGGGCTAACCAGCAAGTTGATGTTTTTAAAGGGCTTGTTCTACGGGATCTTGATAGCCTAATACCAAAGAAAGATGTGAACCCTTGATATATTCAAGAAGGCATCGCATCATTAGAAAAAAGAAAAGATCTGGTTATAAGATCAGCGGATAAAGGGGGTGGAGTTGTAATACTCACAAAGGATTTTTATCACAATCAACTAAATGAGATGCTCATGGATGAAGATACATATAAAAAGTTAGACAGAGACCCTACTTTACAATATGAAAAAGAACTACAGGCCTTGGTTGAATCAGGATACCAAACAGGAGTTCTATCTACTAAAGAGAAGAAATATCTCACTCCAAGTTTTAGTAGAATCCCGACTATATACACGTTACTGAAAATCCATAAGGATTCACAACGTCCTCCCGGAAACCCATTGTTAATGGGATAGGGTCAGTAGCTTCACGGATGGGGCAATATCTGGACCTGTTCTTCCTAAAAAGTGTAACAAAAACCAGAGCGTATTTAAGAGATACAAAAAATCTGCTACAGCTCTTACAAGAAATTGATTTATCTGGTACTGAAGAAGTATATTTGGTGACTGGTGATGTCTCTTCTTTGTACACCATCATCCAACACGATGATGCTCTGTTGGCCCTAAATTGGGCCCTGAGTCAGAGGGATGACATATCCCATAACCAGAAGGTGTTTATAAGGAATGCCCTGGACTTTTGTCTAGGGCATAATTATTTCTGGTACAATGATGAGTTCTATTCTCAGAGACGTGGTGTTGCAATAGGTGCCAAATTTGCCCCTAGTATAGCAAACCTATTCATGGGCGAGTGGGAGGATAAAACAATATTCTCTGTGAAAAGGGATCAACTCCTGATGGACCTTCTGTCCACATGATGAAAATGTTTTCCAAAATGAAAAAGAAAGCTTTTCCTATAGTTTTACATTAAGGCATACCCCGAGCATGCTACTTAAAGTGGCTGTAACCCTAAAAAAAATGCTCCTGTCCCTTTAAGGCAGGAGATACAGCATTGTGCTTTTGCCATGTCAATTTTCCCTTTTCATGTTGTACAATACCTGGCTGATCTTGCATGTTCCTGCCTTCCCCTCTGTAAACTGACCACATTTATCATGGCTGCTGACCTCTGATAGTGTGGTCAGTTAACGTGTCTCCGTCATCCAGCTATCTCCTCAGTGTCTCTGCATCTCCCCCCTCTTCCCCTCCCTCTCTCCCTGTCTCTTCTGTGTGAGAGCCGATCTCCTCCCCGCCCTTCCCCTCTTCTCCTGCCAAGATAGATGAAGCTACTCCTCCCCTCTTCTTTGTTAACCATTTTCCACCCAGCCAATTCTGACATTTCTCTCCTACATGTAAAAAAATCTGTATTTTTTTTTTTTTTGCTATAAAATTACTTAGAACCATCAAACATTATATCTTTTTTTTTTAGCAGACCCTAGAGAATAAAATATTGGGTCTTGCCATTTTTTATGTCACACGATATTTGCGCAGCGGTTTTTCAAGCACAACCTTTTGGGAAAAAATCATTAATGATTTTTTTTTTGCATACAAACACTATATAATACAAATTTCTTTGTTAAAATATAAAAGATGATGTTACACCAAGTAAACAGATACATTATGCTTTAAAATTGCGTAAATACCAAACATGGTACCTCTATTAGCGACCCTTTAAAAACCTTTACATGTTACCAGTTTAGAGTTACATTGAAGCTAGAATTATTGCTCTCGTTCTGACGTTCACAGTGATACCTCACACATGTAGTGTGATCACCGTTTTCATATGCGTGCAGGACTTACACACATTTACGTTTGTATTGGTATATGTTTGCATTTACACGTAAGCATCGGGGGAGGCTGTACATTTTTTTCTTTATTTTTTTTAAATTAATTTTATTCAAAACTGTTTTTTACACTGTCGCTAACTTTTTGCTTTCACAAGGGATGAACAATCACCAACTGATCCTTCCTGTGATGGACTAGACCGATCCTTCCAGCGATCGACCCACTGATCTTTCCTGCGATCACCTGACCGATCCTTCTATGTATCGACCAACCAATCCTTCCTTACTTTGATCCTTCCTGCGATTAACCGGCTGACCATTCCTGCAATCACTTGACTAATCCTTTCTGTGATCGATCAACCAAACCTTCCTGTGATCGACCAACCGATCCTTCCTGCGATCAACCAACCGATCTGTCTTTTAATTGACCGATGTTTCCTGCGATCGATTGATCCTTCCTTCGAAACGACCAATGCTTCCTGGATTCAATTGACCAATCCTTCCTGTAAACAATCAAACGATCCTTCCTGCGATTAATCAACCGATCCTTCCTTACTTTGATCCTTCCTGCAATCAACCGACCCTTACTTTGACCAATCTTTCCTTGTTTTGATCAATCCTTCCTTCCTATCTTTGATCCATCCGTCCTTAAATATTTTCTAGTAATTTTTTAATGTTGTAATGTTATTTATTCATTTCCATTAAGTATAATACCTGGTTGGTCCTGCCTGTTCCTGTGTACCTGTCAGTAAACTGGCTTTCCATCATCCTTCTCTCTTTGCAGCATCTGTATCTGCGTCTCTCCCCCTTCCTTCTTGTCATCTCCGTGGTATGTGTGAAACCCCTCCTCTCTCCACCCCTCTCCCCCTGAAACTAAACCAGCAGAGGAATGTGAGCCCCTCCCACCTGAGTCCCACTGCTTGGGAGGAAGACCAGAGAAAACCATGTGACTGCACAGAAGCACTGCTGGGAAAAGGTATTTAGAGATTATATTGCTCAAAAACAAACACTGCCATTATTATTGCCCCATAAGAGAACCTATCATGGGGGTTTATTGTGGAGAATTTACAACCACTTTAAAGAATGTGTGGCTTTTAATGCTGCACTTGAAGCCACATGAAAATAAATTATCACTGCTATCCTGTAACATGCCCTTTTTTGAAAAAATTGCTTGTCTATTCATTTTAAATATATAGAGTAAGCATGCCACATAACAAAAATGCTTTAGCAATACATTTGTAGTAGACAAATGCACAATTATACAATAGGTACAAATATCCAAGTATGTCATATCACATCAAGTATAATACAGCAAAAATATTTGCTTCACTGTCTAATCACAGCAACAAAAATGCATAGGTACAATGAGCCATACTTAAAATGTATAAGAGCTGATGTTCAGAAAGACATACAGGCGTTCAGTACCAAGAAAAGATAAATGAAAAGTATAGCTGAGTTCTGAACATCAACAATGTTAAAGTGATTCTAAAGTCACGTTTAAAAAAAAAAAAAAAAACAGAGCAGCCTAAATCCTCTTCTCGGGTCCCTCTTTGCTGCTCCTGGCCCCTCCCTCCTATTGAGTGCCCCCATAGCCAGCAGCTTCCTATGGGGGCACCTGAGCCGAATCAGAGCTCCGTGTATCCATTCAAACACGGAGCCCTGACCTGGCCCCACCCCCTCTCTTCCCTGATTGGCTGACTTTGATTGACAGCCGCAGGAGCCAATGGCGCCGCTGCTGTGTCTCAGCCAATCAGGAGGAGTGTCCCGAACAGCTTAGACACTTGTGGACATCGCTGGAGAGAGATGGGGCACAGGTAAGTAGTTAGGGGGGTGCTGAGGTGGCTGCTACCCACAGAAGAATATAGAATGTATTAAGATAAAAAAACCTTCTGCCTTTTAATTTTGACCTCAAATTTCAATTTAGTTTTAGTTAGTCTTTTGACTAAAATGGCATTTTAGTTTTAGTCACATTTTATTAATCTGAATTGTTTTAGTTTTAGTCATATTTTAACCACTTGCCAACTGGGCCAATTCTGACACTTCTCACATACATGTAAATATCAAAATTTTTTGCTAGAAAATTATTTAGAACCCCCAAATATTACACATTATATATAAATATATATATATTAGCAGAGGCTCTATAAAATAAAATGATGGGTTTTGCAATTTTTTTATGTCACACAGTATTTGCGCAACGGTTTTTCAAACACTATTTTGGGAAAAAATACACTTTAATGAATTTTATTGCACACAAACACAATATAATACCCAATTTTTTTGGTAAAATGTAAAAGACGATATTACGGCGAGTAAACAGATACCTAATATGTCACGCTTTAAAATTGCATTCGCCCATGGAATGGCACCAAGCTACAGTACTTAAAATTCTCCATAGGTGACGCTTTAAACATTTCTACAGGTTACCAGTTTAAAGTTACAGAATAGGTCTAGCACTAGAATTATTGCTCTGGCTCAGATGTTCCCAACAATACCTCACATGTGTGGTGCGATCCCCGTTTACATATGCATATGTATGTATGTATGTACTTATGTTTGCGTTAGCATTTGCGCACAAGCACAGGTGGACAAGGGTGCTTACATTTTTTTTAAACTATTTGTTTACACTATTTCTTTTTTGGTTAACTCTATTGCTATCAGAAGGGATGAACAACATCCCTTGTGACAGCACAGGCCATAACATGTCCCCTTTATGGAGATATCTGGGGTCTATTAGACCCCAAATCTCTCCTCTGGCCTCTAATGCAGCCGATCAGACGTGGCATCATTGTACACCTGTATCCCCCATATCAGAGGTATAGAAGCGGTCACACATTTTCTGAACAGGGACCATTCCATTACCAATAAACAAAGTGAATATATTATTGAGCTATTACAATTCGCTACCAAACACAACTACTTCTGGTTTAACCAAAAGTTTTTCTTGCAAAAGTGTGGCTATGGGGGCTAAATTTGCCCCTAGCCTTGCCAACCTTTTTATGGCAAAATGGGAGAAGGATGTTGTCTATTCTGAACACAGGCCCTCATTGGGTACTGTGGGCCAGATATATAGACGACATCCTCCTGCTATGGGATGGCACCCCGAATCCCTCAGGGATTTCGTTGTGTTTTTAAATGACAATGATCGAGGGATTTCGTTGACATATGAATTTAGCTCATCTAAAATTCACTTTTTGGATCTCGAAATCGAGACCACTGTGTTCTTTTATACAAGCGCTTGATTTTACTGATAAACACGTGAGTGTATTTCCTTTGCTTTTCATGTATTAAAATTTCCATACGGAGTTACGCTATATGCCTTCCTCTTTCTTTTAATGGTGGGGCTGACTGCCTATATCTACTGAGTCCATCCATACCTTACACCTGTTCGGAGGGCCATCTGGAGGTCATATCTGGATAGAGCATCTGATCCCCTTGGTATATTATACCACAAAGCTTGATTGACTCACTAGGTGTACACCTATTTGAGCTCAATCCCTCTGGTAAGCAGCTTCTGATGTCTTTGGTGGTGGATCTACTATCAACTGTTATTACATCATACATATTTGAAGTTAAAGACTGTCACTATATTATATCCACATGTGGTTGAGGATTATCATCACACAAGATTGAAGCTTGTCACTGACTTTTTGCTTTTTTGGACATCACACGTCCAAGTTCCTCTGTTTATAGACATCACATGTCATAATAGAGGACTGCTTGGAATATTTTTGAACACATCATTTATTATTCACGTTTTTGTACTCATATTATTTGTTGTGGTTTATATGATCACATAAGCACTGCACATTTCACCCAATTTGTCATTTTTGCAACTTTATCCACTGCTGTGCTGGCTGCTTTAGTTTTTTTTTGTTTTTTTTTATAGCCAGTGTGGTATATATTTGTTTATAATTTACAGTACGGTACATGTTAGTCAACTAAAATCTAATGGATTTAGTTCAATTATAATGCATTATTTAAGCATTTCTCTAGAATTGCCAAACTCTAGGATACAAATCTAATAACATGTTAATATTTATGGTATTAAGGTTTGAACATGCAGTACAGACACAAATTTAGCCATTGTGATATATAACATCTTTATAAATGAAACCAAGTTTCATAAACAATAAAAATATTGCTTTTTGACAAACAGAAGTGCAGCATTAAAGTGGATGTAAACCCGATTTATGAAATTTGAGCTGGCCACATATACTGTATCTGCAGTGTTTTCTTATCTTTCTTCAAAGCCCTAAGTCCCCTTCAACCCCTAACCTGTCCACCTTTAGGAGATCCCTGAAAACTCATTTCAATTCAGGGAAGCCTATCCCACACCCACATAACAACTGTCTCCGAGCCACCCCCATCAAATCATTCCCCACATCTATTACCTTTTGTACCACTACCCCCTCCCTTTAGAATGTAAGCTCTACGAGCAGGGCCCTCCTGTCCCTTCTGTATTGAACTGTACTGTAATTGTGCTGTCCTCACTCTACATTGTAAAGCGCTCCGTAAATTGTTAAAGCTATATAAATTGTGTATAATAATAAAAAAAGTAGCCAGTAACACTCCAGTCATCTTAGTGATTGCTCTACACAAGTTACAACGATGCAATGCTGGATTTTGAGGAACAGTTACTAAAGAAAAAGTACACAGCACAAAGAATTTCAATGACAGTAAATAAAATAACAGTTGGTTCATGATACAATACAGCATTTGTATAAGTAATATAAAGCTGTTTTAATATTGTATATACCAATCTCAAAGAAAAAAAATACTAAAAATAGAAGACATATATAGAAAGGTTAAATTAGTGAAAATTGTCAGGAAAGAAAGCTAGTTTATCCCTATAAGTGTAATTTGTTCTAGCCACAGAGAGTTTGGCAATGGTAGTGTTCAGAGCTCCCAAAGCCAAAAATAAATGAAAATGCTGAAGACTATTGTATAAGCTGAAAAAAAGAAGACATTTGATGCCAATGTGTTAATCAGTGTAACAACTTACCATAATTGTGGGCCATTGGAGGAGCAAAAGCACATCAGTACTGCTGCCTATGAATGGGTAGATACAGTATGTCCCCAGAACTTGCGGGCAAGGAAATACAGTATGTATAGATAAGTACAAATCCTTAAAGTGATACTAAACAATATCCTTAGTCTCCAAATATTTTCCATACACATACACTACCTAATGGCCCCGTATTCTATTTTTTATGAAATTGTTTCTTACTGTGTATATTTCTGGCTTCTTATAATATCCTTTATGAGCTCCTGAATATCTTCTTGTAAGGAAAGGCTTGCCAATAGATGAGATGACTACTCTGGATGGACTTCTGTGCACAGGCTAAAACAGGATCAGTGCTGGTTTGTCTTCAGCCTCCTGTGTTCCTGTGATTCTGTATCCTGATTCCAGTTGTTGACCTTGCTTGTCTTGACCACTCTCTGAACTCCACCTAAACTGACCTCAGCTTGTCCCATGACCTTCGCTTTTGTCTGCCCATTGGCTCCTGCTTCTCTTATCAATTCCAGACCCGGCTTGTTTCCTGACCACGCTCCTGCCTGTGCCCTGTACGCAATTAATCCTATCTGTGTATGACTCGGCCTGCCTGATTCTGCTACTCTGCCTGCTGTCATAGGTTTCCCCGCATACTACCCTGCTGTTCCAGCTGACCTACTCTGCTACCAGCAGCCCTCTTAGCCGCTCACTGTTACCCATGCCAGCCTGCCTTAGTCTGCTACCCGAGCCTAACCTGCCATGAACTTAAAAAAAAAACTGATCGAGCTTTGAGGGTCGTAGAAGTCCTAACCCACCGCTGGTTAAAATTTGGGGCTCCTGGGACCTATGGTTCTTGAGCTATGGGGCTCCTTGAGCAGCCTGTCAGAAGCTACATACAGAGCGGCCAGTTTAAAAACAAGCTGGTAAACTCTGTTTGCAGCAGAGTGAGAGGATGAGCTCACAGTGTCTCTCACTTCTTGTCAGAGGCACTAAGCGCAATGGACAAGTTGGAGCCTTGGACCAATGGTAAAGTACCATTGGCCCCAGCTGTCCAATAAAAATGCTGCAGTGGAGGCTGTCCTCTCGCTGCAGTGTCATAGAAGGGGGCATGTGTCTAAAAGACACATGCTCCCTTCCAGCCCAGCCCTCTTAACTACAAGGAAAAAACATGGGTTTATGAGTATAAGATTTACCCATAATCCCATGTTTTTCTCACACAGTTAAGACTGAGAATAATAATCTTCTACTGCTGAAAAGGTACTGTTTTAATCAAGCTAAATCATATCTTATTATGTTATATGTTATAACATAATAATTTATTATTTATCTATTTACTGTGAAATTACTGGATTGAAGTTATAACTTCAAACTTCAGTAATTTGTCTGTTAAGCCACCTGCTTGAGTACAGTTTTTGAAAATATAGCAAATTACCTAAAAACAATTTATAATAAATATTTGTATATTACTTACGGTAATTAACCCCTTGCCAGCCAGGCCAATTCTGCCACTTTTCTCCTACATGTAACAGTCATAATTTTTTTTTTGCTAGAAAATTACTCAGAACCCCCAAATATTATATATATTGTTTTAGCAGACACCCCAGAGAATAAAATGGTCTTCATTTCAACTTTTTATGTTACACGGTACTAACGTAGAAATTTTTCAAATGCGTTTATATTTTTTTTGGAAAGAAACTGTTTCATGAATAAAAAATAAAAAAAACCCACTAACGTTAGCCTGATTTTTTTGTATACTATGAAAGATGATTGAGTAAATAGATACCTAACATGTCACGCTTTAAAATTGCGCACATTTGTGGAATGGCACCAAACTTCAACAAATCTCCATAGGGACGCTTTAAATGTATTTATAGGTTACATGTTTAGAGTTACAGAGGAGGTCTAGTGCTAGAATTATTGCTCTCGCTCTAATGCCCCGTACACACGGTCGGACTTTGTTCGGACATTCTGACAACAAAATCCTAGGATTTTTTCCAACGGATGTTGGCTCAAACTTGTCTTGCATACACACGGTCACACAAAGTTGTCGGAAAATCCAATCGTTCTAAACGCGGTGACGTAAAACACGTACGTCGGGACTATAAACGGGGCAGTGGCCAATAGCTTTCATCTCTTTATTTATTCTGAGCATACATGGCACTTTGTCTGTCGGATTTGTGTACACACGATCGGAATTTCCGACAACGGTTTTTTGTTGTCGGAAAATTTTATATCCTACTCTCAAACTTTGTGCGTCGGAAAATCCGATGGAAAATGTGTGATGGAGCCTATACACAGTCGGAATTTCCGACAACAAGGTCCTATCACACATTTTCCGTCGGAAAATCCGACCGTGTGTACGGGGCATTACAATCGTGGCGTATGTAACCTGTGTGTATCTGGCTCTGATACTAGCCAGTGCCTCACTAGAAGGGATGGGCGATCGGTTCGGCCCGAGCATAAGTTCAGGCCGAACTTTGGTTGTTCGGATGTTCTGCGAACACCAAAGAATAAGCGGTGTTCGGGGCAAATTTGAAAGCCGTCGGAACACTGTTAAAGTCTATGGGACACTAACATGAAAAATCAAAAGTGCTCATTTTAAAGGCTTATATGCAAGTTATTGTCATAAAAAGTGTTTGGGGACCTGGGAGTGTTTGGGAGTGTTTGGGAGCAGTGATTTTTTTAATGCTTAAAGTGAAACAATAAAAATGAAATATTCCTTTAAATATCATGCCTGGGGGGTGTCTATAGTATGCCTGTAAAGTGGTGCATTTTTCCAGTGTTTAGAACACTACCACAGCAAAATGACATTTCTATAGGAAAAATTGTCATTTAAAACTGATCGTGGCTGTAATGAATTATCGGGTCTCGGCAATATAGATAAGACTCATTGATCTTGAATATTAAGTGGAACCACGAACCAAAATTTTAAAAAAATTGTGTGGGGGTCCCCCCGAAAATCCATACCAGGCCCTTCGGGAGAGGGCGCCCCCCTCCTGAACCGTACCAGGTCACATGCCCTCAACATGGGGCGGGTGCTTTGGGGTAGCCCCCCAAAGCACCTTGTCCCCATATTGATGGGGACAAGGGCCTCACCCCCACAACCCTTGCCCAGTAGTTGTGGGGATCTGCAGGCGGGGGGCTTACCGGAATCTGGAAGCCCCCTTTAACAAAGGGACCCCCAGATCCCGACCACCCCCTGTGTGAAATGGTAACGGGGTACAAATGTACATCTACCATTTCACAAAAAAAGTGTCATCTTCTTATATCGCTCCGCCGACAGACCGAAAAAGAAAAAAAAATACGCCACCGATCCTTCTCTATGGGAGGCTCCCGCTGTGTGACGCTTCACTGATGACAGTTCTTATATAATTGAGGGCAGGGCCACCCGGTGACATACCCAGGTAATCCCACCCCCTCTGACGCCACAGGGACTTTCTCATGGCTTCCCTGTGACGTCAGAGGGGGGCGGGGCCACCCGGTTACTGGACTGGGGGGATCCCATGCTCTTTTTTTCAATGAGTTTCATCTATTTTGCCAAGACCCAACTATTCATTACAGTCGCAATCAGTTTTAAATGACAATTTTTCCTTTAGAAATGTCATTTTGCTGTGGTACTGTTCTAAACTCAGGAAAAATGCGCCACTTTACAGGCATACTATAAACACCCCCCCAGGTACGATATTTAAAGGAATATTTAATTTTTATTGTTTCATTAAAAAAGCATTGAAAAATCACTGCTCCTAAAAAAACGGCTGTTTTTTAACAAAAAATTTGCATTGATACATATCCCCGGGGCAGGACCCAGGTCCCCAAACACTTTTTATGACATTAACTTGCATATAAGCCTTTAAAATGAGCACTTTTGATTATTCATGTTCGTGTCCCATAGACTTTAACGGTGTTCGTGTGTTCTGCCAAATTTTTTGCCTGTTCGGTATGTTCTGGTGCAAACCGAACCGGAACTACTGAACTACTCACTAGCCACTGACCTCATCGCACGTCCCTGCTTCTGAATACTTCAGCTGCCCAGCATGGAAACCTGCCCTGCTGCTAGCAAAACTTACAGGCACTCATGCTACTCTGTACTCCTGCGCTGTCTCTAGAGACTGAGCTGTCCATTAGAAGCTTGACTGCTGCAATCAGGTTATTGTAGCTGATAAGCTTCACTGGGATGTGTTTGGAGTGTAAACAGGGCGCAGGCCTTGCGTCCTGTTTACACACCCAGTCCCACTCTACATCCATAAATTCCATCCTGTTGCACCTGTTTGGCGGGTCCAGAGGACGGTGGGCGGGGCTTATCGCGGAACCGTCACTTCCGGTTTCCCCACCACTCGGACAGCATGGCCTGATGGAATGGACGGGTAAGCTAATAACTTAACTAAGCAGCACTGATCTGTCCGTCTCAGTGCCGCCCACCAGCTTGTCTGGACATGGATTGTGTCAGTGACACTGATTGATAGGCACAGTAACGCTGATTGATGGGCACAGTAATGCCCCGTACACACGGTCAGATTTTCCGATGGAAAATGTGTGATAGGACCTTGTTGTCAGAAATTCCGACCGTGTGTAGGCTCCACCACACATTTTCCATCGGATTTTCCGACACACAGAGTTTGAGAGCAGGCTATAAAATTTTCTGACAACAAAATCTGTTGTCGGAATTTCCGATCGTGTGTACACAAATCCAATAAACAAAGTGCCACGCATGCTCAGAATAAATAAAGAGATGAAAGCTATTGGCTACTGCCCCATTTATAGTCCCGACGTACGTGTTTTACATCACCGCGTTCAGAATGATCGGATTTTCCAACAACTTTGTGTGACTGTGTGTATGCAAGACAAGTTTGAGCCAACATCCGTCGGAAAAAATCCTAGGATTTTGTTGTCAGAATGTCCGATCAATGTCCGACCGCGTGTACGGGGCATAAGGCTGCATTTTGATGGGCACAGTGAGGCTGAATTTTGATGGGCACATCAATTGATGGGCACAGTGAGGCTACAATTGATGGGCACAGTGAGGCTACAATCGATGGGCACAGTGAGGCTACAATTGATGGGCACAGTGGCTGCAATTGATGGGCACAGTGAGGCTGCATTTGATGGGCACAGTGAGGCTGCATTTGATGGGCACAGTGAGGCTGCAATTGATAGGCACAGTGAGACTGTAATTGATGGGCACAGTGGCCCTGCATTTGACGGGCACAGTGGCACAGCATTTGATGGGCACAGTGAGGCTGCAATTGATGGGCACAGTGAGGCTGCAATTGATGGGTACAGTGAGGCTACAATTGATGAGCACAGTGAGGCTACAATTGATGGGCACAGTGAGGCTGCAATTGATGGGTACAGTGAGGCTACAATTGATGGGCACAGTTGCTGCAATTGATGGGTACAGTGAGGCTACAATTGATAGGCACAGTGAGGCTACAATTGATCAATTTATGGGCACAGTGAGGCTACAATTGATGGGAACAGTGGCTGCAATTGATGGGCACAGTGAGGCTGCATTTGATGGGCACAGTGAGGCTGCATTTGATGGGCACAGTGAGTCTGCAACTGATGGGCACAGTGAGGCTGCATTTGATGGGCACAGTGAGGCTACAATTGATGGGCCCAGTGAGGCTACAATTTGTGCACAAGCCGCCACTGGAGGCCTTCCTCATCATATCAGGCTCTGCTACCAGGTATGTGATACTCCTTTTCCTTCTCACTTCCGTTTGTTTGGAACACGCTGTGCATATTAGTTGTAGTCATGTGCATTTCTCAATGCACACTACAAATCTCATAGTCCATAAATTCTGGTCCATTTTGGGAATGAGCAAGAAGGGGTGGCTACACAGCAACAACAAAAAAAGGAATTATGGGGATTTGAAGTAGGCTGTGAGCAGTAGAAGATACTTTTCTGAGTTAGGCATTTTTAAAATATATTTAGTGTCACTTTAAACAAGTTGGTAGTGCATTAAGATCCTATGTAGGCTATGCTCTCCACTGCTGCCTCCTAGCCAGCACTGGGAAGATTCCGAGAAAAGGTTGAATAGTTAATACAGTTGTGGGATGATGGTCTGATTGCTAATTTCTGAATAATTATATCTCTCCATGTGTAGTCACCTTAACTGAAGCCGGAAATCTGAATATAAAGATCAAATACTGGATTCCTTTCAATTTCAACCTTAGTAACATCATCTTTCACATCTAAGCAGCAGAGTCTATATTTCCAAAGGGGCCACGAAAATCCAACAAGTGAAAAATATTGTTTGAAGTTATTATTATTATTATTATTATTATACAGGATTTATATAGCGCCAAAAAGTTTATGCAGCATTTTACAATATAAAAGGGAGACAATACAGTTATAATACAATAAAATACAGGAGGATTAAGAGGGCCCTGCTCAGAAGAGCTTACAATCTAATAGGTTCTGAAAGGATTCCAAAGAGCATGAACTTTATACAACAAAGGATGATATTAGGCATTCCTTCTAATGCACCAACATGACCCCGTTATTATCATTGTGCCATTTCTGTCTGCCTCACAGACACTAACTACTTCCAAAGTGTTTTGTTCAGCGTTAGCTTCCCTTTCACTCCAGAGAATGGGTGGAAATTCGTTCCAATCTAATCTAATAAAGGCACAAATGTTTACCGAAAATGTAATCAAGTCATAATTATTATTTGGTTTTATTTATTTGCTGCTAAAGGGATTCCCAAGCAGGCGCAGGCTGATTATATAAAAAAGCAAAAAAATTCTCTTGGAGAGACACATGTCTATTGTTTACCGGATGTGTAATCAAGACAGCAACTTTTGTTTTCACCCGTGTGCCTTTCCCAAGGATTTGCAGCTGAAACTACTTAATAAAAAAGAAAGAGAATATATGTGTGTATAAAGCTGTATAATTTGTATTGAACATGTATTTTTTATTTATATCATATATACAATTTAAACAATTAGAGTTGATTGATTAATAGTTTAATTAAACTTGTTTTGTTTTTGTTTTTTTATCCCTATTGTAATGCATTATGGTTTCAAAGAATAGCTATTACATTGTGTAGATTAAAATAAAAGATTGGATGATGGAAAGATAGAAAGTTAGTGTTTTGATTTAATGGTACATCTGAGAAACCTATGTGTTTGTTCACCTTGATAAGGCAAACAATACAGACATATAAAAACCAAATGGAAGCTCACGGTGTTTAATTTTTACAGTTTTACATACCCAAGAAGACTTATTAGCCTGAAATGTTCATCAGCTTGATCACATTGATTGGCGGTCACTTTATTGTGGTCAGATTGGACAGATTATATCATCCATCACTATATTAGTCATACATATTTTGTAAAAAATATTACAATTTAAATAATTTTACTTTGCATAATGTAGTCTTCATAGTAACTACTTTTTATCCCTATTCATTTTCTATATTATATAGTGCCAATTTATTACCCTGCATTCTAACAAGTATCTTTTTAAATCCAATTAGATCAGTCTATGTTTCCTAAAGGAGCTCACAATCTAGTGTCCCTACCATACTCAAACACACAAAGGGCACTTATGGGAAAACGCTCATAATTTTACTGGCATCTTGGATTGTGGAAGGAAACCTTCAAAGATATAGGAAGAACAAATAGCTCTAAACAGATAAGGGTTGATTTACTAAAACTGAAGAGTGCAAAATCTGGTGCAGCATCTAACTTTAGCTTGTTCAATTAAGCTTTGACAGAAAAATGTTGAAGCTGATGGTTTCTATACACAGCTGCACCAAACGTTCACCAGTTTTAGTAAATCAACCCCATAGTGTTCTAGGAGGGATTCAAACCCATGAACCAACATTGGGGGGGTTTACTAAAACTGGTGCACACAGAATCAGGTGCAATTGCACATAGAGCCAATCACCTTGTAGGTTTTATTGTCAAAACTTAATTGAAAAAGCTGAAGTTAGAAGTAAATCTCCCCCTGTGAGCCAAGAGTTCTAAAGCTGGCCATAGATGATGCAATTTTCTTTCCTGCAACCTGTGGTTACAGGAAAGAAAATCGCTTGATTCCCATAACAACACAGTCAGTGTTGATCTGGGAATCCTTCCTACAGAGCTATTGTGTTCTCCTGGCAGAGAGGGTGGGAACTGGCCTAGCCTGGAGAACACACAGTGATTGACAGCAGCTATAGCCCCTGGCAATAATTGCATGAAAGATCCGACAGGCTGGTTGTACCCAAATTGATCGATTGATCAACTTAGGTACAATCTGCCTGCCCATACATGGTTCGAATCTTGGCCGGTCCCTGCTAAACCGGCCGAGATTCTGCCTATTGCCAGGTTTACTCTAGCCAGCCTAGTGGGCTGCCCCGTTAGGGTCTGTATCAACAGGCTTTTGTTCACTTCAGAATTGCTTCCCTCCCTATAGAAGTCTTTGGGGTTGCAAAATCAGCTACAGAAGATCAAATTCAGGTCAAATACACCTGCAATTAATTCTGAGTGATCTCAGAAGTGTCACAACCTGATGTCAAAAGCACACCACATTTACCTATTGAAGCCTGTCAACACAAGCCTATACTATGCTTTAAAGTTGATGTATAGTAAAACCACTACATTTCAAAACAATACGTTTTAACCACTTCAGCCCCGGAAGGATTTACCCCCTTCCTGACCAGAGCACTTTTTACAATTTGGCACTGTGTCGCTTTAACTGCTAATTGTGCGGTCATGCAATGCTGTACCCAAATGAAATTTGCGTCCTTTTCTTCCCACAAATAGAGCTTTCTTTTGATGGTATTTGATCACCTCTGCCGTTTTTATTTTTTGCGCTATAAATGGAAAAAGACTGAAAATTTTGAAAAAAAATGATATTTTCTACTTTTTGTTATAAAAAAAATCCAATAAACTCAATTTTAGTCA
Organism: Aquarana catesbeiana; assembly: GCF_042186555.1. Taxonomy (NCBI): domain Eukaryota; kingdom Metazoa; phylum Chordata; class Amphibia; order Anura; family Ranidae; genus Aquarana; species Aquarana catesbeiana. The sequence continues at coordinate 291,570,290 of NC_133329.1, forward strand.
TACATTTAGGCCAAAATGTATTTGGCCACATGTTTTTGGTAAAAAAAATGTCAATAAGCGTATATTTATTGGTTTGCGCAAAAGTTATAGCGTCTACAAACTAGGGTACATTTTCTGGAATTTACACAGCTTTTAGTTTATGACTGCCTATGTCATTTCTTGAGGTACTAAATTGGCAGGGCAGTACAAAACCCCCCCAAATGACCCCATTTTGGAAAGTGGACACCCCAAGGAAATTGCTGAGAGGCATGTTGAGCCCATTGAATATTTATTTTTTTTGTCCCAAGTGATTGAATAATGACAAAAAAAAAAAAAATTTACAAAAAGTTGTCACTAAATTATATATTGCTCACACAGGCCATGGGCATATGTGGAATTGCACCCCAAAATACATTCAGCTGCTTCTCCTGAGTATGGGGATACCACATGTGTGGGACTTTTTGGGAGCCTAGCGGCGTACGGGGCCCTGAAAACCAATCACTGCCTTCAGGATTTCTAAGGGCGTAAATTTTTGATTTCACTCCTCACTACCTATTACAGTTTTGAAGGCCATAAAATGCCCAGATGGCACAAACCCCCCCCAAATGACCCCATTTTGGAAAGTAGACACCCCAAGCTATTTGCCGAGAGGCATGTTAAGTCCATGGAATATTTTATTTTTTGACACAAGTTGTGGGAAAGTGACAATTTTTTTTTTTTAGCACAAAGTTGTCACTAAATGATATATTGCTCACACAGGCCATGGGCATATGTGGAATTGCACCCCAAAATATATTCAGCTGCTTCTCCTGAGTATGGGGATACCACATGTGTGGGACTTTTTGGGAGCCTAGCCGCATACGGGGCCCCGAAAACCAAGCACCTCCTTCAGGATTTCTAAGGGCATACATTTTTGATTTCACTCCTCACTATCTATCACAGTTTTGAAGGCCATAAAATGCCAAGATAGCACAAACCCCCCCCCAAATGACCCCATTTTGGAAAGTAGACACCCCAAGCTATTTGCTGAGAGGCATGTTGAGTCCATGGAATAGTTTATTTTTTGACACAAGTTGCGGGAAAGTGACACATTTTTTTTTTTGCCCAAAGTTGTCACTAAATGATATATTGCTCACACAGGCCATGGGCATATGTGAAATTGCACCCCAAAATACATTCTGCTGATTCTCCTGAGTACGGGGATGCCACATGTGTGGGACTTTTTGGGAGCCTAGCCGCATACAGGGCCCCAAAAACCAAGCACCGCCTTCAGGATTTCTAAGGGCGTAAAGTTGTGATTTCACTCCTCACTACCTATCACAGTTTTGAAGGCCATAAAATGCCCAGATGACACAACCCCCCCCCCAAATGACCCCATTTTGGAAAGTAGACACCCCAAGCTATTTGCTGAGAGGCATGTTGAGTCCATGGAATATTTTATATTTTGACACAAGTTGCGGAAAAGTGACATTTTTTTTTTTTGCACAAAGTTGTCACTAAATGATATATTGCTCAAACATGCCATGGGCATATGTGGAATTACACCCCAAAATACATTCTGCTGCTTCTCCTGAGTATGGGGATACCACATGTGTGGCACTTTTTGGGAGCCTAGCTTCATACGGGGCCCCGAAATCCAATCACCGCCTTCAGGATTTCTAAGGGCGTAAATTTTTGATTTCACTCCTCACTACCTATCACAGTTTCGAAGGCCATAAAATGCCAAGATAGCACAAAACCCCCCAAAATGACCCCATTTTGGAAAGTAGACACCCCAAGCTATTTGCTGAGAGGCATGGTCAGTATTTTGCAGCTCTCATTTGTTTTTGAAAATGAAGAAAGACAAGAAAAATTTTTTTTTTTCTTTTTTCAATTTTCAAAAGTTTGTGACAAAAAGTGAGGTCTGCAAAATACTCACTATACCTCTCAGCAAATAGCTTTGGGTGTCTATTTTCTAAAATGGGGTCATTTGGGGGGTAGGTTGTGCCATCTGGGCATTCCATGGCCTCCGAAACTGTGATAGGCAGTGAAGAGTGAAATCAAAAATTTACGCCCTTAGAAAGCCTGAAGGCGGTGCTTGGTTTTCGGGGTCACGTACGCGGCTAGGCTCCCAAAAAGTCTCACACATGTGGTATCCCCATACTCAGGAGAAGCAACAGAATTTATTTTGGGGTGTAATTTCACATATTCCCATGGCATGTTTGAGCGATATATCATTTAGTGACAACTTTGTGCAAAAAAAAATTGTCTTTTTGCCGCAACTTGTGTCACAATATAAAATATTCCATGGACTCGACATACCTCTCAGCAAATAGCTTGGGGTGTCTACTTTCCAAAATGGGGTCATTTGGGGGGGGGGGGTTGAACTGTCCTGGCATTTTATGCACAACATTTAGAAGCTTATGTCACACATCACCCACTCTTCTAACCACTTGAAGACAAAGCCCTTTCTGACACTTTTTGTTTACATGAAAAAATTTTTTTCTTTTGCAATAAAATTACTTTGAACCCCCAAACATTATATATTTTTTTAAAGCAAATGCCCTACAGATTAAAATGGTGGGTGTTTCATTTTTTTTTCACACAGTATTTGCGCAGCGATTTTTCAAATGCATTTTTTGGGGAAAAAACACACTTTTTTAAATTTTAATGCACTAAAACACACTATATTGCCCAAATGTTTGATGAAATAAAAAAGATGATCTTAGGTCGAGTACATGGATACCAAACATGACATGCTTTAAAATTGCGCACAAACATGCAGTGGTGACAAACTAAATACATTTTTAAAAGCCTTTAAAAGCCTTTACAGGTTACCACTTTAGATTTACAGAGGAGGTCTACTGCTAAAATTACTGCCCTCGATCTGACCTTCACGGTGATACCTCACATGCATGGTGCAATTGCTGTTTACATTTGACGCCAGACCAACGCTTGCGTTCGCCTTTGCGCGAGAGCAGGGGGGGACAGGGGTGCTTTTTTTTTTTTTTTCTTTATTATTTTTTTGATTTTTTATCTTATTTTTAAACTGTTCCTTTCATTTTTATTTTTTTTTAATCATTTTTATTGTTATCTCAGGGAATGTAAATATCCCCTATGATAGCAATAGGTAGTGACAGGTACTCTTTTATGAAAAAATTGGGGTCTATTACCCCATCTACCCCATCTATACCCTAGATCTCTCCTCTGCCCTCAAAGCATCTGACTACACCAAGATCGGTGTGATAAAATGCTTTCCCAATTTCTCAATGGTGCTGTTTACATCTGGCGAAATCTAAGTCATGAAATGCTCGTAGCTTCCGGTTTCTTAGGCCATAGAGATGTTTGGAGCCATTCTGGTCTCTGATCAGCTCTATGGTCAGCTGGCCGAATCACCGGCTGCATTCTCAGGTTCCCTGTTGGGACAGGAGAGCCAGAGAAAAACATAGAAGACGGTCCCTCCCACTGCTTGTAAAAGCAGTCTAGAGGCTAATTAGCTGCTAGGATTGCTTTACATGAAAGCCGACCGCTGGCTGAAAAGAATGATACCAAGATGATACCTAAACCTGCAGGCATCATTCTGGTATAACCACTCAAAGTCCAGCAACATACCAGTACGTTGCTGGTCCTTGTTGGGCATATATTGTAAACTTTTTTTTCATGCAGCCTGTGGGCTGAACGAAAAAATGATATTGATCGGTGGGTATGCCCACCATTAGAATACCTCCCTTCATCCACCCACTTCTAATGATGGGCATACATGCACCGTATATATATGCCGAAGCATGGGGGCATCCTCCCGCAAAAGTTAGGAGCAAATCGCTCCTCCGCCCACTGCTGCCCCCACGCTTCGGCATATATGCTGAAGTATGTAACTGTGGTGGTGAAATCACCTCCAACAGCGCTGGAGTCACGGCTTTATGTATCGTGGAAGCAAACGCTGTTGCTGTCAAGATAAATAAATCCGCCCTGCAACTGAATGGCGTACCTGCTAAGCAAATGATGGTTAACAAAAAAACAAAGTAACATTACAGTATAACAGTAATACTTACCATACCTGCAAAGCAAATACAAAAAAAAAACATAGTAAAAAATAAAACATTTAACGTAACCTGTGCCTACCTAAAATATATATATGCTGAAGCATGGGGGCATCCTCCCGCAAAAGGCAGGAGCAAATTGCTCCTCCACCCACTGCTGCCCCCACGCTTCGGCATATATGCTGAAGTATGTAACTGTGGTGGTGAAATCACCTCCGACAGCGCTGGAGTCAAGGCTTTATATATCGTGGGAGCAAACGCTGTTGCTGTCAAGATAAATAAATCCGTGCTGCAACTGAATGGCGTACCTGCTAAGCAAATGATGGTTAACAAAAAAACAAAGTAACATTACAGTATAACAGTAATACTTACCATATCTGCAAAGCAAATAAAAAAAAAACATAGTAAAAAATAAAACATTTAACGCAACCTGTGCCTACCTAAAATATATATATGCCGAAGCATGGGGGCATCCTCCCGCAAAAGGCAGGAGCAAATTGCTCCTCCACGCTTCGGCATATATGCTGAAGTATGTAACTGTGGTGGTGAAATCACCTCCGACAGTGCTGGAGTCACGGCTTTATGTATCGTGGGAGCAAACGCTGTTGCTGTCAAGATAAATAAATCCGCTCTGCAGCTGAATGGCGTACCTGAAAACAAAAAAGTGGTTAACAATAAAAAAACAAAGTATAAAAAAATTGCATACCTATAAAGCAAACATGATAAAAACATAACAATAAAACATTGCAGTATAGAATGCAGAACAATAGAGAGAGAATAGAGAGAGAACAATAAAACAACAACTATTTTTGTTTTTTTTATTTTATATTTTTTTTGGTATTTTTATTTTTTTTATTTATTTTTTATTTTTTTTACACTTTTTTTAGTAACTTTAACTTTTTTAACTGGTACCAGGTTTGGGTCTCTCAAAATGCAATGGCATCTTGGGAGACCCTGTGAAAGTGTGTCCTAGTCTGTGCAGTGCTGTACCCTACGCTAATACTCAACTAGTGTATGGTAGCGTTCAAAACATTCACCAATGCATAGACCAGGATTGTCAGGACAGGAGGGACAACAATACCGGGTGTCACGCCTAAATCCGCGCTTGCTGCAGACACGACATCTTTTTTGGGGGGCTCGTTGGGTAGGGGTACTCTGGAGGACATAAGGAAAATGCCTCTCATGCAGCCGGCTTACTGCATTTGGTTGGGGAAGGTGAGGTGGAGCACCGTCTGGAAACAGAAGGGCTCTGACGATCTCTTCAGGAAATTAAGGAAGGATCCAGTACGTCCTGAAGCTCTGTATAGCACATGAGCGTTCAGCAAAGCCAATTGAAATAAATAAACAGACACTTTTTTGTACCAGCGTCTGGCCTTACGGGCAACTAGATACGGCGCCAACAACTAGTCGTTGAGGTCCACCCCTCCCATATTTTGGTTATATTCGTGGACACAGAGGGGTTTCTCCACAACACCAGTCGCTGTAGTAATTTGGGTCGTCGTGTCTGCATGAAGGGAGGTAAGAACGAAAACATTCTTATTGTCCCTCCACTTCATAGCGAGCAAATTATTACACTGCAAGCAGGCTCTCTCCCCCAGCCTAAGACGGGAATCTACAAGACGCTGGGGAAAGCCCCGGTGATTAGGTCGCACGGTGCCACATGCTCCAATCTGTTGATCAAAAAGGTGACTAAAAAGTGGCACGCTTGTGTAATAATTGTCCACGTACAAGTGGTAACCCTTTCTGAATAAGGGTGACACCAAGTCCCACACTATCTTGCCAGTGCTTCCTATGTAGTCAGGGCAGTTTGTCGGCTCTACGTGACTATCTTTGCCCTCGTAAACCATAAATCTACATGTATAGCCTGTGGCCCTGTCACAGAGCTTATACATCTTGACCCCGTATCTGGCACGCTTGCTGGGAAGGTACTGTTTGAATGACAAGCGGACAGAAAATTTAATCAGGGACTCATCAACGCAGACAACTTGATGGGGAGTAAACAAGTCTGCAAAATGCTGGTTGAAGTGGTTTACGAGGGGCCGAATTTTGTAGAGCCGATCGTATCCAGGGTCTCCACGAGGACGACAGAGTTCATTGTCGTTGAATTGCATGAACCGCAAAATCTGCTCGTATCGTGCCCTGGTCATGGAGGCAGAGAACACGGGCATATGGTGAATTGGGTCAGTGGACCAATATGACCGCAACTCACTCTTTTTTGTTATGGCCATGAGGGGGAAAGGCCCAGAAAGGTCTTAAATTCGGAAACCGTAATTGGTCTCCAATCTCTGGCAAGGGAGAACTGGGGAATAGTGGCGATGTGTTGACCAGCGTATAAATTGCTTTGGTCCACAATAGATCTATAGAGATCTTCGGTGAAAAACAGCGAATAAAAATCCAGTGGCATAAAGTCAACTGTTTCCACCTGAATTCCGGGTTGGCCAGTGAAAGAGGGAAGTACGGGTGCTGCAGAAGTGGTGGGTTCCCAATTCGGATTGGCGAATGCAGCAGGAAGGGCACTATGGGCACGACGGGCCTGTGTTTGTCTTCTTGGTGGCAGCGGGACACTACTTGTGCTTGCCACCTCGCCAGCTTGAACTGCACTTATGGGACTCGCCACGTCACCAAGTGTTACTGCAGTGCTGGATGTACGACCAGGGTGTACTAGGCCACTGGTGCTTGCCAGTTCACCAGAAGGAATAGCGGCACTAGTACTTCTCTGCTCCATACGAGAGCCCTGCGGTTCTTGCACTTCAAGGACAGAAGAAGTTTGGGGTCTGGTATGCCTGACCTTAGCAGGGACCACAACTCCGTCGTCAGAGCTATCTGTCATGGAGCCGCTGTCCTCTACAGGATCGTATTCTGAGCCTGAATCTGACAGATGAGTGACTTCCTCTTCACTATCTGTCATGCTCAGAAACGTGTAGGCCTCTTCACTAGTGTATCTTCGATTTGCCATTTTGGGCTCTAAATTTAGGGGTACACTAGTGAGACTCACAGGCAAAAAAGCTCCTGACTGTTAGCGACTGATTCAAAACGCTACCAAAAAACTGTTAGCGATCGCAGGGATCAGGCCTGACTCTGCGAACGCTGCAGTTATGTGTGCTTAGTGTTTTGTAAGTGTCAGTGATCAATCGATACTGCACTTGGGTTAGCTGGGCTGGGCTGGGCCGAGGAGCAAAACTCAGGTGCTAGCAGGTATCTGGGCTGATCCCGCTAACACTGCGTTTATGGGAACCCTAAACTGCTGGGGAGTATAGATCTGATCGGATCAGATATCGATCCGTTCAGATACTATAGTACTAAGGGAGGTGTATGCTACGTGCGTGGGTTTTAGCGGTACTGGCGCTAACCTGACGCTGCCTGGGGCGACGCAGACTTTATCTGATCCTAAAAATGTAACTTATATCACCGCCGGGCAATTAGGGGGTTAAACCTTTATAAGGTAATAAACGGTGGGTGCCCTAAAACTATAATAAACTATAATAAACTATAAAAAAACTATAAAAAACAAACTAACTAACCAGCGTCACCCGTAACACTTATACGGTGATCGCTGGTGAAAGGGTTAACTAGGGGGCAATCAGTGGGTTAAAACCTTTAGTAGGTAGTATATGGGGGTCCCTGTCGTTATAAAACACTGACAACGAACCTATATACTTACCTCCCTAACTAGCGTCACCTGTGTCACTAATACAGCGATCAGAAAAACGATCGCTTAGCGACACTGGAACGGGGGGTGATCAAGGGGTTAACCTTTATTAGGGGGGGTTAGGGGGGTACCCTGGACCTAAAGGGGGGTACCCCAGACCTAAAGGGGGCTAACCTAACTGCCCTAACACTTATAACTGTCACAAACTGACATCAATGCAAAAAAAAAAAAAACCTGCTATTGGTGTCAGTGTGACAGGGGGTACAGGGGGGTGATCGGGGGGTGAAGGGGGGGTGAAAAGTGTGCCTGGCGTGTTCTACTGGAAGTGTAGTGTTGGTGCACTTACTTGGATGTCTTCTCTCCTCGGCGCCGGAACGAAAAGACCGGCTCGAGGAGGGATGACATCACTTCCTCTCCCTCTGTAATGTAAACAGAGGGAGAGGAAGTGATGTCATCCCTCCTCGAGCTGGTCTTTTCATTCACCGGGAATGATCGGGAGGGGTGGCCAACAATGGATGGCCTCCCCCTCACCTCTCATCGCCCGCGAACTCGAGACGACCGTCTCTGGCACCGGGGGGGGGGTCCGATCGGACCCCCCACCTGCTGGAGGCAGATCACGTATGGATACGTGATTCTGCCTGCCCGTGCCATTCTGCTGACGTATATCAGCGTGAGGCGGTCAATGTTGTGGCACACCTGTAGGTGTTGACTGTGAATATACCAGGTTCGATCCAGCCCTGGTGACACTCTCAGTACCACAAACCAAAAAGATGATGTGACAGGCAAAGTCTGACCTTTTTTTATCAGCTGAAATGATAAAGAACTTAGGCCTCATACACACGATCTGATTTTCCGACGGGAATTGTGTGATAACAGGCTGTTGGCGGAAAATCCGACCTTTTGTACGCTCCATCAGACAATTGTTGACCAACTTTCTGTGGACAAATGTTGGATGGCAGGTTTATAAATTTTCCTCGGACAATGGTCTCTTGTCAGATTTTCCGAGCATGTGTACACAAGTCCGTCAGACAAAAGTCCAAAGTACAAACACGCATGCTCAGAAGCTAAGACGAGCCGGAAGCGGTCGGTCTTGTAAACTAACGTTCGTAATGGAGAATTAAAATTCATGACACGGCAAATTATGAAATCTCGAAATGCAGCGCACATTTTCTTCTTCTTTAATGGGATAATAATGAAGCTGCTTTGCTGGTGATGCTGATGGAGTTATGGCAAACACATTTTTAAAGGCTTTTTTTTCTAGTGATATCAAGAATAATATTATGCTTGTTATTTATTTTTATTTTTTTGGTGCAAGTTACCACAGCACCATTATCCCGTAGTTTTTAAGATCAAAGATACAACTATGTTGGTGTCCCTTGTTAATTTTACATTGCATTTTTTAAAATGTAACTGCCTACTCACAAATAGGGATGGGCGAACAGTTCGGCCCGAGCATAAGTTCAGGCCGAACTTTCGTTGTTCGGACGTTCGGAGAACAGCCGAGTAAACGGGACGTTCGACCGCTTGTTCAGGCCCGCCGAACCGACCACAATGCATTGTGGCGTTGAACAGTGCATTGCAAGCCCTGATTGGCTGAAGCAGTGAAAACTTCAGCCAATCAGGGCACAGAGCACTGTCAGAGTCATGATTGAACACTGTCATCATGACTTTATCCAATCATGGCTCATTCTCGCCCCACAGTATAAAAGTATTCTTTCAATGGCAGCCATTTTCAGTGTGATTTTGGTGTGGAGAGAGATAGAACAGGGCTCTGTTCAGTGCTATTAGTTAGTGTGCTATACTGTGCTATTTTGCTTCAATTGTCAGTGTAGAATATTAGTTTAGTGTCAGTCTAGGAATAGTGTGAGTGTAGTGAGGAGGACCATCATTCAGCTTTTCATAGTGTGCAGCTAGCGTAGGGACAGCTCAGATAGTTTCAGTGTAGTGTAGTGAGACCGTGTCAGTAATCTTGACATTAGTATATAGTTAGAGGAGGGACAGTTCAGATAGCTTCAGTGTAGTGACGGTTGAACACCGTCTATTTGATTGCGTTACTGCCAGTTTAACGCCATATCATTTTGCGTGCGTTACTGCCTGTTTAACACCATATAGTTCTGTGTGCGTTACTACAAGTTTAACGCCATATAGTTTTGTGCGTTACTGCCAGTTTAACACCATATTGTTTTGCGTGCGTTACTGCCAGTTTAACGCCATATAGTTTTGCATGCGTTACTGCCAGTTTAAGGCCATATAGTTTTGCGTGCATTACTGCCAGTTTAACGCCATATAGTTCTGTGTGCATTACTACCAGTTGAACGCCATATAGTTGTGTGCGTTACTGCCTGTTTAACGCCATATCGTTTTGCGTGTGTTACTGACAGTTTAATGCCATATAGTTTTGCATGCGTTACTGCCAGTTTAACGCCATATCGTATTGCGTGCACTACTGCCAGTTTAACGCCATATATTTTTACGTGAGTTACTGCCAGTTTAACGCCATATAGTCTTGCGTGCGTTACTGCCAGTTTAACGCCATATCGTTTTGCGTGCATTACTGCTAGTTTAACGCCATATTGTTTTGCGTGCGTTACTGCCAGTTTAATGCCATATAGTTCTGTGTGCGTTACTACAAGTTTAATGCCATATAGTTTTATGCGTTACTGCCAGTTTAACGCCATTTATTTGTGTGTGCGTTACTGCCAGTTTAACGCCATATAGTTCTGTGCATCACTGTTCCCCAAGCCGCAGCGTATTGCCAAGTTGTCTCCAGTGGTAATGATGAAGATGGAGGAGATGGAGATGATGATAATGATGATGAGGTCACTGATGCCACTTGAAGGTGAGGCAGCACAACCCCAAGGCATCAAGAAAGAGTAGAGAGCAGCCACCCTATTCCATCACATTCTGAAGCTGTTATCTCCCGGCCCACTCCCCACAGCTCAGCTGTCTGGGCCTTTTTCAGCACATCTGCAGCAGATCGCACTGTTGCTATCTGCAAACTGTGTCACAGGCACATCAAACGTGGCAAAAACACTAACCATTTGGGTACCACATGCCTAACAAGGCATTTAACGTCCAACCACTCAGCCCGTTGGCAAGAGCACCTAAAAGCCACACAAAAGGGGCACATATCTGTCTCTCCTACTCCTCCTTACCCACTTCAGTCTGCCCCGTGATACCGATTCATTACCTTTCAGCAGCCTCCACTGACAGGGATGATGGTATAGCACAGGGTGTCCAAGGTCCTAGCAGCTCATCTACCAGCAGCACACCACCAGCTGTAGACTGTAGCCGGCAAATTTCTCTGCCCCATCTTCTACAGTGGAAAAAAAATACAGTCCCTGCCACCCACATGCCCAGTGCCTGAATGCAAGCTTGTCAAAGCTGTTGGCTCTCCAACTTCTGACTTTCAGTCTGGTTGATTCTGCCCCCTTCCATGAATTTGCACAATGTGCTGTACCACAATGGCAGGTTCCCAGTCGATACTACTTTTCATGTAAGGCCGTTCCATCTCCCTACCATCACGTGGAAGGGAATGTTCTGGCATCATTGGGCAAGGCAGTCAGCCGTAAAATCCACCTCACTGCTGACATGTGGTCCAGCAAGCATGGGCTGGGACGATATATTTAGTTCACAGCACACTGGCTAATGCTGCTTGCAACTTGAAAGGATGCAGGACAGGGTTCAGTGCTGCAGCTTGTTGTGCCCCCACATCTCCATACAGCTGGTGGTGATGATGCCAGACCTGTGAGCTCTACCCCCTCCTCCTCCTCCGCCACCTCCATGCCCTCCTCTGCAGAATTTTCGAATGAACAACTAAGCGTTCAAAGGGCTTTTCCCAGAGTCAGGCTAAAAGGTGTTGTGCAGTGCTTCAGTTGGTGTGTTTAGGGGACAGAAACCACACCGGAGCAGAGATTCTTGCAGCTCTGCAATGACAGTCTCTGATGTGGTTCACACTATGCCAGCTGGAGCCAGGAATGGTGGTGTCCGATAATGGCTCAAACCTCCTGTCTGCCCTTAGACAGGAAAAGTTGACACATGTGCCATGCCTGGCACATGTCCTCAATTTGGTGGTGCAGCGTTCCCTAAGTACATATCCAGGGTTGCAAGATGTACTAAAGCAAGCCAGAAGAGTCTGTAGCCATTTCAGGCGGTCGTACACAGCCAGTGCTCGGTTGGCTGAAATTCAGTGGGAATTCCACCTGCACGTAAACCGCCTGATTTGTGACATGCCCACCAGGTGGAACTCAACTTTGGGAATGCTACAGCGACTATACATGCAGCAGAGGGCCATCAACGAGTACTTGTGTCAGTACGGCACGAAGACAGGCTCAGGCTCTGCTTTTTTTCCCACGCCAATGGCTGATAATTAAGGATGCATGCACTGTATTGTCACCATTTGAGGAGGCCACAAGGATGGTGAGCAGTGACAGTGCATGCATCAGTGACACAATCCCTGTTGTGTTCCTGCTGGAGCAGACTCTGCGTGGCATTATGGACAGGGCACTGGAGGCAGAGCAGCAGGAGGAACAGGAGGACTTCCTTTCCTCTCAAGGCCCACTTTATGCAGACACCATCATTCCTACGTCACAGAACACACAGGAGGAGAGAGGGGAGGAGGATGAGGAGGAGGTTGTATCATACCAGTGTGAACCCAGCCGTAGGCCGGGTTCACACTGGTACATCATGACAGTCGTACAACTGTGGATCCGACTTTGCCCTGCGACTTGAAGTCCGACATCATTCCGACTTCAATGAACGGGGATCCGACTTTGATCCCAACAATGCAAGCACTTTATGTCTGGTATGAATCTTTAGGGGAAATTCCACACCAAATTAAAAAAAAAAACAGCTTAGGTTCCCCCTCCAAGAGCATACCAGGCCCTTCGGTCTGGTATGGATTTTAAGGGGAACTCCCAAGCCATTTTTTTGGAGGCCCCACCCCTTATGACATCACCGCCCCACCATGCTCCAGGCAGTGACATCATAAGGGATGGGCCTCTGGGTGACATCACCCATGCCAATATAAGTAGTGGCACACCGTGCACCAGCATTAGAGCCGGAGAGAGCTTCGATTCAACATCGGATGAAGAACAGAGGGAGAAGACAGTGGAGAAGACCGGGCAAAAGAGGGAGAAGATAGCGGAGAAGACCTGGCAGATGCAGTAGACAATGGACAGAGGGAGAAGAACTGCAGAGGGCTAGAAGACATCAGCAGAGAGCGGAGAAAACCCAGAGAGGGGGAGAAGAACCAGCATAGGCAGAAGATGTCAGCAGGGGAGGCAGAAGGGCCAGAGAGGGGAGAAGAAATCAGAAGAAATGCCGGATCTGCCTTAATAAATTGCTTTAAAAATCTGTGTACTGTGTTTTATTTTTGACACCTTTTTTTTAGGTGAATGGGTAGGGGTACAATGTACCCGATACTCATTCACATAGGGTGGAGGGCCGGGATCTGGGGACCACCTTGTTAAAGGGAGCTTCCAGGTTCCGATAAGCCCCCCGCCCACAGACCCTGACCAATGGCCAGGGTTGTCGGGAAGAGGCCCTTGTCCCCATCAACATGGGGGCAAGGTGCTTTGGGGTGGGGGGCGCAGGGCCCCCCTGCCCCAAAGCACCCACCCACCATGTTAAGGGCATGCGGCCTGGTACGGTTCAGGAGGCTGGCGCTCGCTCATCCCCACCCCCTCTCCTGACCTGCCAGGCTGCATGCTCGGATAAGGATCTGGTATGGATTTTGGGGGGGACCCCATGCCATGTTTTCGGCATGGGGGTTCACCTTAAAATCAATACCAGACCGAAGGGCCTGGTATGCTCTTGGAGGGGGAACCCATGCCATTTTTTTTTTTATTTGGTGTGGAGTTCTCCTTCAAGATCATCAGAGCACAAGTCGGCTCAGTTAAGACCGCGATCCAGTTTGCTCAAACTTCAGTGATATTCAATGGGCTGAAGTAGGATCAAAGTCAGAACAAAGTAGTGCATGGAGCTGACCTGTTTCGGACCAGTTAAGATGGCTCTCATAGGGAAACATTGCTTTTCACACGTCATGCGACATGAGCTCCCAATGTCGGATCGTTTGTCCTACCAGTGTGAACCCGGCCTAATTGTCAAAGCTTATTTGAACAAGCTTAAATTAAAAGCTTATTGGTTACTATGCACAGCTGCACCACATTTTGGGTGCACCAGTGGTGTTATCAAAAAATACACCTTCATTTATTTTTTCATGCTAAAATAGTACTAATCTTTGTCTCCAATATTAGCTCACATTACAATGGATAAGATTATTTTGAGCTATTCCATAGGATTTTTATTGTGTCTTTCTAAAAAATATATTTTTGTTATTAATATTTCTTTTTGAAAGAAGATGACTCTCTGCCTGGAAATGTGCCTCCTTTAAGAAAGGATGAAATTCTGTTCTGCAAATATGTGCAGTTTCTAAAACTGTCCAAAATAATGCAGTTTCAGGTAATATTTCTAGGCTAATCTATGCATCAAGATGGCTGCTTAAGCCTGGAGTTCCAATATCTGCTAGAGCTGCCCACGCTGCTCCGATGCTCTCCTTCACCCCCCGCAGCAGTCCAGTCTAAGCCTCACAGAGACTACCCGCCATAATATGAGGATCACATGGATCAAAGCGAAACTCATGGATTTAGAAGATAGATCACCATGGAACAATTTTAAAATATGCAGTATTCTTGAAACATCACAACTTCCACCCTTTGTGCGAGATTTGTTTTCAGCGGTGATACCTTTAACCATAGACAGGATACATTACAATTGGCATGTGGCAGCTTTATGGCCTACCAATATACTAGGATACATCATGTACCCAAACCTTATCTACCTGCAGAGATCCCAGAGATGTTATCCTATGGATTCACTTTTTTCAGGTTAAAGAACAGTTGTCAGAGGCATTCCGCCATTCGGATCAACTTCCTGAACAGGCCTCTAATCTCAATCTCCTTCCAGATCTGTCACAATACACTCTTCAAAAATGCAAGAACCTCCTGTCCATTAAAAAAGCTCTCATAACCCACAACATTCCATACAAATACTCTGCAGAGCTTGAGATAACACTTCGTGACTCTAGCTCCCTTATTATCACACTGGAAGAAGGCTTAACCTTTTGTGACAATGGGATGTTATCCTAAAAGCTCCTCCTGCTGCATACTGGCCCCATTTCCCTTCTAAGGCAACTCCAGATTGGCAAACTGCCAGCCATCGCCGTGACACTTAATATATTGTCGGGCTGGCTCATTATATCTCTTATGCACCTCTTGTGCTCTACAACTCTACCAGCAAAATTGGAGTGATTGCCACCTTACTCCCTGATCCCTGCTATGTATAGCAGACTACTCTGCTCCAGACCATCCCTGTTCAGTGGAGGCCTCACCTTTATTTTATCTTGTTATTGTTATTACCACACTTTGTTCCCCATTGGAACTGTTTAATTTTTAGAACACCTGGTCTTTTGACACTTTTTGAATGTTGCTAGACCACTCCCTGATTCATGATTCCACCTTTTGTATGGCAACATGCTTCCTTACCATCAGTTATGGTTATGGTCGTTTCCTGGCATATCCACTCCATAATTTTAAAACCCTCACAAATCTTACATTGACTCTGAGCGAGTCTTACAACATCACCTACCCCATCTGGCAGTGCGTTACAGATCCAGATGAGAGATTTTTCATTTTGTTGTGCTACCTTCACTCTAAACCAGGCATGTCCAAAGTCTGGCCCGCGGGCCATTTGCGGCCCGCGTTCCGGTTTGATGTGGCCCTCACTTGGAATTTACATATGCATCCATCTGTGGCCCCCCAAGCTCGAGCGTGTTATGTTTTTTTTGCTGTGAATATATCTTCTTTAGCTGAACAAATCCCTGAGCGCCGGGCTAATTGTTGATGAGCCGGGGGGGGGTGTGGCTGGGCGTGTTCAGAAGTCAATGTGCCCAAGCCGCTATGAAGCTGACAGCGCGCAGAGCCAATCACAAGCACTGTGACTATTCCCGATCTCTGCATCTGCAGTCCGCAGATCGGGGAAATGTCACAGTGCCTGTGATTGGCGGTGGCGCTGTGCGCTGTCAGCTTTCTTCCTTGCAGGCTCGGGCACATCGACTTTTAACAATGAGCATGGCGCTCGGGGATTTGTTCAGCTAAAGAAGATAGGTATATTCACAGTAAAAAAAAATAACATGCTTGAGCTTGGGGGCCACAGATGGATATACTTGGGGGGGCTACAGATGGATATACTTGGGGGGGCCACAGATGGATATACTTGGGGGGCACAGATGGATATACTTGGGGGGGCACAGATGGATATACTTAGGGGGGCACAGATGGATATACTTGGGGGGCACAGATGGATATACTTAGGGGGGCACAGATGGATATACTTGGGGGGGCACAGATGTATATACTTGGGGGGGCACAGATGGATATACTTGGGGGGGCACAGATGGATATATATGTAAATTCCAAGTGGGGGCCATATCCTTTCAGTCAGTGAGAGGCACTGGTGGATTAGGCTGGCTAAAGAAAAGATTATTATTTAAAAAAATAATAAACGCTCAAGCTCATCCTTTACCCCGAGAGGTGCTTGGGGATTGGTCAGAGACTAAAGAAGAGATATATATAATTTTTTTTTTTTAAACATGACACGCCTGAGCTCATTGTTACCCTGAGAAGAGAAGATATATATATTATATATCATCATATATTGTCATCAATGTTACGACATGAATAGTATTCCATTTGCAATAAACTTTGCATAAAATATTTCATTTGCATTTAATTTTAAAAGTCAGGCAAAATGGTCGGCCCTCACGCATGTTCACTTCATGAAATCTGGCCCTCTTTGAAAAAAGTTTGGACACCCCTGCTCTAAACCTTATAAATTGGTAAATGCTTATGCTCCCAATTCCCATCAAATACGATTTGTTAAAGTCTGTTCTGGAAGATTCAAGCTGTACTCTTTGGTTTGGCAAGCTTATTATCGGCGGAGATTTTAACATGGTGGTAAACCCTTCCTTGGACTCCACCTGAAAAGTCAAAGGGCATCATCCTCTTTTCATCCAGACACTCTTCCTACTCATGATTAGATTAATTTTTGCTGATAAGTGGATGTTACAGCAGACCTCTTCCTCCTCAATACATGACATCAAATGCAAAAAATAAAGTGCAGCGCTAGGTTTAAACACAGGATGGTCCTGTGCATAAGAACATATATGAAAGTAAATATAACACTGTATTATTAAAACGCAATATGACCATAAACATTACATAGCATAAATTCAAATAAAGTGCAACTATGCAGTGCACATATGACAAATTGTATTATACGCAACCAAAATATTTAGTTTTAGTGCGATCCCATGCGACAAATGCAAGATGAAAACAAAGTCGCATAAAAAATACACAAAAGTGCAAACAATATGCAAATTGTAAAGTGCAACACTAAGTTTGAGCACAAAAAGACTCTATGCATGAGAACATATGTGAAGAAAATATTTAGTTTTAGTGCGATCCCATGCAACAAATGCAAGATGAAAACAAAGTTGCATAAAAAACGCACACAAGTGCAAACAATATGCAAATTGTAAAGTGCAACACTAAGTTTGGGCACAAAAAGACTCTGTGCATAAGAACATATGTGAAGAAAATATAACACAATAATAAATGTGTAATGTGACCATAACCTTAAGTAGCATAAATTCAAATAAAATGCAACTATACAGTGTAAATTTGATGGATTGTGTTATATACAACAAAAATATTTAACTTAGTGCAGTTCCATGCGAAAATGCAGAAAGAAACTAAAGTCGCATAAAAACGCACAAAAGTGCAAAACGATATGAAGAAAAAAAAATGTTCATAAATTGCTGAAATTCAATATGTGACTTCACAGTGCAGCATATAACGTAGATTGAGTGCTCATCACCGTGTTTCCCGTCACCTCATTAAGATAAAAGGCTTACCAGAAAGCCTGCAACCTCCCTTATTCAGGGGGGTCAAACAGCGCTTTTAGTGAAATCCAAGATTCGCCTATGGAAGACTTCAGCATTCCTCTCCAGAAGGATCCATGGACATCCACTCGAATCCCAATGATGTGAACAGCAGGATAATATAAAAAAGGTAAAAAGGCTGCAATAGCATAGAATATCTTCTCAAGACGTTTTATTAAAAGACAGGAGTTTCAGTACAAAAACTCCAAGGCAAATATATAAAAATTGCGGTAATAGTCCTTGCAAGGAAAAATAGACATACAGGTCCGTTTAAAATCCAATTGCGCATGTGCAGAATGTATGTGTGTAGCGTCCCTGGGACGCTATTCTACAAACAATACCCCATAACAACATGAAAGGAGTTTGTTTGAAATCTTTGCAAATTTATAAAAAAAATGAAAAATGTACATGTACATAAGTATTCACAGCCTTTGCCATGACACTCAAAATTGAGCTGTTTCCACTGATCATCCTTGAGGCCAGATTCACACTGGTGTGACACGACAGCCGTCCTACTATGGATCCGACTTTGCCCTGTGACTAGAAGCCGACATGCGTCCGACTTTCAATGAACCAGGCACTGTGTTTGGTATGAATCTTGAGGGGGAACTCCGAGCCAAATTTTAAATAAAAAACCGGCATGGGTTCCCCCTCCAAGAGCATACCAGGCCCTTGGGTCTGGTATGGATTTTAAGGGGAACCCCCTACGCCGAAAAAACGGCGTGGGGGCCCCCCAAATCCATACCAGACCCTTATCAGTGCACGCAGCCCAGCCGGTCAGGAAAGGGGGTGGGGATGAGCGAGCATGGGGTACATCGTACCCCTACCCATTCACCTAGGAAAAAAAGTGTCAATAAAAAAAAACACACTAGACAGGTTTTTAAAGTAATTTATTAGGCAGCTCCGGGGGTCTTCTTCCGGCTCCGGGGGTCTTCTTCTGACTTCGAGGGTCTCTTCCTTCTTCACCACGGTCTCTTCCTTCTTCTCTGCGCTCTTTGGCTTCTTCTCCGCTCTCTTCGGTTCTTCTCCCGCTCTGCGGTATCTTCTGACAGGCTCCTCCGCTATCGTCTGCTCTTTTGCCAGCTCTTTTGCTAACGGTGGCCCGGTCTTCTCCACCATCTTCATTCCTCTCCTCTTCTTCCGATGTTGACACAACGCTCTCTCCCACTGT
The DNA here is from genome assembly GCF_042186555.1 of Aquarana catesbeiana. NCBI lineage: Eukaryota > Metazoa > Chordata > Amphibia > Anura > Ranidae > Aquarana > Aquarana catesbeiana. Next base: position 291,589,108 of record NC_133329.1, read on the forward strand.
AATGCAGTGTGTGCGGTCCGCAGCGACTTATATAGAGACGGGGCGTGGTCACTGGGTGATGTCACAAGTGACCACGCCCCTTATTACGTCACAGTACCATCATGCCCCGGGACTGTGACGTAATAAGGGGCGGGCTCACCGGGTGACATTACCCAGTGACCACGCCCCATCCCTATATAAGTCGCTGCAGACAGCAGAGAAGACTGGTCTACCGCTAGCAAAAGAGCTGGCAAAAGAGCAGAAGATAGTGGAGGAGCCCGGCAGAAGATATCGGAGAGTGGGAGAAGAACCGGAGAGCGCGGTGAAGAAGGAAGAGACCGCGGAGAAGAAGGAAGAGACCCCCAAAGTCGAAAGAAGACCCCCGGAGCTGCCTAATAATAAAAATAAAGCCTAGCTGCATACGGGGCCCCGAAACCAAGCACCGTCTTCAGGATTTCTAAGGGCGTAAATTTTTGATTTCACTCCTCACTACCTATCACAGTTTTGAAGACTATAAAATGCCAAGATGGCACAATGACCCCATTTAGGAAAGTAGACACCCCAAGCTATTTGCTGAGAGGCATGTTGAGTCCATGGAAAATTTTATATTTTGACACAAGTTGCGGGAAAGTGGCCCATTTTTTTTTTTTTTGCTCAAAGTTATCACTAAATGATATATTGCTCACACAGGCTATGGGCATATGTGGAATTGCACTCCAAAATACATTCTGCTGATTCTCCTGAGTACGGGGATACCACATGTGTGGGACTTTTTGGGAGCCTAGCCGCACACGGGGCCCCGAAAACAAAGCACCGCCTTCAGGATTTCTAAGGGCGTAAAGTTTTGATTTCACACCTCACTACCTATCACAGTTTTGAAGGCCATAAAATGCCCAGATGGCACAAAACCCCCCCAAATTACCCCATTTTGGAAAGTAGACATCCCAAGCTATTTGCTGAGAGGCATGTTGAGTCCATGGAATATTTTATATTATGACACAAGTTGCGGGAAAGTGACAAATTTTTTTTTTGCACAAAGTTGTCACTCAATGATATATTGCTCAAACATGCCGTGGGTATATGTGGAATTACACCCCAAAATACATTCTGCTGCTTCTCCTGAGTACGGGGATACCACATGTGTGGGACTTTTTAGGAGCCTAGCCGTGTAGGGGGCCCCGAAATCCAATCACCGCCTTTAGGATTTCTAAGGGCGTAAATTTTTGATTCACTCCTCACTACCTATCACAGTTTCGAAGGCCATAAAATGCCAAGATAGCACAAACCCCCCCAAATTACCCCATTTTGGAAAGTAGACACCCCAAGCTATTTGCTGAGAGGTATGGTGAGTATTTTTCAGCTCTCATTTGTTTTTGAAAATGAAGTTTTTCAATGAATTTTTCTTTTTTCAATTTTCAAAACTTTGTGACAAAAAGCGAGGTCTGCAAAGTACTCACTATACCTCTCAGCAAATAGCTTGGGGCGTCTACTTTCCAAAATGGGGTCATTTGGGGGGATTTTGTGCCACCTGGGCATTCCATGGCCTCCGAAACTGTGATAGGCAGTGAAGAGTGAAATCAAAAATTTACGCCCTTAGAAAGCCTGAAGGCGGTGCTTGGTTTTCGGGGTCCCGTACGCGGCTAGGCTCCCAAAAAGTCTCACACATGTGGTATCCCCGTACTCAGGAAAAGCAACAGAATGTATTTTGGGGTGTAATTTCACATATTCCCATGGCATGTTTGAGCAATATATCATTTAGTGACAGCTTTGTGCAAAAAAAAAAAAAAATTGTCTTTTTCCCGCAACTTGTGTCACAATATAAAATATTCCATAGACTCGACATGCCTCTCAGCAAATAGCTTGGGGTTTCTACTTTCCAAAACGCGGTCATTTGGGGGGGGGTTGAACTGTCCTGGCATTTTATGCACAACATTTAGAAGCTTATGTCACACATCACCCACTCTTCTAACCACTTGAAGACAAAGCCCTTTCTGACACTTTTTGTTTACATGAAAAAATAATTTTTTTTTGCAAGAAAATTACTTTGAACCCCCAAACATTATATATTTTTTTAAAGTAAATGCCCTACAGATTAAAATGGTGGGTGTTTAATTCTTTTTCACACAGTATTTGCGCAGCAATTTGTCAAACGCATTTTTTGGGGAAAAAACACACTTTTTTCAATTTTAATGCACTAAAACACACTATATTGCCCAAATGTTTGATGAAATAAAAAAGATGATCTTAAGCCGAGTACATGGATACCAAACATGACATGCTTTAAAATTGCGCACAAACGTGCAGTGGCGACAAACTAAATACATTTTTAAAAGCCTTTAAACGCCTTTACAGGTTACCACTTTAGATTTACAGATGAGGTCTACTGCTAAAATTACTGCCCTCGATCTGACCTTCGCGGTGACACCTCACATGCATGGTGCAATTGCTGTTTACATTTGACGCCAGGCCGACACTTGCGTTCGCCTTTGCGCGAGAGCAGGGGGGGACAGGGGTGATTTTTTTCCTTTATTATTTTTTTGCTTTTTTATCTTATTTTTAAACTGTTCCTTTCATTTTTTTTTTTTTTAAATCATTTTTATTGTTATCTCAGGGAATGTAAATATCCCCTATGATAGCAATAGGTAGTGACAGGTACTCTTTTTTGAAAAAACTGGGGTCTATTAGACCCTAGATCTCTCCTCTGCCCTCAAAGCATCTGACCACACCAAGATCGGTGTGATAAAATGCTTTCCCAATTTCCCAATGGCGCTGTTTACATCCGGCAAAATCTAAGTCATGAAATGCTTGTAGCTTCTGGTTTCTTAGGCCATAGAGATGTTTGGAGCCACTCTGGTCTCTGATCACCTCTATGGTCAGCTGGCTGAATCACCGGCTGCATTCTCAGGTTCCCTGTTGGGACAGGAGAGCCAGAGAAAAACATGGAAGACGGTGGGGGGGATTCCTTCCCACTGCTTGTAAAAGCAGTCTAGAGGCTAATTAGCTGCTAGGATTGCTTTTACATGAAAGCCGACCGCTGGCTGAAAAGAATGATACCAAGATGATACCTAAACATGCAGGCATCATTCTGGTATAACCACTCAAAGTCCAGCAACATACCAGTACGTTGCTGATCCTTGTTGGGCATATATTGTAAACTTAATTTTCATGCAGCCTGTGGGCTGAACGAAAAAAAGAGATTGATCGGTGGGTATGCCCACCATTAGAATACCTCCCTTCATCCACCCACTTCTAATGATGGGCATACATGCACCGTATATATATGCCGAAGCATGGGGGCATCCTCCCGCAAAAGTTAGGAGCAAATCGCTCCTCCGCCCTCTGCTGCCCCCGCTTCGGCATATATGCTGAAGTATGTAACTGTGGTGGTGAAATCACCTCCGACAGCGCTGGACTCAAGGCTTTATGTATCGTGGGAGCAAACGCTGTTGCTGTCAAGATAAATAAATCTGTGCTGCAACTGAATGGCGTACCTGCTAAGCAAATGATGGTTAACAATAAAACAAAGTAACATTACAGTATAACAGTAAGACTTACCATACCTGCAAAGCAAATACAAAAAAACATAGTAAAAAATAAAACATTTAACGCAACCTGTGCCTAAAATATATATATGCCGAAGCATGGGGGCATCCTCCCACAAAAGGCAGGAGCAAATCGTCCCTCCACCCACTGCTGCCCCCACGCTTCGGCATATATGCTGAAGTATGTAACTGTGGTGGTGAAATCACCTCCGACAGCGCTGGAGTCACGGCTTTATATATTGTGGGAGCAAACGCTGTTGCTGTCAAGATAAATAAATCCGCACTGCAACTGAATGGCGTACCTGCTAAGCAAATGATGGTTAACAATAAAACAAAGTATAACAGTAATGGCCTGTACACACGGTCGGACTTTGTTCGGACATTCCGACAACAAAATCCTAGGATTTTGTCCGACGGATGTTGGCTCAAACTTGTCTTGCATACACACAGTCACACAAAGTTGTCGGAAAATCCGATCGTTCTAAACGCGGTGACGTAAAACACGTACATCGGGACTATAGACGGGGCAGTGGCCAATAGCTTTCATCTCTTTATTTATTCTGAGCATGCGTGGCACTTTATCCGTCGGATTTGTGTACACACGATCGGAATTTCCGACAACAGATTTTGTTGTTGGAAAATTTTATATCCTGCTCTCAAACTTTGTGTGTCGGAAAATCCGATGGAAAATGTGTGATGGAGCCTACACACGGTCGGAATTTCCGACAACAAGGTCCTATCACACATTTTCCATCGGAAAATCCGACTGTGTGTACGGGGCATAAGACTTACCATACCTGCAAAGCAAATACAAAAAAAACATAGTAAAAAATAAAACATTTAACGCAACCTGTGCCTAAAATATATATATGCCGAAGCATGGGGGCATCCTCCCACAAAAGGCAGGAGCAAATCTCTCCTCCACCCACTGCTGCCCTCACGCTTCGGCATATATGCTGAAGTATGTAACTGTGGTGGTGAAATCACCTCCGACAGCGCTGGAGTCACGGCTTTATATATCGTGGGAGCAAACGCTGTTGCTGTCAAGATAAATAAATCCGCTCTGCAGCTGAATGGCGTACCTGAAAACAAAAAAATGGTTACCAACAAAACACAGTAAACAGTAAAGTATAAAAAAATTGCATATCTGAAAAGAAAACATGGTAAAACATAATAACAATAAAACATTGCAGAATAGAATACAGTAAAAAAGAGCAGAACAATAGAGAGGGAATAGAGAGAGAGAGAACAATAAAACGACAACTATTTTTTTTTTTTTATTTTATTTTTTTTTGTGTTTTTATTTTTTTTATTTTTTTTTTTATTGTTATTTTTTTTTTTTACACTTTTTTTTAGTAACTTTAACTTTTGTAACTGGTACCAGGTTTGGGTCTCTCAAAATGCGATGGCATCTTGGGAGACCCTGTGAAAGTGTGTCCTAGTCTGTGCAATGCTGTACCCTACGCGAAAACTCAACTAGTGTATGGTAGCGTTCAAAACATTCACCAATGCATAGATCAGGATTGTCAGGACAGGAGGGACAATAATACTGGGTGTCACGCCTAAATCCGCGCTTGCTACAGACACAACATCTTCTTTGGGGGGCTCGTTGGGTAGGGGTACTCGAGAGGACATGAGGAAAATGCCTCTCATGCAGTCGGCTTACTGCATTTAGTTGGGGAAGGTGAGGTGGAGCACCGTCTGTAAACAGAAGGGCTCTGACGATCTCTTCCTGGAATTTAAGGAAGGATCCAGTCCGTCCTGAAGCTCTGTATAGCACATGAGCGTTCAGCAAAGCCAATTGAAATAAATAAACAGACTCTTTTTTGTACCAGCGTCTGGCCTTACGGGCAACTAGGTACGGCGCCAACAACTGGTCGTTGAGGTCCACCGCTCCCATATTTTGGTTATATTCGTGGACACAGAGGGGTTTCTCCACAACACCAGTCGCTGTAGTAATTTGGACCGTTGTGTCTGCATGAAGGGAGGTAAGAACGAAAACATTCTTATTGTCCCTCCACTTCATAGCGAGCAAATTATTACACTGCAAGCAGGCTCTCTCCCCCAGCCTAAGACGGGAATCTACAAGCCGCTGGGGAAAGCCCCGGTGATTAGGTCGCACGGTGCCACATGCTCCAATCTGATGATCAAAAAGGTGACTAAAAAGTGGCACGCTCGTGTAATAATTGTTCACGTACAAGTGGTACCCCTTTCCGAATAAGGGTGACACCAAGTCCCACACTATCTTGCCAGTGCTTCCTTTTTAGTCAGGGCAGTTTGTCGGCTCTACGTGACTATCTTTGCCCTCGTAAACTATAAAACTACATGTATAGCCTGTGGCACTGTCACAGAGCTTATACATCTTGACCCCGTATCTGGCACGCTTGTTGGGAAGGTACTGTTTGAATGACAAGCGGCCAGAAAATTTAATCAGGGACTCATCAACGCAGACAACTTGATGGGGAGTAAACAAGTCTGCAAAACGTTGGTTGAAGTGGTTTACGAGGGGCCGAATTTTGTAGAGCCGATCGTGTCCAGGGTCTCCACGAGGACGACAGAGTTCATTGTCATTGAAGTGCATGAACCGCAAAATCTGCTCATATCATGCCCTGGCCATGGAAGCAGAGAACACGGGCATATGGTAAATTGGGTCAGTGGACCAATATGACCCCAACTCACTCTTTTTATTTATGCCCATGTTGAGGGAAAGGCCCAGAAAGAGCTTAAATTCGGAGACCGTAATTGGTCTCCAATCTCTGGCAAGGGAGGACTGGGGATTAGCGGCGATGTGTTGACCAGCGTATAAATTGCTTTGGTCCACAATAGATCTATAGAGATCTTCGGTGAAAAACAGTGAATAAAAATCCAGTGGCGTAAAATCAACTGTTTCCACCTGAATTCCGGGTTGGCCAGTGAATGGGGGAAGTACGGGTGCTGCAGAAGTGGTGGGTACCCAATTCGGATTGGCGAATGCAGCAGGAAGGGCACTATGGGCACGACGGGCCTGTGTTTTTCTTCTTGGTGGCAGCGGGACACTACTAGTGCTTGCCACCTCGCCAGCTTGAACTGCACTTATGGGACTCACCATGCCACCAATTGTTACTGCAGTGCTGGATGTGCGACCAGGGTGTACTAGGCCGCTGGTGCTTGCCAGTTCACCAGAAGGAATAGCAGCGCTAGTACTTCTCTGCTCCATACGAGGGACCTGCGGTTCTTGCACTTCAAGGACAGAAGAAGAAGATTGGGGTCTGGTACGCCTGACCTTAGCAGGGACCACAACTCCGTCGTCAGAGCTATCTGTCATGGAGCCACTGTCCTATACAGGATCGTATTCTGAGCCTGAATCTGACAGATGAGTGACTTCCTCTTCACTATCTGTCATGCTCAGAAACGTGTAGGCCTCTTCACTAGTTTACCTTCGATTTGCCATTTTGGTCTCTAAATTTAGGGGTACACTAGTGAGACTCACAGGCAAAAAAGCTCCTGATTGTTAGTGACTGATTCAAAACGCTACCAAAAAACTGTTAGCGATCGCAAGGATCAGGCCTGACTCTGTGAACGCTGCAGTTATGTGTGCTTAGTGTTTTGTAAGTGTCAGTGATCGATCGATACTGCACTTGGGTGGGCTGGGCAGGGCTGGGCCGAGGGGCAAAACGCAGGTGCTAGCAGGTATCTGGGCTGATCCCGTTAACACTGTGTTTTTGGGAACCCTAAACTGCTGGGGATGCTAGTATAGATCTGATCGGATCAGATATCGATCCGTTCAGATACTATAGCACTAAGGGAGGTGTATGCTGCGTGTGTGGGTGCTAGCGGTACTGGCGCTAAACTGACACTGCCTGGGGCGACGCAGACCTTATCTGACCCTAAAAACGTAACTTATATCACCGCTGGGCAAATAGGGGGTTAAACCTTTATAAGGTAATAAACGGCGGGTGCCCTAAAACTATAATAAACTATAAAAAACTATAATAAACAAACTAACGAACCAGCGTCACCCGTAACACTTATATGGTGATCGCTGGTGAAAGGGTTAACTAGGGGGCAATCAGGGGGTTAAAACCTTTAGTAGGTAGTATATGGGTTTCCCTGTCGCTATAAAACACTGACAGCGAACCTATATACTTACCTCCCTAACTAGCGTCACCTGTGTCACTAATACAGCGATCAGAAAAACGATCGCTTAGTGACACTGGCGACGGGGGGTGATCAAGGGGTTAACCTTTATTAGAGGGGGTTAGGGGGGTACCCTGGACCTAAAGGGGGGTACCCCAGACCTAAAGGGGGCTAACCCTAACTGCCCTAACACTTATAACTGTCACAAACTGACACCAATGCAAAAAAAAAAACTGCTATTGGTGTCAGTATGACAGGGGGTACAGGGGGGGGGTGATCGGGGGGTGATGGGGGGTGAAAAGTGTGCCTAGTGTGTTCTACTGTTAGTGTAGTGTTGGTGTAACTTACATTGATGTCTTCTGTCCTCGGCACCGGAACGAAAAGACCGGCTCGAGGAGGGATGACATCACTTCCTCTCCCTCTGTTTAAATTACAGAGGCAGAGGAAGGATTTTCATTCGCCAGGAGCGATCGGGAGGGGGTGGCCACGAATGGATGGCCTCCCCCTCACCTCTCATCGCCCGCGAAGAAATGCCGGCCGCCTCGGGCACCGGGGGGTCCGATCGGACCCCCCGCCCGCGGGAGGCAGATCACGTACAGGTACGTGATTCTGCCTGCCCGTGCCATTCTGCCGACGTATATCGTCGTGTGGCGTTCAGAAAGCATGCTGGATGCAGGACAGGCCTGTAGCTCAATTGCATTTTGAGCAAGTTCTGGCCAGTGGTCCATTCTCTAGACCCAGTAACCAAGTGGATGCTCTGTTTGAAAGGTCTCCAAGTCTGCTTGCCCCTAGATATTCCTGCACCATATAATGCAGATGCTGGCTGGTGGCTGGTTGCTTGAGCCAATCAGACCTTGTCACTGAGGACTGAAAAAAATGTTTAAAGGCATCGGTCAGCTGGCCACCTTCTCCACCGCTCTTCCTCTGACTGAACGAAGCCTCAGCCACAAGTTGTCCAGCACCAGGAAATGGTAACCTCCCAGGGTCTGGAAATGTGTTACACAAACCTTTCTGAAAGGCCTCCTCAAGATGTTTCATCCTCTGTTCCCTCTGCGAAGGCAGGATGAGTTCTGCAACTACCCTTGTAACATGGATCAAGAAGGGTTGCCAGCCAGTAATGATCCCTCTCCTTGATACCACGAATCCTAGGGTCCTTTTGCAGGGTTTGCTGAATCAGGGAGGCTATGCAGCGTATGTTTGCAGAGGCATTCGATTCTGAGTCCTCTGGGTCACTAAGGATCACATTATCCGTAACTACCTCCTTTAAGCCATGTACACCTCCTTGGGTTTCTGGGGACTGAAAACCATCCCTTGAAGACTGGCGCTGAGTGTTATCTTCTACATCCATGCTGACACAATCCTCCTTCTCCTCCTCCTCCTCTTCTTCCTGTGTGTTTGGCAGGCATGCAGGAATGCTATCTGGATAAAGGGGACCTTGAGAGGAAAAGAAGTCCTCCTTTTCCTCCCGCTGTTCTACCTCAAGTGCCCTGTCCATGATTCCACGAAGTGTGTGCTCCAGCAGGAAGACTAGAGGGACAGTGTCACTGATGCATGCTTTGTCGCTGTTCACCATCCTTGTGGCCTCCTCAAATGGTGACAGGACAGTGCATGCATCCTTGATCATTAGCCACTGGTGCCATACTCGCACAGGTACTCATTGATGAGCCTCTGCTGTGTGTGCAGCTGATGCAGCATTGCCAGCGTTGAGTTCCACCTGGTGGGCATGTCAAAAATGAGGCAGTTGGTGGGCAGGTTGCATTCCCTTTGAATGTCAGTCAGCCGAGCACTGGCATTGTATGACCGGCAGAAATGACTACTGACTTTTCTGCCCTGCCTCAGGAGATCTTGTAAGCCTGGATACCTGGTCAAGAACTGCTGCACCACCAAATTCAGGACGTGTGCCAAACATGGAACATGGATCAAGTGTCCCTGTCGGAGGGCGAAGAGAAGGTTGGTGCCATTGTCGCAAACAACCATTCCTGGCTGAAGCTGACGTGGCATCAACCACCTCTGAGCCTGCTCCTGCAGAGCTGACAGAATCTCTGCCTTAGTGTGGTTCCTGTCCCCTAGGCAAACCAGCTCAAGCACCGCATGGCATCTTTTAGCCTGACTGCTTGCATAGCCCCTTGAACGCTTATGGAGAACTGCTGGTTCAGAGGACAAATCTGCAGAAGAGGCCATAGAGGAAGAAGAGGGGGTGGAGGAGAGAGCTGTGGCAGAATCACCACTAGCATTTTGAAGGCGTGGTGGCGGAACAAGCTCCAACAACACTAAACCCGTCCTGCATCCTTCCCAGCTGCCAGCAGAGTTACCCAGTGTGCCGTGAAGGAAAGGTAACATCCCTGCCCATGCCTGCTGGACCATGAGTCAGCGGTAATATGAACCTTACTGCTGACCGCCCTGTCCAACAAGGCCAAAACATTGCCTTCCACATGCCGGAATGGCCTTCTGTGAATAGAAATGGCATTTTTGAACCTGCTGCTGAGGTATAGCACATTACACAAATTCACGTAAGGGGGTAGAGTCTACCAGCTGAAAAGGCAGAAGTTGCAGTGCTAGCAATTTGGCCAAGCTAGCATTTAGACGCTGAGCATGTGGATGGCTGGGACTGAATTTATTTTTATGGTTCAGCAACTGGGGTAGGAAAATTTACTTGCAAAAATTATTTGGTGGTGTACTGCTAGCAGATTGGCTACAAGTACTTGGGACACCTATTGTTATACCTTCATTCCTCTCAGTGCAGGTTTTTGAGAGGACTGGAGGTATAGTAGGGTTGGAGATCCCAGATGGGGAGCAAGGAGAAGTCCGCCTTTTTCTATGATGTGGGTCTTTTAAGTGCTGTTGCCAACAGACTGCATGGCAGGTCGTAATATGTCTGGTCAAGCATGAGGTGCCCAAGCAGCTGCTGTTCTGGCTAGACATGTGCAATTTGTTTCGTAACGAATAGAAATTCGGACGAATTTTGCATATTTCGGACATTTGGATGCATCCAAATGACTGAATAAAAAAATAACGAATTTCAACTAATACAAAATAAATTATAGCGGATATAACGAATGAATTCGACATGATTCAATAATTTGTTAAAGATCTATTGAAACAAAAGGTCAACTCAAAGTAAATCTTACAGTCCAATCAGCTGATTAATTTTGTGCTGGAGGTTGGATTACTGGCAAAGTGAATTCCTGAGAACTGAGTGAGAAGGGTGTTGTATTGTATTTGAGCAGAGGTGAAGAGATATCGTCATTGTGTGTGTTAATAGATTCAATAAACAAACGACTTTCCAAACTACAAATCATTATCACGAATATACTGTATATACATACATAAATATCGAATTTCAACTAATACGAAATAAATTTTAGCAGATATAACGAATGAATTTGACATGATTCGAGATTCAGTATAACGAATATCGACACTCTGCAGAAATAACGAATTATCAGAAAACGAATTAACGTAATATAACGAATATAATAGAACAAAGTTATGTATTTTACGAATGACAACGAAATGAAACTAAACAAAATTTTCCATTGTGCACAAGTCTAGTTCTGGCCACGCTTGATCCTCTTCAGACATAGGTTGCAAACAGCAACGTTGCGATCTGCTGCACACGTGTCTATAAAGGCCCACACCAAGGAACTTTTAAAAGTCAGTGGGGAGTCAGCAGCGCCCTGCACCTGCGGAGCTATGTGGTGTGATGCAATAGGGTGGCTGCCATTAAGCTGCCCCCTAAAGGACATCCTGCCTCATTGGAGTTGTGCCTCCTCCTCCTCTCTTCTCTCAGGCACCCAAGTAAAGTCAGTGACCTCATCATCCCCTCCCTCCTTGTCACTGGAGCAAACTCGACAGTATGCTGCAGCTGGGGGAACATGGCTGCCAGTTTCTTGTCCTTCTGTGGCACCCCCTCTCTCTAGGCTCATGTTACTCCCTTCCTCAACCTGTGAACCAACATCGGAGCCTTCAAATCGCTGCGCATCCTCCACCAGCATATAACTGACACTGTGGTCGAATAATTCTGCTCCTACGTGCATGATGTGGGGCTATGGAAAGCTGGACAAGATGCCGGTGGAATAGGCTGCTTTGGCAGCTACGTTGGAAGGCAAACTACTCTGAGCCTGGTTGACAGAGGATGAGGACGGCTTTGTTATCCACTCCACCAACTCTTCTGCATGTTATGGCTCAATAACATGGCCAGCAGCAGAAAAAAAGGACAAGCCCCACAGCCACCTGCAGAGGATGCACCATGTCCACGACCACCACTGTTGACTGTAGACACAGAGGCTGCTTGTCCTCTTTTAGTGGCCTGTGAGCATCTGCCTCTCCTTGGCCTTCCAGACTACACTGTATTATATACTGTGTACACCGCCTGAAGTGTATTAGAAACTATACACCATCGAATGCACTGTATATATAGGCTACACTGAATGCAGAGTATATATATATCTATAGTATATATACTGGTCTGTATATATAAATTAATATACCGCCGGAAGTGTATTAGAAACAGTGCACCCCGAATGCACTGTAGTTATAGGCTACACTGGATGCAGAGTATATATACAGTGGGGACAGAAAGTATTCAGACCCCCTTAAATGTTTCACTCTTCGTTATTTTGTAGCTGTGACAGACCTAGCCGGGAGAGAGACTTTTGGAGGGGACTGTATGCTAGCCTCTTGCCGATCGATCGTGGGCCCTTGCATTTGGGGGCTGTTTGCCTGGGGACCCTTGAGGTGGTATTACTGTGGATTCGGGTCCTGGTCCCCCAGGACACACAGACTCTGGGGACCCTGGATTTGCCATATTGGAATAGTGGCTGATTCATAATGCTGGGACAAACACTGTTAGGAGACGCTGATGTCATCAATTCCAGCTACCTGTCTGTTGTCTGCTAAAATGTGTATTGTAAATAAGTCTCTAGCATGGGATCTAAGAGTCATTAGATCCCCATTGTTGTTTGTGTTTAATTAACTCTGCTATTGTGATACTGTTGATTGGATTTTCTGAACTACAAGAAGGCCAGTCTGGCCTAAAGGTCATGTCTGAGTCATCTAGGCTGTCTAAAGGGATTAGTTAATTAGCTCATGTTAATTAGGTTAATTAGATTACAGCTGTATTGTTAGAGCAATATGAGCATGAGGTCTGCACCTCCACTTTCAGTGTATAAAAGAGCCTGTATTGTGCAATAAAAGAGATTCCTGTTTGAACTTACATACAGCCTGCCTGGTGTTTGTTCTGAGCTATCACAACTGGGTTAGAACGGCACATAGCTGAAGTTCTAATCCCGGAGCATTGGATGACCGAACCATCAGATGTTGCAATCTGATTCAATAGCTGCAGAGGAGTGTCGGGAGAGTGGAATCGAGCGAGCAAGGGGCTCGTTACAGCAGCCATTTGCTAAAATCATTTAAGTTCATTTTTTTCCTCATTAATGTACACACAGCACCCCATATTGACAGAAAAACACAGAATTGTTGACATTTTTGCAGATTTATTAAAAAAGAAAAGCTGAAATATCACATGGTCCAAAGTATTCAGACCCTTTGCTCAGTATTTAGTAGAAGCACCCTTTTGATTTAATACAGCTATGAGTCTTTTTGGGAAAGATGCAACAAGTTTTCCACACCTGGATTTGGGGATCCTCTGCCATTCCTCCTTGCAGATCCTCTCCAGTTCTGTCAGGTTGGATGGTAAACGTTGGTGGACAGCCATTTTTAGGTCTCTCCGGAGATGCTCAATTGGGTTTAAGTCAGGGCTCTGGCTGGGCCATTCAAGAACAGTCACGGAGTTGTTGTGAAGCCACTCCTTCGTTATTTTAGCTGTGTGCTTAGGGTCATTGTCTTGTTGGAAGGTAAACCTTCGGCCCAGTCTGAGGTCCTGAGCACTTTGGAGAAGGTTTTCGTCCAGGATATCCCTGTACTTGGCCATATTCATCTTTCCCTCTATTGCAATCAGTCGTCCTGTCCCTGCAGCTGAAAAACACCCCCACAGCATGATGCTGCCATCACCATGCTTCACTGGCTGCAATATAACAAAGAGTGAAAAATTTAAGGGGGTCTGAATACTTTCAGTAAAGAAGAACACAAAGATCACTGTGGCTGAGCTCCAGAGATGCCGTCTGGAGATGGGAGAAAGTTCTAGAAAGTCAACCATCACTGCAGCCCTCCACCAGTCGGGGCTTTATGGCAGAGTGGCCAGACGGAAGCTTCTCCTCAGTGCAAGACACATGAAAGCCCACATGGAGTTTGCTAAAAAACACCTGAAGGACTCCAAGATGGTGAGAAATAGGATTCTCTGGTCTGATGAGACCAAGATAGAACTTTTTGGCCTTAATTCTAAGCGGTATGTGTGGAGAAAACCAGGCACTGCTCATCACCTGTCCAATACAGTCCCAACAGTGAAGCATGGTGGTGGCAGCATTATGCTGTGGGGGTGTTTTTCAGCTGCAGGGACAGGATGACTGGTTACAGTCAAAGGAAAGATGAATGGCCAAGTACAGGGATATCCTGGACGAAAACCTTCTCCAAAGTGCTCAGGACCTCAGACTGGGCCGAAGGTTTACCTTCCAACAAGACAATGACCCTAAGCACGCAGCTAAAATAATGAAGGAGTGGCTTCACAACAACTCCGTGACTGTTCTTGAATGGCCCAGCCAGAGCCCTGACTTAAACCCAATTGAGCATCTCTGGAGAGACCTAAAAATGGCTGTCCACCAACGTTTACCATCCAACCTGACAGAACTGGAGAGGATCTGCAAGGAGGAATGGCAGAGGATCCCCAAATCCAGGTGTGAAAAACTTGTTGCATCTTTCCCAAAAAGACTCATAGCTGTATTAGATCAAAAGGGTGCTTCTACTAAATACTGAGCAAAGGGTCTGAATACTTAGAACCATGTGATATTTCAGTTTTTCTTTTTTAATAAATCTGGGGTGCTGTGTGTACATTAATGAGGAAAATAAATGACCTTAAATGATTTTCACAAATGGCTGCAATATAACAAAGAGTGAAAAATTTAAGGGGGTCTGAATATTTTCCGTCCCCACTGTATATATCAAATACATTGCCACTAACTGAATAACCTGCCTGCTTAATCTAACTCAAGCTATCTCTCTGTCCACGCCAACAACACTACACACGGCCGCTATGTAAGCAGCCTTATATAGTGTGGGGCGTGGACTTAGTCCCCCTGAGCCATAATTGGCCAAAGGCACCCTGCCTTTGGCCAATTATGGCTCTCAGCACAGCACGCTGTGATTGGCCAAAGCATGCAGGTCAGGTGCATGCTTTGGCCAATCATCATACAGCAATGGGGCATTTATGGGGCATTCAGCGGCGCTCAATTTCCCGCGAACGCCCCGTATGTTCGGTTCATTTTATAATAAACGAACACCCGATGTTCGAGTCGAACGTAAGGCTCATTCCTACTTTCAAATACAGTAATACTGTATCCGAAATTACTGGAGTATTGACTAAACCTAATCCAGCTGTAGCACTATTAAATGTGGGTATTGAACAGTTCCCTAGGCAGTACCACACAATAGTAGAACATGTGTTTCTGGCTACTAAATAGTTTCTTACCAGATTATAGAGGAAGGACTTGGCACCCAATGTCTCTGAACTCATTGTCTTGCTGAAACTACATTATGGATATGAAAAATCACTTGCCATTAGAGCTGAATCTCTTTCTATATTTGAAAAAGCATGAAAATTCTGGGTTGACTGGATGTCTTCTTGATGTGGACGGATATGTACTCTTTAGTTGTTGCCAAATTACCTTTTCTCTGTTTAAATTTTGTTGTACCGGACTATTGTACATTGAGACCCTTCTAAGGTTTTGCTGTTGATTTTTCTTATGTCACTAATTTTGGTAATTGTACATTTTGTACTTACGTTGTATGCCTGTTTGTTTTACCTTGGAATTTTTTATAAACTCAATAAAAATGATTGTTGGAAAAAAAAACACAATTTAAAAAAAAAATGTCTCCCATGAGCTTCTCTGCAACACATTTGAGTAATATTTATATTTATTGCTGAAATATGCCTGCTGTCTCCCTCCCTCAAAAATGTTGGTCTATCCAAAAAGTCCAAATATATGTAATGAAATCACTTACATTTTTCTGGTTTTAATTTCACCAATTCTTATTTTCCAATGAAATTGTACCTGCTCTATACCTCAACAGTATTGGCCAATCCAAAAGGGTATAAAAGCTGTGTTGCAATTCTTTATATTGTTTATTTCTCTTGTGTTGGTAGAAACAAGAGAGAAAAGGAGCAAAGTGTGGAGACTGAGTTTAGTGGGGGTGTAAACAAGAAAGGAAGGAAGACAATTAGCAACTCACATAAAGCAAGACAAATTGTGCTTATCATGGTTCTCAAAATGATTCCCAACTGTGGAGGATACCAAGGAAACTGTCACAATGGATGCACTAGATATGGTCTGGATGGCACCTGCATTAGCTAAGAGAGACAGCAAGGGGGTGCAAATCTTAGTGCAGTAAGGTGGAGAGGTGAACACAGCACACAATAATTGGCAACTCACTTAGCTTGAAAAAGAGGCATCAGCTTCAAAACATGTTGCCACCCCCAACATTGCTTCCTGTTTCATCGCTTCCTGTCCTCGCCTGTGCTCCATCGATCCACACATGCTGCTTCCTGCTTCCTGTCCTGAGGCTGCCTGGTCACCCCAGCTACCACACTCCACCCCTTGCAACAGCAGCTCCATCTTGGGATCCTGGATGCCTCCTCCTCCCAGCTGCAGATGCCTTACAGATGACTGTAATGCATGATCTCATCCCCAGCTGGGAATCCTTTTGAGAACCATGATAAGCATAATTTGTCTTACTTATGTGAGTTTCTAATTATTTTCGTTTAACAAATGTTTACACACCCACTATACTTAGTGTATGCACTTTGCTCTTTTTGTCTGTTTGCTGCCTAGAGATCTTTTCAGTCTCTCAGAAGTGCTCCATTAGGTGTGCTGGATTGGATTCCTCGGAGGTTACTAAAGCCATAGGAGTTATCCTGAGGATTTGGACCACACAATACTTTCCATCTATGAAGTTTGTCCAGGCTGCACCCATCATGTCATATTGACAATTTTTAGCCATGGAAAGAAATAACCTCTTTTTCTTTTTCCCTCTTTTCTACTATATACATTCAGCTTGTTGTTTGGGTGACATATAGCAGCCTGTCCAAACATGCTAAAAACTGTGGGGCTAATTTGTTAACATGTACCACTTTGATTCATTCTTGAAAACAAAAAGGATTTTTTTTTCTTATTTGTAACTGCAATCTTCTTGCATTCAATCTCCAAAAGGGAATCCTTGCCGAAAAGGATTACAAGTTTAGCAGCTAGTCTGTCTTTTTTTCTTAATTCAGTCTGAGAAAAAGGAAACCACTTTTTTTTTGCTTGCTAATACAATCTGCTTATTCTCGCCCTCAGAAATCAAGACCCAATGCAATGAAGATTTGAAAGGTGTGGTGCAATTCTGTTCAATGTTTGTCCTTTTAATTGTACCTACTCTTTTGTTACAGATGTAAATGTGTAACATATTCCCATCTTTAGTCTCTTAAACATGCCACTATTTTTTTTTAACTTCCAGGTGCAATGTTCTTGCTCTCTCCTTTTTTTTCTTTTTTTCTTTCCAGATGCTATATGTCTGCTCATTCACTTAGAAATTGCAGCCATGACCATACAGGCCTAAAGTGGCTGTAGACTTCAGACATGAAAAAGTCCATCAGACAAAAGTCAAGCCAGAAGTGGTCGGTCTTGTAAACTAGCGTTCGTAATAAAGAATTCACATTTGTGACGCGGCAAATTATGAAATCTCGAAATGCAGCGCACATTCTCTTCTTCTTTAATGGAATAATAATGAAGCTGCTTTGCTGGTGATACTGATGGAGTTATTGCAAACAAATTTTTAAAGGCTTTTTTTCTAGTGATATCAAGAATAATATTATTATGCTTGTTATTTTTTTTTGGTGCAAGTTACCACAACACCATTACCCCGTAGTTTTTAAGATCAAAGATACAACTATGTTGGTGTCCCTTGTTAATTTTACATTGTATTTTTTGAAATGTAACTGCCTACTCCCAAACTGTCATTTGAAGTAAAACACATATCCAAGTATTATTCTCCACAATTTTTTTATTGTGCATTAAAAAAAGAAAACAAATAAAATTAGACATGCTATCTGCCAATAGAACTTAAAGCGGAGTTCCACCCAAAAATGGAACTTCCATTGATCGGATTCCTTACCCCCTCCGATGTCACATTTGGCACCTTTCAGGGGGGAGCAGATACCTGTATAATCCAGGTATTTGCTCCCACTCCCGTGCATAGATCACCACAGGCTCCGTGGCAATCTACGCCATGTCCGGCACCTCCTCCGCCCCCCCGCTGTCTTCTGGGGGACACACA
Organism: Aquarana catesbeiana; assembly: GCF_042186555.1. Classification (NCBI taxonomy): domain Eukaryota; kingdom Metazoa; phylum Chordata; class Amphibia; order Anura; family Ranidae; genus Aquarana; species Aquarana catesbeiana. Next base: position 291,607,170 of record NC_133329.1, read on the forward strand.
AGTCCCAGAAGTCAGCAGGGACCAGTGAGGACGTGCAGCGCGACTCGTGCATGCACAGTAGGGAACCAAGCTGTGAAGCCGCACCCGAGAGCCGAGGGACAGATCGGCTTTGGGTGAGGACATCGTGGGCACCCTCGACAGGTAAGTGTCCATATTTTAAAAGTCATCAGCTGCAGTATTTGTAGCTAAAGAAAAAGGTAATGGTAAATGTAAGTGAAAATACGTAAGTGCATACAATAATTGGGATGTTAACTGGCTAGACAATTAGTCCATAGCAATATATCTGGCAGTTCAAGGGTTAAGCAAGTATCGTGGCTGGTCAAATGGTGGCTGCTATCCTCAGAGAGCTGGCTCTGTAGTAGGCAAGAAGATGGTAGAGAAGGAAGCGCCACCTGAGTGTAGTATTAGAGGAAAGCTTTAATGACACAGTATAAGGTCACACTTACAGGAAACAGAAGTTAAAAAGGCTCATCTGTGTATATGATGGCCCATAGTATGGTCCTCAGATCATGATCCATTGGTGCTGCAGAGATGCAGGGCTGCAGATCGTTGTGTCTCGGCCTGGAGCACATCCTCATTGAAGGCCTCATTGAAGGAGCAGTAGCTCCGAGCACGTAGCCAATCCAGTCTCTCCCTTTGGTGGAAGTCCTCCCCCGGAAGTGCTCCTGAAAGAGATCGTGTGACCCGTGACATCACGTGCGCTACACGCCGGCCCCAGCCTCTTCCTGACAGCCACAAGACGTGCTCCAGGCCCAATGATCTGCAGCCCTGCATCTCCCAACGGATCCGGATCTGGGGACCATTCTATGGACCATCATATACACAGATGAGCCTTTTTAACTTCTGTTTCCTGTAAGTGTGATCTTATACTGTGTCATTAAAGCTTTCTCTAATACTACACTCAGGAGAAGGAGCCTTTTTAACTTCTGTTTCCTGTAAGTGTGACCTTATACTGTGTCATTAAAGCTTTCTCTAATACTACACTCAGGTGGCTCTTCCTTCTCTACCTTCTTCTTGCAGTATTTGTAGCTGCTGACTTTAAAAAAAAAAAAAATTTGGACGGAACTCCGCTTTAACCAAACATACATTCTATGCATCCAAAAATATAGAAAATATAACTAATCAAATCATTATTATTCAACCAAAAAATAAAATAAAAGCTCCCTGCATGTGTCCTGCTTCTTAATATGGGGGGTCAACAATGCCAAGAGTTGGTGAAAGCAGGGGTCTGTCATCAGGAGATAATTCCTGAAAATCATCCGGATTATTCACCTGGAGCTCCCGCAGCAAAGGCATATGACATAATTGGTCATGATTAATAAAGCAACCAATTTTTGGTCCAAGAAATCCTCCTTCTCCTGTTCCTGGACTGGACTTGGGTCAAAGCAATAACTCCAAGGCAAATAATAAATAACACGTTATCAACCATGACTGGTTGACGAACGGCTGTTCAGAAACAAAGTACGAAATGAAAAGTGCGAACTGAAAAGTAAAAAAAGAAAAGCGCGAAATGAAAAACACGAATCAACACTCACCAAACTTTTACTAACACGAAATTAGCAGAAGGAGCCCAAAGGGTGGCGCTAAAGAGCTGAAAAACCACGTAGTACGTCACTATGTTCGTGTTTGTTGGCCGACAATTCCTTGCCATTTTTATGCATGACAAGTTCCTTGCCAACGCCCTTCGGACAAAAGTCAGAGGCTTTGTCTGTAGAAAAGCAGATCGTGTGTACGAGGCTAAACAGTCCACCCCCCTCCATCACATAGCAGGTGACTTATCTCTTCCTCTTACATTGCTGATCTGGCCCCAGTCTATCTGCTAACATATTCTCCAGCCACTGTGCTATATGTTTGGCTGTTGTCTCACTGCACTGTAATTTGTTTAGATCACCTTAACAACTGCCTCATGTGTGGAATGGGGGTTTGTGGTTTTGAGGTGTTTTGGTGTACTCTGGTTGTCAATTTGTCAAAGCGTAACTCCACTTTTGTTAAGAAAAAAACATTCCCCTCTGGGTGAACAATGTACTTTGCAAGGATTATAACAAATTTTGTTGTAGATTCCTACCTTTTGTTATTCTGAAGAAATCCATGTGTGTTTCTCTGTGCCTCTGCTGTCAGGTGTGGAGCTACAGGGCACTAATGAGGAAATCTGCTGGGCCTACATCCCTTCAATCTGATTTGTATCTTAGACAGACAGCATTAACTTTATATTTTTGTAAAGTATACACTTTGCAAGAGATATTGGCCCTGCTACTGTCAGTGCTAAATTATGGTCTAAAACTGGTCTAAAACTGTTATACCAAAATATTATTGTCTTTGAAGAAAACAACCTAATAAAGTTTTGTTTTTGTGGAAATCAGCTATATTGGGCTGCTGCTGTATGTACGTCAAAGAATAATGTAAAAGCAAGCTAAATTATTACACATACAATTTATGTAATGCCTCAATAGGATGTTACCGAGAACTGAAATTTTCTGTGAAACCACATACAGCTTTAAGGCATCATCTAAATATGTTATTTATAGGATTTTTGTATTTTCCATGTTGCCTTTTATGTGGCAGGAAAAGACTCTTTCCCCACTGAACAATAAATTAAAACAATTATTTTCAACCGAGCATGGGTCACTGTCCAACTCCCCATGCCCTTTGTCTGACAATTCCTTGCCATTTAACCAATAAAATTGGCATTATAGATTTCTAATATTTAACCCCCTTTGGCATCATTGGGGTGTGAATCCCAGGTACAACCAACTCACCCTTAATCTGGAACACTAGAGTTATAGGCTTTTAGGGTAACAGGCTTGTGAGACACAATCTGAGTGTTTTGGAACACCCAGCAGCCAAGAGCATTCAAGTCCACAAAGACCAGCAGGTTAATATAGTTGTAACGGAAGGTCCCGCACTCCGCTAGAGTGCTTTCATCATATACCACTTCCTCCCAGTCTGAATATAAGGATCAGATATTCCAACCGCTCACAAGCACAAAACAAGATGATACTTGTTTAGCTGCTGACATGGACTCTTTTATTAGAACCAGAATACAAGTCTCTATATATAATTAAAGAGGAGGTTTCCCACTCCTGCTCATATTACTCTAACAATACAACTGTAACCAGAAACCTAATTAATCCTAATTAATCTCTCACGTTTCCTAGTTTTCCTGAAGGCAGTGGTGACATACACACAGATGCCTGTAGTGTCACACAGTGCATGCACAAGATGAAGTGAAAGTGAAGAAAAAGTCACAAGGATATAGGTAAGTATGATTGCTTATTTACAGGTTATTGGGCACTGTATATTGTGAGTGTAACATTTGGATTTTATGACATATAATCACTGTGAGCAAATAAATACTGCATTATGAGCAGGGGCGGATTAATGCACAGGCTGGTCTAGGCTGCAGCCTAGGGCCCCACGTGTGCAAGGGCCCCCGATTGGCCATGATATTTTTATTAATTTATATATATTTATGTATATGTAGAATAAAAACCATGCCTGCGTGTTATACGAATACGCCGATAAATGTTTTTTTACCAACAGGGGGCGGGGATCAGGCGGTCCGCCCCGGGTGCCACCCATTGGGGGGGTGTCAGGCCAGCTGTACAGCCTCTCCTGGCCCTGGGACAGCGCTGCCAGCATACTTTAAAGTTGAGAAAACATTACTGCCAGCCCTTTCTCATGCACAGCTCCTCGTGTGTCACTCTCAATGTAAATGGAAGTCTCTTAATACCTCAATTAAAGCCGCTCTGTTTGGCCATGTACTGTGCAGGGGGCTATGGGAAGTTTTTTTCCTGAAACTTCCCTCTTAATGTTAGGGTGCGTGTTATATGCACTCTGAAACTGAAACAAAGGCGCTACTCTAAGTGCAGTAAAAAACATGGAGTTTAATAAAACTGTAAAAAGGTACTCACAAAGGTACATAGTGAACAAGCATGTTGGCAAAAGCTGCTGGATATCCTGGGAGTGAGTCTGGTCCGTTTCCTGGATTGCAGTGGTGTCCGATGGACAGGCTGCGCCGATGGATGCTGGCACTTCCTGCCGTTGGAACGTATGATTGTTCTGCTGTTGATTATTGCTTGCTTTTATGTGCTGCTGCTGTTGTATATGGTATTTGTATGGCTTTTATCTTATTGGAATATTACACAGCTTTTCGATTGGTCTCTGTCAGGATGTTGTGATTTTGCCTCAGTTAAACAGGAGCTGCTGCAGATGTTTTTGGCCTAACTGTTGGTTTAGAAAGGTAAAATCTGTTACCAGCTTGCAGGTGTATTTTGAATGCTTTTTTTCTGTGGCATTGCTGTTTATAGTAGGCTCATGTCTGAATGTATTTGGGCTGTAGACCTGAGAGTTGCACTTGAGGCATGTAATATAGGTCTACCCTTTTACACATGGCACTAAGTAATGTATTTTCTGGTAAAGCATGCTTAGGAGGGGGCCACACAAAAAGTAGCCTAGGGGCCCATGACCACCTTAATCCTCCACTGATTATGAGAACATTTAACTTTTTGGCTCTGTGTCCTCTCCTGAGAGAGAGGAATGGTGGCAAGTTAGTGAAGGACCATTAAAGTGTAAAGCCGCATACACACAGGCGGACTTTTCGACCGGACTGGTCCGACGGACTTCCCGACGGACTTTCAATGGATTTTTGACGGACTTTTTAACGAACAGACTTGCCTACACACGATCACACCAAAGTCCGACGGATTTGTACGTGATGACGTACACCGGTCTAAAATAAGGAAGTTGATAGCCAGTAGCCAATAGCTGCCCTAGCGTCAGTTTTTGTCCATCGGACTAGCATACAGACGAGCGGATTTCTGGGTCCGGCGGAGTTACGACGTAAAGATTTGAAGCATGTTCCAAATCTAAAGTCCGTCAGATTTTCGACTTGAAAAGTCCGCTGAAGGTCTGATGAAGCCCACACATGATCGGATTGTCCGCCAGACTCGGTCCGTCGGACCAGTCCGGTCGAAAAGTCTGACCGTGTGTACGCTGCATTAGGCAACCTGGAACGAAGCCATTAGAGGGAATATCTATTTATTCATAAAGTGTTGTTTGACCTTCAGTAATAAAACATCATATGTTTTTGGTAAGTGCATATGTGTGGAGCACGTGGTGGAGCAAATTTTTGAATTAAGGAAGAAAGTGTAAGGATACTTTAAGAACACTATTTTATTAGCACGGTGTTGGACAGTCACATTTATCACATTTGAATATATGGACCAGTTTTGTTTGGTGTTATTTAAAATGTGAAGCACCTTACCTTTTCCATACTTTATTAATAGATAAGGATTGCAGTAAGTCTAGAGAAGCTGCCCCTTCAGAAACCAACTGCCTACATATGCATCCTACTTTGTAAAGAAGCTGCACAACTTTGACCATTTGCGCTATTCCTCTAGTTTACCGCCGGACCATGAATTGTGTGGCTGGGCCCCCTGGACAACGTTTGGACCCTAGACTCTTCCTTAGGTTGTATTGTGGATGATCTGGCTGTGCCCTACGGTTTCATATCAATGTAAGCCACAGTTAGAGCAATAACTACACTACTGTTTACATGTCATTTCTTGGGTGTGGAAGATAATGCAATGTGCAGTCATGCAAAAAGAAAAAGCAGGCTTAAGTTTAACTGCAATTAAGCTCTTCCTGAAGCTGCTGATCCCATTGTCCTGTTTAATGTTTAAACATTTTCTGAACAAAGACCTCAATATTTTCAATAAGGGTGTGGCCTTGTGTGGCAGCAAACTTTTCTCTTACTGCCAAAATTAAGGTGTACTTCTGGTTTTGATAGCCAAAGCAAATGTTGCCAAATCTTTATGCTTAATGTCATTGACCTAATATGGCCATATTAGTTCAATGATGTGACAAGCATCACTGCCCCAAGTGTGTACATCAGCTGTGTGGCAGGGAATCTCCTACCCGAAGGTCATTGGCCCAGCAATGACAGCTAACTTCTGGGTTCAGACCAATCGCAAGCTAATCTGGTCCTTTAGAGACTCAGCTGCAACGAGAACAGCTGCAGGCAAAGACATTGCTTGGTTCTGAAGACAGCGAACTGGGACAACAATGGTCATACTCTCTTAGCAGTTTTGTTCATTAGAGCACTGTACAGGGGGCATGCTGTGCTCTTGGCTATTCAAACTGGTGTACTAGGTGTGAGAACAGCAGTCTAGATCTTCTAGTTACTGCCAGTACATGGTAGCCTATTTTAGTTCTAAAGCACACTCTACAAATAAAACTGGAGCATGCAAAATATGGTGCAGCTCAGAAACCAATCAGCTTCAAAGATTTATTGTCAAATCTTGAATTGAACAATCTTGAGTTAGTAGCTGATTGGCTACCATGCACAGCTGCACCAGATTATGAGTGCTCCAGTTTTGATAAATGTCCCCTACATTGTCTACTTTTTATGCAGCCTGACTGCATAACAATAGTAGAAAATGGTTTCAATTGGTCTTTAAGCTAAAGTATATTGCTTTTATGCGCCAAGGTGTCCTTTTATGAAAGTGCGGTAAAATACCGCTTTTCAGTTCTCAGGCATTCTCAGAGGAGATCGCTCTCCTCTGAGTGCCTGTTTATGAAAGTGTGTAGATCGCTTCTCATGTTGAGTTGAGGAGCGATCTACAAACGCCGGGAACTCCTGAGAACGGCTCCTCTCACTGTAATCTCGTGTGATGTAGCGGGATTACAGTATGAGGAACCATAAAATACAAAAGTTTAACACAAATCAGCACACATTATTCCCCAACATATTAATAAAATAATAAAGATAAATTCCCCCTACACAATATACATTAACCTAATTATAAAAAAAACATTGTTTTTATCAATATTTAAAGATCATACATGTCCCTATTTAAATGTGAATGGTGTATAGTAAATGAATGTAATGCACATATGTAATGCAGCTATACACCATTCATATAAATGCAAAATACATTTATAATCATTAAAAAAATAATTTTAATAAAGTATACAAGTATAAATATTTATTAATAAATTAAAATAAAATATATTTCATTATAGATAAACATAAAAATTGATAAACTGGTGCGATGCGAGAACACTGCGAATCCACTGCGGGTTCCCGCATCGCACCGACTCGCATGTCAGTTCACACTGCCATATGCGAATCGCTGGGGAGTGTCAATACATTGTTAAGGACACCCCCAGATCAGCTTGCATATCGCACTGCGAACTGACAGTTCGGACATGAATCGGATCGCATATGTGTGAACACACATGCGATCCAATTCTGGTCCGAACAGAAAAAAGGGTCCTGTGCGTGTTTGCACCGAATGCGGTGCGATATCAGCCATACTATCTGTACAGCTGATATCGCACCGCACAGACATCGCATGTAATGTGAATGGCAGTGTGCTGCAAATAACATGTGATGCCTGTGCGATGTCCGGCATCGCACAAGTGTGAACTGGGCCTAAAAGTTAACACCCCCAAATCAGTTCGCATATCGCAGTGCGATCTACAAACTCGGACAGTAATCGAATCGCATGGGTGTGAACACCCATGCAATCCGATTCTGCTGTGGACCAAAAAAAGGGTCCTGTAAGAGTTTGGTCCGAGGGCAATGCAAATTTAGCAATACTATCTGTATGGCTGAAATCGCATCGCACAGAGATCGGATGTGATTTTGCACTGCAGTGCGGTGCGAATCACATCCGATCTCGGACACCGCAGCAGTGGGAACTGGCCCTAAATCATATTGCATTTGCACCAAAATGGTACAGGACCCTTTATTTGGTCCGCACTGGAATCGGATCGCATGGGTGTGAACACCCATGCGATCCGATTCCTGCATCATTACATAGTTCGCACTGCGATCTGTGAAATGATCTGGGGGTGTCATTAACTTTACATTGACACCCGCAGTGGTGCGCAGATGTCAATGTAGGTGCGATGTGAAAACCCGCACAGGAATCACGCTGGTTCACGCATCGCACAAGTGTGAACCCAGCCAGAGACGTGAACATCTAAAAAAATATATATATATATATCTATATATAGATACATATATATATATATATATATATATATGTATCTATATATAGCTATATATATATATATATATATATATATATATATATATATATATATATAGATGTATATTTATATATATATATATATATAGATATATAGATATATATAGATATATATAGATGTATATTTATATATATCTATATATCTATATATATATATATATATATATATATATATATATATATATATATATACACACTATAAATTCCTATCCTGCTGGTTTTGGGGTGTGTAATGGTGGGGAAGGTGTGCTCTGACTGTTTGGTGAAAGAAAGAAGTCAAAAGACTTCTTTCTTTCTCCAGAATATCAGCCAGTTTCAGGCTTCTCACTCAGATTCTCCACTTCTGAAATGGTGAATCAGAAAGTGAGAATTCTGTCACAGATCGCCAGTGAGGTGTGGAGATCGCACCTTCATAAACTGGCCGTTTCTGTGAATTCTCACTGTGCTGAGATAATCAGCGGAGAACATGTTCTCCGCTGATTATCTCAGTTTCATAAACTGGTAAAGCGCTGAGATCAGCGGTGAGACTTGGGATCGCCGCTGATCTCAGTTTCATAAAAGGACACCCAAATGTAATGGGGTGATTTATTTACACTGATTATTGTCTCAAAATACCCTTTACATCTTTTTTCTCTCACAGTAACTGAATATCTGGCTCAGGACATGACGTGACATATCTGAAATATGTCACATAAGGTGATTCTTGACTGAGCAGTACCTTCAGATATACAACTGCAACAGTCATTCACCAATTTCCAAGCTGCCCCAGTCTTCAATGCAAATATGACATCAATTTAGAGTCACTGTCACAGGTCAGCCTTTAATTACTCAATGCCCACTATCTTAGTTATGTGCATACGTGTCTGTGTGCATGTCTTTGTTTTTTGGTATTCCAGACTAAGGTAACTAACTTCATAAAAAGGTAACCGTGCCTATAATATTTTCAAATTCTCCATAACCTCTTGGGTTACAGGGGAAGTGCTTGAATTATAATTAGACATACTGTAATTGCAGGTTTTGATCATTTCCATGTGTTCAATTGGATTTAGAATAACAGCTGCAGTAAATATTATTTGTTAAATATGTTTTTATTATTGTAGACATTGGATGGAAATCCCTCACTCTGGAACTCCAGGTACCCACAAAAGGGAGCCCAACCATTCTCCACAACCTCAGTAGTAAAGCAAGAAGTCACACACTGATAATGCCATCCAACTTTATTTATGTCAAGCAAACACACTGCAGCCCTGCCTAGGACTTACCCTCTTCATCGTTTCACTAAATATGGGCTTGATCACAGAGAACTAGGATCAAAACAAAAAAAAATGGCTGTAAATTACAGATGTGAGAAAAAAGCAGGCACATAAACTATTACAGAAAGAGAAAATGTTTTATAAAAACATTTACCATTTTGTAAACTGTATGCTACAGTTATAATGCAACGTGTTTTGAAATACACTCAGTAAAGATTGTTGGAAATATTTGTCACACTAAACTTAAATTTTGTGCTTTTATTGTATTTGTATTATAACACATAAAGCAATATTATAAAGTTTAGAAAAGAACTGTGTAGATTTTTGGTTCTGGGCACTAGGTGGAGGTAGAAACCCTAAAACCATACTGATGTAATACAGTTCTCAGATGCTAAGGTTAGATCTTTAGTTTTGTTTATTCTTGTACTCACCTGAACTAATATATATATAACATATATATAAAAGGAGATGCTGTATCCAAATTGATGCAATATTATTTACTTATTGATCAGTAAACCATCACAAAATTAGCATATTAGCTAAGATTATACTATTGGCATATATTTGCTTACTCAAGAAGTAAATAATTTTGCATCAGTTTGGATACCACATCTCTCTTTTTTCTTAATATGATTTTGGTGGAATATCGGGAGCCTGTCTTTGATGTGGAAATCTGCTGTTCAATATTACAAGTGATAAGTAACAAGCATGACTCACCCTTTTCTGTTATTTTCAATGATAAAACACTGGAGATGGAGCTTTTCCTTAAATACATTTAAATAAAAAGGATTAAAGGGAAGTATGCATATGTACATATATGTGTATATACTGTATATATGTATGCATTTATGTATGTATGTATGTGTATGCATTAAGTGCAGACATCATAATGGTCAGTGTGGCTGCCCTTCATAATAAATGAACAATAGGAGGGTTGTTGGCAAGGGGTGGGCCAGCTTTTCACACAACCACTTTCTGGCATTTTGGGAATCTAGTAACACCTCTGCAGACATTTGAAGAGTTGTGTAAGCACCTCAATGTGACTGTGCTTATTGCATGTGCTCACTTCACAATCCTTTAAAGGCTAAGTTCGCCTTTAGTAAAAAAATAACGAAATAAATAATAATAAAAAATGCACAAAATTTTGCAGGTAAAAAAATGTGCATTTATTTATTTTTTTACACTGGAGCCTGCAAAGCACTGCAACTGCAATCAGTGGATCGCGGGTGCAATGCCAGGCTTCTGCAGGCACTCAGCACAGCTATCTGTCTGTACCTCCATATGGGTAGACAGTTATTGAGCTGTGGGAACAGTCAATGAACTATGAGGGCACTGATCAGCATACTTGTAGTTTATTGAAAAATATAGGCTGTCTGCAGTGGTGTCCGACAGGACTTGTAGTTCATTTAATCACAGATCTCTATCAATGAATGACAAAGCTCTCCATAGCCCCACTGTTTTTAAAATATGACAGCAGGGGTGTGAGAAGAGCCTCCGTCTGCTGTTAAAGGGAAGGGGGGATTCCCTCCTCTCAGGAGCTGGAAAGGGGCATGGTAAATATTTAATTAACCGGACTTCATTTTCTGAATGAACACAGTGAGTAATCTGTACTGATGGCTCCTGTCTTCATTCTTAACTGAAGCATAGTAAACTATGTTTACAGCAGGCTGCAGAGAAAGGGGACTTGGGCATCTCTGTCCTCAGTTTCTTTCTCTGTCTCAAAAGAGAGACATCAGGGGTCTGTTTAGACCCTTGATATTTCACCAAAGCCCCATAATGGGGCTCCTACAAAAAAAAAATTATAAAAAATAATATTGTGAAAAATAAATAAAAAATATTAAAAAAAAAAAAAGACTACTGACACCATTCACTGCCCTACTGAATGACACAGCTCTCCATAGCCCCACTGTTTTTAAAATATGACAGCAGGGGTGTGAGAAGAGCCCCCGTCTGCTGTTAAAAGGGAAGGGGGATCAGGGGAGGTGAACTTGTTACATGTTACACCCTAAATATGGGTGTAACATGTTCAGAAAGTGACCTTAGCCTTTAGTGACAGATGTGTTAAAATAGGGCAGATAACAATTTTTTTTTATAACTTCCCCAATTTGTCCAGGATGATTCAGGTTTAAGAGACTTTTTATGGAAATTACATATCCCAAAGATGTCCCTGTAAAAGAAAACAATAAATACCCATTGCTTCCATTGCCAACATTGCCGTACCCTGCTCTGTTGAAGTGAAATTTCTGGGAGTGTTGATTTCATGGTCCCCTGCTGCACACACAGTAGTGGCATAGGCGTGCGCACAGGGTGTGCCACATGTGCCTGGGCACACCCTAATCACCCCATGTGGTGCTGATTGCCCCTGCTTCCGGTCTCTCCATTGCAGCGCTGCCAGCTTCCCTCCTCTCAGGAGCTGGAAAGGGGCATGGTAAATATTTAATTAGCCGGACTTCATTTTCTGAATGAACACAGTGAGTAATCTGTGCTGATGGCTCCTGTCTTCATTCTTAACTGAAGCATAGTAAACTATGTTTAGAGCAGGCTGCAGAGAAAGGGGACTGGGGCATCTCTGTCCTCAGTTTCTTTCTCTGTCTCAAAAGAGAGACATCAGGGGTCTGTTTAGACCCTTGATATTTCACCAAAGCCTCATAATGGGGCTCCTACAAAAACAAAAAATAAAAATTATAAAAAGTAATATTGTGAAAAATAAATAAAAAATATTAAAAATAAAAAAAAGACTACTGACACCATTCACTGCCCTACTGACAGCAATCTTTGCTCTACTGACACTGTCCACTGCTTTGCTCATATACACATATGTGTGTTTGTGCTCTGGGGTGCACACCCTAATGCAATAGGCTGCGCACCCCAATGAGTAGGGGTTCCTTCTACTGACCTCCACTTTACTATAGGACACAATAGTGTAAAATGAATTCAATAAATAGAATATCTAAATAATAAAAGATTTAAAGTGCATGTAAACCCTAGCAATGAACTTGTTATTCTTCTGTTTGCTCCCTTTTGGTCTGGTAAATATAACACTGAAAGCATTTTGCTATAGCTGTTTGATAAGTGCAAAAGAATACCTGCTAATTCTGGCAGATATCCAGTGTTGTCACATGTCCCGTACACTCTGCAGTGTTATTTCAAGAAGTTATATCAGCCCTGCCCCGTTAACATTGGTGAACTACAAAACACATCTCCCTTATTTTATGAGAACAAGAAAATGAAGGAATTGACACAGTCCTAACACACTTCCTATCCTAGGGTCACAACACTGCTCCTCCATAACTAGAGGAGTTAGGGCCCATGCACACTGGGACTACAGAGGCAGAAAAAAAAACCTTCTGGTTTGCATTTTTGAGTGGAGTCTTCTGGCAAAAAAAATGCTAGACGCACCTTAACCCTCCTAAATGCTTAAAAACTCCTGTACAAAAATGAGCGTTTTTTTTGCCAAAAGAACTGGCGTTTTTTAGGCCTAGTGCGCATTGACCCTGACTGTCATGATAGGGCAAGACGTATGTTACTAGAGGAATCATAAAAAAACAAAAGATTGCCGCACTAATAAGTTGTAAACAATATAATAACTAAATAATGGTGATTAGTCCATAAAGTGTCCAAACATGCAGAAATCCTTGAAATCATGTCTCTTGGGGTGATAGATAAAAAGTGCACCTTCCACCGTGAAAATAAAAGATGATCCCTTACCAGATAGCAAGTCTTCAGGTTATAGGAGCCTAGTAAAACATAGATTCACACATCATTGAAGATCCGTCAATTGGAAACAAACACAAATGGCGTTGAAGTTTTTCCTTTTCCTTGAAATTTCTGACAGGAGTCCGAGGTGAGACGTACAGCTAAACCCAGGCCGATTCCTAGAAAATAAGCTTCTTTTCTTGGAGGAGAGAACAAACTCCTCAGTCCTCTTGCTTGGAATCTTGGAAGCTGTTATGTCTATAGCTGATACCATTAGGCCTTCAGCTGGCATTGCCCTCTACTCCTCATTTCTGTACAAACATCTCACTTCTATTAATCACAAGTTTATCTTTCTTACAACTCCAGCCAATCCCTCAGGGGTGGATATCTCCTCTGTTATCTTTGGATATGTTTTTCTTCTCTCAAAAGCTTTTCACATGGACCACATGAAATAGAAAGGCAACTGCATAGTGCTCTCTGTATAAAGCATTTATTAAAATACCCCAATAAAATTGCACTTACAAGAAGTTAAATAAAAACAGCATTTCTTAATATCTTTGTGAATCTATGTCTTACTGGGCTCCTATAACGTGGAGTCTAGCTATCCGCTAAGGGCCCATCTTTTATTTTCACGGTGGAAAGTGCACTTTGGGTGTTTCTGTCATCTATCACCCCAAGAGACACGATTTCAAGGATTTCCTCATGTTTGGACAATTTATGGACTAATCACCAATATTTAGTTATTATATTGTTCACAAGTTATTTTTTTTTAATCAAAACAACGTTTATTAAGCATAGAGAGTATTTGAACATATGTGTAGACAGTGCAACAGGCACTACAAATACAAATCAGTCCAATTGATATACATATATTCATATTGTACATTATTAAGAAAGCATGTGTAACATTTTCTAGTGGGTAGCATTACATTGTGCGGGTTAAGGGAGTGAGTCCTGGGGGATCCGAGCGGAGTCAGTGGTGGCATCAAGGAGATGGGTGTCTAATCCTCCGCTGTACAAGTGGCTGAGTCTTCCAACCAGCGGTCCCAGACCTTGTGATATTTATTGGGACAATTCCTGTGGATATAGATTAATTTTTTATACGGGAGGGTGTTGTTGACCTCCCTGATCCACTGCTGTAGTGTGAGGGGAAATTCCCTCATCCATTTTCTGGCTATCTGCACTAGCTGAACAGTGTCTCTTGTAGGAATGTGTTAAGGTACTTCTCGCTCTGGGAGCGAGTAGAGTCCCAGCACACATTGGCGAGGGCATAGGGAAAGTGGGGAGCCCATTCGATCATGGAGGAACTGGACCACTTGGGTCCAGAATCCCTGTATGGAAGGGCACGTCCATAGCAGATGAAAAAAAGATGCCTCAGGGTGGCTACATCTTGGGCATTTGGGACCCTGTCCTGGTCTGTATTTAGATATGCGGTGTGGTGTAAGGTATGATCTATGGAGAATAAATAGGTGTGTAAGGCGGTCAGAGAGTTTTGGGGATACAGATTTGCAGTTAGCGAGGGCCTCATCCCAGTCCTCCTCCGACACCGTTCCCAAATCAGCCTCCCATTTGGTTTTGAGTTGGTGGGCGGTGGCCGAACGTGTTAGGAGGTACGTATAAATGTAGGAAATTAGTTTTTTGGGGTCATCACCCAACACAATGTCCACCAGCAGGGGTACTTCGAGGACTGGGATGGAGCCCTCAAACTGTGTATTGAGTGCGTGTCGGAGCTGGAGATACCTGAAAAACATGTGATTGGGCAGGGAGAAGTTGTCCTTGAGAGTTTGAAATGATTTAACCATTCCGTTAGCTACGACTTGGGATAGGTATATAACGCCTTTATTTATCCATATTCCATGGTCGGGGATTGAGGCGAGTTCAGGCATGTGTGGATTATCTCATAGGGGTGTGTGTGAGTGGGGGGATGGTGCCTCCCCAAGCTGCATGGCCATCTGCCAGATCTTACAGTGGTGAAATAGCATGTGTTTCCTATCTCCAGTTTGGGATGAACCACGAGGTCCACCGAACAAAATCTGAAATGGGTGGGTTAGCGGGCCTGGGGCCTTGGAGCAGACCATAGCGGAGTAGCGTTCATTGTCAGTGTGGTGGAAGTGGAAAAGATGGGAGATTTGGGACGCGATGTAATAAAGGGAGAGGTCAGGGAGTGCGGCACCGCCCAGGTTGGTCGGGCATTTCAGGGCTCGCCATGACAGCTTGTGACGGGAAGTGCCCCATACGAATGTGTTGAGGATGGATTCCATGGACTTAAATATACGTGGAGGAAGATATAGTGGGGCGTGCCAGAAGACATATAGGAGCTTAGGGAGGAGAATCATCTTGACTAAATTTATTCGGCCTATGACACCGAGGGGGAGACGGGACCATATCTGTGTCTTGGCTTTCAGGACTGCATAGAGGGGCTCAGTGTTGAGGGAGACGTAATCCAACAAGGATCTAGAGATGTGGATGCCCAGATACTTAATTGTGCTAGCTCTAACCAGAGGGAGCGCAGCCTGGTCAGCACTGGGGACGCTTAGGTCTATTGAGAGGATTTGGGACTTGGACCAGTTTATTTGAAGTCCTGAAAAGGTTCCAAAGGTTGTGATAATTTGGAGAGCTGTGTGGAGAGAGGGGCCTGCATCTGCCAGGTATAGGAGCATGTCGTCTGCGTACAGACTGATCACCTCAGTTAGTTGATTACATTGAAGGCCCCTAATACCTGGTTGGTTCCTGAGAGCCGTGGCCAAAGGCTCGACTGCCAGAGCGTACAGTAGGGGTGAGATAGGGCAACCTTGGCGTGTACCGCGAGACAATGGAAATGGGGAGGAGATCCTACCGTTTACCTGTATACGTGCCGTGGGGGCCTGGTATAATAACTGTAACCATTTAATAAATCTCGGCCCGAATCCAAACCTGTGAAGGCACTCCCACAAGTATCTCCACTCCACAGAGTCGAACGCCTTAGCGGTGTCGAGGCTGACCACCACTCTGGAGCCCACATCTGTGTGCTGGGATTGGAGGTTCATGTGGAGTCGCCTGAGATTAAAAGCTGTGTTTTTAAGTAGCATGAACCCAGTCTGGTCAGGGTGTATGAGACTGGTAATTACCTTATTTAGGCGTAGGGCGAGGATTTTAGCTAATATTTTATATCCAATTGGAGAAGGGAAATGGGCCTGTAGGATTCAGGGAGTAATGGGTTTTTGCCCGGCTTGGGTATGAGGACGATAAGGGCTTCGTTCATAGATGGCAGGAGTGTGTTAGAATTAAATATGTGTGTGTAGAGTGCACTAAGTTTGGGGGTGAGGGTCTCACTGAATTGCTTGTAGAACTCGAGCGGGAGTCCATCCGAGCCAGGTGTCTTAGATGTAGGGAGCTGTGCCAGAGCTTCTGTTATACAGTCAGTAGTGATGGGCGCCTCCAGTTGTTCAACCTGCGACGCCGCAAGTGTGGGGAGGGTAACAGTCTGTAAGAGCGCCGTCAGTTCGTCTTGGGGGTATTGCGCGGTGGAGGAGAACAGGTCAGAATAAAAGTTCCTGAACTCCTCAACTACTTGATCAGGGTCAGTGATCGTGCAACCAGAGGCAGACTGGAGGGAGACCACCACTGGGGGTTTGTGGTCCAAGTGGGCCATATAAGCTAGGAGCTTACCAGCTCGTTCGCCATGCTCAAATACTCGTTGTTTAGTGAAAAAAATGCCCTGTTTGGCCTTCTCCGTATGCAGTTGGTTTGTGAGCCTAGTCTGCACTCGTACAAGAGAAGCGTTAGCATCTGTTGGGTCGGTCTGAAAGTCCCGCTCAAGGGTATGTAAGCGTTCCTCCGCTTGGCGGAGCACTATTTTGGAGGAGGCCTTATGTCTATTTATACGTGTGGATAGGATGATGCGGGCGTGCAATTTAAAGGTCTCCCATACGGAACCGACCGGGGCGGAACCCTCATTTGTGCGAAAGAAGTGTTCCCACTCCACCTGGACAGTGTCCAAGTCGGACAGGGTGGTGAGCCAAAACGGGTTCAGCTTCCAGATCCGGACCGCAGGGGAGGATGGTAGGCGCAGCCTGATCCAGTATGGGGAGTGATCGGATAAGACTCTAGCGTCAAATCCTGTATCTAGGAGGTGAGAAAGGAGGGGAGGGGTGAGTAGAATAAAATCTATACGGGACATAGCTGATCTTGAGGGTGTAAAGCAGGAGAAGCGTGGGGAGGTCGGGTGCTGGTGTCTCCATGTGTCTGTGAGGCTGAATTCCTCTAGGAATCGCCCAAACCTAGTGGTGCTGGGTGTGGAGGTAGGGAGGGTAGTAAGGCTCTGTCTATCTAGGTTAGGTGTGATGACCATGTTGAAGTCACCGGCCCATACGGCCGGCACCGTCGGATATTGAGTCATAAAGGCAATCCCCATCCGCAATACCTCAAAGTTAAATGGAGGGGGGATAAAGAAAGCAAGGAGCAGAACCTCCAGGCCTCCAATCGTAGCATGAAAAAACAACGATCGGCCCTGGGGATCCGACTGCATTGTGTGAAGTTGGAATTGTGTTGTTTTGGCGATGAGGATCGCAACCCCGTGGGAATTGGACGTATGTGGGGCCTGGTACAGCCACCCCACCCACGGTTTCTTGAGGCTCATTTCCTTCTGGCCCACCAGGTGGGTTTCAACAAGGATGGATATGTCCTCCTTAAGAAATTTAAGGTGGGACAGGACCGCATTACATTTAGCCCTATCCCCGAGGCCCCGGAAATTCCAGGTGATTATCTTTAGGGATGCCATAGGGTGTATAGGGGAGGCAGTATATGCAGTCGGATTCCCAGATAGCGACAAACAATATTGTAGATTAGGGTCATCATATCCCACATCTCAGCGCAGTAGGGCTGTATACTAGTTTTGACATGAAAGGAGTGAATTAGCCCACGTACATGAATTGTACAGTTATGCAATAATTTCAAGAGAGAGGCAGCATAATACATGCAGTATATCAATGTGGATTCAAAAAGCAGAAAAAAACACAAATAAAAAACAAAAGAGAACAAATGAACTGCAAAAACACTGGACCAGCATGGCAGATTCAACATTACGGTGACCGCTGCAAAAACAGGGGCAAAGGCTGGCCAGGGAAACATCTTCAGTGAGGTGACAAACAGGGATGGCATGAATGCCAGTGTCTTGGGGTGACCCACAGGGCCAATAAGGCGATCAAACTGGAGAGGGCACAACGGTGCAGGGGATGTTTCCAGTCTTGGGGGGAAACAGGTGCAGGCGGGCTGCCCGAGATTCATAGCACAAGCAGATTGTGGGGTATGTGCAGCATTATGTCTAGGAGGTGCAGGAGGTGAAAGACAGGTGCAGGGCTCCTATGCAGGGTGGAGATGAAGGGGAACTGGCAAAATAAACTCAGTACATATCTGACTCACTGTTCACGGATTGCTGGCAGGTGGCCGGGTCCTGGAGGATGAGTGGTGTGATGTCTGAGATCTAAGCTGGATTTTCAGGTGCGAGATGGGCCAGCCGCTTGGCGTTGTTCGAGCCAGGTGAGGGCGGCTTGCGGGTCCTCAAAGAAGTGCGCCTTGCCGTCGCTCGTCTCACACGGAGCCTCGCCGGAAAGAGCATCGCATATGGCAGGTGTTGCACGCGGAGTTGCCTTTTCACATCTGTGAATCTCGCTCTCTTCTTCTGGACCTCCGCCGAGAAATCCGGCAACACCGCGATGGTCACGTTGCCGAGGGGGATGTTGCCTCGTTCCCGGGTGAGTCTGAGAATGGTGTCACGATCGCGGTAGTTCAAGAACTTGGCAATACAAGTACGCGGCGGTGCACCGACAGGGGGGGGCTTTCCAGCAAGGCGGTGCGTTCTTTCCATGACAAACGTGGAGGAGAAGGCTTCTCTGCCATATGTTTTAGTGAGGAGGTTTTCTAGGTATGTGGGGGGGTCCGCACCCTCGGCTCTTTCAGGGAGCCCCACAAAACGCAGGTTGCACCTCCGAAGGCGATTTTCCATGTCGTCTTGCTTAGAGAGGACTGCATTCAGCTGGTACTGTAGTTGTTCAGTGGTGACTTGAAGTGGATGAAGGCCTTCCTCCACGTGGCCGACCCGGCGCTTGGTCTCGGACACCCGCTCTCTTAGTTTGTGCATATCCTGCCTTATCAGGGATATGTCAACCTTCACCTCCTCAATCCTGGAGGTGAGGGTGGATTGACACAGGGCAATGGCCTCCAGCACTCTGACTGTGTCTCCGGAGGTACGTTCCTCCTCCTCAGGGAGCAGGTCGGCGCCATCTTCCTCCCCCGGGTCCCGCTCCTCATGGCGGTACTTGTCCAGCTTGGCAATGGCACCGGATCGCTTGGTAGGGGACATAGCAGCACAGGGCAATTACACTGACCAAACTGTAGCTCTCCAGTGGCTGTAAGCGGGGGGAATAACCCCAAGGATTAGTGTACAGGATCTGTCTCGAGCGGAGCTCTCACTCTGCACGTCCTACTCCATGAACCTCCAGACCACGCCCTTGTTCACAAGTTATTAGCGAGGCAATCTTTTGTTTTTTATGCTTTTACACAAAGTGTTCTGTTGAGTGATTGCCAGCTCATTTTTTGATTATTTATCACCACTCTTCACCTGCACAACTACTACATTTCTTTATCTATACTAGAAGAATCACCAGATCAAGAAAAAATGCCTGAAAAAAAACAAAAAACTAAAGCAGCCACTACATCTAAGCAGCCACTACATCTACATCTAAGCTGTAATATATTAAATTTTGGTTAATAGGTTTACGTATACTTTAACTGTTAGGTCCTTGCTAACACAATGGTCTTCCTGAAGGACATTTGTGTAAATAACAAATATTCATGAAAAACATGTGCAATGTTGTTCAATATCTATGCAATCAAACACATATATATATGACAGCGCAACACGTTTTTGACTTCGATTTTTTGGTATATTGCTATTGCTATGTACAATATTGGGAGTGCTGCTGTTGACTTTTATGCACGATATATATATATATATATATATATATATATATATATATATATATACAGTATATATATATCGTGCATAAACCTTCATAAAAGCTGCTAATTATTAAATTTAACTAAATGAAAAGTCCAAAAATGAAGTGTCCAAAAACCAAATGAAGTCCATAAAGTGAAATAGAAAATGTGCAGATATCCTCCTTTTCTTAATATGTGCAATACCCGGTGCTCCCCATAGGAAATCAGGGCAAATATATCCTCTTACCAGATCATTAGACCTATCAAGGTCTGTATTCAAACCAGTGAGCTTCACCCCACACTATAGGTATGGGCCACCTCTGCTTTCCAGCCGCCATATGGATGCCAATAATGGAAGTCACCACAAACATATATTCTTAGGAACCTCAGACCTGGTCATACAGAGTACCAATGAGCAGAGAAAAAGCTTTTTATGACTAGGGATGAGCTTCGAGTTCGAGTCGAACTCATGTTCGACTCGAACATTGGCTGTTCGCAAGTTCACCGAACAGCGAACAATTTGGGGTGTTCGCGGCAAATTCGAATGCCGCGGAACACCCTTTAAAAGTCTATGGGAGAAATCAAAAGTGCTAATTTTAAAGGCTAATATGCAAGTTATTGTCATAAAAAGTGTTTGGGGACCTGGGTCCTGCCCCAGGGGACATGGATCAATGCAAAAAAAAGTTTTAAAAACGGCCGTTTTTTCAGGAGCAGTGATTTTAATAATGCTTAAAGTCAATCAATAAAAGTGTAATATCCCTTTAAATTTCGTACCTGGGGGTGTCTATAGTGTGTCTGTAAAGGGGCGCATGTTTCCTGTGTTTAGAACAGTCTGACAGCAAAATGACATTTTGAAGGAAAAAACTCATTTAAAACTACCCGCGGCTATTGCATTGCCGACAATACACATAGAAGTTCATTGATAAAAACGGCATGGGAATTCCCCAAAGGGGAACCCCGAACCAAAATTAAAAAAAAAAAATGACGTGGGAGTCCCCCTAAATTCCATACCAGGCCCTTCAGGTCTGGTATGGATATTAAGGGGAACCCCGGCCAAAATTTAAAAAAAAAAATGACGTGGGGTTCCCCCTAAATTCCATACCAGACCCTTCAGGTCTGGTATGGATTTTAAGGGGAACCCCGCGCCAAAAAAAAAAAAAAAAACGGCGTGGGGTCCCCCCAAAAATCCATACCAGACCCTTATCCGAGCACGCAACCTGGCAGGCCGCAGGAAAAGAGGGGGGGACGAGAGTGCGGCCCCCCCTCCCTCCTGAACCGTACCAGGCCACATGCCCTCAACATTGGGAGGGTGCTTTGGGGTAGCCCCCCAAAACACCTTGTCCCCATGTTGATGAGGACAAGGGCCTCATCCCCACAACCCTGGCCGGTGGTTGTGGGGGTCTGCGGGCGGGGGGCTTATCGGAATCTGGAAGCCCCCTTTAACAAGGTGACCCCCAGATCCCGGCCCCCCCCCTGTGTGAAATGGTAAGGGGGTACATAAGTACCCCTACCATTTCACGAAGAAAGTGTCAAAAATGTTAAAAATGACAAGAGACAGTTTTTGACAATTCCTTTATTTAAATGCTTCTTCTTTCTTCTATCTTCCTTCATCTTCTGGTTCTTCTGGCTCTTCTGGTTCTTCCTCCGGCGTTCTCGTCCAGCATCTCCTCCGCGGCGTCTTCTATCTTCTTCTCCTCGGGCCGCTCCGCACCCATGGCATAGGGGGGAGGCTCCCGCTCTTCTCTTCTTCTTTTCTTCTCTTCTGTTCTTCTTCATTTTCTTCTCCGGGCCGCTCCGCAATCCATGCTGGCATGGAGGGAGGCTCCCGCTGTGTGACGGCGCTCCTCGTCTGACAGTTCTTAAATAACGGGGGGCGGGGCCACCCGGTGACCCCGCCCCCCTCTGACGCACGGTGACTTGACGGGACTTCCCTGTGGCATTCCCCGTGACGTCACAGGGAAGTCCCCGTCAAGTCACCGTGCGTCAGAGGGGGGCGGGGTTCACCGGGTGGCCCCGCCCACCCGGTTATTTAAGAACTGTTAGACGAGGAGCGCCGTCACACAGCGGGAGCCTCCCTCCATGCCAGCATGGATTGCGGAGCGGCCCGGAGAAGAAAATGAAGAATAACAGAAGAGAAGAAAAGAAGAAGAGAAGAGCGGGAGCCTCCCCCCTATGCCATGGGTGCGGAGCGGCCCGAGGAGAAGAAGATAGAAGACGCCGCGGAGGAGATGCTGGACGAGAACGCCGGAGGAAGAACCAGAAGAGCCAGAAGAACCAGAAGAACCAGAAGATGAAGGAAGATAGAAGAAAGAAGAAGCATTTAAATAAAGGAATTGTCAAAAACTGTCTCTTGTCATTTTTAACATTTTTGACACTTTTTACGTGAAATGGTAGGGGTACTTATGTACCCCTTTACCATTTCACACAGGGGGGGGGCCGGGATCTGGGGGTCACCTTGTTAAAGGGGGCTTCCAGATTCCGATAAGCCCCCCACCCGCAGACCCCCACAACCACCGGCCAGGGTTGTGGGGATGAGGCCCTTGTCCTCATCAACATGGGGACAAGGTGTTTTGGGGGGCTACCCCAAAGCACCCTCCCAATGTTGAGGGCATGTGGCCTGGTACGGTTCAGGAGGGAGGGGGGGCCGCACTCTCGTCCCCCCCTCTTTTCCTGCGGCCTGCCAGGTTGCGTGCTCGGATAAGGGTCTGGTATGGATGTTTGGGGGGACCCCACGCCGTTTTTTTTTTTTTTTTTGGCGCGGGGTTCCCCTTAAAATCCATACCAGACCTGAAGGGTCTGGTATGGAATTTAGGGGGAACCCCACGTCATTTTTTTTTTTTAATTTTGGCCGGGGTTCCCCTTAATATCCATACCAGACCTGAAGGGCCTGGTATGGAATTTAGGAGGACTCCCACGTCATATTTTTTTTTTAATTTTGGTTCGGGGTTCCCCTTTGGGGAATTCCCATGCCGTTTTTATCAATGAACTTCTATGTGTATTGTCGGCAATGCAATAGCCGCGGGTAGTTTTAAATGAGTTTTTTCCTTCAAAATGTCATTTTGCTGTCTGACTGTTCTAAACACAGGAAACATGCGCCCCTTTACAGGCATACTATAGACACCCCCCAGGTACGAAATTTAAAGGGATATTACACTTTTATTGTTTGACTTTAAGCATTATTAAAATCACTGCTCCTGAAAAAACGGCCGTTTTTAAAACTTTTTTTTGCATTGATCCATGTCCCCTGGGGCAGGACCCAGGTCCCCAAACACTTTTTATGACAATAACTTGCATATAAGCCTTTAAAATTAGCACTTTTGATTATTCATGTTCGTGTCCCATAGACTTTAACGGTGTTCGCATGTTCGAACGAACTTTTTTCCTGTTCGCATGTTCTGGTGCGAACCGAACAGGGGGGTGTTCGGCTCATCCCTATTTATGACAATACCATGCATATAAGCCTTTAAAATTAGCACTTTTGATTTCTCCCATAGACAATTCATTATAGCCGCGAGTACTTTTAAATTACTTAATTTTTCCTTTAGAAATGTCATTTTGCTCTCGGACTGTTCTAAACATGGAAAAAATATGCCACTTTACAGGCATACTATAGACACCCTCCAGGCACGATATTTAAAGGAATATTTCATTTTTATTGTTTCACTTTAAGCATTAAAAAATCACTGTTCCTGAAAAAACAGACGTTTTTAAAAAAAATAATTTCATTGATACATGTCCCCTGGGGCAGGACCTGGGTCCCCAAACACTTTTCATGACAATAACTTGCATATAAGTCTTTAAAATGAACACTTTTGATTTTTCATGTTAATGTCCCATAGACTTTAACGGTGTTCTGGTGGCTTTCGAATTTGCCCCTAACACCGCATATTGTTTGTTGTTCGCAGAACATCCGAACAACCAAAGTTCGTCCCGAACTTATGCTCGGGCTGAACCGTTCGCCCATCCCTATTCCCGTCCAGCCTATAGCAGAATGACGGCTGGGCAGTGGTTCAGTTATCCTGACTGGACGTCATATGACATCTTTCAGGATAACAGCCAATGCACGCTCATGGTGGCTCTTTACCACCAGATCAGCCGTGTCCAATCACGGTTAATCACTGTGTAAACAGGAAAAGCCGTGTATTGACTTTTCCTCACTTTTCCTTGCTCTCCTGTCAGGGGGGTCTGGGTACAATGTACCCATACCCATTCACATAGGGGTGGGGGGCAGGATCTGGGGCCCCCTTGTTAAAGTGGGCTTCCATATTCTGATAAGCCCCCACCTGCAGACCCCAATAATCAATGGCCAGGGTTGTCAGGAAGAGGCCCTTGTCACCATCAACATGGGGACAAGGTTCTTTGGCGGGGACCCCAAAGCACCCTCCCCATGTTGAGGGCAAGTGGCCTGGTATGGTTCAGGAGGGGAGGCTCGCTTGACCCCCCTTTCCTGGCCTGCCAGGCTGCTTGCGCGGATAAGGGTCTGGACCCCACACCGATATCTCCAAAGTAAACTAAGCAACAATTGTGTATAAATATACTAAAAATGCGTTTACAAATAGTAATCAATCCAAATTAGTGCCAATAAATAAATAAATTAGATATATTCCCTGTGATAAGTGTTGAATCCTCCGTAATAAAAAATAAATAAATGATAAACTTATAAAGGTGCAATATATATACAATTGATGAGTATAAATAGATAAATAGTGCCAATAGAATCTGATTAAATATAGATGATTAAATTCATGAGATAGGATAAGTAACAGGCGACAGTTCAATCCTCAGTAATCTGGGATATCTGGATTTCTGCAGTACTTATTTGTTCACCCTCTGAGCTATTTCTTCCACAGCCACAATGAATGGTAATTTTCTCAGTATCAAGTGGTTTTATGTAAAATAAACAAAGAGAGAAAACATTGCGCAATATTGTTACAATAAAAGTTCAAAGGCAAAACAGCACAGTGAAACACTCACGTGTGCCTGACTTGTTTTAGGCATGCAGATAAGCAGATAGGCAGATCTCAGCTGGCTTTTAAGGACAAGGCTTGCTACGCAAGCTGCTGCTGCTTGATACAATGTATTCAGCAGACTGTGTCCTAGGCTCCTCCCACGCGTTACATCACTGACACGTGACTTTCTGGTCTTAATGAGGTAATATCATATAAATATTTTATATGATATTGCCATCATTTTCAGCCAAATCAACTTCCTGGGTATCAGTTTATTATTTTAGATCTAAGAGGTAATTGGATATGTGTCTGTACTTAAGCTCTGTTCTACTCCACAACCATCTGGGATATACAGATCCAGCGTTTTTGCCACTATTGTGGCATCCTTTAATATTCAATTGATTTGAAGTAGTTTATGCTTCATTAAATACATATGAATTTTTCAAATGTATTGTATGATTTGTATATATTCTGTTTATTTTATGTTTTATGAACTGTATAAGAGGTTACTGCCGCTCTCCAATGCACAGTCTTTTGACTGAATGCCTCTCAGTCCTGCGCCTGCCTTGTGTCCCCTCGGCGGATGTGTGATCTTCCTGGTGTGTGGGGTTGCGTCCATGGTCCTCTGGATCCGTCCCCTTACTTGCACTGATTGGAGCTTGGGTTGTCTGCCCTTTGGCTGCCTTTTTCTTGCATGCGCTCTGTGGGAGATCAGACCCTGTGACGTCACACAGCAGAAGAATGGCTGTGACCAAAAACACGTACTTTCAGTAGTCTATGATTTCATCGCTGACATATTTTTTTTTTTATACCATCTGAACCTGGTGAAGTTTCTGTTGTCTTCTCAAACGATAAAACAGTGGATAAAACAGTGGAACATTTGCTGAATGTCAGCCACAACAGCAAATGGTTTTGTCTGAAGCGGAGCAAAATTCTTGTAAGGTTGTTGTTCAGATTAGGCCTAGTGAAAAGGACATTATTGATGAGAACACCTTCATATCGAGCACTTGAGGCAAAGACCACTCTCTCCTGCCATACTTTGCCTCTGGAGGATTACATGTAGAAAGGATCGGACTGTTTTGAAATGAATGAAGTGCTTGCACATGATCATCGCTATCACATTCTATACACTTAATAGTAGTCTAAGGCCCCTTTCACACAGCAAGCCCTCCTGGATCCGCCTGTCTGTTTTTCAGGCGGATCCAAGCGGGCCATCCATTGACTCCTATGGGGAGATGGATGTCAGTGGAGACCCGTCTGCCATGCGATGCGATAAAATCAGGTATATGGCGATACGTTCGCCATCCGTCTTGGCAGATCGGATCAGATGAGATCTGATGAAAACGGACATGCTGTCCATTTTCATCCGATCTCTCCATAGGAATCAGAGGCGCTCTGACAGGCCCCTCCCTGCTCAGTGAGCAGAGACGGACCTGTCATCCCCCGGCTCAGAGGAGATCAACGGAGAGAGTGGATCCGCTAAGTGGATCCGTCTTGTGTGGAAAAGGCCTTACAGTCTTTAAAATGTTGTTTTGTGGGTGTACAGCATTTCAAGCAAACCCTGCATTTTTTTTTTAAAGCTCTGCCTTCTTGCAAGGGTTTCTTTTTGAAACATATACACTTCCTAAGCAGTTTGGTTTGTTATCAATGGGACATTTGTGATTTGGGTTATATTTTTTTGTTCTGATCAATCTTTTAAGGGACTGGAGTAGGTGTAGTTTGAACATCAGTTCTTTTCACAGACACTAGACCTCTGCAGTCTCCATGTAAAACCTGCAGACCTCGAAGAAGGTGGGCCAAGAGAGTTGTACTCCTCAAAGGAGAAACTTGGAAAATTCTTAGTATCTTCAATTCTCCTAATGAACTCACAAAAGTAGGAAAAGGAAAGAAAGGAAACCTTTTTTTTCCTGTATGCCATAAGGTAACTTGGAGACTATTGGGTTAACCTCACTAGTGGTATCTAGGTAACTGCGGCTGGGTAGATGGGTATCAGCAGAGAGTTGGAGCTTCAAGAGGAGAGCTCTTGAAACTTTAGAATGTCTCTGCCAGATAATTTTGGGAAGGTTTGCATCCTTTTAAATGAAGCGTCCTTAATGGCTTATGGACTGCCAAAGCTATGCCGAAGTCTGTCCCAAGAAGCCTTAAGACCTGCAGTAGGGTTGTCAATGTAAATAGTTTGGAGCCTTTTTCATCAGATTTCATCATTCATCAGATTGAGGACCTAGCCACCTGATAAATAGATCTGTAGTTGTGACATCTGGTTCACTGATGGTGGCTTTGAAGGTGGATTTCCATTCTCTGTAGTTTTCAGGTTTGTCATCAAACGTGAGACATGATGAGCTCTTTGTGAAGCATGTATTTAGCGAACTGTGACATGTCTGTGTTTTCGGACTTTGGATATACAGTTGTATGTGGAACAACGTCAATTACATTGGCGGGTGTGCTAAGATTGAATGATTTTGAGAGGCATAGTGGTGCAAAGGTGTTCATATCTGACATGGCTGGCTTAGAGTTGATTACCATTTGGATTGCAGCTTTAGAGAAGTATACATGGTTGGAGGTAATTGACTAGCCTTATGGTAGAATGTATTGTCTATTTTCTGCATAGCGGTGTGTGCAGTATGCTGCAGTGTAAAGACCTGTTGTACTGAGGGATGAATAATAAGATTGTCTTGAGAGGGGGCAGGCACAATATACTGACTTTGGTTAATGGATACAACTGCTGTGGCTGGGAGCTGACGTTTTGAGTGAGAGTGTGAGGAATATGATATATACAATGCAACTGAGTGTCCATGTCCGCTGCTGTTACCTCCTTGAGCTTTGACAATAAAACCTGGAAGCTGATTGGTTTCTATGCAGAGCTACATCAGATTTTGCATGTTACAGTTTTAGTAAATTCCTCCCATTGTTTCTCCAAAGCTTCGGTCTCTGCTTTCTTGTGTGCAGTTTCTGCTTCCACCTCTGCTTTCTTGCATGCAACTTCTGCTTCCACCTCTGCTTCCATCGGTGCTTTCTTGCGTGAAGTTTTTATGGCTTCTGCTTCCATCCCTGCTTTCTTGTGTGCGGCTTCTGTGTTTTCTTGCATGCAGTTTCTGTGACTCCTGCTTCCATCTCTGCTTGTTTGCATTTGGCTTCAGTTTCCATCTCTGCTTTCTTTCGGGCCAAGGCTGCCTGAATTTTAAAAGCTTCAGCAATAGTATGGGCTTTAATAAGTTATTGGCTGAAAGTGGAGGATCTTGATTGCAGAGACTTGACAAATCTGGAGGAGTGCCTCGTAGAAGCAGAGTGATGAGATTTAGGGGTTGATTTACTAAAGGGAAAAAGACTGTGCACTTTGCAAAGTGCAATTCCTTTTTTTTTCCTTTTCTGCAAGTTATTGCCATAAAAAGTGCATGGGGACCCGGATACTGCCCTAGGGAACATGTATAAATGCAAAAAAACTTTTTAAAATGACTGTTTTTTCAGGAGCAGTGATTTTAATAATGCTTAAAGTGAAACAATAAAAATTAAATATTCTTTTAAATATCTTGCCTGGGGGGTCCCCTTAGTCTGCCTGTAAAGTGGCACATCTGTGTGATGTGTACAACAGTGCCGCAGCAAAATAATATTTCTAAAGGAAAAAATTTAATTAAACTTGCTCGCGGCTGTAATGTATTGCCGGCTCCCGGCAATATAATTGAAAAATCATTGAAAAAATCGGCATGGGTTCCCCCCCGTCCATACCAGGCCCTTTGGGTCTGGTATGGATTTTAAGGGGAACGCCACGCCAATTAAAAAAAAAAAACAGCGTGGGGTCCCCCCCAAAATCCATATCAGGCCCTTTGGGTCTTGCATAGATTTTAAGGGGAACTTCATGCCAAAATGTAAAAAAAAGGTGGCATGGGGTCCCCCCCAAAATCCATAACAGACACTTATGCGAGCAAGCAGCCTGGCAGGCAAAGGGAAAAGGGGGGGCGAGTGAGCATCCCCCCTCCTGAACCATACCAGGCCTCAACATGGGGAGGGTGCTTTGGGGTTCTCCCCAAAGCACCTTGTCCCCATGTTGATGCTAGCTCGGTGGTTGTGGGGGTCTGCGGCAGGGGGGCTTATCGGAAGCTGGAAGCCCCCTTCACAGCCAAGAGACAGCAGTCGGTGAGAGGCCTCCCATCGAGGCAGAGCTTTTTTTTTTTCTCAATTTTTCAGATCTGTCGGGCGGCGTTATTGAAGATGGATGGACATTACGGGACACTTTTTTTTTCCTTTTTTAATAAAGGAATTGGCAAAAACAGTCTATTGTGGTTTTTACTTTTTGACACTTTTTTTGGTGAATAGGTAGGGGTACAATGTACCCAATACCCATTCACATGCTGGGGAGCTTGTGCTTTTGAAACTTGCTGGCTGAATCCCCAGATAAAAATAGAAGAATGAAAGCCTAAAAAGGAAACTAACACAGCCATCACATCTAATGCCGCGTACACACGGTCGGACTTTTCGTCTACAAAAGTCCAACGGACGCTGACGGACTAAAGCTGGCTGGTAATCCGATCGTGTGTGGGCTTCTCCGGACTTTCAACGGACTTTTTTAGCCTCAAATCCGACGGACTTTAGATTTGAAGCATGCTTCAAATCTTTACGTCGTAAGTACGACGGACCCCGAAGTCCGCTCGTCTGTATGCTAGTCCGACGGACAAAAAAACGACGCATGCTCATAAGCAAAAACTAAACGGAAGCACTCGGTCTAGTAAAACTAGTGTTCGTATTGTAGGTAGCACATTCATCACGCTGCAAAATCTGTGATCGTTGAATGCAGCGCATTTTATTTCTTCTTTACGAAGGCTCTATAAAGAACGAAGGTGTTTTGCTGTTCATAATCAGAGTTCTCCCAAACTGATTTCTGGATTCTTTTTCTCTTTGATCTCATGAATGATATAGTATGCATTTTAAAAACAATGTTTCCATACTAATAATAGTTTTTCCCCTTTTTTTTTTTTAGGTTTGTAAAGTTACCACAAAGAACCCATTATTCTTTTTTTTTTTTTTTTTATAGTGATTATTTTTTAGTTTTTAGATAAAGTTAACCCAAAGCACCGTTTTTGGTTACGTAAATTTTTGGATTTTCAAGACTTACCACTTGAACATTATTAACATTAGTAATGTATTTTTGGTGTGTTTTTTTTCCAACTCAATGAGATTGTTGTCCCTTGTTAATTTAACATTGTGTGTAAAATCAATGATTTCAAAGAAAAAACATAAAAAGTCTTTTGCTAAACTCAAAAAATGATCCATTTATTCATGGTCAAAATAAAATAAAGAGGAAGTCAACGCTGGAAAAAGTCGGTGTACCAGAAAATTGGGATCTTGCGGAGTCCATATAAGAGGGAGCACAATCTGGTCCAAGAATCCCAGAGATCAACAGCACCAGCAGATGATCTAGATGTCCCCAGACTGTGGTCCTACAACAGCCTGCGTCTTCTGTCAGACCAGACTGAACCCAGGTCATCATTTTCTTCTCTTCCCTGCAGCCTTTCCTCCACGCTGCCCTGCAGCCTTCCCTGTAGCCTTCTTTTGAGGCTGTGGCTCTGGTGTTTCAGTTGTGGCAGGAGGAGGAGGAGGAGGAGGAGGAGGGGGGGCTGCCTCATGTAGTTGGGTGTTTTGTGTTAGCGTGCCCTGCAGCCCCTTATGGATTGTTTCCCCAAATAGGCGCTCACAAATGAGGCGCTGCTCCCTATTCATCTGAAGAAGCCTGCTGGCTAAGTAGCAGCCATAGGATTCTTCCGCTTCGGGGGGGCTCCTTAAAAAACGGGTGGCCTCTTGCATGAGGCGCAGGGATGCGTCCTGTGTGACCATCCCCTTCCTGGCCCTTTTTTTGGGAAGGTGGAGGGGAGGCACTTGGGATTCGGTCAGGCTCCTACTGGGCCCAGCCACCTCACTTGGCCCAGCCACCTCACTTGGCCCAGCCACCTCACTGGGAGCAGCCACCTCACTGGGAGCAGCCACCTCCTGCCTGACACTGGGCCCAGCCTCCTCCAGGATGATGGTGAATCCGGCCTCCTCCAGGCTGTCCATGGGCCTGGTCTCCTCCTGCCTGCCACTTTCCCCACATTCCTCCTGGATGGACTCATCCTGTGTATAAAAAAAAGGACAATAGTTTGAGTATATTTTTTTGGGTTCATCAATGACACACAGTTTGCTTCTCATGAATAGCAAATTCAATGTGAATACTTCTCTTTAATAAAAGAGTCTAATCAGACACCCTAATTATTTCAAGCAGGTGCCAAACATATTTAGCCACTACTGTCAATTGATATGTATACACAATTTTGAGTGCCAAATTATTTTAGACAATTATAACATCCAGTTAACATCATTAATATTAGTACAGTAAATATTTGTTAAAATAATTTACCTGACTCCAGATGGTCATATCTGGTTCATCCAGGATGGAAGACCCAGCTTGCTCCTCATCAGCCTCTGCTGGGGTGGAGGGAAGGGTGGAGGGAAGGGTTGAAAGTGATGGCCTGGCTTCATTCTGGTCATCCAGAAAACGTAGTTGATTATAGTACCACAGCCTGGGTACATAAACATCATCTGCTGATGCTCCTGATCTCCTTGATTCCTGGATCTTCTTATGCTCCCTCTTATACATGTTCCTCAAGCCCCCAATTTTCTTGAGCAATGTCTCCATTGTTGCTTCCGGGATGGTCGCCTGGACAAAGGCCAGAAGTCTCTCCAGCGTTGACTTCCTCACATGCTTAGCATAATACTGAGGGTGTTTCACCTCCCACAAATTCCTCATCTCTCGATATTTGGAAATAAAAGATGTAAGGAACTCTGGATCCTTAAATAGGGGATTCATTATATCTGGAAAAGATGAAGTCACAAGACAAAAAACACTTTTATTATAGGTTTCGGCTAACCCCTCATCATCTTCTCCCTATGTAGGCCTCATCAATCTATCAAGCCATATAGGCCGCTTGCTACAAAGTCATGACCATAAAACCCCAAAAAAATATATTTAAAATTACCTTTGTTTTGTAACGTCCTGGTCCACTATCACCTACGCACAGAACGTTCGTACGACACGTGCGCAAGGGCCCTCTTCATACACTACGCATGTGTGAAACTCCGCCTGCGTCGCCCGCCCCTGACGTTCGAAATTAACTCATGTTCTCCGCCACCTAATTCGACGCACAGAACGTACGTACGACACGTGCGCAAGGGCCCTCTTTATACACTACGCATGTGTGAAACTCCGCCTGCGTCGCCCGCCCCTGACGTTCGAAATTAACTCATGTTCTCCGCCCCCTAATTCGACGCACAGAACGTACGTACGACACGTGCGCAAGGCCCCTCTTTATACACTACGCATGTGTGAAACTCCGCCTGCGTCGCCCGCCCCTGACGTTCGATTTTAACTCATGTTCTCCGCCCATTTTTTGTTACGGCGCGTAGTGGAGTTAAAGAATGGCGGAGACACCTGAAATGTTGACGACCTCAGGTAGTGGAGACAGCCCGGAGGCTGGAACGTCAGCGAAATCTATGAGGCCTAGATTTAAGGCCTCTAATATGAGTTTTAAAGAGATGGTGGAGATGGTGGCCATTCTTCACAAAGACGACTATGATGGCAATTATGGGCCGTACGCACGGCCAAATTTGCGCAAGGCCAAAATCATGGCGAAGGTCGTGGAGACTTTGCAGGCATCTTTTGGGGTCCAGCGCTCCAAAGATCAACTGCGAAAAAGATGGTCTGACCTGAAACTCAGGGAGCCGGATCAATACCGACGTATCCGGAAAGTTCTTAAAAAAAGTAAGTACTTGTCGTGTTTTTCTCTTGTGTTTATTACCTTGTATACTGCTCCATGTGCTTTTCCTTCCTATCCGATTTTTTGTTCATCGTTTTAAACGATCTTTTAAGAAACCTCGTTACATATCTATAGATATATATCTATATATACATATACACATATATATACATACATATATATATATATACATATATATATACATATACATATATATATACATATATATATATATATACATATATATACACATACATATATATATATACATATATATATATACATATATATACACATATATATAACTATATATATATATAACTATATATATATATAACTATATATATATATATATATATATATATATATATATATATATATATATATATATATATATATATATATAACTATAGAGAGAGAGAGATATATATATATATATATATATATATTGAGAGATAGATATAGATATAGATATAGAGATATAGAGAGAGAGAGAGAGAGAGAGAGGGAGAAATATATAGAGAGAGAGAGAAATATAGAGATAGGTAGATAGATAGATATAGAAATGTAAAACATTCTTTTTGAAGATTTGAAGTTATCTTAATTTTTTGGCTTTACATTTAGTTAGATATTTAGAGATTTTGTTCCAGATATAGAGAGAGATCAAAAGATTATTAACTATATTTTGAGATATTGATATCTATCTATCCGATATGTCTTTCTAATTTTAAATATTGAGGTAAAATAGGAACTCTACACAAACCACTTCATTACAAATGTTGGAAAATTACTATGTACTAAAATATCTGTGTGCTAATTAGATTAATAATTTTTTGTTTCACATAGGGGAAAAATCACTCAGCCAACAACCAGAAGACAGTCCACCCCAAGCAAAACATGATTGGGAAATAAGCCCAAGTCCCATTGAGGATGTGGAGGAAGGAGAGGTGGGCGACATGGGCACCCCACCAGGTGAGTGTCTGACACACCAGCTTACGGTAATCTATGCATGGCTGCCTTTTATTTTATGTAATTTTTCTACTCTATTTTAGGTGATCTGGTTGTGCTTGAGTCAAGCAACAGCGCCACCCCCGAGGATGTTCATGAAGTATGCGACATGGGCACCCCACCAGGTCAGTGTTTGAGACACCAGCTTTATGGTAAGGTAAACTTATGTGTGCATATTTCTAAACATATTTTTTTTTTCATTCCACTTTAGGTCCAAGTGACTATTTCACCACAGACAGTGCCCAACGGCTAATTGCTCAAATCATGGCCTGGAATGGGGAGATCGATCAAATGCGGAATCGGCTGGATCGTATGCAGCAGGAAATGAAGGACATGATTGATGTTTTGGGTCGAATCTAAATGCCCTTTTTTAAACCCCAAAACATCAATCATGTCCTTCATTTCCTGTTTTGCTGACCCCATTCTGGGCCTTCTCTTTTTTTTTTTTGGCAGAACATAAATGGCTGTTTAACCTAATGTAAAAAAGGAGGGCTGTTTCTCGTAAATACCTCAAAAATCCACAAAAAAATAAAAATTGATTTTCAAAAAAACACAAAAAAAAAAAAAAAAAAAACTTGATTTTAAAAAACCAAAAAAATTCAAAAACTTGATTTTAAAAAACCAAAAAAATTCAAAAACTTGATTTTAAAAAACCAAAAAAATTCAAAAAACTTGATTTTAAAAAACCAAAAAAATTCAAAAACTTGATTTTAAAAAACCAAAAAAATTCAAAAACTTGATTTTAAAAAACCAAAAAAATTCAAAAACTTGATTTTAAAAAACCAAAAAAATTCAAAAACTTGATTTTAAAAAACCAAAAAAATTTAAAAACTTGATTTTAAAAAACCAAAAAAATTTAAAAAATTGATTTTAAAAAACCAAAAAAATTAAAAAACTTGATTTTAAAAAAACAAAAAAATTAAAAAAATTGATTTTAAAAAAACAAAAAAATTAAAAAAATTGATTTTAAAAAACCAAAAAAATTCAAAAACTTGATTTTAAAAAACCAAAAAAATTCAAAAACTTGATTTTAAAAAACCAAAAAAATTCAAAAACTTGATTTTAAAAAACCAAAAAAATTCAAAAACTTGATTTTAAAAAACCAAAAAAATTCAAAAACTTGATTTTAAAAAACCAAAAAAATTCAAAAACTTGATTTTAAAAAACCAAAAAAATTCAAAAACTTGATTTTAAAAAACCAAAAAAATTCAAAAACTTGATTTTAAAAAACCAAAAAAATTAAAAAACTTGATTTTAAAAAACCAAAAAAATTTAAAAAATTGATTTTAAAAAACCAAAAAAATTAAAAAACTTGATTTTAAAAAACCAAAAAAATTAAAAAACTTGATTTTAAAAAACCAAAAAAATTAAAAAACTTGATTTTAAAAAACCAAAAAAATTAAAAAACTTGATTTGAAAAAACCAAAAAAATTAAAAAACTTGATTTTAAAAAACCAAAAAAAATTAATATACAAACTTTATTAAAAAAAAATAATAAAAACAAAAATAACTTGATAAAAAAAACAAACATAAACAAAAAAATTGCTTTAAAAAAAAAAAAAACAAAACAAAACTTGATTTTCCCAAAACAAAAAAAAAAGCCTGTTTGTGAAAATCAAAAAGCCAAAAATATTTTTTTGTGGATTAGGTATAAATATTTAGATATAATTATATTTTGCTACATTATTAAGATATCATTCTATTTTTGTCTATGAACATTTTATACTAAATGCAGAACTGAATGCATAACAACCATTAATAAAAACATCTCCTTATAGGAATTAAATAAATGTGTGGTTTGTTATTTCAAGGCTCAGTATCATTTTAGTTATAATTGTAAAAAAGTTGTTTACAGTGGCAATGGAGCTTATTTAGACATTTAAAATTACAATACAGTTGGCACTACAACTGCTCGACCATAACCTAGGAGACAGCCCAAAAGAAAGGCAAGCAATAAATATAATGCAAGATTTCATCAATAATTTTTTTATTGTCAAAAATTATATATCCTGGCCCATTGCAATGGCCCCCCTACCCATAAAATAATTAACATATTGCTGTCTAACTTGACGGGCACTTTGGGGGGCCAAGCCAGTACGGACAGTATCCAGGCCTGTAAGGTTGGCTTCTATTTGTCCGGCCTCAGGCCCAACTGTGCCTATATAATTTGGAGAATGCTTATTTAAAAAGTTGTGCAGAATGCAGCACGATAAAATGATAAAATTAAGTTTGTATTCCGCCAAATTAATGGCTGTTTGAAACAGGCGGAACCGGCTGGCCAGAATTCCAAACGCATTCTCAACCACTCTTCTAGCTCTGGCCAGCCGGTAATTAAAAACCCTCCTCTCCGGGGTGAGGGTTCTTTGGGGGAATGGCCTCATGAGGTGCTTGCTGAGAGCGAAGGCTTCATCGGCAATGAAGACAAAGGGGAGTCCTTCCACGTTATCCTCATCAGGTGGCAATCCCAGGCCACCACTCTGGAGACGCTGGCAGAACTCCGTCTGGGCAAATACTCCTCCATCCGACATCCGGCCATTCTTCCCCACGTCCACATATAAAAAATCATAGTGTGCCGACACCACCGCCATTAAAACAATACTGTGGAACCCCTTATAATTAAAATAATATGACCCCGAATGGGGTGGTGGCACAATGTGGACATGTTTCCCATCTATAGCCCCTCCACAATTGGGAAAGTCCCAACGGCTGGCAAAATGGGATGCCACAGTCTGCCATTCCTGTGGCGTTGAAGGAAACTGGGAAATCAAACAAGAAAACCAAAATCAATTAATTTGGAAGCTAACATTGCAAGAAAATTAGACAATTAAAAACATTATTCCCCAGCATCAGTATAACATTCAATAATTTAATTGTTCTGGAATAACTAATATGGAAAGGCACACTTATCAGATTGCTCACCCCCTCTGATGGAACATTGATTACATTTTAGGGGGTTGTGAAATCCCTAAAAAAAATTACTTTTAGGACACGCAGGAATTTAGGGACTAAAAAGGCTACAAGACTGCAGTTGTCGCACTCTGCAGGTGCAGTTGCTAACCAGCTTACAGTAAATGAGGTAATGTAAAAAGGCATTCATGTTGCAAGGAGTACACAATCACATGCAAGGGCAATTAATGAAAACACTTTGAGGCTTGCATATGATTTGATGATGGAAATCAGCAGAGCTTCTGCTCATTTACTAAAGCACTGGAACAAATGCACTTGTAGAGTGCACATGCATTTTGCAAAGTGCAACATATATTTGCTTTAGACAAATCAACACCACAGAACATTCCAGCAAATTTTAACGAGGGTGGGGGTGGGGGGGTTGTGAAATCTAGATAATTGCTCATTAGCAGCACACTATTTGGAGTGAGTTTAGGTGGGGGGGGGTTGTGAAATCTAGATAATTGCTCATTAGCAGCACACTATTTGGAGTGAGTTTAGGTGGGGGGGGGGGGGGGTTGTGAAATCTAGATAATTGCTCATTAGCAGCACACTATTTGGAGTGAGTTTAGGTGGGGGGGGGGGGGGTTGTGAAATCTAGATAATTGCTCATTAGCAGCACACTATTTGGAGTGAGTTTAGGTGGGGGGGGGGGGGTTGTGAAATCTAGATAATTGCTCATTAGCAGCACACTAAATACACTCAAACAAAATACATTCCAAATGAGTAGACTAGGTGGATATGTTCCCATCACTTCATGCTGGGAAGGTTATTGAAGGACAATATACATGCATGACAAAAAATAACAGGAAAAAATTCCAGCATGTGTGAGGATAAAAAGGGGACATTCACACTATATTGCAATGATGGTAAGTAGTGTTTGAAGCAAGAAATACATTACATTATCAAAGATTACATAAAAGAACATGTGATGCTAATAAAAGAAAAATATCTTACCTTAATATAGTCCTTCTGCAGGACCTGTATGATGGCAGAACAGGTCTCTGGGATAATGATCCCCAGAGCCTGGGGGGAGATGCCTGTCGAGAACTTAAGGTCCTGCAGGCTTCTCCCTGTGGCCAAATACCGCAAGGTAGCGACCAGCCTCTGCTCCGGAGTGATGGCTTGCCTCATGCAGGTATCCTGCCTGCTGATATAGGGGGTCAGCAAAGCCAACAAACGGTCAAAAACGGGGTCCGTCATCCGGAGAAAGTTCCTGAAATCCTCAGGATTATTCTCACGGATCTCACGGAGCAAAGGCATGTGACAGAACTGGTCACGCTGAAGCAACCAATTCTTGGTCCATGAACTCCTCCTCGCCCTGTTCATGGACTGGTCTTGGGCTGAAGAATAAACTACAGCACCAAGCACATACAATGCACGAGCTCTACGACGAGTACGTACAGGTAACATGGCTTCAAAACGGTCGGCTGGTCAGAACGCACTAAACAGAACGCACTGAAGAACAGCAAGGCCTGTGAAGAACGACCTGAAAATCAGGAACGAGCGGCCAATAAAACAAAGATTTCTCAATGCCAACTGACCAAACGCACTGAAAAGCAGATACAAACCTCACAAGCACAGACTGAACAACAGTTAAAACGAACTGAAAAATACGAGTCTCACAAGCGCGAATCGTCTCTCACCAAACTTCTACTAACACGAGATAAACACGAGATTAGCAGAAGGAGCCCAAAGGGTGTCGTACGGGCTATTGAACTTCCGTTTTATAGTCTCGTCGGACTTGGTGTACGTCACCGCGTACTAGGCTGTCGTACTTTTGTGTGGTCGTGTGTGCGCAAGTCCGTTCGTAAGAAAGTCTGCCGCAAGTCCGCCGAAGGTACGTCGGAAGTCTGTCGGACAGGCTGTCGGACTTTTGTAGACGAAAAGTCCGACCGTGTGTACGCGGCATAAGAATTGATAAGCTGTAATATACTAAGTGTTTACTTTTGGGTTTAATACTGCTTTGTTGAGTGCCTATGAACTTGAACACATATACAGTACATGCCCAATATCCTTTGAGGTAAGGCAGATGGTCACATTTGTAGATTAGTAGCAGGGTTGCCGGTTTAGTCATCCCCCATGCATAGCACTCCCAGAATAGAAAACAAAACCTACTTGCTCAAAGGTTTAGAACAGCAGGTCATACTGGGTAGTATGTGTGATAGATATTATAATAAATTTTGCGCAATATCAAATCAAAATATATAAATCCACGTGGTATAAAATAAGTGAAAAAAACAAACAAAATTAGTGACAATTATGATAGTGGTAAATATGGCTATTGCTGCCAAGATCAAGTGTCTCTGTATTGCAGTTAATTGCTGTGGCCACTATCTCCTAATAATGGTGATAAATAATTTATATCCAAAATTAACGTAAATAGAAAACTTTATTTTCTGCAGCCATTAGTAATAGGTTGTTGGTGATATGTGCAAATAAATATTACCATGAAACATCAAAAATAATTCAAAAAAACTCAACATCAGTGCTCAATTATAATGCAGATACAAAGAATAAAAGTTCATTGGGGAGATAGATGGGTAGCGACATAAAAAAGTCTGTAAACATAGGTGAAATTCTTCTATTCAATTCTGGCACATATAGTGTGATGGATGTGTGACCCTGCTGGTGGTGTCTCCTATATATGGTCTCACAGAACCCTCACCTTCGAATTGTAGTAAAGCGGCATTAAGTGGTTATGGATTTCTGGTGTAGATGCTGTCACTGGAATCCTTGCTTTCTTTACTGTTAATCCTCCATCGTTCTTTCTATATACCTCCGATCTAGTTGTCTCAGCGGTGGGGGAGATAAAACAAATAGGGGAGGGGGAGAAAAGAAGGCTCCACTAGCGTAATAAAGTTTAAAAACGGAGGGGGGATATTTATTCTTAGGTAGTGCTCTTACATTCAAGACATTAAAAACAGGCAGAGTAATGAGAAAAAGTTCTGGCATTCTCAGCGCCCTCTCACTTGTGCTTCAAACGTGTGTACCGCTCCAGCCAATCCCTACGCGTTACAACACCGTCACGTGTCTTCATCTGGGGACTCCTGTTTTTAATGTCTCCACAGGGGTGTCCAAAGAAATGTAACATTCAAATAATCTAGTAGCTTTTGTGGTTAAGGCACGCATGGGTTTATATATCCTATATACAGGGCCATCTTAACAGCATCATGGGCCCCTGGGCACACACTGGGGCCCCTACAAACCTGTCCCAATTTTCGCACCTACTCTCAAAGTGAGATGAATTAAAGTATAATTCCTCACTGTGCCCAACATTGCAGCCTCACTGTGCCAACATTGCAGTCTCACTGTGCACCCATTGCAGCCTCACTGTGCCCAACATTGCAGCCTCGCTGTGCCAACATTGCAGCCTCGCTGTGCCAACATTGCAGCCTCACTGTGCCCCCATTGCAGCCTCACTATGCCCCTTGCAGCTTCACTGTGCCCCCATTGCAGACTCACTGTGCCCCCATTGCAGCCTCACCGTGCCCCCATTGTAGCTTCACTGTGCCCCTTGCAGCCTCACTGTGCCCCTTGCAGCCTCACTGTGCCCCTTGCAGCCTCACTGTGCCTCCATTGCAGATTCACTGTGGAAGAGGAAGGAAGAGGAGAGCCGGAGATCACAGAGCGGATAGCACGCTCTGAAGGTGAGCAGAGCGGGGGCAATTCCAATAGCTTCACTCTAGATCTGTAAAGATATGTGTGGGTAGGGGCAAGTGGCGCTACCTATATGGGTACGTATCGGTTATGTATTAGCTATATAGCTCAAAATTAATTGTGTGCTCTCCTAGTAGTGAATAAATGTGCTTGGGCAAACCCGTGTAATAAAGTGTATATATGCCCAATGGGATAATTATCCCGTAACAAGAAAACCAGTTTACCACCAAAGTGTATATGTATATACAAATGTGACAGAAAATATCATCAGTACCATTAATTGTAAATAATAAATAAATATGACTGCACACAACTCTCTCCTATTCTATAAAGGATTAACCTTATTTTACAATTCGTTCTTATATTTCCTACAGTGGCTAATATAGAGTCTTTTATCCGTCCACATCCAGTGCCATCCACTGGTTACATATTGTCCAGCGGAGCTACGGACCTACGTCATACGCGGAAGTCGGAGAGAGCGTGGAGCGCAGCTGAGGCGCACGCCGCTCAGCTGTTTGGCGTATATCCACGAGCTCCTCTCCGGGCTTGATCTCCCCTACGCAGTGTGATATTTTCACTCCTTCGGGAGTGTTAATTGGTTTTTAACTTTTATATTTATTTTTATAATACTGGTCATTGGACCTAATAATATTTTAAATAAATACAATACGTTATCACACGATGGGAGCCCTGTTTTCTTTTGTATGAGGATAAAGCCTAAACCTGAAGGACAGTTACACCTGGAGTGGAAGCCCCCTAAGGATAACCCCATTGGACAACCACATCGGATTCCAAGAAAGTATCGAGGATACCAGATGCTTTTTACCCCTGCAGGGGTGCAGGGAGCGGGTGAGTGGGGACCCTTGAGGGGGAGCACCTAAGTCACTGGATTTCAACTGTCATCACCACAGTCACTTCACGCAGGAATTTTTTGAATGAAATATCTTCAAGATAGAACTTTCACAATATTGATTTTTATCCACAATTTTTTATATATTACAACTGTGTTACAACTGGTATATTTTTGAAACAACGGATCACTTTATATACACATTTTTTTCTTATTTATATATATATATTGGTTGGTCACGTTAATTGTGCACAATGGATATTTAGTGGCAATATGTAACCAGTGGATGGCACTGGATGTGGACGGATAAAAGACTCTATATTAGACACTGTAGGAAATAAAAGAACGAATTGTAAAATAAGGTTAATCCTTTATAGAATAGGAGAGAGTTGTGTGCAGTCATATTTATTTATTATTTACAATTAATGGTACTGATGATATTTTCTGTCACATTTGTATATACATATACACTTTGGTGGTAAACTGGTTTTCTTGTTACGGGATAATTATCCCATTGGGCATATATACACTTTATTACATGGGTTTGCCCAAGCACATTTATTCACTACTAGGAGAGCACACAATTAATTTTGAGCTATATGGCTAATACATAACCGATACGTACCCATATAGGTAGCGCCACTTGCCCCTACCCACACATATCTTTACTTTCTATCTCATCCCTGCGGGGGTGAGCAAGGGGAGGCTGCAAGCCTTGGTCTGTGAGCGCGGAAATCTTAATCCTTTCACTCTAGATCTGACCGGCCCTGATGGGGCCCCATGTGCATCTGGGGCCCCTGGGCTCTGCCCAGGTGTGCCCGCTTGGAAAGACGGCCCTGCCTATATATCTACGAGGATCAGACAAGGGGGAACCAAGCACCCTATGTCCTGTCTATGACTGTGTCTTCAGGTCAAGTGTCTCCTAAAATCTGACTGAACAGTTTGCAGATGGTGTCACCTAGATTAACAGTAGGGCAATCCCCTAATGCATCCAGCCCCCAAACCTCGATCTGGGGGCTGGATGCAGCCCTTTGCTTGCCTTTATCTGGCCCTTGGGGCACATTTCCTCCCACTGATGCAAGACACTATCCCTTCCACTGACACTAACAATGAGGCGTAATTCCTGTTAATGGCATCAACAATGGGGCACTATTTCTCCCATTGACACCAATGATAGGGCACTATTACTGCCACTGACACCAACAATGGGGCACTACTCCTCCCACTGACACCAAAGATGGGGCACTACTCTAACAATTAGGCACTATCCCCCCCGACACCAACAATGGGGCACTATTCTTCCGCTGATACCAACGATGAGGCACTATTCCTCCCACTGACACCAACAATGGGGCACTACTCCTCCCACTGACACCAAAGATGGGGCACTATTCCTCCCACTGACATCAACAATGGGGCTCTACTCCTCCCACTGACACCAACAATGGGGCACTACTCCTCCCGCTGACACCAAAGATGGGACACTACTCCTCCCACTGACACCAACGATGGGGCACTATTTCTTCCACTGACATCAACAATGGGGTACTACTCCTCCCACAGACATGATGGAGCACTATTTCTTCTACTGACACCAACCATGGGGCACTATTAATTTCACTGACACCAATGATGGGGCACAAATGGGGCACTATAGCTCCCCCTAATGTCAAAGATGCACTGTTTACTCCCACTGACGCTAGGAGAATTCCAACTCCCAATGGCCACAATCTGGCCCCCCTCAAAGTCTGAGGGACAGTAAACTGGCCCTTTGTTTAGAAAGTTTGGAGACCCCTGCACTAATGCATACAGTTGTGCTCAAAAGTTCCCTTACCCTTGGAGAATTGGCAATATACAGTATGAACCATTTTTAAAGAAAATATGAGTGAGCAGGAAAACCACATTTATTTCTTATGGGATTCAATTTCAACTGTAGGTCATAACAGAATGGAACAATCCTAAAACAAAACATGACAACAAATAAACAAATGAAATGACCCCTGTTCAAAAGTCTGCATACCCTGAGTTCTTAAGAATGTGTATTGCCCCTTTAGCATCAATGACAGCATGCAGTCTTTTGTAATAGTTGTCTATGAAGCCCCAAATTCTTGCAGGTGGTATAATTGCCCATTTGAGTACCACAACAAAGATTAATAAACATTTTTGCTGCACAGGGATATTGAACAAATTTGTGATTGTGAAAAATATTATCAATAAACAATCAAACTAATATACATTAAATTTAAGAGCTGCTCGTTTGTACAGCTATCATAGCCAAAAAGTGTTGTATCACAATAAACCGCGCTCTCACTATTACCACAAAAACAAAACCATATGAAAACTTGTAAAAATGTTATAGAAAAATGTAAAATAATAATATATAAAATTAAGAAAGTCCAGTAAGAAAGTGATGAAAATTCACAGTGTTCTTTCCAAATATTCTAATAGATTTGTGCCCACCAACACCAAAAATAATGTCCACACCAGCTGTGTCTTCAGTGTGTCCTCTTTACCAACATACAAGCACACAGCTCAATAACCATATCTACTTGACCCCCATTACAGGTAGTCAAATATGGCATTTGATATCTGTTGATCCGCTTACATTTGCCATCCCTGGACACACCATCAATAGCGGTGCTTCTATGCCTTTGAAAACTCTTGAGTCGAGCCGTATTCCGGGGGGATAGAAGGGAAGCCTCATAATGCAGTATATCCAGTTTTATTTAAAATAGGTTAAAATTACACTTACAATGTTTAAATGTATTCACAGCATTCAAAAAATCCAGAAACGCTGGCCTGCGTTCCACCTGCGTTCCAGTATGGCGGAAGTGGCGTGTTACATTAGTCCCACCCTATGCACGTTTCGTCAGCGGGGTCACATGTCCAGACACATTGCTTCCTTAATAAACCCAACCGCCATATGGATATTATCCAATCCAAACCAATCCACTGGTATTTTGCTTTTACTCACCAATGGAGTGATAGATGGTTAATGAGTCACCTTATATCTATTTTATTTAGGTGTTATATTTGTTGTTAAAAATATGAGAAAATCTTGGGTGACATCTAGTGCTGGAAAATGAGATTACTTAAAAATAGTACTTCTTATATTAAAACAGTGAGTTTCCATTGCCCTACCAATTTACCCAAAGGGACTCTAAAAACAGGGGGGATTTTTTACCCATTGTTGGTTTTTTAAAACCTATTGCACATACATATCTAATAAAAATGGGATGCTGCTAGTTCTTTATTAAATCTATATTTTATATTTTTTAAGGATTTGTTTCCATTGGATTACCTCCAAATAGCCTACATTATTATAAAAATAAATTTCACAACAAAACCCCAACTAATAGTTCAT
The DNA here is from genome assembly GCF_042186555.1 of Aquarana catesbeiana. Lineage (NCBI taxonomy): Eukaryota > Metazoa > Chordata > Amphibia > Anura > Ranidae > Aquarana > Aquarana catesbeiana. Next base: position 291,651,712 of record NC_133329.1, read on the forward strand.
AGGTGTGCACACAGGGTGTGCCAGGTGTGCCTGGGCACACCCTAATCACGCTATGTGGTGCAGATTCCTCCTGTTTAGACCCCTGATATTTCACTAAAGGCTCTTAAAAAAAATTATAAATAAAAAAAATACAAAAATAAATTTGTAAAAAATAAAATCATAAAAATAAAAACTAGTGACACTGTCCACTGCCCTACTGACACTAATATCTGTGCTACTGACACTGTCAGTATATATACACATGCACATGCCGTGTTTGAGCTTTGGGGTGCACACCCTAATGCAATAGGCTGTGCACACCTATGTAATAGTTTGAAATATAACAATTTAGATCTATCTCCAAATTTATACCGGCAGCATATAAGTATAAAAACCACAGTAGTTGAAATAGCATGGCATATATGGCATTATATGTCCGAAACATGTTGGGATTATTGTGATTACACACTCCACCTGATCTTGTTTTGAGATCACCTTTGTGTTCCAGAATCTAGCTGCTGCTTATTAATCGCATCTGCTTTAATTGTTTTTAGGTATTCATACCTGTGTATCAACCTTATTATCATTTGTACCCAATAAATTTTGTACTTTTCACACAATGTTACTTCTTTAAATTCTGGTTTACCTCCTTTGCCCATATAATCCCTGGGGCACCTCTCTGCAATTTCTTCTAAAATTGGGATGTGGCAAAGGTTTCTAGTGTTACACTTATTGGTGGTTTCCCTCCATATTCTTTTTAGGTTATAAGGTAAGTGAGATGAGTAGATTGACACAAGATACATTTCTTAATATTATATTCTTTCCCTGTATCTTTTGATTTGAATGAAGCCAAGATTCCCCATGCCTTTAGAGTGAGCTTCCACAATGCTTCACAGTGGGGATAGTATTCTTGTCACTATAGGCCTTGTGGATTCCTTTACAAACATAGCTCTTATGGTTGTGACCATAAAGCTCTATTTCGGTCTAGTCACTCCAGATTACAGTGTGCCAGAAGCTGTGAGGCATGTCAGGGTGTTGTTGGGCATATTGTAAGCAAGTTTTTTGTGGCATTGGCACAGTAAAGGCTTCTCTCTGGCAACTCGACCATACAGTTCATTTTTGTTCAAGTATTGTCATATTGTGCTCCTTGAAACAACCACATCTTTTTCCAGAGCAGCCTGTATTTCTCCTGAGATTACCTTTGGGGTTTTCTTTGTATCCCGATCAGTTCTTCTGGCAGTTTTCGCAGAAAACTTTCTTGTTCTACCTGACTTTGACTTGGTATCAGGAAATCCCCACATTTTCCACTTCTTAATAAGTGATTGAACAGTACTGACTGGCACATTCAAGCTTTGGATGTCTTTTTATATCATTTTCCATTTTTATAACGTTCCATTACCTTGTTACGCAGGCCTTTTGACAGTTCTTTTCTGCTCCCCATGGCTCAGTATCTAGCCTGCATCCACATAAGAGCTAACAAACTCATTGACTAAATATACACAGACACTAATTGCAATTTAAAAAGTCACATGTGTGAGAAATTAAAATTTACCATTTTAACCTGTGTGCTTTATCTTGTGTGTCTTTAGCAAAGTCAAACTATGTTGTGAAAATAAATTGCTTTATATGATTATATCCCTAAATAAAAGACAGTTTTTGGCATGATCAGCCATATTTTTAATATCAAAATGTCACAATTTCTGACAGGGTATACAAACTTTTGAGCACAACTGTATGTTATTTTGTCTACTGCAGTCCCTTAAGATGATTTGAAAGTATGCAAGGCGACTGGAAGTAAAGCAGCATAGCGTGAACGGTAAAAAAATAGTGAGTTCCTTATGCTATCCAAAATGGAATCTTGCTCAAACTTCTCAAACCTGATCCTAGATGTGAATCCCATTGAAGTCTATTTGGGACAGTATTTATTTTTCAAATTCTGAGCATTGGCAGCTCATACAGTATGTGGCTGTGGAACTGTTTTGTTTTTGTTTGGCTTCAATGCAGCAGCAGTACCCCAATCCCAATTTCAGTTACAAAAAAGCTTTTTCCAGGTCACTTTAGCAACGACACTTTTCATCAATACTAACAAGTTAATAATAGCCATTATTAGCCTGTGATCAGCCATTACTGGATTGCTGAATCCCTTTCAGAGTATATTTCCCAAAAAGCCACCCACCAAGAAGGGGGATTATGGGAGAGGCTATAAAAGAAGTTTCCCATGAGGCCTGCACTCTCTTCTTCCAGGGATCCATCAGTGAGCATCAGAGCTGCCATCCAGCTGCTGGGACCGCGGCCTACCAGGACCCAGGGACAGGGAGTGATCGAGTTGTCTTTCAGACAGGGTTCGCATCGCTGCGCAACATTGGGGATCCTGTGTCCCTCCTGCTAGTGATCGGTGGACCGCATTGCAGGTGCCAGCCCAGACTGCTGTGTCCACCTTTCTGCTGATTGATATATAGACCCTGCATAGCTTCCTGTGTGTGTGTGCCATCTCTAGGATCTGATGAGTGGGCTCATGCCCAAATCCCCTTCTTTTGAGTAACATACAACACATGGGCACTGCATGCAGACATCATAATCTGGATTGCCAAGAAACTTGCCACTTTTACCATACCTACTATTTCCCTGCTGACTGCTATACCTTCTATTCATCCCTGGGTATTCCCCCATTCTACATCTTTGAGCTCCAACATGCCAGGGAAGACTGTGTTCAGGTCTGACACTTGGACTACCCTTTTCCTCTCATCTGCGGGGAAGTGTGACTGGCCCAAATACTGCTTAATCCCTCTATAGATTAGAGTCCCTTCAGGCTGGCCCCTTCCCCTAGCTACAGTCCATCACAATTAAGCCATCTGGCCCATTCAGTTATTAAGTGTCTATTATTGCCCTGCACATTTAAGTGGTATTAGTCATTACTCTCATTACATGTTTGTTATTCTGTATATACCTGATTGCCGAGTGTTCTTCAACCGTTCCTGGGTGCTGTCCCAGGGTTTGGCTGACTGAGACTTTATTACAACTCCTGTTTGTTTGGTTAATACAGAAAGTCTGCTGAATTCAGTTTACATTGTGTCTGTGGTTCATTTAAAGGGGTATACAATATATCTGAACCTAGAGTGTCAGAAGGGCTGGGAAGTTCCCATGGTCAGGGCAGCGCAAAAGGGCAAACAATATCCAGCAGCCCTCAGGTGGGTAGCGCTACATATGTAAAAGGCACATTGTACAAATGTCATGTATACTACCAGTAAAACACAGTATATGGTTATCAACAGTTATGTCCATCAGACTCATTGAGGCTGACAGCGAATACAGTTATGAGACAAGTAATTACTTATCGGTAGATATATATCAGAAGATTAATAGGTCTGATGCGGAAAGGATACAAAATAAAAATGACATCCTCTTGCAATCTAAGCTATATTTAAAGTACATTTTCACTTTTGCAGCCAATGTCCTCATCCACAAAGCATAACTTTAAAAAAAAATATTTAAAATTGCAACTTACCTTTTTACATGCTCTTTGCTGGAAACTCCAGCAAGCAAAACAATCCTACTCCGATTTCTTTGTTCATGAGGTTATTGGGAGCTGTGTTTGCCATATTTAATTATATTAATAACTGAGCTGGCAAATATAATCAAACAAAGGTTTGAAGATCTACAAGTTGATTTTTTCCATTGTATGTTTATTGAGTTAGAGCTTATCTTGCGTTATTTATTATAGGTACTTATATAGCACTGTCAATTTGCACAGCGCTGTACATGCATTGTATATTCACATCAGTCTCTGCCCTCATGGAGCTTACAATCTAAGATCCCTAACTCACATTCATACATACTAGGGTCAATTTAGTCAGGAGCCAATTAACTTACCAGTGTATCATTGGAGTATGGGAGGAAACTAGAGTACCCAGAGGAAGCCCACACAGGCACAGGGAGAACATGCAAACTCCAGGCAGGTAGTGCCGTGATTGGGATTCCAACTAACGCTCCTAGTGCTGCTAGGCGGAAGTGCTAAACACTTAACTGCTGTGTTATCTAAGGCTTTCTATTGAGACAGATCATACTGAACTTGTTGAGAAATGCTTGCAGTCAATCATGACACTTTCTCTCAACAAACATCTAAAAAGTAAGGTATACTCTGTGAAAGGGACAACATACAAAACATATAATGTGGTTTTCTCAAATTTGACTATATAAGTGCAAATACACCTGAAGGTGACTGTGAAGTAGCTGTGGTGAATTGGTGACACAAACGCAAAATCTTAAAGTGGTTGTAAAACCTTACATATATGCAGTGAAGTGACTGGCCTCAGATGACACAGAAATGAAACAAATCCTCCTACATAAGTTGTCTATCTGCAGCCCTTTCTTCTATACATCTGTTCAAAGTGCTGACTTTTAAAGATTGTCTGAGAGTTCAGAAAAAAAGGGGCAAAGAGCTGAAGTTACACTCTGCAGAACTCAGTAAGGGGAGAGCTCTGACAGCTGATTGGAGGGAAGAGACACCCCCCCTCCGCACAGCACACAGGAACAGAGCTGGGGCTGTCAATCAGCTGGAGGTTCCTCCCCTGTCACCATTTTTCTCTCAGTGTCAGGAAAACTTGTCAGAAGTGATTCATGCTGATAGCAGAGAAATGAAGCAGACAAAAGTGACACTAATGCCGCATACACACGGGCAGACTTTTCGACCGGACTGGTCCGACGGACTTTCCAACGGACTTTCGATGGACTTTTGACGGACTTCCGACGGACTTTTGAACAAACAGACTTGCCTACACACGATCACACTAAAGTCCGATGGATTCAAACATGATGACTTACGACCGGACTAAATAAGGAAGTTGATAGCCAGTAGCCAATAGCTGCCCTAGCGTGGGTTTTTGTCTATTGGACTAGCATACAGACGAGTGGATTTTTCGACCGGACTCGAGTCTGTCGGAAAGATTTGAAGCATGTTTCAGATCTAAAGTCCGTCAGATTTTCACCTGGAAAAGTCCGCTAAAGGTCCGATGAAGTCCACACACGATCGGATTGTCCGCCGGACTTGGTCCGTCGGACCAGTCCGGTCGAAAAATCCGCTCGTGTGTACACTGCATAAGTACTCTTAATTGAGACAAGTACATATTATAGAGGGATATGCTTTGTTTATATTTCAATTCTGAGGTTTACAACCACTTAAATCCAGAAGATATAATTAGACATATAATTAGACATGTGCAATTCGTTTAGTTCCGAATTCGTTTTTTAACAAATTTTGACAAATTAGTTGATTCGGAAACATCCGAATGATGGAAAACCCAAATTTTTCCAAATATTCATAAACTTGAATATTCGAAAATTCATAAATTAGAGAATTCAGAAACTCGAAAAATTGGAAATTCGGAAATTTGGAAATTCGGAAATTCGAAATCCGAAAATTCAAAAACCCAAAAATTCGAAAATCTGAAATAATAACTAACTATTAAATTATAGGCATTGGAATTTCCTTTCAAATTTGGCTGTTAGTGAACATAATGAATATGAATTTATCTGAAGTTACGAATTATCCGAAATAACGAATGCCGTATCTAAACGAATGGAACATAATGGATTAATAATAATAAATAAAAATAATAATAATAATAAAAACGTTTTAATATTATTATTGTTTATTGTTAATTTGTTCTGTTCCATTTGTTTAGATGCGGCATTTGTTATTTTGGATAATTCGTAACTTTGGATAAATTCGTATTCGTTATGTTCACTAACAGATAAATTTGAAAGGAAATTCCAATACCTATAATTTAATAGATAGTTATTGTTAGTTAGTTAGGTATTCTTTCGAATTTTAGGATTTTGGTTCTTTCGAATTTTCAGGATTTTCTTATTTTTAGATTTTCAGATTTTCGAATTTAGGGATTTAGGAATTTAAAATTTACGAATATGAGAAATTACGAATTTTCAAATTTAAGAAACTACGAATTGCGATCATAACGAATGACCTGAAAAACTAAAAAAAAAAAAAAAAAAAACCCCGAAAGAAGCGAGAGACAATTGCCTGAAGTGGTGAGTTTTAAGAGAGTACTTTTAAGGTTGTAATATACTAATTAGAGCTTTGAGCAGGCTTATAGATCACTGTACAGAACTACTAAGCATTAACATTTTTTGCATAGGTAATGAGCAAGTATGGCTGGTTCCATGTATATACTATATATATTTAAATTTTAGGATTTAAATTTTTTTCAAGCACATAAATATATATATATATATACATACACACACACTTTTCCCTGAAAAGTTCAAAGTGATTGAGATGCATTATCGATTGACTACCACAACAGATGTGTACCCTTCTAATAATATTATCTGTTGTTTTCTGATGGCACCAGCTAGATTTTAACACATTTATAAATACAAGTTTACAAGCCATATGACATTGATGCTTCAAAGACATACCAAGATTTGAAATGAATCTGGGGGTCATAAGAACCCCCTCAAGAGACCTCTTATGCTCTGTGGTCTTCCAGTTAGAAAGCTCTGCTCTACATCATGTCTGTTTGTCTCATAGTATTTCAATGGATGTTGACACATGCAGAGGCACCAAGAGCAGTCATAGCAAAGCAAACAGTGTATCCCATATTATAAACATGCTTAATGAAAATATACAGTACTTTTAGGACAAACATTATAAAATTATTAAAGTATTAAATGCAGATATGCATGTATGAATTTTTTACTGAGTTATATCATGTTCACTGGAATAAAAATATACTATAGAGTCTTTTGTAACATGAAGATATGTAAAAATTGCGCAGGTTTTTAGTCACAACATAGCGAAAATAAAACTGATCAACATAATATTATTATTATTATACAGGATTTATATAGCGCCAACAGTTTACACAGTGCTTTATTATATAAAGGGGGACAGTACAATTACTATACAGTTCATTACAGAAGGAAAAGGAGGGCCCTGCTCATGGAGCTTACAACCTGAAGAAAGGGGGAGGTGGTACAAAAGTTAATAGCTGCAGGGGATGATCTGATGAAGGTGACTCAAGTACAGTCTTTAGGTGGAGGTGGGGAAGGCTTCCCTGAATAAGTGAATTTTCAAGGATCGCCTAAAAGTGGACAGGGTAGGAGCTGACCAGGCATACTGGGGCAAGGAGTTCCAGAAGATGGGAGAAGCTCTGGAGAAGAACTGGAGGCAAGCATGGGAGGAGGTAACAAGGAAGCCAGAGAGCAGGAGTTCCTGGGAGGAGCGGAGAGGACGATTTGGGCGATATCTGCAGATGCATCTGTAAATCGCCTGCTATTCATTGCAATGGGTGCTTTCACATGCGGGTGGTGCGCTTGCGGGACGTTAGAAAAAGTCCTGCAAGCAGCATCTTTGGCGCTGTATACAGCGCTCCCAAAACGCCCCTGCCTATTGCACCTGAAAAACACTTCGGAAGCGCCGCAACATGGGAGACAAAAATTAAATATGCGCAGTAAAGTCCATAAGTAAAAGTAGTCTTATTGCTTAAAATAGTGAAAAAAGAGAGCCAATAATAGGTAACTTGGTGATTTCTATAGAAAACGATAAATTCCGTTCCAGGATCCAGGATAAAAAGTATGCCTTTTTATAAGAGAATTCCGCCCCACATATATGATGTTCCGTTCCACATGTAAAGTAAATAAGCCTCCAATAATGTATTACCATTAAAAGTAATTTATTACACTTAAAAATGCCTGCTCACATGAATGAAGCAAAAATTGCGCCCAAGAAAGACAAAGGTTCAGCGTTCACGCCACCTTGTACATCACTTCCGGGCTGCAGTATACTCTGGCCACACCCTACGCGTTACTTCACGTCATGTGACTTGCTCAGGGACCCCCTGGTTCCCTACTGTGCATGCCTGCTGTCTTCTGGGACCTGTGTGTCTCCCAGAAGACAGCGGGGGAGATGGAGGAGGGTCGGATATAGCGTAGATCGCCATGGATATTGCGGCGATCTTTTGCCGGAAGCGGGAGCAAATATGTGACACAGCACACAAACCCCCTGCACAGCACACGGACCCCCTGCACAGCACACGGACCCCCTGCACAGCACACAGACCCCCTGCACAGCACACAGACCCCCTGCACAGTACACTGACCCCCTGCACAGCACACTGACCTCCTGCACAGCACACTGACCCCCTGCACAGCACACAGACCCGAAAGAAAATAGAGGGAGAAGAGGCGCCTCTGGGTGCAGATTTTAACAATTTTAATATGCAGTAAGGTTTTCTTATAATAAACTCACATTTCAGTAGTTAAAAGAAGACATGAATGATCTTCCAAAGATTTGGGGTTGTCCTCAGTGGAGTCGATCCCTTGGGCCCGTCTGTGTGCGTACTGTGGCGTTTCTCGTGTGCAGCTGGATAATATTCTCATTGCCGGCTGTGGTGGAGTCTCTCAGCTGTGCAAGCATCCTGTGCTTCAGGCACCGCTGGAGGGTGCTTGGCCGCCCGCTGTGGAATCTATCCTCAACACTATGTACAGATACTCCAGTCTCTGCTGTGGAATGGAGGTTCACCTTCCAGCAGGACAATGACCCCAAACACACTGCTAAAACAACACTTAAGCGGTTTAAGGAGAAACATATAAATGTGTTGGAATGGTCTAGTCAAAGCCCAGACCTCAATCCAATAAAATATCTGTGGTCAGACTTAAAGATTGCTGTTCGCAAGGGCAAACCATCCAACTTGAAGGAGCTGGAGCAGTTTTGCAAGGAGGAATGGGCAAAAAACTCAGTGGTAAGATGTGGCAAGCTCATAGAGACTTATCCAAAGCGACGGAGCTGTGATGGCCGCAAAAGGTGGCTCTACAAATTATTGACTTTAGGGGGGTGAATAGTTATGCACATTGACTTTTTCTGTTATTTTGTTGGATTTGTTGTTTGCTTCACAATAAAAAAAAAATTAAAAATCTTCAAATTTGTGGGCATGTTCTGTAAATTAAATGATGCAAATCCTCAAACAATCCATGTTAATTCCAGGTTGTGAGGCAACAAAACACGAAAAATGCGGGGGGGGGGGGGAGGGTGAATACTTTTGCAAGGCACTGTACATTATAAATAATATATCTTGTTTCTATAGCACCAATTAATCCAAAGACATGGAATACTGAAGGACATATACAGAAACTGTTTACTTATGTAGACCTTTAATTACTGTTGTCATAGTAATTGTCTTATTGTAATCTTATCTGTTCTTTCTTCTACTCTTCTATACCTAAATACATGCTTGTTAAAGAACCACTTATTCTAGTAACTGTATGTGGTTAACAAATGTGTGGGTGGGAACTCCTCACCCTGCACACATGGGGGGCCAACCTTTCCTCTCCTCTCGTGTACCCACACATCAATGTCTGGAACCAGGTGGGGTGAGGTCAAGTGAAAGTCAACATTAACCGCTTCAGCCCCGGAAGATTTTACCCCCTTCCTGACCAGAGCACTTTTTGCGATTCGGCACTGCCTCGCTTTAACTGACAATTGCGCGGTCGTGCAACGTTGCACCCAAACAAAATTTTCCTTTTTTTCCCACGAATAGAGCTTTCTTTTAATGGTATTTGATCACTTCTGCGGTTTTTATTTTTTGCGCTATAAACAAAAAAATAGCAACAATTTTGAAAAAAATGCATTATATTTTACTTTTTGCTATAATAAATTTCCCCCAAAAATATATAAAATATCTAAAAAATCAGTTTAGGCTGATATGTTAAAAGTTATAGCGTCTACAAAATAGGGGATAGTTATATGACATTTTTATTTTTAATTTTTTTTACTAGTAATGGTGGCAATCTGCGATTTTTATCGGGACTGCAACATTATGGAGGATAAATCGGTCAATTTTGACACTATTTTGGGACCATTGTCATCTATACAGCGATCAGTGCTATAAAAATGCATTGATTACTGTGTAAATTACACTGGCGGTAAAGGGGTTAACCACTAGGGGGTGATGAAGGGGTTAAGTGTGTCCTAGGGAGTGATTCTAACTGTGAGGGGGTGGGCTTCAAGTCACATTACAGCGATCACCGCTCCTGATGACAGGGAGCAGTGATCTCTGTCATGACACTGCGGGAATGGTCACGCTGTACGCGGCGAGCGCGCATGCGCCTGCTATCCCCTGCCCTTAAAGAAGACGTACAGGTACGCCCATTTGCCCACCGCTGCCATTTTGCCGACGTTTATCGGCGTGCAGTGGTAGGCAAGTGGTTAAGGAGGAACCCGGCTTAGAGTTAAGCCATATACTATGTGCAGCTGTATAACATACAGAGTTCCTCTGTGAAGTGTTCTGTCCCATGTCACTACACACCTTAGCCTGATTAATGTTTTAATTAGGAGGGACACTGCTGAGCCCATGCCCTCTCCACCAGTGCAGCATATCTCTGCCAACTCAAGCTCAGTGACAGAATGGGGTCCCATTGTGCACATAGCACAGACCTCATGCGTGCACTTAATTAACTGCTTACTCTCCCGTACCATGCGCCCTGGTACATGGGGTCTCAATTCTGTGGGTTCGGTCTTAGATACTGGGGGGGGGGACCAATGACTAGGGAGGGAGCCAGAACACTGGCCCCCTTGCCAATGGACCTGTCACCCACACCAAGCACCATACTTTATTGACCGACTGCAATGTATTCCCATCAAATCATAGTTACCCGCGGCCAGGGCTTTTTTTCAGCTGGAACTTGGTGGAACTCAGTTCCACCACCTCTGGCTCAGGCCCTCTGCTCCCTGCTCACCATTGTCACTTGTAAACACAGAAGTTCAGCTTCTGTGTTTACAAGAGACCGCTTGCCTCCTAATGGCTCCCACAGATCTGATCTCCTGAGCGGCTCCCACTGAGTGCAGGATGAGGACAAGGGAGATGCCAACACACCAGCTGAATACAGCAACAAAATTAAGACATGTGGAAGATGGTGGAGCGTTTAAGGAGGGGGGAGAAGATGGGGTGGGGGCAGTGGGGGGATTGCACGCCAAGGTCAGCAGAAGAGGAGCAAAAGTGAGATGTGGATGGGCATGCAGATGTAAGCAGTTGTGGAAGAAGACTGAACTCTGCACTTTGTGTGTAGTGCACCCCTGCACTCCTCACTATATATTCAGTGCACCCCTGAACTCTGCACTATGTACACGGCGCACCCCTGAACTCTACACTATGTACATAGCGCACCCCTGAACTCGGCACTCTCTGTGTAACCCCCCCCAGAACTCTGCACTCTGTACATAATGCACTCTTGATATTTAATGCTCCTTTAAGACCCTCCCACATTGAAAGGTGTGAGTATGGGGGGAGGTTTTTTTTGGGGGGGGGGGTCGTGGTTGAGTTTCTGTACCTATTTTCTGAGAAAAAAGCCCTGCCCGCGGCAACTAATCTCCTGCTCCAAGTGGTAGTAAAGTTAACCTTAAAAAAAGAAAAAGGCCCCTCCTGTAGGTTTAAGCCATTAAGTGCTAGTATGCACTGCATACTAGCACATTATGTTAGACTTACCTTTAGAACGGATCCCTCCAGTGGCACCGTCACTGCTAACAGTGACTTCCATCTTCTTCCGGTCTTCTTCTGTGTTCACAAGCTCCGGCTGCCTGAGTAGCGGGAGCCGCAATGATGTCAGTCCCAGGCACGGCACAGAGATTTGAAGGAACAGCGTGGATATGCTGTTCCTTCAGATCGCATATGCCGGTGACGTCACTGACTGCATTTGTTGGAATATCTCCTATACAGTGCATGTTTAGGAGATATTAATTTTACTTACAGGTAAGCTTTTTTATAGACTTACCTGTAGGTAATAATGGCACAAAAAGGTTTACTACCACTTTAACCCTTTGTGGAGGCCTCCTTCCTTGTGTACCCTGTGTGTGTATTTCTCAGGTCCTGTTTTCTGATATGCCATTAACCACCATGCACCCCCTGAAATAACTTCAAGCCAGGCTCAAAACAGTATTAACACTTTACTGTGACTTTTGAAGTGCAAAGATTATAGTCAAAACAATGTTTGCAGAACCCTAACTAAACTATCCTGTGCTGCCCAGGTGTACCTTGACAGGAAGAGTCCCATATGTAAACGAGTCCTTGCAGGTGCAGTCCCTTAGGGTGGAAAGTTACTCTAATCTACATCTTTTCTGGATCTGGATCTCCCAGCTTCCCACGTGATCCCACTCTCTCTGAGCCCAGCCTTCCCTATATATCTATAGATATCTATAGATATATATCGATAGATAGATAGATAGATAGATAGATAGATAGATAGATAGATAGATAGATAGATAGATAGATAGATAGATAGATAACAAACAAACAGACTGCCTGCCCAACATTAGAGGATTGGAAAAAGGAGGTAAATCGTATAATGGAAGCTGAGAGGTGGACTCAAGTAGTGAAAGTTCAAAAAGGGGAATTTGAGAAGACATGGGCAGGATGGATACAGTGTGTGCTTGAGGTGGGCTGAAAGAGAAGAGACGTGGAATGGGCACGGGGTGTAGTAGACCCATGGGGACCCTAGTATAGATGCTTGTGGTTCTAGTCATAGAGGAATAAAGAGTCAATTATGAACCTTGAATAGGATTGACCAATGTGGATGTTTTTTTTTTTTTTGGTACTCTGAGAGGGTGAAGTGAAACGCCTTCCCCTAATGAGAGAAGAGAGAGAGTGAGTCAAGTCAAAGTAGTGAGGGGAGGGGTGGGAAGGGGGGGATAAGGAGTAGGGAGATCATGGGTAGACCACAGGAGAGGAGGGATTTATGATAGAGATTGTATATGTAGTAAGGAATTACACTTTTTTTTTTCTTTGGTGGAGTTATGGGGGTGTCACTTAAAGTTGGGGGAGGAGTAAGAGGCTTGTCTACATATAAATACAGTTGATAATATTTTAACACATGATACAACTATTATATTTTATTTATTTATTTTTGTTTTGACAAAATGGCCATTAGTGGCCTTTTATATTACACAAGGTTTTGGTAGAGAGGGAATCAACACCCTTTTTTTATTTTTTTTTCCTTTGGTGGAGTTATGGGGTTGTCACTTAAAGTTGGGGGAGGAGCAGGTCAAGAGGGTTGTAAATACAGTTGATAACATATTAACACACAATACAATTTTTTTTTCTCTTATTTTGACATAATGGCCATTAGCAGACTCTTATATTACACAAGGTTTTGGTAGAAAGGGAAACAACACTTTTTTTTTTTTTTTCTCCTTTGGTGGAGTTATGGGGTTGTCACTTAAAGTTGGGCGGAGGAGCAGGTCAAGAGGGTTGTTTACAGGTAAATACAGTTGATAACATTTTAACACACGATACAATTATTTTTTTTTATTTTTTTTTTTCTTATTTTGACATAATGGCCATTAGTGGCCTCTTATATTACACAAGGTATTGGTAGAGAGGGGATCAACACTTTTTTTTTTCTTTCTCCTTGTGACACAGAAGGGCACAGTAGGACTGTACAGGACTCAAAGTAGAAGGAATGGAGTGGGAAGGGGGAAGGGATGGAGTAGATCTAACCCAGAGATGGTTGAGAGGAGGGAGGAGGAGGAGGGAACTGAAGAGTACTTTACTCTTTTTTTTCTTTGTTTTGTTTTGTCTCTTTAGGGAGGGGGGGAGGTAGTATAATTGGTAAATTTTTGACAAGATAATTTAGTATTCAGTCTTTTCTTGCAAGGTGTTTATTTGGGTGTTCTTAATGTAAAATATGGAATACAAGAATGTATAATATTGAATGGAAATGTTGAAGTCTATAATAAAAATTAAAATTTGATTATAAAAAAAAAGATTGATTCATCATCTTTAATATCCAGCAGGTGATTCCTTAAATGATCAAATTTCTGAAGCAATGACTACGGTTAATTATGTGTCTTTTGAAGATGCTCTTAGTAAACTTAGGCTTTTGGGTTCAGGAGCTATGTTAGCAAAAGCAGATATTAAATCTGCATTTCGGCTCCTTCCAATCCATCCAGACTGTTTTGTTCTCTGTTTTTTTCTTTGATAATATGTTTTATTTCGACAAATGTTTTTCAATGGGCTGTTCTCTATCGTGTTTTTATTTTGAAAGTTTTTCCACCTTTTTAGAATGGGTAGTTTCTTAGGTAACTGGTTCTTCCTTAATGATTCATTACTTGGATGATTTTTTATTTTTAGGCCCACCTGGTACTTTTGATTGTCTTTTCCTGTTACAATAATTTTTTTGAGGTTTGTAACCAATTCGGAGTTCCGTTAGCAGTAGGGATGAGCCGAACACCCCCCAGTTCGCAGGAACCAATTTGCACGAACACGCAAACACCATTAAAGTCTATGGAACATGGACGTGAAAAATCAAAAGTGCTAATTTTAAAGACTAATATGCAAGTTATTGTCATAAAAAGTGTTTGGGGAACCGAGTCCTGCCCCAGGGGACATGTATCAATGCAAAAAAAAGTTTTAAAAACGGCTGTTTTTTCGAGAGCGGTGATTTTAATAATGCTTAAAGTGAAACAATAAAAATGAAATATTCCTTTAAATTTCGTACCTGGGGGGTGTCTATAGTATGCCTGTAAAGTGGCGCATGTTTCCCGTGTTTACAACAGTCCCTGCACAAAATGACATTTCTAAAGGAAAAAAAAGTCATTTATAAGTACTCGCGGATATAATGAATTGCCAGTCCCGGCAATACACATAAAAGTCATTGAAAAAAACAGCATGGGATTCCCCCACAGTCCATTACCAGGCCCTTTGGGTCTGGTATGAATATTAAGGGGAACCCCGAACCAAAATAAAAAAAATTGCGTGCAGGTCCCTCCAAATTGCATACAAGGCCCTTCAGGTCTGATATGGATTTTAAGGAGAACCCCGCACCAAAATAAAAACAAAATGGCTTGGGGGTCCCCCCAAAAATCCATACCAGACCCTTATCCAAGCACACAACCTGGCAGTCCACAGAAAAAGAGGGGGGATGAGAGAGCGCCCCCCCTCCTGAACCGTACCAGGCCACATACCTTCAACATGGGGAGGGTGCTTTGGGGTAGCCCATCAAAGCACCTTGTCCCCATGTTGATGGGGACAAGGGCCTCATCCCCACAACCCTTGCTCGGTGGTTGTGGGGGTCTGTGGGCGGGTGGCTTATCGGAATCTGGAAGCCCCCTTTAACACAGGGACCCCCAGATCCCGACCTCCCCCCCCATGTGAAATGGTAAGGGGGTACAAATGTACCCCTACCATTTCACAAAAAAATTGTGAAAATGTTACCGATTGCTGACTGTCCGCTGCAGTTGTACTGCGGCAGAATGGCACAGGCAGGCGAATCGCCGTCATTGTACGCTGGCCATGACAATCAGATTCGATCAAGAACAGATCAATCCCCAGGCCCAGGCCAATGAAATCTGGCCTGGACCTGGTGATTGCTCCTGACAAATGATATCTTTCCCCTGTTTGTGTAACTGTAAAGACTGACAGGGGAAGTGATGTCATCTCTCCTCGTGTCGGTCTTTTCGTTCCAGACCGAGAGGAGAGAGCATCAGAAAAGTGAGTTGCACAACACTACACTGACACCAGGTCATGTAAGCACACATTCACCCCATGATCACCCCCAATCACCCCACAATTAACCCCTTTATTACCTGTCACTGTGTCACCCAGTACAGCAATCAGATTTTTTTTTATCGCTGTACTAGTGTCATTAGTGACACTAATCAGTGTTAGGGTAATTAGTATTAGGCTCAGATAGGTTTATGGACCCCCTCTAACCCCCCCAATAAAGGTTTAACCCCTTGATTACCCCGTCACCTGTAATGACTGTATTATGCCCTGTACACACGGTCGGATTTTCCGATGGAAAAAGTGCAATCAGATTGTGTTGTCGGAAATTCCAATCATGTGTGGGCTCCATCTGACTTTTTCTGTCAGAATTCCCGACACACAAAGTTTGAGAGCAGGATATAAAATTTTCCAACAACAAAATCCGATCGTTTAAATTCCGATCGTGTGTACACAAATCCGACGCACAACGTGCCATGCATGCTCAGAATAAATTAAGAGATGAAAGCTATTGGCCACTGCCCCGTTTATAGTCCCGAGGTACATGTTTTACGTCACCACGTTCAGAACGATCGGATTTTCCGACAACTTTGGGCGACCGTGTGTATGCAAGACAAGTTTGGCCCAAAATCCGTCGGAAAAAATCCAATGAATTTTGTTGTCGGAATGTCCGATCAATGTCCGATCGTGTGTACAGGGCATAAGTGTCACGGGTGACGCAGTTTAGCTAGATTTTTTTTTTATAGTGTCAGGGCACCCGCCATATTTTACCCAATAAAGGTTTAACCCCCTGATCACCTGGCAGGTGATCAAACTTATGTTTTAGGGTCAGATAAGGTCTGCGTCACCCCAGGCAGCGTCAGATTAGTGCCAGCAGCGCTAACACCCACACACGCACCATACGCTTCCCTTAGTAGTATAGTATCTGAATGGATCGATATCTGATCTGATCAGATCTATAATACCGTCCCCAGCAGTTTAGGGTTCCCAAAAACGCAGTGTTAGCGGGATCAGCAGGTTTTTTTTGTAGCGTTTGAATCAGTCGCTAACAGCCAGGAGCTTTTTTACCTCTGAGTCTCACTACTGTACCAGTAAATTTAGAGCCCAAAATGGCAAATCGAAGGTACAGTAGTGAGGAGGCCTACACGTTTCTGAGTATGACAGATAGTGAAGAGGAAGTCACTCATCTGTCAGATTCAGGCTCAGAATACGATCCTGTAGACGACAGTGGCACCCTGACAGATAGCTCTGACGACAGAGTTGTGGTCCCTGCCAAGGTCAGGCGTACCAGACCCCGATGTTCTTTTGCTGTTGTTGAGGTGCAAGAACCACAGGTCCCTCGTATGGAGCAGAGAGCCAGTACTAGCGCCACTATTCCTTCTGGTGAACTGGCGAGCACCAGCGGCCTAGTGCATCCTGGTCGTACATCCAGCACTGCAGTAGCACTAGGTGACGTGGTGAGTCCCATAAATGCAGTTCAAGCTGGCGAGGTGGCAAGCACGAGTAGTGTCCCGCTGCCACCAAGAAGACAAAGACAGGCCCGTCGAGCCCATAGTGCCCTTCCTGCTGCATTGGCCAATCCTAATTGGGAACCCACCACTTCTGCAGCACCAGTATTTACCCCATTCACTGGCCAACCCAGAATTCAGGTGGAGACAGTTGATTTTACATCACTTGATTTTTATTCGCTGTTTTTCACCGAAGATCACTAATCCCCAGCTGACCCTTGCCAGAGATTGGAGACCAATTACAGTCTCCAAATTTAATACCTTCCTGGGCCTATCCCTCCTCATGGGCGTAACTAAAAAGAATGAGTTGCGGTCATATTGGTCCACTGACCCAATTCACCATATGCCCGTGTTCTCTGCCTCCATGACCAGGACATGATACGAGTAGATCTTGCGGTTCATGCATTTCAACAACAATGAACACTGTCGTGACCCTGAATTTGATCGGCTCTACAAAATTCGGCCCCTCGTAACCACTTCAACCAACGTTTTGCAGCCTTGTTTACTCCCCATCAAGTTGTCTGCGTTGATGAGTCCCTGATTAAGTTTTCTGACCGCTTGTCATTCAAAGAGTATCTTCCCAGCAAGCGTGCCAGATACGGGGTCAAGATGTATAAGCTCTGTGACAGGGCCACAGGCTTTACATGTAGTTTTATGGTTTACGAGGGAAGAGATAGTTCCGTGGAGCCGGAGAACTGCCCTGACTAAATAGGGAGCACTGGTAAGACTGTGTGGGACTTGGTATCACCCTTATTCAGAAAGGGGTACCACTTATATGTGGACAATTATTACACAAGCGTGCCACTTTTTAGTCACTTGTTTGATCATCAAATTGGCGCATGTGGCACCGTCTTAGGCATCCTAGGCTGGGGGAGAGAGCCTGCTTGAGATGTAATAATTTGCTCGCTGTGAAGTGGAGGGATAGTAAGAATGTTTTTGTTCTTTCCTCCCTTCACGCAGACACAACAGTCCAAATTCCTACGACGACTGGTGTTGTGGAGAAACCCCTCTGTGTCCACGAATATAACCTCAATATGGGAGGGGTGGACCTCAATGACCAGTTGTTGGCGCCGTACCTAATTGCCCGTAAGGCCAGACGCTGGTATAAAGAAGTGTCTGTATACTTATTTCAATTGGCTTTGCTGAACGCTCATATGCTATACAGAGCTTCAGGAAAAACTGGATCCTTCCTTAAATTCCAGGAAGAGATCATCAGAGCCCTTCTGTTTCCAGACGGTGCTCTGGCCCAACTTTCCAACGCAAATGCAGTAAGCCGGCTGGATGAGAGGCATTTTCCGCATGTCCTCTCTGGTACTCTAACCCAAAGAACACCCCAAAGAAGATGTCGTATCTGTAGAAATTTAGGCGTGACACCCACTTTTAATGTCCCTCCTGTCCTGACCAACCTGGTCTTTGCATTGGTGACTGTTTCGAACTCTATCGCACACTGGTTGAGTATAAGCCTAGGGTACAGCACCACACAGTCATAGGCACACGTACACAGGGTCTCGGGGTCTCAAAAGATGTGATGGCCATCACATTTTGAGAGACCCTAATCTGCAACGTTCAGTTCATAGTTTTTTTTAGTTTTTATAAAAGTGAAAAAAAAAACACACACACACACACAAAAACACAAAAAATAAAAAAGCCAAAAATAGTTGTGGTTGTATTTTTCTTCTCTCTCTCTCTCTCTATTTTTCTCTCTCTTATGTTCACTCTTTACCTTCCACTCTATTGTTCTCGCTCTGTTTTATTTTTACTGTGTTTTATTGTATTTGCTTTGCAGGTATGGTATGTCTTACTGTAATGTTTGTTTTATTGTTAACCATCATTTGCTTAGCAGGTACGCCATTCAGCTGCAGCAAGGATTTAGTTATCTTGACAGCAACAGCGTTTGCTCCTGCGAAGCCGTGACTCCAGCGCTGTAGGAGGTGATTTCATCACCACAGTTAAAAAAAAGAGTATATATGCTGAAGCATGGGGGCAGCAAGGGTGGAGGAGCGATTTGCTCCTAACTTTTGGGGCGGATGCCCCCATGCTTCGGCATATATATATATTTTGGGCATAGATTGCATTAAAAAATGTTTTATTTTGTACTATTTTTTTTGTATTTGCTTTGCAGGTATGGTATGTCTTACTGTTATACTGTAATGTTTGTTTTATTGTTAACCATTATTTGCTTAGCAGGTACGCCATTCAGTTGCAGCGTGGATTTATTTATCTTGACAGCAACAGCGTTTGCTCCCATGATACATAAAGCCGTGACTCCAGCGCTGTAGGAGGTGATTATGCCGAAGCATGAGGGCAGCAGGGGTGGAGGAGCGATTTGCTCCTAACTTTTGGGGCGGACGCCCCCATGCTTCGGCATATATTTTTTAGGCCATTCAGCTGCAGCACTGATTTATTTATCTTGACAGCAACAGCGTTTGCTCCCACGATACATAAAGCCGTGACTCCAGCGCTGTAGGAGGTGATTTCACCACCACAGTTAAAAACAAAATGGTGCATGTATGTCCATCATTAGAAGTGGGTGGATGAAGGGAGGTATTCTAATGGTGGGTATACCCACCGATCAATCTTTTTTTCGTTCAGCCAACAGGCTGCATGAAAAAAATGATTACAATATATGCCCAACAAAGACCAGCAACGTACTGGTATGTTGCTGGACTTTGAGTGGTTATACCAGAATGATGCCTGCAGGTTTAGGTATCATCTTGGTATCATTCTTTTAAGCCAGCGGTCGGCTTTCATGTAAAAGCAATCCTAGTGGCTAATTAGCCTCTAGACGGCTTTTACAAGCAGTGGGAGGGAATGTCCCCCCTCCTATGTAACCGTGTGGCCTGGCCCCCCTCTGA
Organism: Aquarana catesbeiana; assembly: GCF_042186555.1. Classification (NCBI taxonomy): domain Eukaryota; kingdom Metazoa; phylum Chordata; class Amphibia; order Anura; family Ranidae; genus Aquarana; species Aquarana catesbeiana. Next base: position 291,671,563 of record NC_133329.1, read on the forward strand.
TGCTACAGGGAAGCCATAGGGATGTCCCCGTGCATCAGAGGGGGGTGGGATCACCTGGTTATGTAACCGGATGGCCCCACCCCCCTCTGACACTACGGGGAAGCCATAGGGATGTCCCCGTGCGTCAGAGGGGGGCGGGGTCACCCGTCAACGTCACCGTGTGGCCCCACCCTCAGTTATAAAAGAGCTGTCACCTGAGAGGACTGTCATTACAGTGGGTGCCTCCAATGTAGGCAGGTCAGTTGCGTTTTTTTTTTTTTCTTTTTCGGTCCATCGGAGCAAGAGAAGTAGAAGACTACGTGGGACAGTTTTAATTTTTTATTTTTTAATAAAGGACTTGTCCCCAAGCCATGTCATGTCATTTTTAACATTTTCACACTTTTTTTGTGAAATGGTAGGGGTACAGTTGTCCCCGTTATCATTTCACACGGGGGGGCAGGATCTGGGGGTCCCTGTGTTAAAGGGGGCTTCCAGATTCCGATAAGCCCCCCTCCCACAGACCTCCACAACCACCAGGCAAGGGTTGTGGGGATGAGGCGCTTGTCCCCATCAACATGGGGACAAGGTGCTTTGGAGGCTACCCCAAAGCACCCTCCCCATGTTGAGGGCATGTGGCCTAGTACGGTTCAGGAGGGGGGTGCGCTCTTGTCCCCATCTCTTTTCCTGTGGCCTGCCAGGTTGCGTGCTCAGATAAGTGTCTGGTATGGATTTTTGGGGAGACCCCCATGCTATTTTTTAAAAAAAATTGTCGCGGGGTCCCCCTTAAATCAGGTCTGGTATGAATTTTGAGGGGACCCCTACACCATTTTTTAAAAAATTTTGGCGCAGGGTTCCCCGTAATATCCATACCCGACCTGAAGGGCCTGGTATGGAATTTGGGGGGACCCCCACGCAATTTTTTTTTAAATTTTGTTTCGGGGTTCCCCTTAATATTCATACCAGACCCAAAGGGCCTGGTAATGGACTGTGGGGGAATCCCATGCCATTTTTTTCAATGACTTCTGTGTATTGCCGGGACTGACAATTCATTATAGCCTTTAAAATTATCACTTTTGATTTCTCCCTTAGACAATTCATTATAGCCGCGAGTACTTTTAAATGACTTTTTTTCCTTTAGAAATGTCATTTTGTGCAGGGACTGTTGTAAACATGGGAAACATACTATAGACACCCCCCAGGTACGAAATTTAAAGGAATATTTCACTTTTATTGTTTCACTTTAAGTATTATTAAAATCACTGCTCCCAAAAAAATGGCCATTTTTAAAACTTTTTTTTGCATTGATACATGTCCATTGGGGCAGGACCCAGGACCCCAAACACTTTCTATGACAATACCATGCATATAAGCCTTTAAAATTAGCACTTTTGATTTCTCCCATAGACTTTTAAAGGGTGTTCCGCGGCTTTCGAATTTGCCGCTAACATCCCAAATTGTTCCCTATTCGGCGAACAGGCGAACCCCCGATGTTCAACTCGAACATCGGGCTCATCCCTAGTCAGACCTAATTCTATCCTTTGAATTGTTTCAGGTAATACCCAGGTTATTTGGATCCTTGGCCACTCCTTTGTTTTTTGGGCACAGCGCAGAGCAGCCGTCAGAGTATACTCTGAAAATTTAGGTTTGGATCCAACCATATTTTAAGTTTTTTGGAGTGGGAGGAAAGGTATGATGTGGGCAGATTTATTCTTTGAATTGGGTCGTTTGAATCAATTTCTCCCCCCTCCTGATATTTTGATTATTCATTTGGGGGGGAATGACATGGGGCAAGAAAAAACGCTGGATTTGATATTTACGATTCAGAATGATATTAATTTTAAGGCATCTTTTCCACAGGTCTTAATCATTTTTTCAGAAGTAGTGCCAAAGCTGAGGTGGTTGGAATCAGCTTCGCTGAGGCCTCTCGAGAAAATTAGAAAAAGGGTGAACAGGGCTACTGGAAAATGTATGAATTCTATTGGAGAAATTTCTTTCAGACACATAGAACTGGAAGGTGGCTGTTCCGGTTTATACAGAAATGATGGAATACACCTGATTGACATAGGGGTGGATATTTGTAATATGGATCTACAAAGTTGTATTGAACAGGCCACGTTACGGGTTTCTTATGACAGGTGGCTTTAGTCCCATCTGTCATCTGGGAAGTTAAAAGTTTTAATTATTTAAGTTACAGCTTGAGCCATGGTGGCTAAGCTGTTTTGAGTGTGTAAAATACTTACTGTCTTATTATTTATTCTAAATATATTATCTTTTAAACCAACAAAAAATGGCCGTTGCCAGCTATTGCAAACTCTGTGTCTGGTGTATTATTTTTGGTAAGCTGCCTGCCTGTCTGTTATCCCATAACTCCACATTAATATGATCCTGCCTACATGTGTAACGATAATTTTCAATATATGAATTACCTTTTTTTAAAGTCCAATAAAACCAATCAACTCACATTTGGCAGTGCTATCCCAGCACTAACAATACAGCTTATATGGTTTATGACAATACAGCTCCACCTGCTCTCTGCTGTGTGTGAACAGCTGTTCTCAATGTGCCTGGAGCCACACCCTACCAGTTTTGTCATCAAGGCATCTTCAGTGGCTGTCAGGTACTGCTTTTCCACTTATCTTATTATGCTAGATTTAATCATTTATGTATCTTAGGCCTCGTACACACGGTACAAAAATCAGAAGGGAAAAGTTTGAAGATTAGCTGTCTGCGGATTTTCGGATCGTTAGTACAATGCATTCGGCAGACGATTTTACTTTTACATCAGACAAAAGCTATAGGCTGAAAAATTTTTGTCTGATGTGAACTCAACGTCTGATTTTCGGATGTTCAGTACAGAAATCTGTCACACAAAAGTCGAAAGTACAAACACGCATGCTCGGAATCAAGGAACGACTGGGAAGAGTTCGGTCTTGTAAACTACTGTTCGTATTCTAGAATTAACATTCGTGACACGTCAATTGATGAAATGTCAAAATTCTCATCTTCTTTAATGGGATAATGATGAAGCTGCTTTGCACGTAGATATGCCAAACATATTTTAATAGGCATTTGTTTCGTATGATCTGAACATCGCGAATCAACGCTCACCAAACTTCTACTAACATGAAATTAACAGAAGGGGACCAAAGGGTGGTACTTGAGAAATTAACTTCCTCTTTATGCTCTCATTTATACTCACGTTTGTGTTTGTCAAACGACAATTTGCGGATAGTTAGTAAGCTAGACAAAATCCTGAACAACCTATAACTAACCTTTGCAATAAGGTGCACATGGAAGGGCAACACACACAAACAAACAAAAGATTTCCCAGCCTTAAAAACAACCAAATTGACCCTGTTTAACAATTTATGTTAAAAACAGAGGGCTTTGTGTGCACACAATTGCAAATATATGCATAAACTGCAGTACCCATGGCTATTATAAGCCATCTCTTAAACTGAACTAGTTTTGCACTATGCTGTGTCATGTTCCAGAAGGAGGAAGGTAGGGAGGATGTCTGATACACATGTAAAACTATACCCTAACCCTGAAACTGCTATGTTGCACTACTGCAGTTTTAGGGCTCATTCACACGTGTGTCAATACCCTGTGTTTATGTGGCATTTATTCAGAACAGTAGTGGTAGCGTTGTGTTAAAAATTAAACAGCATGTCACTTTATGAACAACCAATGCGGGCTGCCCACTTCCTTCCTGGCATTGGTGTATGTCTTGAGTGTTAGAGGAAGGCTAGTACAGATGCCGCTTGTGGTTGTATTCTGGCAGTCCCGGCTCATCATGATACAGTTCATCAAACCCTCTCAGGGTCTGTGCTGCTGTGCTATGGATTAGAACCCTCTACCTCGGTGCTGCTCTCCGTTTGCCTAAATGTACGTTTGAATATTTTGTGTACAGTAAATTCTGACACTTTTTACTGATCCAACACCTTGGCACCTTTGTTCTTTTGCAAGCCTTCAGATCTGGAGGGGAGGAAGACAGCCAATCAGAGAGCAGAAGCCAGAGAGCATGAGGAGAGCGGAGCAGGGCAGCTCAGACAAGCTTTATAAATTCTGGACTTTGAATCGATGTAGAGAAGAGAAGACTGCAAACAGCGCGGTGGTGGGAGCCTTAAAGCGATTTAAAGGCTTGTTTTTTATTTGTTTAAAATAACAAACATGTCATACTTACCTCCACTGTGCAGCTCGTTTTGCACAGAGTGGCCCCGAACATCCTCTTCTGGGGTCCCTCAGCGGCTCTCGCGGCTCCTCCCCACATCAGATAACCCCCTAGGAGAAGCGCTCTCCCGAGGGGGTTACCTTGCGGGCGCTCTCCCGAGTCCAGCATTTGCATCCATAGACACGAATGCCAGACTCGGCCCCGCCCCCTGGTATCCACATCATTGGATTTGATTGACAGCAGCGGGAGCCAATGGCTGCACTGCTATCAATCCATCCAAACAAGATCCGAGACACTGGCTTTTGCTGGTACAGGTAAGTAAATCGGGGGCTGGGGAGGGGGGGGGGCTGCAGCATTACAGGAGGTTTTTCACCTCAATCCATAGAGGTAAAAAACCTTGAGGGTTTCCAACCTTTTTAAAGGAACCATCACTACAGATTTATAAAATGAACTAAATAGGAACAGATAGACATCGATGAAGGACTGTTTCTACATGTAATCAAACGTGCATTTGATTACTCACTCAGTTGAGAGCACTGGGAGCACGCAGGTGTCACAATCTGCAGAAGTACACAATTTGTTATATATGTTGTCACACAGCCAACATAGAAGGAAATAAACTGTGCACGCTATAACGTATTTTGCATAAGAACCATTATGCACTTTTTCGACACATTATGGACAGTACTAACGATATACAATTTTTGTGATATCAATTTATTATTTGAAATCAAGCATTTTGATGTTATGCATATATTGTTATATCACTGAGTCTGCGCAACACCAATTTTAGTAACATTTTACTACTATCTGTGGGAACGCAGTGGGTGTTTGCGGCAACTTTATTTGTAGGTATTTGAGTTTCTTTGGTTGCTTATACATTTCAAAGCACTGCACGCTTAGAACATTGTATATTTTTGGCACAGAAGTAGCGCAGATGTATACCCCCACTACCAAGATTATGAATCACTACCCCTGCAGGAGCTGCTGATGATGATGGGTCCTCTGTTCTGCCACAACTTTCATAACCGCTCCATCCCCATTGACACACTCAGTCATACATATGTTTCCACCTGCTAGTTCACTGACCGTATCCTAATAACTGGAACACACACCCAAACTGAACATTTTTCATTGATTTAATTATGCTTGAGTCGTGATGACTGAGCAATGATTATTTGTTTAAATCTGATCTGTTACTAAAGATTAAATAGTTATGCTGGCCATACACTATACGAAAAATCGTTCAAACCCATTTTCGAAAAACGAACATTCGCCATGAGAGCAAACGATAGTGCCATCATGTAATTACCGATAAATCGTTCAATAGACATAAATGAATCTGTTTTTTGTTCGTTTTTTCACATATACCTAGTGCAAACAGTTTGGACGGGAAACACATTAACCTTTCAAATTATTGTTCGTTCAGCAGAAAATTTCCAAACTTGTCCTTTGTTCTTTTGGCTCAAAAGCGTCCCAACTGATTACCGATTTGTGCCCATTAACTGGCCGAAAAACTAACAAACTGTCTAAATGAACAAATTTCGGCCGATTTTTCGTATAGTGTATGGCCAGCATTATTCATTTATTTATTAATTGTTTTTAAATCCAATAAAGTGCTGCACCCATATATTTTTATTTACTGATAATGTAGACTGCAATCACATGCAAATATGCAAGGTCAAATCCATTAAAGTGATACTAAACATATACTGTTTAATTTACATTGTCCCTTTTTTTCTGTATGTGGATGATGGCACTGTAATTATTCTAATAAAAAAAAATCTAAGTACATTTTTCCTAATCGATATACAGCCGTCACATGACCCAGATCCTTCCTAGCCTGTTTGCAGGAAACATGCTTCTAGTGCTCTGCTGCTGGTCACGTGTTTAAAATAAAAATAAAAAAAACAGCCTTTGGAATACAGAGTAAAAATAAATATTTATTATCAATAAACTTTTTAAATTGTCATACAAATATATAATCGAAATCAAATCTTTATTAGAAAGCACAAACGCCCCCCCTGACCCCCACCCCTTCCATCTGTCCCGGGGCCCTTCCCTCTGAGCCTGGGGCACTCCCATTGAATTCTATTAGGCAGCGTATTTTCTGAAAGCACATCAAATATGTAGCATGCAGGAATTCAATGTACTTTCATGAAAATGCATGTCCTAAAATAATTCATTAGTAGCCTAACATAAACCGCATGTAAACTGTAATACAATCACACTGTGACCAAACTGCAGCACACTGATATGAGTCCTCTTTTAGGCCAGGGACGGATCCAGGGGGGGGGCAACGGGACAATTGCCCCCTCCGAGAATGTGGGTCAGTAAATGTGCTAGCACTGGCAGGCGTCTCTGTGGGTAAGAGAGCCGGCGGGCGGCTCTGCGGCTGAAAGACAGCGGTGGGGAGAGACAGCGGGTCTCGGGCAGCTCCGGTGGGGACTGGGGAGAGACAGCTGTGCGGCTCGGTGACAGGCAGCGTGAGCGGCTGCTGGCCAATCAGGGAGCCGGCGGGCGGAGGAGCAGAGAGATAACATCATCTCTCACTGCCCAGCACCCGCCCTGCAGCCCTGCAGTTCCGCCCTCACTGTGTGTGCAGTGTGCAGGCAGCCGCGGCAGCAGAGAGATTACATCATGTCTCTGCTGCTTGACTGGGACACAGCAAGATTTGATTATAGCAGGCAAGTAACAATCCGCAATGTGTGGCATGGGACGTGGCAAGTAACAATCCGCAACGTGTGGCATGGGACGTGGCAAGTAACAATCCGCAACGTGTGGCATGGGATGTGGCAAGTAACAATCCGCAACGTGTGGCATGGGACGTGGCAAGTAACAATTCGCAACGTGTGGCATGGGACGTGGCAAGTAACAATCCGCAACGTGTGGCATGGGACGTGGCAAGTAACAATCCACAACGTGTGGCATGGGACGTGGCAAGTAACAATCCGCAACGTGTGGCATGGGATGTGGCAAGTAACAATCCGCAACGTGTGGCATGGGACGTGGCAAGTAACAATCCGCAATGTGTGGCATGGGACGTGGCAAGTAACAATCCGCAATGTGTGGCATGGGACGTGGCAAGTGACAATCCGCAACGTGTGGCATGGGACGTGGCAAGTGACAATCTGCAACGTGTGGCATGGGACGTGGCAAGTGACAATCTGCAACGTGTGGCATGGGACGTGGCAAGTGACAATCTGCAACATGTGGCAAGTGACAATCTGCAACATGTGGCATGGGACGTGGCAAGTGACAATCTGCACAGTGTGGCAAGTGACAATCTGCAACGTGTGGCATGGGACGTGGCAAGTGACAATCTGCATCTAGTGACAGGCGACATGGCAAGTGGCAATCCGCAACGTGTGACAGTGGCAAGTGACACGCTCAGGGCTCCCACTGATTCTGCATTATGGTGAGTTGAACTATTTCTTTTTTTATAACAATGTAATAATAGTAATAATGTGCTTCAATCATCCTGACACCATAACAACCATGGTGCCGTGATGATTGAAGCGCTAACACCAACCATTTCCCCATTAAATTTACCCCCAAAAAAGTATTTTCTGGCAGTGCCCCTCCTGAGACTAGGCTCTGGATCCGCCCCTGTATTAGGCCCCATTGATTGGGCCAGCATGTCAGTTTTTCAGGCAGACCCAAATGGACCATCCACTCTCCTCTATGGAATTACAGGTGTAAACAGAAATGCGCCTGTTTACACCTGCTGACATCCAATCCGATCCGCTAAGAACAGACGGATGGGGATCCCCATCTGTCTGCTGGATCGGATTGGATGGCAGTTGTGTGTAAACAGACAGGTGGTCCACTTACATGCGCCCACCCATAGAGGAGAACAGGCTGTGTCTGTGTCTGCACTGCATAAGTGGACCAGCCATCCATCTGCTCAGCGGGGATCAGTTGACAGATTCTTTACTGAGCAGGCGGACTCCTGGCAGAGCCCAACCTGTGAAAAAGGGGCCTTAGGGATAAGAAAGGAGTGAATAGGTGGAGGTCTAGGTGGTAAGAGTACATGAAGTATAAGTACCCAAAATAAATAAGTAAATAAATGAAGGAGTACAGAGAAAGTGCTAAGGCTGCATTATAGGGACAGGACAGGTACTAGATGAATACACTGGGATGAAAAGGGTGTCAGATATATGGGAGTGTGAAATGACCAGAGCTTGGGGGGGGAGTCTGCAGGGGCATGTGTAGTGCAGATTTATGGGTAGTAGAGCAGATAGGAGAAAAAAGGATAAAGTTAACAGGAAAAAAATTCAAGGGGATCACTGCTAACTTACTGCATAATTGTGGAGGGAAGATAGAGAGAGGTGCCAACCGCTGGAGAAGATGAGCAGATTAAGTGAGACAGAGAAAGAAGGTCAAGTGACACGGGGAAGAGAACATGCTGAGAGCCAGGGGGAGTGAGTAATAGTTGCAGAAAGAAGGAGAGATAAGCAAAGTTTGAGTGACTGCAACTGCAGAGCTCGGGAATCGACATATCGTGCATATGAGGGAGAATAACAGTCTCTCCTGCCAGAAAGGAGAAGAGGCAGAAGCTCCCTGTGTGTGTCCCTCGCTCCCCCTCCTCACCTCACAGATTAAGAGCGCCCGGGCAAGCTCTTCATTGAGTGTCCATACTGTCCTTCTTGCCATCTTGGGGCCCCTCCCACAGTGGCAGAGTGCCAGGGCCCGGTCGCAAGTGCGACTGGTGCGACCCTGGTAATTCCGCCACTGCAACTAACTAATGCAGCTAACACAAAAAGATCCTTACATAATCCCAATAAAATATTACAAAATAGAATGCAGCACATAGAATTTATTAGATCTTTAAAACAGTCCAATAAAGTCAAAAAGGGAAACAAAGAGGACTAGAGGTCCCAGCAAACACCAAGAGACTTCACAAATCAGGAAAAATGGTGACAGACCCTCCACCTGCAGAGCAATTGCTTCGCTCACCTCTAGAAATGGACCACTGATCTAACAGATGGTCAATTGCACTGGTCCCAAACAAGGGTAAATCAGTCAGAAACTTCACTCGAAATTCAAACGGCTTTAATCTACTTAAAAAAAAAATATCCACAAACATCCTCATGAAAAACGCATTTACAGATACACTACAGCGGTGTGTGAGATGCAGGTCAGCAGCGGATAACGTCAGTGCGTGGCTCCTCCCCCGGACGCGTTACATTCAAAGAAGTTCGTCAGCGGGACGGGGCCTAGCGTGTGTCACCCTTATAAACATATCAGTCGTTGTGGAAACCACAATGCTCCCGGGAGCCGAGATTAAACCACTTCCATTGCATAATAGAGACTCTATCACACAGCTGCAGACCGAGCAAAGCAATCTCACATTGCTTGTAACCAAGAGGTCTAAGGGCTGACCCCTAGTGGTTGAATAAAAAAATACTCACTGAGCAAAAATAATAATAGTGATAGAAACATTCATAAAAAGCACTGGACACCCGCTGTTTCCCTGAATCTCCACACCTCAATTACACTACATGCAACATACAATAAAACATACAAAATTACCACATAAAAGCAAAAAAAAAAAATAAAATTCATTTTAAAAAATGACCTATCAGAAATGAAACAGTTTAAATCAAAATCTACAGTGAGGACGGAAAGTATTCAGACCCCCCTAAATGTTTCACTCTTTGTTATATTGCAGCCATTTGCTAAAATCATTTAAGTTAATTTTTTCCTCATTAATGTACACACAGCAACCCATATTGACAGAAAAACACAGAATTGTTGACATTTTTGCAGATTTAATAAAAAAGAAAAACTGAAATATCACATGGTATTAAGTATTCAGACCCTTTGCTGTGACACATATATATTTAACTCAGGTGCTGTCCATTTTTTCTGATCATCCTTGAGATGGTTCTACACCTTCATTTGAGTCCAGCTGTGTTTGATTATATAGCAAAAAAAAAAAATAAAATTCATTTTAAAAAATGACCTATCAGAAATGAAACAGTTTAAATCAAAATCTACAGTGAGGACGGAAAGTATTCAGACCCCCCTAAATGTTTCACTCTTTGTTATATTGCAGCCATTTGCTAAAATCATTTAAGTTAATTTTTTCCTCATTAATGTACACACAGCAACCCATATTGACAGAAAAACACAGAATTGTTGACATTTTTGCAGATTTAATAAAAAAGAAAAACTGAAATATCACATGGTATTAAGTATTCAGACCCTTTGCTGTGACACATATATATTTAACTCAGGTGCTGTCCATTTTTTCTGATCATCCTTGAGATGGTTCTACACCTTCATTTGAGTCCAGCTGTGTTTGATTATACTGATTGGACTTGATTAGGAAAGCCACACACCTGTCTATATAAGACCTTACAGCTCACAGTGCATGTCAGAGCAAATGAGAATCATGAGGTCAAAGGAACTGCCTGAAGAGCTTAGAGACAGAATTGTGGCAAGGCACAGATCTGGCCAAGGTTACAAAAAAAATTCTGCTGCACTTAAGGTTCCTAAGAGCACAATGGCCTCCATAATCCTTAAATGGAAGACGTTTGGGATGACCAGAACCCTTTCTAGAGCTAGCCGTCCAGCCAAACTGAACTATCGGGGGAGAAGAGCCTTGGTGAGAAAGGTAAAGAAGAACCCAAAGATCACTGTGGCTGAGCTCCAGAGATGCAGCCGGGAGATGGGAGAAAGTTGCAGAAAGTCAACCATCACTGCAGCCCTCCACCAGTCAGGGTCCTTTGGGTCTGGTATAGATTTTAAGGGAAACTTCACGCCAACATTTTTTAAAAAATTGTCATGCGCCCCCCCCCCCAAATCCATATCAGACCCTTATCTGAGCATGCAGCCTGGCAGGCCAGGAAAGGGAGGGGATGAGCAAGTGTCCCCCCCCTCCTTGACCATACCAGGCAACTTGCCCTCAACATGGGGGGGTGGGTGCTTTGGGGGAGGGGGGCTCTGCCCCCCTCCCCCAAAGCACCTTGTTCCCATGTTGATGGGGACAAGGGCCTCTTCCCGACAACCCTGGGTGTGGTTGTCGGGGTCTGCGGGGGGGCTTTTCAGAATCTGAAAGCCCCCTTTAACAAGGGGGCCCCCAGATCCCGCCCCCCTATGTGAATGGGTACCCATTTACCAAAAAAGTGTCAAAAAGTAAAATCCACAAGAGACAGTTTTTGACAATTCCTTCATTAACCACTTACGGACCACCCACCGTCATTATAAGTCATAACCCCAATATCCTCTTCCTCAACGGGCGGTCCTTGTTCAGACAAAAGTGGTTTCTGCAGGGGATTCGCAGCAAGATCACTTTTATCAGGGGCAGGAGAAGGTCACCCCCTCCCGCCTCGCTCCGGTGGTCTCCGCCGCTTACCGGAGCCGTCAGTAGCGGCAGAGAAAATTGCGTTCTCTCCTCTGTTTGATTGGCTGCCGAGTGAAGGGAAGATTGCCCCCCGTTCTGCTCCATAACATTGATTGGCAGAAGCAGCGTCAAACGTCACTTTCACCCAATGCTCTCAAAGGAGAAATTATTATATATTTTTTTTCAAATGACATTTTTTAATTGCATTTTAGTGTAAATAATCTGAGATCTTTTTGACACCAGATCTCATATTTAAGATGTCAAGGCATGCTTTTTTTTTATTATGAGGGATGTTTACATTCTTTGTAATAGGAATAAAAGTGACCCCCAATTTTTTTTTAAAAGGACAGTGTCAAAAAAAAAAATAAAAAGTAAAATTAATAAGATTTTTTTTTGTTTAAGGCACCCTGTCCTGTCAAGCTCATGCACAGAAGCAAACGCATATGAAAACAGTGTTCAAACCACACATGTGATGTATCACCGCGCTCGTTAGAGTGAGAGCAATAATTATAGCCCTAGGCCTCCTCTGTAACTCAAAACTGGTAACCTGTGGAAATTTTTAAATGTCACCAATGGAAATTTTTAAGGGTAAAAGTTTGTCGTCATTCTACGAGCGGGCGCAATTTTGAAGCGTGACATGTTGGGTATGAATTTACTTGGCGTTATATTTCACATTATCTTTCACAATATTAAAAAAATTGGGCTAACTTTACTGTTGTCTTATTTTGTAATTAAAAAAGTGTATTTTTTCCCAAAAAATTGCGCTTGTAAGATCGCTGTGCAAATTCGGTGTGACAGAAAGTATTGCAACAGCCGGCAGTTTATTCTCTAGGGCAGGGATATGCAATTAGCAGACCTCCAGCTTTTGCAAAACTACAAGTCCCATCATGCCTCTGCCTCTGGGTGTCATGCTTGTGGCTGTCAGAGTCTTGCTATTCTTCATGGGACTTGTAGTTTTAAACAGCTGGAGGTCCGCAAATTGCATATCCTTGCTCTAGGTTGCTAGAAAATATATATATAATGTTTGGGGGTTCTAAGTAATTTTCTAGCAAAAAAACCCCCTGATTTTAACTTGTAAACACAGAGTCTGAAAAATAGGCCCGGTCCTTAAGTGGTTAAAAGAAAAAAAAAGTGTCCTGCGATGTACATCTATCATCAATCACAACGCTCGACAGACCCAAAAAATAGAAAAAAATAAAAAGCTCCGCCTTGATGAGAGGGCTCCCACCGACTGCTATCTCTTTGCTATGACAGCTGTTATATAGGCAAGGGCGGGGCCACCCGATGAAGCAACCGAGTGACCCCATTCCCTTCTGAAGTCCCCTTACTTTTTTGACACTTTTTTGGTGAATGGGTAGGGGTACAATGTACCCAATACCCATTCACATAAGGAAGGGGGGCTGGGATCTGGGGGTCCCTTGTTAAAGGGGGCTTCCAGATTCCAATAAGACCCACGCCCGCAGACCCCGATAACCACTGGCCAGGGTTGTCAGGAAGAGGTCCTTGTCCCCATCAACATGTTGAGGGGGCTTGGTATGGTTCAGGAGGGGAGGGGAGCACTCGCTCGTCCCCTCCATCCTGACCTCCAGGCTGCATGCTAGGATAAGGGTCTGGTATGGATTTTGGGGGGGACCCCACGCCATATTTTTTAAAAATTTTGCCGTGGTATGGACTGGGGGGGACTTGGTATGGACTGGGGGGGGGCCTTACGCCATTTTTTTTAAAGCCGGGAGCCAGCAATACATTACAGCCACAAGCAAGTTTAAATTTAATTTTTTCTTTTAGAAATGTCATTATTGCTGTGGCATATTCTAGACATCGCACATATGCACCACTTTACAGGCAGACTAAGGGGACCCCCCCCCCCCAGGCACGATATTTAAAGAAATATTTCATTTTTATTGTTTCAGCATCATTAAAATCACTGCTTCTGAAAAAACTATTGTTTTAAAAACTTTTTTGATGCATTGATACATGTCCCCTGGGGCAGTGACTGGGTCCCCGTACACTTTTCATGGCAATAACATGCATATAAGCCTTTATAATGAGCACTTTTGATTTTTCATGTTTGTTTCCCATACACTGTTTGTGGTGTTCTGGTGCAAACCAAACCGGGGGATGTCCCTAGTCCTCAGAAGGGATGTGCTGGAGCTGGAGAGAGTCCAAAGAAGGGCATAAAAAGGAATACGGTATTGGAGGACCTCAATTAGGAGGAACGACTACAAGCACTAAATTTATTCATGTTGGAGAAGAGACACTTGAGAGGGTATATGATAGTGATTTACAAATACCTCAATGCTGATCCCAGCATAGGAGACAAACTATTCAGTCTCAGAGAGTGTATGAGGACGGAGCCACACAATGAGATTGGAGGAGAACCTAAAGCTTCACAGGGGGTTCTTCACTGTCAGGGCGATAAGGATGTGGAACTCCCTTCCACAATTGGTGGTGTCAGCGGGGAGTATTGATATTTTTAAAAGACTCTTGGACATGCATCATAGTGAACACAATATATGGGAAATGATTATCGACACTAACACAAGTTGCACTGGATGGACTATTGTCTTTATTAAACCTTACTATGTAACTATTTAACTATGTATTATTTTGGTAAATCTAAGGAGATTGCAAGCAGATCAGATAATAATATATGGCCAGCTTTAAAGATAGATTTGCTTAGGATAGAGATCAAACTTGTATTAGAGACCTGATCTTAGTGTGTGTTGACCCTTGTCAAAAGAAATGTTTGTAACAAGCAATAGAATATACAGGGTTATACAGCGAAGAGGAAAACTTTGAGAATAATGAAAAAGCTGAATTTAAAGGTAAACCATAAATTAACACATAGACTGTAACATTAATGCCCTGTACACACGGTCGGACTTTGTTCGGACATTCCGACAACAAAATCCTAGAATTTTTTCCGACGGATGTTGGCTCAAACTTGTCTTGCATACACACGGTCACACAAAGTTGTCAGAAAACCCGATCGTTCTAAACGCGGTGACGTAAAACACGTACGTCGGGACTATAAACGGGGCAGTGGCCAATAGCTTTCATCTCTTTTATTCTGAGCATGCGTGGCACTTTGTCCGTCGGATTTGTGTACACACGATCTGAATTTCCGACAACGGATTTTGTTGTCGGAAAATTTTATAGCCTGCTCTCAAACTGTGTGTCGGAAAATCGGATGGAAAATGTGTGATGGAGCCTACACACGGTCGGACAACAAGGTCCTATCACACATTTTCCGTCGGAAAATCCAACCATGTGTACGGGGCTTGACAGTACACATTTGCAGACCATCACATTTTGGGTAAATACCTTCATCATCATTATGTATGAAAGCTAGATATACCCCTTCCTGGACCATTATGTTTTCATTTTACACTGGGTACAATTAATGGGTTTTTTGATAAATAGAAAAACCCTTTCATTCAATTAAAAAAATAGTAAAAATAAAAAGTAAAAAATAAAATAAATGTATGCCCTTTGCTTTCTTGTATTTTTAGTGTTTTTTGTTGTGCTTTTTAGGTTTCTTTAGTAAAAAAAAAAAAAAAAAAGTTCAATAAAGAGTAAACCATGCATGTATCAGTGCTCAAAGAGTTGTTAATTGGTCCACTTTTACCCTATTATCTAAAAACAACTTCAAATAATAGAAAAATATAGTATATCATGAACATGTGAAAAATACGTATTTATCGGCGTATTACCACGCACTTTTTTCCCCTTAAAATCAGGAGAAAATCGTGGGTGCGTGTTATACGCCGATCCCCCTCCGATCCCCCACTGATTGTGTACTCGGCTCGGCTCATAGTCACGCCCAGTCCCGCCCTATGATGGACATAACACAGGGACTGGGCGTGACTGTGAGCGGAGCCGAGCCAAGTACACGCGGCTACTCTTGGCTCCACTCGGGACTGCGAGAGGACCCAAGAGCCACCGAGAGGACCCGAGTGCCGCTGAGAGGACCCGAGAGACTCCGAGAGGACCCGAGAGCAGCCGAGAGGACCTGGCGCCATTTTTAAACTGGAATGCCCCGTACACATGGTCGGACATTGATCGGACATTCCGACAACAAAATCCATGGATTTTTTCCGACGGATGTTGGCTCAAACTTGTTTTGCATACACACGGTCGCACAAAGTTGTCGGAATTTCCGATCGCCAAGAATGCGGTGATGTACACCACGTACGACGAGACTAGAAAAGGCCAGTTCAGAACCAAGCACGGCACCCTTTGGGCTCCTTTTGCTAATTTCATGTTAGTAAAAGTTTGGTGAGACACGATTCGCGCTTTTTCAGACTCATGGTTTTCAGATCGTTTTCTGCTGTTCAGTTTGTGCTTGTGGGTTTGTATCTGCTCTTCAGTGCGTGCAGTCAGTTCGTATTGGAATTTTCTGTGCGATCTTGTCCGCTTGTTGCTGTTTTTCAGGTCGCTCTTCACAGGCCTTGCTGTTCTTCAGTGCGTTCTGTTACTTCGTTCTGAGCAGCCGACCGTTTTCTAGCCATGTTGCGTATACGTACTCCTCGTAGAGTTCGTGCTCTGCTGGGGCTTGGTGTTGGGGTCCTTACCTTGACACAAGTCCAGTCCATGAACAGGGTGGGGAGGAGTTCATGGACCAAGAATTGGTTGCTCCAGCGTGACCAGTTCTGTCACATGCCTTTGCTCCGTGAGATCCGTGAGAATAATCCTGACGATTTCAGGAACTTTCTCTGGATGACGGACCCTGTATTTCACCGTTTGTTGGCTTTGCTGACCCCCTATATTAGCAGGCAGGATACCTGCATGAGGCAAGCCATCACTCCGGAGCAGAGGCTAGTCACCACCCTGCGGTACTTGGCGACAGGGAGAAGCCTGCAGGACCTCAAGTTCTCGACAGGCATCTCCCCCCAGGTTCTGGGGATCATTATCCTAGAGACCTGTTCTGCCATAATCCAGGTCCTGCAGAATGAGTATATTAAGGTAAGTTTTATCCTTTAACATCACATTTTATTGTATTTAATGTTTTTTAATATATTGTATTTCTTTCCTCATTCCCCAATTACCATGATTGTAATATGCTGTGAATGCCCCCTTTGTCCTCATGCATGCTGGATTTTTATGTAATTATTTTTTTTTGTCCTTCATACATATTTGCCTTCACTTACCTCCCCAGCATGGTCTCCTGGCCCTATATTCACCTCATGTAGTCACTTAACAATGTATTTTGTCAGCTCCATAGTAGTGCTTTACCCTAAATACCCCCTAAAATGTTTATAAATGTGATGTGTGCTTTAAATTCAGTGTGGCAGAGGTTTTTTTTTTTTTTGGGTCCCCCAATCATTTGGAACCCTCCCTCCCCCCAACTGCTAAGTCAGCTGATAACAATCCTCTATCTGCTGACTTTGCCAAACCCATGCACACTATACCCATCTCTTTTGTGGTCAGATGTATGGATGAATTCACCAAAGCATGTAGTGCAAGGGCCTGCCTGTATACTTACAAATGGTACTGTTTCAAGTTTTTGTATACTATTATTTTCTTGATAGGTAATAGTAGAATGTCCAAATGTTCTAAAATGTGTACAGTGTGTATTTATATCTTTGCATTATGACACTTCTTACCTGTCCAGTGGGCTGTCAATAGTGTAAGTAAGGAGGGGCTGGCCAAATTAATACACATTATTTAGGCATTCATCTCTCAATGAAGTGGACAGGGTTACCTGTCCAAAAGATCTCCCCCCTAAAATGTTAGAAACGGCCCATGAGAGGGGGGGGGATCTGATAGGTGGACCTTATACCTTGGTCTTTCAAAACTCCCTAAAATAAATGTTATACTGATGTTGGCCAAGAATGTTTGTGTCTAATCTGCTTTCCCTGTTTATGTGCTAAATGATTAATTTATTTTTCTTGTTTGACTCCACAGTTTCCTTCCAACCCACAGGAATGGCAGACTGTGGCCTTCCACTATGCCCAGCGGTGGGACTTTCCTAACTGTGGAGGGGCAATTGATGGGAAACACGTCCACATCGTCCATACTATTACAACTACAAGGGGTTCAATAGTATTGTGATGTTGTCAGTGGTGTCGGCTACTTACGAATTCCTGTATGTGGACGTGGGGAAGAATGGCCGGATGTCCGATGGTAGAGTCATCGCCCACACGGAGTTCTACAGGCGTCTCCAGAGTGGCAGCTTGGACTTGCCACCTCCAGAAGACAATGCGGAAGGACTCCCATTCGTCTTCGTTGCGGATGAAGCATTTGCGCTGGGGGACCATCTTATGCGGCCATTTCCGATGAGGACCCTCACCCCGGACCACAGGGTTTTTAATTACCGACTGGCCAGAGCCAGAAGAGTGGTGGAGAACACGTTTGGAATCATGGCCAGCCGGTTCCGCCTATTTCTTACACCCTTACACATGGCGGAGTACAAACTGAATCATATCATCCTGGCGTGCTGTGTTCTACACAACCTTTTAAGGCAAAATTCTGCCAGCTATGCTGCCTCAGTTGGGCCTGAGGCTGGAATTCATAATGAACCAACCCTGATTGCGCTTGAAAGTGCCCGTCCTGGCTTGCCCCCCCTGAGTGCCCGTGAGGTCCGTCTAAGATACCTTGAAGACTTTGCGGGTAGGGGGTCCATCAATATGCCAGACAATGTCTGAAACATTTTGAAAATAAAATAATCATTTTAACTACTAAAATCTTTGGTGACATTTACTGCTTGTGTTTCTTTTAACTGAAGCTGACAGAAATGTGGTGAGTCCTGAAAATGGCATGATTGTGTAACATTACAAAGCACTGTTGGGTGTTATTTACTAAAGGCAAAGACACTTTGCACTACAAGTGCACTTGAAACTGCACTTGTAGTGCAAAGTGGATTTGCCCTTAGGAAATTATCCCCATTGTCACAGAAAACACCAATTTGAGCACAACAAAAGTTTTGGAGCGTTGAAACAATAATCCACACATTCTTGATTATCAATCTTTTTAATACCAGCACAATCACATGTGCATTTGTAAAAGGTTTTTAAAACAAACCAACATGTTTGTTGTATAACAATTTTTTGGGTCACATTACTAAAAGTAGAAATGTCCATTTAAGGTAAAACAGGCATGTTTAAATCCAACAAGAAAGACACAAATCTGGAACTTACAAAGTTCAACTTTTGTAGAAATTGAAGGCAATATCAGACATGAGCATTTCTAAACTGTGTTTGATATTGCGTTCAGATGGGGTGAAGTCACCCCTGGAAAAGCCAAATTTTGAAGATGCACACAAATTGCCGAATGTCAACATGTGTGACCTGCCATCACGGGGGATCAAGGGACGTCTTTTGGGGTGCAACCCCTTCCTCCCAGCTACTTTATTATTGAGGAAGGGGTTGCACCCCCAAAACGCATACATTGATCTCCCATGATGGCAGATAGCACATGTTGACACACTGTGTGCACCTTCAAAATTTGGCTTTACGCGAATATGTCAAAAAATGTTTGAAATTTTTAGATACCAAAAAACAACAAAAAATGAAGGGATTTTGAGGGGTTTTAAACTCTGCCTAAAACATCAATGATGTTCTTCATTTTTTTTTGAACATCATTGATGTTTTTCAGGATGTTTTCCAAGTCCCTATTACACCCCATGATCTCCCCGATCAGGATCTGTGCACTTTCAGAGGTGAAATGACCAGGATCCACAACATCACGATCACCTAAAAAGATAGAAACAAAAACACACCATATATTATAAATATGCCGCCATCCATCTCTTACCTGAGCCTGTGGTTGCAGACACTCACCTGTTGTGGTGACTATTTCCACCACATCTCCTTCCTCCTCCTCCTTCTGTTGTCTTTGGTGTGTCTCCACTTCTTCATGAGGTAGGGGGGTCTGTTGTCTCCTCCGATGAGGGGTGTCCTCCGAGTCTTTTCTCCCCTATGTAAAAAAAAATAGGTATACTTAGCACACAGATATTTCATGGCAGAAATCGGAATATGAAACATTGCTTGGAAGTGGGGTGAAGAAGAAATATTGTTTTCCTTTGTCATGCTTGAATACTTACCTGTTTTGTACAAGCTTCACAGATGGAGACACCCCTATAGGATCCACTGGAGCACCTGCGTGGGACCCTTAATAAAAAGGGTATTCTTGTGTCCCACACTAGTGCTCCAGCGTCCAGATGTGTAAACAGCTGCCGAGTGTCCTCTCCTTACACAGAATCTAGTTTGCATTTCATTCTAGTTACAAACCCATCTAGACACCAAAATTATTTAAAGAGAAGTAGGCCATAAAAAATGTATTCAAATGCATATGGCCAAAACAATGGTGTTTTCTAGGCCAAACGAACAATGTTTCATACGAACGAACAATGTGCCCATGAACATGAAAGTTGCCATTTTAAACTGTACATGATAAAGAAAAGCACATGGAGCAGCACGAACGTAATAAACATAAAGAATAGGAACACAGGACAACTACTTATTTTTTTGCAGCACTCTCCTGATCCTTCTGTACTGCTCGTGCTCCCTTAATTTCAGGTCCGACCACCGCTTCCTGAGCTGATCCTTGGATCGTCGTACCCCGAAATTCCGGTGTAGACTTTTGACCACTTTCATCATGATCTTGGCCTTTCTGACATTGGGGTTGGGGTAAGGTCCATACTTCCCGTCATAGTCGGCCTTCTTCAGGATGTCCACCACCTCCAACATCTCCCCAAAGGACATATTTGATGCCTTAAATCATCTTTTCCGGGATCGGGACATTTCAGGCTTCGGGCTTTCCTCCTCCTCGTTGGTGTTATTATCAGACAACTGCTCTGTCTCCGCCATGTGCTCTTCCCCCACTGCGACGAACGAGAAGGGGTGGGGAATAGACTAGAAAGAACGTCAGGGGCGGGCGGAGTTTCACGCATGCGCAGTGTCTATAAAGCATAATACGCATGCGTAGTACGTATGATCTGTGAGCGGAGGAAGGTGTAACAGAGGTGCCGATCCTGATAACGAAGAGAAGATTTAAAATTGGGCCTATACTGCTTCTAGATTGAGGCCTGTATTTGCACAAGTTTAAAAGAATTTAGGCTGACATTAGGGTTTGCCTTGTGTTGTGTCTTGCAGTTACAATGGATATCTTGAAGGATCAGGACTTTATGCCTATCTTCATAGATATGTTCATGGAGCTGCCCTGTCTGTGGCAGATAAACCACCCCGAATATAAGAACCAAACAAAGAGGAAGGCAGAACTGGATAATTTGCTGCAATTTGTGAAGCCGGTGATCCCCACGGCAGACATCACCTTTTTGAAGATCCTAATTGGTGTCATGAGGAGTACATATCTAAGGGAGCGCAAGAAGGTCCAGGATTCCCAGAGATCAGGAGCAACAGATAATATTTATGTCCCCAGGCTGTGATACTATGACAGACTGCATTTTCTGTCAGGTCAGACTGAACCCAGGCCAGCACTCTCCAGTCTTCCTTCCACGCTTCCTTCTCCCCCAGCTGAGGCTTCAGATGCCCAACCTGGGCCTTCCAGGCAGCAATTCAGGAGCTATGGATTGTTTCATATTATACATGCAGTTCTGCATGGAATGCATTATGTGACTTCCACAAGAGGATCCTTCAGTTGGCTTGTATAACGATTCCAAATTCCAATAATTCCATGGCTGTTAAGTAAATCCACTAGCTTTTCAATTTAATGAAGCACTGTCCCAGATCAAGTATGCTGCTGGTGAACCCATCGCTCCCAACCTGAATGCTTTGTCTTGGTCAGAGTATTTTTGTAGAAGGTTGAAGGTTGATTACGACAGTCAAGCAACTAAGTATTTCATAAGTTCGAAAAGGTCAGCTTTACTGTAAATGATGTGAAGTGATGAGTTGGGGCTGATACTTCAAAGTTTAAGACATTTGGGTTACTTCCCAGCCTCAGGCTAAAATTAGAACCGATAACACTGTAAATGAATATAACTGACCAATCTTACTTTTCTTGCAGTCAGTAAATTAGCTATGACTGTCAATGTTTTAAAAGATGAGTGGTAGCAGTGCATGACATCAAGTAGGATATGTTTAGTTTTTTATTAAGGCGTAATAATACCAGTGGAAAGTAGAGAAAAATCAAATAGAGAGTCTGCACCAAGCATTATACTTATAAAGCAATCTTATAACCTTTCACCTCCTCCCAAAGGAGTTATGACTACAATCCAAAGCAAGGTAATTTATAAATTATATTCATGGAAATGCTCACGTATAAATCATTGACAATGAGTTTAACATTTATTACTTAATGAAATGGGAGACTATTGACGTGCAAAATATCAATGTATGACTAGGTGAACTAAACCTATTGAAAATACAGCTCACATTCCATTTCATGTATGAAGGCTACAGTCAACCATATACTGTAAAGAATAAAAATATAGTAGAAATCTATAACTAGATGACCTGCAACTAAATACAGTGTTTCCTTCCATCACTTTGTTTGAATTCCATTTATGTGGTGTAAAAACGTTCCTATGCTTTCCATCACTGTAAAACACATATTCATGTTCTAAAAACACCCACAAAAACAATAATCCATATTGACATGGTTTCCACTACGCTTGATTACTCACTCCATTAAAGTAACAATAGAACACACCTTTATAAAACAACTTTTACCAAAAAAACATTTAAAACCAAACCAATTTTAAATTCGAAATCATACCACTTGAAGACCAAGCCTTTTCTGGTACTTTTTGTTTACAAGTTTAAATCAGTATATTTGCTAGAATATTACTTATAACATCCAAACATCATATATTTTTTTAGCAGAGACCCTAGGAAATAACATGGCGATCGTTGCAATTTTTTATGTCACACGGTATGTGGACAGCGTTTTTTCGAATGCAATTTTTTTGGAAAAACAAAACACAATATACATACCCCAATATTTTTGTAAAATATGAAAGATTATTTTACGCCGAGTAAATAGATACCTAACATGGAAAATGCTTGTGGAATGGCGACAAACTAGGGTAAAATCTTCATTGGTGAAGCTTTAAAGATTTTTTACAGGTTACCTGTTTAGAGTTACAGAGGAGGTCTAGAGATAGAATTATTGCTCTTGCTCTAACGTTCGCTGCGAAACCTCACATGTGTGGTGTGAACACTGTTTGAGCACAGAGGGATGGGGGGTATGAAAAAATAAATCTTATTTATTCTTTATTCTTTCATTTTTGTTTCATCATTTTTATTCCTATTGCAAGGAATGTAAACATCCCTTGTAATATAAGACAGGTCCTTTTTATGGAGAAATCTGGGGTCAAAAAGACCATAAAGCTCTCATTTAACTTTTAAAGCAAAAGATCAAAAAAAATTTTTTTTATCTTTTGCTTTAAACAAAAAAATTGTTTACTTCCGTCCTAGACCGGAAGTGACATCATGATGTTGCTCCGGTCCTCAAAAGCCATAGAGGCAATCAAGGATGATCTGGTCCCTGTTAGCCTCTGTGACCAGCCGGCCGCATCGTAGGATAGTTTCTCGAGAAACACCGATGAGCGGCGGGAGAGGGGGACGTCCCCCCTGCTGCTTCTGAAAGTGATCCAGTGTCTAATGAGAAAGCTGGACACTGGCTGAAAAAAAATACCGGCGTTATGGCTTAAAGCTTCAGCCATAACTCCGTTAAATCACTTGCAAGCCGAAAGGTATGTATACTGTACGTAGTGCGCTCGGCAAGTGGTTAAAGAGAGAACACCAAAGTCTTGGACCCAACTTAATTTTAAATTGATTTCAGCCCTTACAAGTCTTGACCATACTCTCTGGGATTGGTTACAAGGTTGTGCACTTTGCAGTGGATATTTCCTCTTGCAAGGATTTTCTGTTAGCTCAGTGACTGACGTGAAAATTATTGCAAAATTTTTGCTTGAACGTGACTGGATGACATAAGTCAGCAGAGCTTCACCTCAATTACTGAGCCAAAGGAAATGTCTCTTGTAATGTGACAAAGATGGTATAGGAAACAAAATTAAGGAACTCCACAGATTTTCAAATTGCCATATTTATGGCAAGATATTTTAGTGTCCTTCAAGTACGATAACTCGGGGTGTTAGTTACCCCAGCATTTCATATTCCTGATATGTGACTGCTGTACCATTTACTTGTATGAACACATACCCTGTTCTCTTTGCATTGCTTCTTTTGTGTGAATTTCCTGGTGTTCCTGCCAGTCTCTCTGCTTTCCTATAAAAATCTAGCCACATTAAGCGGGGGGCTTAGTCAGTGGTCAGTTCTCTAGCTTTGTTGGGAACTCAGCCTACTCTCCTCCAATGATCAGACTTGTTCTGACATGCCCCCCTGCACAGCCATTCACTGGGAAGCTCAGTGTGCTCTTGCTTCTCCTCCCCCCAACTCGTATGCAGCTGAGAACAGGGGGAGCAGAAGGAATGTGATCACTTCTAAAAAGGGGGTAAAAAAAGGTAATTTACCACAGGCAAGAAAGCTCAGCAGAAATGCTTAAAAAGAACCATACTTAAACCTAAAACATAGAACTTTTTGTCACTCTAAAATATTTATTGGCCTCCCTCTTGATTGAACATTTTAGATCGTCATGAAGATCAAGGTTCATTCAATTGCTTGTATTTCTTTTGGATATGGGCTTTGCCCTTCTTTGGAGCATTCCTGTTCTTGTACTGTCACTCATTTGAGAGATACGTGAGTGGTCTGTCGACCTTGGTTTTGTAGGATGAGCTGCCTGTTTTCTAAACTTCAATACAGTAGAGTCCACACCCTCAAAATTTTTAGTTGGCTTCAAAGTTAAAAAACAGAGGTTCCATATTACAAAACAAATCATTAAAAAAACACCAGCATCCAGAAGATCTGGCCATGTTAAAGAGAGACAGTTAGTTAAAGACTGCTGACCTTGGTACAGGGAGACTAGCAAAAGCCATGCCATAGATATTGCCAGAACTTCCCCATGCATAAAAAATGACGGGCACTTCATAATGCAGACAGATAGCTAGAGACTGCACTATACACAGAGACTAAATACACTATCAAGAGACTATCCCATGCAAACTTCCTCTAGAGACTGCGATAGAGACTGTCCCATGCAAACATCCTTTAGAGACTGCGATAGAGGCTGTACTATACACAAATGTTGCCAAAGACTGTTATTTTTGGGATAGTGTGAGAAGATGTTTTTTCAATGTTGTATGATCATTCACTAAGAGCAGTCAAATTCAGGAAACCATTTGCAAAAAGGTAATTATTAAGATATCACTGTTTATATGAGTGACTGGCAATAACAAGAATTACTCTCTTGAAAAGGGATGTATTTCTTAAAGAAAAGCTGTACATCTAATCAGTACATAGCAGCCACGTACCACTATATGAATCACTTAATTTAAATAAACTTTAAAAAGGAATCTTTTCGGATATAAGTAAAGCAGGTGCTATTGTGCCTGAGCAGGAGGGGCATGAATTTAAAGGATAAGTTCACCTTTGTGATGTGTAACATGTTCCAGACCCTGCCCTCTCTACCACTGATTCCCCATTTCCCTGTGACAGCAGGTAGGGGTTCTTCTCCCAGCACCCATTGTCACTTATGAAAACAGCACAACTGTGCGAGGCTCCGCCCACATGGCTGCATCATTCATTCACAGGTTCCTGTGAATGAACAAAATATGTGTACTGTCTGCCCCGTGGCAGACAGACTGGTAGTTTTAATGGGCTTCGGGGGAACTGATGAGGGCTCTTGTACTTTACTGACATGTCCCTCAGCTTTCAAATAGAAGTACAGGCTGAAAACCAGAGGGCAGTGTTGCCAACAGCTCCCAACACCCCCCCCCCCCCCAAGTGAAATTTACTGACAGGGCACCCAAAATGTACCGCAGACATGATACAAGAGGTGTTAAGAGACTGCAGACATGATAAAAGAGTTGTTAAGAGACTGCAGACATGATACAAGAGATGGTCAGAGACTGTGGACATGATACAAGAGATGCTCAGAGACTGCAGATATGATACAGGAGATGGTTAGAGGATGCGGAGGACATGATACAGGAGATGATGCAGGAGATGGTTAGAGGCTGCAGAGGACATGATACAGGAGATGGCGAGAGGCTGCAGAAGACATGATACAGGAGATGGTTAAAATCCCAGCAGTGTCTGCCGCCTCCTGTTGGTCTGATGTAACTGTCTGCTGGCCTGTCTGTGCCTCCTGAAGTACATTCGTGCAGCACCAGTTCAAATGTCCTTCTCCAGTAGTCCAATAGAAGCAGCCTGTGCTCACAGTGGCAGAGTGTAAGGATGCGGGGGTCTGCCGACCGTCGGTCTCCGGGACTCTGGGAGGCCTGATGCCCACTCCTGCCATTCATAAATGGCGCCAAGCTACATAGCTTGGCGCCATGATGTTACTGCATATGCGCCCGTCTGACAACTGCCGAAAATGGCCAAGTTTGCTCGAAACCCGGCTAGCTTGCAGCCATTATTTTTTTTCGTAACAGATATTTACAGGCTGCCCGTAATTTTGGCAACCCTGCCAGAGGGGCCCACATTGCACCCGTGATCTACTGATCACAGGTACAATGCTTTCTAGGTTCCTGTAGGAAACAATAATATTATATTTTTTGTAAAGATGAACTTAGTCTCTAGAATATCAAGTCTTCTGCATGCTTTGCTTCAGGTAAATTGCTCACTACATATAAATGCCAGGATTGGGAGAGTACACTTTTAAAATTAAGTCAACAATTACATGTCTCAAACTTCTTACAGGTTCACTTTAACAATGGATAAGTGTTATCTTCAGCTTCAGATATCTTTTAAAGTCATGATTATTATCCTAAGTGTCTACTTTAAATTTAGCATTACATATATTCTTCTAGAATGGAACATAGTAGGTGAGGTTGAAAAAAGACACAAGTCTCTCAAGTCCAACCTATGTGTGTGATTATATGTCTGTATTACATTATATATCCCTGTATGTTGTGGTCATTCAGGTGCTTATCTAATAGTTTTTTTTAACTATCGATGCTCCCCGCTGAGACCACCGCCTTTGGAAGGAAATTCCACATCCTTGCCTCTCTTACGGTAAAGAACCCTCTACGCAGTTTAAGGTTAAACCTCTTTCCTTCTAATTTTAATGAGTGGCCACGTGTCTTGTTAAACTCCCTTCCGTGAAAAGGTTTTATCACTATTCTGGGGTCACCAGTACGGTATTTATAAATTGAAATCATATGCCCTCTCAAGCGTCTCTTCTCCAGAGAGAATAAGTTAAGTGCTCGCAACCTTTCCTCATAACTAATATCCTCCAGACCCTTTATTAGCTTAGTTGCCCTTCTTTGTACTCTCTCCATTTCCAGTACATCCTTCCTGAGGACTGGTGCCCAGAACTGGACAGCATACTCTAGGTGCAGCCGGACCAGAGTTTTGTAGAGCAAGAGAATTATCGTTTTATCTCTGGAGTTGATCCCCTTTTTTATTGCATGCCAATATTCTGTTGCTTTGTTAGCAGCAGCTTGGCATTGCATGCCATTGCTGAGCCTATCATCTACTAGGACCCCCAGGTCCTTTTCCATCCTAGATTCCCCCAGAGGTTCTCCCCCCCAGTGTATAGATTGCATTCATATTTTTGAAAGCTGTTTCCTGGGAGTTACTATTTATCATCTTTGAGCAAATAATAATATACTTATAGACTTCATCAAGAAAATTTTTTAATATAGTGTATATTTATATACTTTCAATTAAATCAGGAATATGCATTCAGTAGCACTTTTGACATGAAAGTAATCCATCACTATTTCTTTTTTTTGCTTTCAGTTTACTTGAGCTTTCTTAATGTATCCTATTAAATATTTTGATATTAAATCTGTTTCA
Organism: Aquarana catesbeiana; assembly: GCF_042186555.1. NCBI lineage: Eukaryota > Metazoa > Chordata > Amphibia > Anura > Ranidae > Aquarana > Aquarana catesbeiana. The sequence continues at coordinate 291,698,891 of NC_133329.1, forward strand.
CCTAGTTTTATTTAGCTCATGGCATGAACTAAGTTTACTTTTTATAATTAGCAAACTCTAATTCAAGCTGAAATTAGGCATAACCCACATGTAGTCTTCTTTGGAATTAATGTTGCTGAAAATATTGTTCCTGCAGGTTTAAGAGTCATTTTTAAATCTACTTTTACGATGACATTTAATTTGCCTCAGATTGTTATGCCTATCCGAATGTCTGCTCAATAGGTGCAATGAAATTAATATTTAAGAAAAGAGAAGACATCTGTTCAAAGCTAATTGTGAAAATTAATAACACAAGAAGTAGCTAAATGTAAGAATTTAGACTATCATTCTCTTGGCTGAATTATTAAATTTTTTATCTATATACAACAAAATCACAGTTGGCTAAATCTTGCCTTGTACTTGTACAAATTATTGGGGCAGCAGATACCAATTAAATCCTAATGCTGCGTACACACGAGCGGACTTTTCGACCGGACTGGTCCAATGGACCGAGTCAGGCGGACAATCCGACCGTGTGTGGGCTTCATCGGACCTTCAGCGAACTTTTTCTGTTGAAAATCTGACAGACCTTAGATTTGGAACATGTTTCAAATCTTTCCGACGGACTCGAGTCCGGTTGAAAAATCCGCTCCTCTGTATGATAGTCCGACGGACGAAAACCGACGCTAGGGCAGCTATTGGCTATCAACTTCCTTATTTAGTCCGGTAGTACGTCATCACGTACGAATCTGTCGGACTTTGGTGTGATCGTGTGTAGGCAAGTCAGTTCGTTAGAAAGTCCATCGAAAGTCCGTCGAAAGTCAGTTGGAAAGACCGTTGGACCTTTGCTGCCGAAAAGTCCATCCGTGTGTACACAGCAAAAGACAGATTTCAACAAAGGATGAGCCGAACACCCCCCCCCCCCGGTTTGCACCAGAACATGCGAACAGGCAAAAAACTGGGACAAACACACGAACTCTGTTAAAGTCTATGGGACACGAACATGAAGAATCAAAAGTGCTCATTTTAAAGGCTTATATGCAAGTTATTGCCATAAAAAGTGTTTGGGGACCGGGTCCTGCCCCAGGGGACATGTATAAATGCAAACATTTTTTTTTTAAAAACTGAAGTTTTTTCGGGAGCAGTGATTTTTTTAATGCTTAAAGTGAAACAATAAAAATGAAATATTCCTTTAAATATCATGACTGGGGGGTGTCTATAGTATGCCTGTAAAGTGGCACAGTTTTCCTGTGTTTAGAACAGTACCACAGCAAAATGTCATTTCTAAAGGAAAAACTGTCATTTAAAACTGATCGTGGCTGTAATGAATTGTTGGGTCTCGGCAATATAGATAAAACTCATTGAAAAACGGCAAGGGCTTCCCCTATTTTGTAGACGCTCAAACTTTTGCGCAAACCAATCAATATACGCTTATTACGCTTACGAAATTACGAATCGTTACGAATCAACAGAAACTTAAAGAAACAAAACAAAACAAAACAAAATTATTTGTTGTGCACTTGTCTAGTATCTGCAAAAGGGATAGCCACTGACCCCCAAAAACCGGAAAATTTATTATCAAATACTTACTGTAATTTTCCTTTCCTGATGGACACCGTGGCAGACTACGTGTGGGTTGACCCCGCCTCCTCTCCAATGCTATAGGACCCCATACCCATAAGAGTAAGCTCACCTTTCAGGACTGCGTTCCGTAACTAGCCGACTCTTAGACCCAATTTCTCTTCTTTTTTTTTTTTTTTTTGGGTGGGAACTCCGTCTGCCATGGAGTCCATCAGGAAAAGAAAATTATGGTAAGTATTTGATAATAAATTTTCCGTTTTCCTGATGGACTCCATGGCAGACTACGTGTGGGAAATAACTAGCCAAGCCACACGGGAGGGTATGCTGAACCAAAAAAAAAGGTTTTAATTTGCCCCGTCAACCGACAGGACTCTTAAACCAAAGTTCAAAGAGGAAAGAGAAGCAGGTTCTATGCAATAGTGCGACATAAAGGTATTGATTGAGGCCCATGAGGCCGCTTTACAGATAACATCAGGAGCCACGTGTCGGGCTGCTGCCCATGAAGCCGCCATGCCTCTGGTAGAATGTGCCATCACCGCCTCTGGAGGAGCCAAGCCCTTAGCCCTGTAAGCCTGCTGAATGAACTGGACGATCCAGGCCGCAATTGTTCTGGATGAAGCTCGCTTCCCTCTGTTCATGCCAGAGTGCAAAACGAACAGGTAGTCAGAACATCTGAAGGAAGAGGTAACTTGTAGGTATTCCTTCAATATTTGGCCTACATCCAAAGGATGTGTCTCGGAAGACGCTGGGGACCTGAATGTAAGTAGGACGATTTCTTGGTTATCATGAAACACCGAGGTAACTTTTGGGTTTGAGCCAAGAATAGGAATGAGGACCACCCGGTCTGGGAAGAAGGTCAAAAAAGGTTCCTGACAACCTAAGGAGCTAATCTTGAAAACTCTCTTGGCCGAAGTGATGGCAACTAGGAAAGCAACTTTTGCAGACAATTCCTTGATAGAGAGTGGAGCGAGTCCTATGGTACTGAGAGTAGACAGATAATTAAGGAATTAAGGACAAGAGGAAGATCCCATTTGGGGAATCTTGGTTTTCTTTGGAGCCTAAGTCTTGTTGCCCCCCGGAAGAACTGCCAAATTAAAGGATGAACGGCCCATGACGTTCCGGAGAAGGCAGACAGGGCTGAGACCTGGACTCTCAGGGAGCTGATGGAAAGAGACAGATCTAGGCCGGACTGAAGGAAGCTGAGGATATCCTGGATTCCACGGTTTCTATATGACTTGCCAGCAGAAGAGGAGAATTCAACGAACTTGGCCTGAGGGGAAGAGGCATCGGATCCCGGAAGCTCAGCTGGGTCAGGAGGGGAAACCATGGCCTGTTCGGCTAGTAAGGTGCTATTGCCACCACCTCAACTGCTTCTGCTTGGAGTCTCTGCAAGAACTTGAGGATGATCGGAAGAGGGGGAAAGGCATATGCCCTGTTGAAGTTCCACCGGTCTGACAGGGCATCTATTCTGAAGGCCTGGCTGCAACGGCCCCGTGTGTAATACTTCCTTATTTTGAAGTTGCAGGGGGAGGCAAATAGATCCACTTCAGGATCGACTCCCAGGGACAGGGTCCACTCGAACGTCTGCGCATGGAGGGACCACTCGTTGTTGTCCAACTGCTTGCGGGACAGGAAGTCTGCTTGAATGTTCTGAGTCCTGGGGATAAAGACTGCTGAAATATTCGCTAGATTTTTCTGGGCCCAGGACATGATGGGCTCGTCTTCAGGAGGGTGAAGCTCCAAGTGCCCCCTTGCCTCTTCACATAAGAGACCATTCTGGTATTGTCCATCCTCAATAACACTGACTTCCCCTATCAGGAGATGAGTGAAGGATTGAAGGGCGCACCAGGCCGCCCGAAGTTCCAGGACATTCGAACCCGGGTTGTGAAGATGGGCATCCCATTTGCCTTGTGCAAGTTCTGACCTGCAGAGGGCTCCCCAGCCCGAGCCGCTGGCATCGAATGTGACCGTGACCCATGTGATGGGGACAATGGAGTTGCAGGTGAGGAAATTTTTGCGTTGAAGCCACCAGAAGAGGCTGTTCCTCATTGTTGGAGTTATGTAAATTAGTTGATTGACTTCCCCTGAATTCCATTGCTGGAGAAGCCCCGATTGAAAGGGGCGTAACCTCCACAGCGCCCATTTGACCATGGGGTCGTAGAGACCATCGTGCCTACAATTTTTAGGCATTGTGAGGCCTTCAGGTGCGAGGGGCCCAAGGCCCAGAAGATTCTCTCCCGAATGACCGGGATCTTCTCTACTGGAAGGGAGATGGTGTCTTCCACTGTATCGAACTGGGCTCCCAAGTATACCAGACGCTGAACTGGATCTAGATGGGTTTTCTCCAGGTTTAGGAGCCAACCGAAATTGGTTAGAGTAGATATAACTAACACCCTGTGGACTAAAGAGTGCCTGCCCTCTACTCCAATTCCTCCTGAAATCCCATCCGGGTTTGTAGGAGCGTGCTTCTCTTGATCGCTCAGTACTGCGTCTTCACCAAGGCCTCTTCTGACCGAGCAGACGCCTGTCCTGGGGCAGAAACCCCGACTTCCCACCCGTAGCTCCGGATATAGCACTGTCTAGCCTGTTGCCGAACAACGAGGGCCCTTCAAAGGGGATCCTACACCAGGCTTGCTTGGATGCTGGGTCGGCAAGCCAAGGGCGCAACCACAATGCCCGTTTAGCTGTGACCGAGGACAGCATAGACCGGGCCAGAAGACGGATAAAGTCGATCGAGGCCTCCCCCAGGAAGGCTACTGCCAGCTTCAGTCCCTGAATAGCTGAGCCCCGGGCCAGATCTTCTGAGACTCCTCTAAGTACAGAGTCTACACTTTCCGTCCAGGCCTCCATGGCCTTGGACATGGCCGCAAGGGCCAAGGCTGGCTTGCAGGCCATTCCAGCAAGACCATAGATTCTTTTGAGGTCTTGGTCTATCCTTCTTTCAAGGCCGTCTTTGAAGGATAGCGTGTCCTCTAAGGCAAGAGTAACATGTTTGGCTAACCGCATCAGCGCTGCGTCAACAAGGGGAGCGTTTTCCACATGTTTCACTTCCTCAGCCTTGAAGGGGTACAATCTGGAGGTTTTGTTTGACATAGAAACTTTCTTGTCTACTTTGCTTCATTCCTCATCAAAAATGTCCTTCAATTCGGGAAGGAGCGGAAAATTGGAATGTTCCCTCCCCAATTGCTTAAAGAATTTTCTCTGCTTCTCAGGGGGCGCTTAAGTATTTTCCCACTTAAGGGCCTCCTTGACCGCCTTGATTAGTGGGAAAACCAAGGAGTAGTCAAAGCCTCCAATGAACTCATCTCCCTCCATCTCGCTGTTCGAGGAACCAGGGGAGGCATCATAGGGCTGAAAATGGCCGGGATCCTCCAGGGCCTCGTCAGCCAGGGAGCCAGATATGGTGGTAGACTGGCTCTGCGTGTGGGATGTACCCAATTCTTTTAGGGATTGCTGCACCACACGCTTGACAAGAGACTCCATGTGTTGTTTTTCCATCTCTTTTTCCCCAACCGTCCAAGTATAACAGGGATCACACAGGAATTTGCCCTCTGGGACTCTGGTCCCACATCCCCAGCAGGCTCTGCGATCAGAGTGGCTATCATGGGAGCGGTGACTAGAGGAGGAATGGGAACATCTCCTTTGATTGGAGGAGGAATGGGAACATCTCCACTGGTGGTGGGTCCCAGGCGGAGAGTCCCGTCTGGACCTGGATGATGAATGTTGCGGCCTGGCAAGGTTTTTGTCGACTTGAACCACTATTTGGCGGTCAGGTCTAGCAGGGCTGTAAGAGAAAAAAGGGGGGGGAGAATTCAGCGCCTTCTTTCCAACCAAAGAACAATCAGCCCATCCCCCTCATCTGCACGTACCTCGTGCGTGGGGGCTGGCCGCACAAAGGCGGTGACTTGTCCATGACCCCTGGATGAACCGCCAAACTTGTATGCAGAAAAGGAGCACACACACCACTGGGCGACACCTAGGTAACCTAGAACGCACCAGGGAGACAAGTGAAAGTAAAGCCCTTTAAAAAAACCTTTTTTTTTATGAAAGTAAAAAAATTATTTTTTTACTTCCCCTTTAAGAGGGAGCAACACACGAAAGATGCTAAGAAGTAAGGGCTCACCTTGTCTGGTATGGTGGTGGGCTTGGGGAAGCTGTCGCTGAACTACCCACAGGTTTCCCAACCTGACAGGGCCTGACAGCAGTTTAAAACCCCTGCCCGTCCTGACGTCATTGCCGGCCCCCATATCGCACCTGCGCCTTAGGGGCTGGCCGGACGGCGCCTGTGCGGCCACTGGACACTCCACCGCACTGCGCATGCGCGAACCAAGCCTCGGTTTCGCCGAGGCCTCCCGCATGCGCAGATGCACGTGGCGGCTGAAAAACAGGAAGCACTGTGGCGTTCTGGAACGCAGAAGCATTCCAGGAGTCCTGAAGGCCTGAAATGACTAATGGGGGGAAAGACACAATAACACATATACACAGCTGCCTTGGAGATATTTGGAAGAAAAAACTGCAGACCTTGCCAGCCTTGATGAAGCCTGAACGCCGTCCATCCTGGAAACTTGGATTTCTTTTTCTTTTTTATTCTTTATTTGTTTTTTTCTCAGTACAATTTTTTTTAAAATAAGGTAAGTATTACGGTCAAGAAAAATGTATCCAATATATTTTCTTCTTTTCAACATTGTAATACATAGCCTCAAGATTTACCCTGACCCCCCACTACTTTTCCCTCCCCCTCCCTAATAGGAAATTAATCTCTGTATATATATTTCTATTAACTAACTATTTCATTCTGTATTTAACTTCCGTTATTACAACATCTCTTATCTTAGTTTTAGGGTTACTATAGAGTTGTGTTCAGACATATCTCTACTAAGTTATCTAGAGTGAAAATGCCACACTTATCTTTTTTATTCAAATGGTTCATAGTTCTTACTCTGTCATCTCCCCTCTAAGGGGGATCCCATTTTGACTAACCAAGGTCTCCACATCCTTTGAAATTCCTTGAGATTTTCTCTTTTTATATAGACTGCTTTTTCTTTCCATATAGTCTCATTTATAGTATTAATTCATTCCTTCAATACCGGAGGTATCCTCAACTGCCATCTCAGAGCAATAATTTTTATAGCTTGAAATAAACATCTTAGTATTGCTACTGTGATACTCCACCCCTTCCCTGCCTTCTTCTTACATCCTAATATGCAGAGCCTAGCCTCCATCTCCAAGGTTGTCCCATAGATCTCATTTATGATATCAACAACCCTCTCCCAGTATCGCAATAACTTTGGACACCTCCATACCATATGCATAAGGTCTCCGGTCTCCTGGCATCTGGGGCACTTAGCATCATGTCTCTTGCCATATTGAACAGGATCTTAGGGGTATAGTAGGCTCTGTGTATCAGCATCAGGTGAGATACTTTCTATGAAGGGGCGACCGATACCATCAGGCCCATTTCCAATATCCCTCTCCACTGTTCCTGCGATATTTCCCCTATATCCTCTTCCCATCTCTCCCTATCATTACAGGGATTCAAACCAACAGTGGCTCCTTTACATAGCTGCCATATAGCTTGGAGATGAGCCCATTAGTTGTATCTGCCTTAAATATCTTTTGGAAAAGGGGGGTTTTATTCCATTCTAATGCTTGCATCCTAAATTGAGCTTCTAAAGTGTGTCTAATCTGTAAATATCTATAAAATAAGTAATTTGGTATATTATATTCTCTTCTCAATTCCAGGAATGTTTTTAAAGTATTCCCATCATATAGCTGAATCAGCCTTTATGCCCTGTGTTTCCCATTCTTTAACCTTTCCTATTAACAGCAACTCCTGTAAGTTCTTGTTATTCCATAGAGAGGTATGTTCGAGTATCCCGGTATATCCCATCTGTTTTTTGGCTGCTTTCCATACTTTTATTACCATCTTTATTGTGGGGTTTCTATGATAGAAAGAATCCGCCTCCAATGCATCCACTATTGTATTGTGCAGGGCTCCTGAGAGCATTATTCTCCCATTTGGACTACCTCCTCCTGAGATATCACATTCAATGAACTGCTGCAGCTGTGCTGCCAGATAGTAACTCTCGGGGTGAGGTACTGCCAATCCCCCCTCCTCGGTTGGTAGCTGCAGCGTTCGCAGCCGGATCCTAGCCTGTCCCCCTTTCCAGATTAACTCTCTGAAAAGAGTTTACATTTTTTTAAACCATTTTTTACATATCCATACTGGAGAATTATGTAGCAAGTACAATCATTGTGGCATCCATATTTACATAGTTACATAGTAGGTGAGGTTGAAAAAAGACACAAGTCCATCAAGTCCAACCTATGTGTGTGATTATGTGTCAGTATTACATTGTATATCCCTGTATGTTGCGGTCATTCAGGTGATTATCTAATAGTTTCTTGAAGCTATCAATGCTCCCCGCTGAGACCACCGCCTGTGGAAGGGAATTCCACATCCTTGCCGCTCTTACAGTAAAGAACCCTCTACGTAGTTTAAGGTTAAACCTCTTTTCTTCTAATTGTAATGAGTGGCCACTAGTCTTATTAAACTCTCTTCTGCGAAAAAGTTTTATCCTATTGTGGGGTCACCAGTACAGTATTTGTAAATTGAAATCATATCCCCTCTCAAGCGTCTCTTCTCCAGAGAGAATACGTTCAGTGCTCACAACCTTTCCTCATAGCTAAGATCCTCCAGACCCTTTATTAGCTTTGTTGCCCTTCTTTGTACTCGCTCCATTTCCAGTACATCCTTCCTGAGGACTGGTGCCCAGAACTGGACAGCATACTCCAGGTGCGGCCGGAACAGAGCCTTGTAGAGTGGGAGAATTATCGTTTTATCTCTGGCGTTGATCCCCCTTTTAATGCATGCCAATTTTCTGTTTGCTTTGTTAGCAGCAGCTTGGCATTGCATGTCATTGCTGAGCCTATCATCTACTAGGACCCCTAGGTCCTTTCCCATCCTAGATTCCCCCAGAGGTTCTCCCCCCAGTGTATAGATTGCATTCATATTTTTGCCACCCAAATGCATTATTTTACATTTTTCTACATTGAACCTCATTTGCCATGTAGTCGCCCACCCCATTAATTTGTTCAGGTCTTTTTGCAAGGTTTCCACATCCTGTGGAAAGGTTATTGCCCTGCTTAGCTTAGTATCGTTTGCAAATACAGAGATTGAACTGTTTATCCCATCCTCCAGGTCGTTTATGAACAAATTAAATAGGATTGGTCCCAGCACAGAACCCTGGGGAACCACACTACCCACCCCTGACCATTCTGAGTACTCCCCATTTATCACCACCCTTTGAACTCGCCCTTGTAGCCAGTTTTCAATCCATGTACTCACCCTATGGTCCATGCCAACGGACCTTATTTTGTACAGTAAACGTTTATGGGGAACTGTGTCAAATGCTTTTGCAAAATCCAGATACACCATGTCTATGGGCCTTCCTTTATCTAGATGGCAACTCACCTCCTCATAGAAGGTTAACAGATTGGTTTGGCAAGAACGATTCTTCATGAATCCATGCTGATTACTGATAATGATTATTTCATTACTAAAATCTTGTATATAGTCCCTTATCATCCCCTCCAAGAGTTTACATACTATTGATGTTAGGCTAACGGGTCTGTAATTCCCAGGGATGTATTTTGGGCTCTTTTTAAATATTGGTGCTACATTGGCTTTTCTCCAATCAGCTGGTACCATTCCAGTCAGTAGACTATCTGTAAAAATTAGGAACAACGGTCTGGCAATCACTTGACTGAGTTCCCTAAGTACCCTCGGATGCAAGCCATCTGGTCCCGGTGATTTATTAATGTTAAGTTTCTCAAGTCTAATTTTAATTCTGTCCTCTGTTAACCATGGAGCTGCTTCCTGTGTTGTGTCATGAGGATAAACACTGCAGTTTTGGTTACTGAAGCCCCCCGATTCACTCCTGAAGACTGAGGAGAAGAATAAATTCAATACCTTCGCCATCTCCCCATCCTTTGTAACCAGATGTCCTTCCTCATACTTTATGGGGCCAATATGGTCTGTCCTCCCTTTTTTACTGTTTACATACTTAAAGAATTTCTTGGGATTTTTTTTTGCTCTCCTCCGCTATGTGTCTTTCATGTTCTATCTTAGCCGTCCTAATTGCACCCTTACATTTCTTGTTGCATTCTTTATAAAGTCTGAATGCTGAGGATAATCCCTCAACCTTGTATTTTTTGAAGTCCTTCTCCTTTGCTTTTATATGCATTTTTACATTGGAGTTAAGCCATCCAGGATTTTTGTTCGCTCTTTTAAATTTATTACCCAGTGGGATACATTGGCTAATGCCCTTATTTAATATGCTCTTAAAGCAAACCCATCTCTCCTCCGTATTCTTTGTTCCTAATATTTTATCCCAAATTATGCCTTTTAGCAAGGTTTGTAGTTTAGGGAAGTTGGCTCTTTTGAAATTCAGTGTCTTTGTATTCCCTTTATGTTTCCTATTTGTGTGATTTATACTGAAACTAATTGACCTGTGATCGCTGTAACCTAAATTGCCCCGTATTTCCACATCCGTGATCAGGTCTGTATTTTTGGTAATCAGTAGATCCAGTAATGTTTTATTTCTAGTTGGTGCGTCTACCATCTGACCCATAAAATTGTCCTGCAAGACATTAAGGAACTGGCGAGCCTTAAATGAATGCGCGGTTCCCTCCGCCCAGTCTATGTCTGGTTAATTAAAATCCCCCATTATGATAACACTTCCCATCCTTGCTGCTAATCCAATTTGTGATAGGAGATCCGTCTCCACTTCCTCCCTCAGGTTAGGGGGCCTATAGCATACTCCCAGTATTATTTTCCCCTTAGCTTCATCCCTTTGGAGCTCTACCCATAAGGATTCCACCTCCTCTCTAGCTCCCTCAGTGATGTCATCTCTCACATTCACTTGTACATTATTCTTGATATATAGGCATCCCCCTTCCCCTTTTTTACCCTCTCTATCCTTGCGGTATAGGGTATACCCTTGAATGTTTGCCAGCCAATCATGAGAGCTGTTGAACCAGGTCTCTGAAATTCCCACAAAATCCAAATCCTCCTTGTACAACAGTATCTCTAATTCAACCATCTTGTCCGCCATGCTCCTGGCATTGGTGAACATGCCACATAGTTTAGACTGGTCGCATATTGTCCTCGTATTGGGTGTTTCGAGATTGCAACTAGGACTTGCTACTATACTCACCTTGTGTTTTTGTGCTTTGGTTAACCTACCACTAATGCCCCCAATACTACCCTCTGGAATATCTTCCACGCTGGCTATCTCTGTCTCTGGACCCTCCCCCCCATCGCCTAGTTTAAAAACCCCTCTAACTTTTTGGCCATCTTCATTCCCAGCAGATCTGCACCCTCCTCATTTAGGTGTAGTCCGTCCCTTCTATAGTACCGGTTACCAACTGAGAAGTCGGCCCAGTCCTCCAGGAACCCAAACCCCTCCTTACTACACCAGCTCTTCAGCCACTTGTTTACTTCCCTAATCTCCCTCCGGGTTTTTGTTTGTTTTTGGGTTTCTGTTCTTACTACAGACGATTTGTGAAGAACTTCTCTCAGATTGCTCAGCCCTTGAAAGAGATGTTACAGAAGCAAACAGATGGAGAACAACAGAAAACCCCGAAAGGAGGAGGCAGAAGGCCGAAGGAATCTATCCAGGACCAGTGGACCGTGAAGTGTGAGAGGTAATTTGAGAAGCTGAATGAGTTTGGTCAAAGCTCTGGTGCTGGCCTACGCTGACCCTTCGAAGCCTTACAAATTATATGTGGATGCCAGTAGAGACGGTATTGGGGGAGTGTTGTATCAAGAATCAGAAGGGAAGCTCCACCCAGTAGCATATGTGAGTCACAGCCTTACTCCCCCTGAGAAGAATTATCCAGTGCACAAGTTGGAATTCCTGGCCCTCAAGTGGGCTGTAGTGGACAAACTTTCAGACTACCTATATGGAGCCACCTTTGTGGCAAAAATGGATAACAATACCCTGAACCTATTTTCTATCCTTTGCCAAGCTGGACACCACTGGGAATCGGTGGCTAGCCGTTTTATCGGTGTTCCAATTCAGCTTGAAATATCGGCCAGGAGTAGGAAATAGAGATGCTGATGCTCTTTCGCGAAGACCATACTTCACCCATAATGATCAGAGAAGTTGGGTTCATTTACCTCCCAAAGGAGTACAAGTCTGTATAAGCACGGGGAGCAATAGGAGCTGAAGCTGTGGGGGTCACGCGTGAGGGAGTACCAAAACATTATTGCAACCTGACCCAGGTATGCAACCAAGAACTGCCTCAGCTGACTAAGGAGGACATGAGGAGAGACCAGCGGGAAGATCCGCTAGGGAACATAATAATTAAGTCACTGTCGACTAAAGACCCTCAGATACTGATGGATAGTCCCATTGAGGTCGCCAAGGTGATTCATAAAGAATGGGAGAGAATGAAAATAGAAGAGGGGATCTTGTATCGAAGAGGCCCCTCCGAAGAGGCCGAAGGTGTAAGCCAGCTGTTCCTTCCAGAAAAACATTGCTTGACTGTGCTAACTGCACTTTATGATGACCATGGTCATTTAGGCCCACATAGAACTTTCAAACTAGTCAAGGACCAATTCTATTGGCCAAACATGCTGACTGAGGTGGAAAGTTACTATCGCTCCTGTGGCAGGTGTATCCAGAGGAAGACTCTGCCAGGCAGGGCTGCTCCAATGGGTCACTTACAAAGTCAGGGACCTATGGAGTTGGTGTGCATTGATTTCCTGTGCCTGGAACCTGATTTGAGTGGGAGGAGTAATGTCCTGGTTGTGACAGATCATTTCACCCGATATGCCCAGGCCTTCCCCAACAGGGTTTAAAAAGCCAGCAGTGGCCAAGACTTTAGTAGAGAAATTCTTTGTTCATTACAGGCTCCCTCAACTTCTACACTCAGATCAAGGCTGGGACTTCAAAAGTAGATTAGTCCGCAGACTGTGTGAACTCTTGAACATAAGATTTGGAGAACTACCCCTTACCACCCTCAAGGTGATCCACAGCCAGAGCAGTTTAACTGTACACTCTTTTTTTTTTTTTTTTTTTATAAGATTTTATTAAAGATAAAAAGAAAAATACACATACATTGAAAATGAAAATGTTCATTACCTTCAGGGTAATATATATGTCATGAGAATACAAGTACAGAGTGATCTTTCATAACAAGAACATTTTATCAAACCTGATGTTCTCCTGAATTACACCATGTACCAAAAGGAGGGGTTAAACCCTAAAAGGTTGGATACGTAATATCTATAAAACTGAAAATAAAAGAGCAAACATAGAAATAATAACTTTGGTCAGGAGCGGTCAGTCTTGAAGCCTTAGTAAGAACCATGGATTCCATTTGGCATTATATGCAGGAATGGAGTCATGTAAGGTATGGAATATTTTCTCAGATATCATCATACAATCAACTCGTGAGATAATTTGTGCGAACGGGATAACAGAGGACTTCCAGTGAAGAGCTGTGCACCAGATCATAGCAATACAGATAGAGTGAATTAACCTCAAGAGAGGTTTTGTTATTTCAGGGATATCTTGAAAGAAAATGCAATGGTGAGGGGTGAGGCTGATGGGCTGACCCACTAGTTTATCCACCAGTTTTAGAACTTCCCTCCAAGTAGGTTGAAGTTTTTCACATTCCCAGAAGATGTGAATGTATGAACCCGAATGTGTGCAACCCCTGAAACACCTGGGAGAAGTTTGTGGGTATATTGTGTGGATACGGGATGGGGTATAGTACCATCTTGTCGTAAGTTTTATGGCTGTCTCCCTAATGGTTAGGGATTTAGTGCATTTGCGTATATTTAACCAACCTTTATCCCAGTCTATAGCATCCTGATCTAGGTTTAGTTCTTTAACTGTACACTCTTGAACATGCTGGGACCCTTCCACTATAGAAGAAACAGCATTGGGGAGACCATATTGCTGCAAGAGTCCACATCTATAATAGTACCTCAAATGATGCTACCGGATACTCCCCTTATAGACTAATGTTTGGGAGAGAGGCTCACTTACCAGTAGATCTAGTCCACTAGAATCCACTGATCACACCTCTGAAGCCTCTTACAAGGGCTATGTTGATAGGCTAAGGAAGAATCTAAAGGTACCCTATGAAAAAGCAAAGGAAGCCTCTCACATCAGAGAGCAAAGGAATAAGAGGAACTTTGATCTTAAAGTAAGAGTTCAAGATCTGCAACCTGTGGATCGGTGTTGTTACACAATCTAGGAGTGCCAGGAAAACATAAACTATCAGACCGATGGCGTTCTTAACCCTACATTGTTTGTCAACGACTACCGGGACTTCCTGTAAATCAGATCAGACCAGAAAGGAAGACAGGGCTTTTAAAAACTTGGCATCGGAATCACCTACTGCCTATTTCAGAGGCTGTACAGGTATCTTCCGCCCCTTATTCCGAGCCATCTCAGCCTCCAACATTGAGGTCTCAGGACAGAAAACCATGTACCCTCACATCTCTAGAAGAGGAAAATGATGATGAGGAAGTACCTTTGGATTGGTTGTGGGTCCACGCTATGGGAGATGATCCTCTAGACCCTGCAGCTGAACCAGAAGACTGTTTAGGGACAGGCCTCACATGCCTTATATGAGGCCATACCTTCTGATCCACTGTTGGAAGCTGAAGAAGTCAAGCTAGAACTCAGTGAAGTACTTGCTCTGGTTGAAGCACCCCTTCCTCTTACTGAAAGAACCGAAGGAGAGATAACACCAGAGCCTGAAGCAGAATCAGAACCTGTAATTGAACCAAAGCCCGAAATGGAGCTGGAGACTGAAGCAGAGTCTAAACCAGAAGCTGGAGGCAGCCAATGGGGAACAGAACAGGGACTTGATTCTGTAGAAGACATGCACTCTCGACTCAGATGGAAAATATGTCCCCCAAAGAGGTTGACCTATGATACTCTTGGAAAAAAACTCTGATGAACCCACTGCTCATGACCTTGATCCACCCCCTGACACTACTGGGTGGGCCACTGATCTACTTTTGGCCTGTAATAAACTTAATATGATTTCCTCCTCTGCTGATGTATATATTTCATTTTCAGAGGATCCTTCATTAAGCCAGTTATTAGCTGTTACCATCTCTAGTTTAGTAGACGAATGATTGACTAGCTCATGCAGTAAAGTGATTTGGATCATATCCTGTCTTTGAGGACCAAAGAATTTCAAGTGGGGGGAGGCTGTAGCGATATGGACTGTTACCAGAAAGCTTTGTTCCTTCCAGTGTTCTAAACATTGTTTGTGATTATTTGTGCAGCCAGTGACCTCATACCTGTGTGCCAACGGAGTGAGTTATGGGGTGTATAGTCATGTTTGAATCTGTTGCTATGCATCCCTGTATCTTAAGACTACAAATCCCAGGGACCCTTGCAGTGGCCTGAAGGTTGCTGGGAGGGATGATAAAAGGAGCTTAGAAGCACGCTCTCTTCCTCCTATGCCTGACGCAAGACGAACCTCTCTGTGTGACAGAGAGAGAGATCGCGGCCTACCACACAGAACACTACTTCCACCACTAGGCCTGAGAGGCCTAGTCCTGCTACCTGCTGTTGGATATCCTGTTACTAGCATCATTTACAGCGCCTACCCATCAGTGCGGACATGTGGAGAAAGTCAGGAGGCCAAAACAGAGGATCCGTTGCTGAAGTGTTGCCATCCGTGTTCCTATCTAGAAGACTGCAAATCGATTTAGGTTGTTGGTGAGAGAGCAACCTGCACAATCTTTGTCTATTCACTACCACCATTACAGAACACAGTGCGCACACATCTCTACCCAAGAACATTTTACTGCATTGCTGGAAAACTGTACTCAGATGCCTTAGGCCTTCACCACTTGGAATCTATTGTTTCATTTTCAACCAAACGGATTACAGTTAATACGCTCCAACTAGCTAGCGAAGAATAACAGATCTGCCACGTGGAACTCTACTGCCATTACTCGAAGAAGGCCTGTATATACATAAATATTTATAACACCAGTAGGAGATTAGCGCTCCCATTAAAGTAGCATAGGCTGTCTAAATTACATTCATCTCAATGTGGCCACATGTGTAATTAACTGAAACATCCACTAGGAGGTGACTTTGCATCTGAATATAGTGTATCCTTCTGTATATAGCATTATTCATTGTTTAAACACTGTTGTGTCTTCGGGAGGAGTTTTTTTGCTGAGTCGGTGCTGTTATCACAATTCAGCGCATTTACTCCTTTCTTTGTGAAATAACTTTTCATATTTGGTTCAAGTAAAACATTTCATAACCTTATACTACTGAGTTGCTTTATTCTTACTTTATAGTATTAACAGGATGTCTGAACCCAGAGTGTGAGGTGTCTTGGAATGTTCACTTGGTCATAGCCATGCAGATGAGCAGGTAATTCTCAGCAGTCCCCAAGGAGGCCGTACTACACATGTCAAGGAATACTCTACAAAAACAACCATACTAAGCCACATGCCTTCAACATGAATGCATAACTTGCCAGGGGGTACCATGTTGATGAGGACAAGGGCCTCTTCCCCACAACCCTGGATAACCCTGGACAGATGGCTGTGAAGATCAGTGAAAAGGTGTCCATAGACACCCCCCCCTACACTTGAAAGGTACATATTACCTCTACTTATTCACCGAAAAAACATAAAAAAGGCGAAAAGTGTAAAAAACCACACATACTTTTAAAATAATCCTAATTAAAAAAAATAAAAATAAAAAAGTCCCATGATATAAAGCAACCATCAATCACATTGCCCATGGATGCAGATACTTGTCAATTACAATAAACAACACCAACTGACCATCAAAAGAAAAAACCTGACAACTGTAAAACTGATTATGCTGCTACTCTCACTATGAATGTAAACAAAGGGTCAACTACGAGGACTGATTACATTCTGTAGATTACCGTTATTCACTGGTTTACTAGCTGACAGTATTGGCAATTTCAAAAAGCTTTTAGATGTTTTCCTTGGGAAGCAGAATATACACAGCTATGGGAATTGTTTGAGAATAATAATCACACATATTGGTTAAACTGGATGCACCTGTGTGTAACTACATAGTATGAAGCCATTGACAGGTAACTGTCATATTTAGTAGCAGTTAAAAATACCGTTACTGTACATAACGTTTTGGGTGGAGAAAGTAGCATGGAATGTGGAAGTTACACAAATCTTCCAAAATACTGTAGATTTGAAGGATGTCTTAAAGTTGTACATTGTATTTTATAACCAGCATGGTTTTAAGGGACATTCTGGTCACAGAGTACTTTGATAGCTATAATATTTCCTAGCTGAGAAATTACAGACAACAGCAGAACCCCAGTTTACTTTCATTTGATTAATGGTTAACAAAAATAGACTTCTGTTAACTGGCCTTACTAGGAGAAGTCGTAACCCCAAAATAGTGTCATTTTTGGTCAGAAAAAAAGCTGGCATTGCTGATGCACCCTATTTCTCCTCCTCTACTAATCCCACCAGAAACTTCAAATCTGGCTATGAGTTGATCTAGCAAATTAGTTTGAGCACTACATTTCTGCTTTCGGAGGTAGGGAAGATTATAGCTATGCTCAACTCTCCTTTGGTTTTATATCTCTCCTTGACCTCCCTCTAATCTATCTACAGTATCTATATAGAGAAGACAGAATTGTTTAAGTGCTCCATTTCTGACTTGTTGCATGTGGAGCCTTTTGTTCTCCGAAAAGTGGAACAGCAGTAACAAAATGATTAAAAGAGCTGAGCAAGAGGGTAGGGTTAGAGCCTTATCATCACTCTTGACAAGGCCATGCTACAGGCAGAGGACATCAGTAATGCAACAGCACCAACCTTCACTAACAGTTGATGTTTTCTGTAAGCTCAGCTCCAGTGAACAGTACAAAGATGATGTATCAGACTGCACTTGGGAGAGAAGGACATAAAAAATAGCTGCACTCTAAATACCCCAAAGTCCAGAGATCTGAGTCCCACCTCGTCAAATTACTTTGCACTGAAATCCCTTCCGTGTAATATAGTGACATTTTCTGGCATCAATTATCCCAGTATGCCAGATTCCATCCTCAATTGCTTTTTACTTATTTTTTATTTATTTTTTTATATACAGGTATATTTATAGTTTTAATTTCTTGTATATTTTTGGTATTGATGCAGTGTTTGGGCTGAACACAACAGAGGCCAGGCTACAATTCCTCAGCTTTACCAGCATAATCTTTCTCCTTCCAAGCACTCTGAAACCAGTGGCATTTTATTTTAAATTATGATTTATATCATTATAGGCAGAGCATTGGAGGCATAAAGGAGGGATAAAGAGGGAAAAAAAAAAAATTATAGGAGTGTACCCTTCCACAACAAAGGGCAAAGGGCAGGCAGGAGCAAAAGCAGGGGAATAATTCCTTTGGCCATGGGGAAAAGCAAAAGATTAATTGTAGAATCCTACAGCCATAGGCTGCCTGCCCTTCTCCAAATAACTACCATTCTAAAGAATAAAAATGACAGGCATGTCTAAAAGTAGATGTAGAGATAATACTGCCTGGAGGTAATAAATGCTAGTGGTATCGGGCACTGCTCCTGTGAGGTCTTCCTCCTCCTCTCTATACTCTACCTCCATCTCACTTTACACCTCCTCCCTTTCCTCCACTTATTCCTCTTTCTGCTTCCCCTGTTCTCCCTCTTTTACCTCTTCCTCCTCCGCCTCCTCCCCCTTCTATGTGTTTATGCAATGAGGTGTGCCTCTGTGCTGCTGTTTTTTTTTCACCAAGCGAGTAGGATTCCTGCACCATTTTGGCCCCTTTGGAGGAGCCGACTAAAATGGTGTGCTGTGAAGGTGTTCCACCTTTGTTCCCCCTATAACACACACTGTGTGGCTTATTAATTGTGATCAACCATAAAAAAACAACCACTACAACTCATTCTATACTTAGTGCAAAGTTCTTGGTCTGGAAGTTCCATTTTTAACATATTTTCAAACAGCATCATTTTTTTTTTAATTATTTCCATTATTTACATATTTACAATTTATTTAGGTAATTATTTTATCTATTTATTTTTCCTGAAAAGTAGGTTCACACTTGTGCGGGTGGTTGCTGTTCCCACACTCACAACCACCTGCAGCCAATACGCACTGCACTTTTACAGATATTCGGGGCTGCCATTCATTCCTAATGGTACACCCACATATCCAAACACACAGTGCGTTTGTGGGTGCGGAAAATCACATGGTGCAAAAGGCACCATGCAATTTCCCTGTGGCTGTGGTTTTAAAAAGCTGCAGGGACCTTTTCCTTGCATTTTCCACAGGTACAGTAGCACATTTAAATGAATTATCATCAAAAATTAACTTTTTGTTATAATTTTTACTTCTTTTTAACTCATAAGGCCAACCCTGCCCAAGTCAAGCAAACAGAGACAGTGCAAACTTGGTAAGTATTGGCAGCTGGGTAGAATGCTGCAAGGGGACACAAATGGATTTTGTGCGGCCTCTGCATTTGGTGAAAGATTTATTTCAATCTCCCTTCAGCCCTCACTGGATTTTAAATGTAAGTATTTCTCCACGGGCAAGAAAGGAAAGGCAGGTAGTGTCAAAAATCAAGCATACAATTTTACGATCATATATGCTGCCTGCCTTTCTCCAGAGTGAAACCTTGAAATTGTAAAAATCACTTACCAACACCAACCCAACCATGTCCAGTAATAACCCACTCATGCCAGGTTTCCCTTCCCCCGCTAGAGAGCAAAGTTGCTTGGCACTTTAACTGCTTCCATACCAGCTGGTGAAGACTGCTTTCCTTCAGTTTGTGGACCACATTACCATTTCCACCTGACAACACTATTTTTAGGTGTTTTATATTTACTTTTTTATCATTTGTATTTTTTTTTTCTCATAGGGCTGTCCATGCCTTATGTTTGCTTGATTTTACAATGAAAAATAAAATAGAAAAAAATAAAATGATTAAGGCTCTAACAAATTTGACTATTTAGGATGCACCACTGGCTGGAGGTCAGTATATGCCCAAGATAAAGGCCTGCTCTCCTACAGGTGTCACATGAGAGAGGGCTTTCAGTGCCGTTGGAGTATTTGTGACTGAAATGTTGACTTGCTTTATTACTAATAAAATCAATACATTTATTCTAAATAAAAACCAAAGTGTTTTCCCTCTTATTCTCGCTGTTGTTGCCACTGATGCCAAAATTTCTGCCTACTGGCATTTCTTCTCTTCCTTCTTTTTCTTCCCTCTTAAATCTTAAAAAAACTAAATGTTTTTGAAATATTACTCTCTGTGCCCTTTGTCTGAAAAAATGGCATATTCTCATTGGCCTGTGCTTATTTTAAAAATGTGGTGCCAGAGATGCCAATTTGCCCAAGACCCAAGGTCCAAAGCCTAAGGAGCTGCCTGTTATTTCTTAGCACATCCCCCAATTGTGACTGACTTTTGCAGAACAGCTTCCAAGTTGCAGCCCTTAGGTACATTGAGGGGCATATTTGTAACGTAGTGAATGTCACTGTTATTTAAAACATATGCACCAGGGAGATTTGCATGCAGTGAATCTTTGAAATACGAGATTAACTCCTTTATAAATATTTCCCTAAGGTTGCATTCACTTGGGCATTTAGCCATGCTGTGAAACCCAATGACAAGAATCGACTGATTTCTGCAGCTGGGATTGACAGCTGCGCAAAGATAGCTGTGGCTGTGGAGCCCGTACATTGCAATGACAGGCTGTTGGCGGCTGCAGCCATTCGTGATTGCACAGCCAGTGATGGTGATCTTAGATGGACAGACACAAAGTGTGCGCACAAAGGTAATTGTTAGCTGTATGAACAGGCAGAAATAACTGGCTGCAGACAGCCTGTCATTGTATTGTACGAATTAGTACTGAATCAGTAAATTCTTGCTCCTGGCATTTGCAGCATGGCTCAACGCCTGTTCGAATGGTGCCTAAGACCCGTACAAAAAAAAAAAAAAAATGTGACCAAAAAAAATCCTGACTTGTGTTTACACATTTTTGCCTATTTGAATAACTCATATACCACCCTGTCTCTCTGCCTAATTTATTTTACAAGTATATATGAGATATTATTGTAGAAAATACATCTGATTTCTTCCTGTCTGCACAGTTTCAGCTATTCTGCCTAGGTACATTAAACTACCACTTTGCTGCTGCTCATTTTTTTCTGCAGTGTCTCTTGGACATTATACTTTTATTTTCAGTGTAACAAAACAACTGCCTTGTGTCTAAAGCCTCTTCAATCTGAAAAAAAACTGCCCTAATACTTAAAAATATTTAGTGTAGCAAATCATCTGCCTTGTTTGTGTTTCCACATTTTAGCCTCTTCTACCTGGTCACATATCAGTGCTATACTTTTGCTAGCCAATCCTAAAGTGGTTGTAAACCCACTTTGAAAAAAAAAAAAAAAAAACTAACACCTGCAAGACAAAGGCATAATGAGCTAGTATGCATAGCATACTAGCTCGTTATGTAATACTCACCTGAGATCGAAGCCCTTGCTGCAGTGCCCGTACACAGCACCAGCCGGCGACATCACTCCTGGGGGTTACTTCCGGGTATCTCGGCTCCAGCGCTGTGATTGGCCGGAGTCGCGATGACGTCACTCCTACGCATGCACGTGGGAGCCGCCGCTAACGGCACGCTCACTGAAGCAATGGCACATACGTGCCATTGCTTCAGTTTGCTTCAGTGCGCATGTGCCGATGACGTTGGCACATGCAAATACAGGGGATATTTCCTAAACCGTGCAGATTTAGGAGATATCCTGGGTAGCTACAAGTAAGCCTTATTATAGGCTTACCTGTAGCAAAAAGGGGTCTGTAAGGGTTTACAACCACTTTAACTAAACCAAGGATAAGGGCTAAAGCCCTGTTATTTTTGAAAAATTGATTATAGGATTCAGCAGGGGGTTGCAATGCATCAGGGGTGAGGGTGTGCCATGTTTTTGGAGCAAGGTGTTTTTACATTTTTTTTTTAACAAATAATGGGGTCAATTCACTAAGAGACATATACCGCATTAATTTTTGAGTTAAAATAACTCATGTGATATTTATTTCAAAAGTAGTTTTAAAATTCACAAAGAAAATGCAGTATTCGCCAAATGCATTAAATATTCATGTTTTGCAATATTTAGCGTTTCAATTTTGAGTTATTTTTGGCATTGTTTTTTGCAATTATTTTTTTTGCAACACTGCACCAGAAGATACAAAGCAATATTGTGAAACAATGAAAACATTCTAGGGCACGGGTAGGCAACCCCCGACATGGGTGCCACAAGCGTCAAGCAAAGCCTCTTTTTCCGGCACGCGACTTCCTGCCCATCAGCAGAGCAGTGCAGGGAAGTGTCAATGAGACACAGCTTCTGCCGCACTAATGCATTCCAATCTCAGAATTCCCCATGCTGCACCTGCACTGAGGGGGAGGCACTATGCCCCCACACATTGTAAAAGATGGGAAACATCGTTTGGTTCAATAACTTTGCTGTAGCTGTGATTGTCAGGTTTTGTGATGGGGAGAGATTGGGTGGAGTACTGCTAGGGGGGCAGTCCTTGTTTCAAGGAGAAGGAGGACTGTGATTGGCCACTGCTAAAGCCAATCACAGTCCTGTTAGCCCCACCACCATCTGGAGGAAGATGACTCACTTGGTTGCCACTACCAATCCCAGAAAGAAGGGATTTCACTGTGATTGAGAAAACCACAGGTGACAGTTTGTGGAATTACTGTTGAGCTTGTGGGAACTTTGTTGAAATATATCTATATATGTATATATATATATATATATTATTCATATTTCAAGGGAATATCATCCTAAGTACCTGTTTAATTTAAACGCCTAGCTTAACCACTTGCCGACCGCCTAACGCAGATATACTGCGGCAGAATGGCACGGGCAGGCAAAATCACGTACCTGGTACAGTATGTGATCTGCCTCCCGCGGGCGGGGGGCGCATCGCACCCCCCCGTGCCTCGAGGCGGTCAGCTTCTTTAGGGGAGCGATCCAGGCTGAGGGGGAGACCACTCATTCGTGGCCACCCCCTCGCGATCGCTCCCAACAAATGAGAATCTTCTTCTGCCGCTGTATAGTAAACAGCGGCAGAGGAAGTGATGCCATCTCTCCTTGGCTCGGTATTTTCCGTTCCGGTGCCGAGGAAAGAAGACATCTGAGTGAGTGCACCAACACAACACACACAGTAAAACACACTAGGCATACTTATCACCCCCATCACCCCCCGATCACCCCCTAATCAACCCCCCCCCCCCCGTCACAGTGACAACAAGCAGTTTTTTTTTTTTTCTGATTACTGCATTGGTGTCAGTTTGTGACAGTTAGAAGTGGTAGGGCAGTTAGTGTTAGCCCCCTTTAGGTCTAGGGTACCCCCCTAATAAAGTTTTAACCCCTTGATCACCCCCCGTCGCCATTGTCACTAAGCGAACGTTTTTCTGATCGCTGTATTAGTGTCACTGGTGACGCTAGTTAGGGAGGTAAATATATAGGTTCGCCATCAGCTTTTTATAGCGTCAGGGACCCCCCATATACTACCTAATAAAGGTTTTAAACCCTTGATTGCCCCCTAGTTAACTCTTTCACCAGCGATCACCGTATAACTGTTACGGGTGATGCTGGTTAGTTAGTTTATTTTTTATAGTGTCGGGGCACCCGCCGTTTATTACCTAATAAAGGTTTAGCCTCCTGATCGCCCGGCGGTGATATAACTAGGGTCAGATAGGGTCTGCGTCACCCCAGGCAGCGTCAGGTTAGCGCCAGTACTGCTAACACCCACGCACGCACCATACACCTCCCTCAGTGGTATAGAATCTGAATGGATCAATATCTGATCCGATCAGATCTATACTAGCGTCCCCAGCAGTTTAGGGTTCCCAAAAACGCAGTGTTAGTGGGATCAGCCCAGATACCTGCTATCACCTGCATTTTGCCCCTCCGCCCAGCCCAGCCCAGTCCACCCAAGTGCAGTATCCATCGATCATTGTCACTTACAAAACACTAAACGCATAACTGCAGCGTTCGCAGAGTCAGGCCTGATCCCTGCGATCATTAACAGTTTTTTTGGTAGCGTTTTGGTGAACTGGCAAGCACCAGCGGCCTAGTACACCCCGGTCATAGTCAAACCAGCACTGCAGTAACACTTGGTGATGTGGCAAGTCCCATAAGTGCAGTTCAAGTTGGTGAGGTGGCAAGCACAAGTAGTGTCCCACTGCCACCAAGAAGAAGACAAACACAGGCCCGTCGTGCCCATAATGCCCTTCCTGCTGCATTCGCCAATCCTAATTGGGAACCCACCGCTTCTGCAGCACCCATACTTCCCCCATTCACATCCCCAACCAAATGCAGTCGGCTGCATGAGAGGTATTTTCTTTATGTCCTCCCGAGTACCCCTACCCAACGAACCCCCCAAAAAAAGATGTCGTGTCTGCAGCAAGCGCGGATATAGGCGTGACACCCGCTATTATTGTCCCTCCTGTCTTGACAATCCTGGTCTTTGCATTGGTGAATGTTTTGAACGCTACCATACACTAGTTGAGTATTAGCGTAGGGTACAGCATTGCACAGACTAGGCACACTTTCACAGGGTCTCCCAAGATGCCATCGCATTTTGAGAGACCCGAACCTGGAACCGGTTACAATTATAAAAGTTACAAAAAAAGTGTAAAAAAAAAAAAAAAAAAACACAAAAAAATATATAAAATAAAATGTAAAAAAATAGTTGTTGTTTTATTGTTATCTCTATCTCTATTCTCTCTCTATTGTTCTGCTCTTTTTTACTGTATTCTATTCTGCAATGTTTTATTGTTATGTTTTATCATGTTTGCTTTTCAGGTATGCAATTTTTTTATACTTTACTGTTTACTGTGTTTTATTGTTAACCATTTTTTTGTTTTCAGGTACGCCATTCAGCTGCAGCGCGGATTTATTTATCTTGACAGCAACAGCGTTTGCTCCCACGATATATAAAGCTGTGACTCCAGCAGAGGTGATATATGCCGAAGCATGGGGGCAGCAGGGGCGGAGGAGCGATTTTCTCCTAACTTTTGGGGCGGATGCCCCCATGCTTCGGCATATATAAATGGTGCATGTATGCCCATCATTGGAAGTGGGTGGATGAAGGGAGGTATTCTAATGGTGGGCATACCCACCAATCAATCTCTTTTTTTCATGCAGCCCACAGGCTGCATGAAAAAAAAAGATTACAATATATGCCCAACAAGGACCAGCAACGTACTGGTATGTTGCTGGACTTTGAGTGGTTATACCAGAATGATGTCTGCAGGTTTAGGTATCATCTTGGTATCATTCTTTTCAGCCAGCGGTCGGCTTTCATATAAAAGCAATCCTGGCGGCTAATTAGCCTCTAGACTGCTTTTACAAGCAGTGGGAGGGAATGTCCCCCCCTCCCACCATCTTCCTTGTTTTTCTCTGGCTCTCCTGTCCCAACAGGGAACCTGAGAATGCAGCCGGTGATTCTGCCAGCTGACCATAGAGCTGATCAGAGACCAGAATGGCTCCAATCATCTCTATGGCCTAAGAAACCGGAAGCTACGAGCATTTCATGACTTAGATTTCGCCGGATGTAAACAGCGCCATTGGGAAATTGGGAAAGCATTTTATCACACTGATCTTGGTGTGGTCAGATGCTTTGAGGGCAGAGGAGAGATTCATTGTCTAATAGACCCCATTTTTTTCAAAAAAGAGTACCTGTCACTACCTATTACTATCATAGGGGATATTTACATTCCCTGACATAACAATAAAAATGATTAAAAAAAAATGAAAGGAACAGTTTAAAAATAAGATAAAAAAAGAAAAAAAAAATTAAAAAAAAAAAAAAAAAAAGCACCCCTGTCCCCCCCCTGCTCTTGCGCAAAGGCGAACGCAAGCATTGGTCTGGCGTCAAATGTAAACAGCAATTGCACCATGCATGTGAGGTATCACCACGAAGGTCAGATCGAGGGCAGTAATTTTAGCACTAGATCTCCTCTGTAAATCTAAAGTGGTAACCTGTAAAGGCTTTTAAATGCTTTTAAAAATGTATGTAGTTTGTCGCACTGCACGTTTGTGCACAATTTTAAAGTATGTCATGTTTGGTATCCATGTACTCGGCCTAAGATCATCTTTTTTATTCCATCAAACATTTGGGCAATATAGTGTGTTTTAGTGCATTAAAATTTAAAAAAGTGTGTTTTTTCCCAAAAAAATGTGTTTGAAAAATCGCTGCGCAAATACTGTGTGAAAAAAAAATGAAACACCTACCATTTTAATCTGTAGGGCCTTTGCTTTAAAAAAATATATAATGTTTGGGGGTTCAAAGTAATTTTCTTGCAAAAAAAAATAATTTTTTCATGTAAACAGTGTCAGAAAGGGCTTTGTCTTCAAGTGGTTAGAAGAGTGGGTGATGTGTGACATAAGCTTCTAAATGTTGTACATAAAATGCCAGGACAGTTCAAAACCCCCCCAAATGACCCCATTTTGGAAAGTAGACACCCCAAGCTATTTGCTGAGAGGCATGTCGAGTCCATGGAATATTTTATATTGTGACACAAGTTGCGGGAAAAAGACAATTTTTTTTTTTTTTTTTGCACAAAGTTGTCACTAAATGATATATTGCTCAAACATGCCATGGGAATATGTGAAATTCAAAAATGTACGCCCTTAGAAATCCTGAAGGCGGTGCTTGGTTTTCGGGGCCCCATACGCAGCTAGGCTCCCAAAAAGTCCCACACATGTGGTATCCTCATACTCAGGAGAAGCAGCAGAATGTATTTTGGGGTGTAATTCCACATATGCCCATGACACGTTTGAGCAATATATCATTTAGTGACAACTTTGTGCAAAAAAAAAAAGTTTGTAATTTTCCCGCAACTTGTGGCAAAATATAAAATATTCTATGGACTCAACATGCCTCTCAGCAAATAGCTTGGGGTGTCTACTTTCCAAAATGGGGTCATTTGGGGGGGGGGTTTGAACTGTCCTGGCATTTTATGGCCTTCAAAACTGCGATCGGTAGTGAGGAGTGAAATCAAAAATGTACGCCCTTAGAAATCCTGAAGGCGGTCCTTAGTTTTCAGGGCCCCGTATGCAGCTAGGCTCCCAAAAAGTCCCACACATGTGGTATCCCCATACTCAGGAGAAGCTGCTAAATGTATTTTGGGGTGCAATTCCACATATGCCCATGGCCTGTGTAAGCAATATATCATTTAGTGACAACTTTTTGTAATTTTTTTACATTTTTTAAAAATTTTTGTCATTATTCAATCACTTGGGACAAAAAATATTAATATTCAATGGGCTCAACATGCCTCTCAGCAATTTCCTTGGGGTGTCTACTTTCCAAAATTGAGTCATTTGGGGGGGGGGGAGTGTACTGCCCTGCCATTTTAGCACCTCAAGAAATGAGATAGGCAGTCATAAACTAAAAGCTGTGTAAATTCCAGAAAATGTACCCTAATTTGTAGATGCTATAACTTTTGCGCAAATCAATAAATATACGCTTATTGACATTTTTTTACCAAAGACATGTGGCTGAATACATTTTGGACTAAATGTATGACTAAAATTGAGTTTATTGTATTTTTTTATAACAAAAAGTAGAAAATATCGTATTTTTTCAAAATTTTCAGTCTTTTTCCGTTTATAGCGCAAAAAATAAAAACCGCAGAGGTGATCAAATACCATCAAAAGAAAGCTCTATTTGTGGGAACAAAAGGAGGCATATTTTGTTTGGGTAAAGCATTGCATGACCGCGCAATTAGCAGTTGATGCAACGCAGTGCCAAATTGTAAAAAGTGCTCTCTCAGGAAGGGGGTAAATCCTTCCAGGGCTGAAGTGGTTAAAAATCCAGGATTTTTCTTTCCTAAGTAACACAATATCAAAGTCTCCTTTCCACTTAGTTAATTTTAGGGCATAGAAGCAAACAAATGTGCATATTCCGCAGTGACTACACGGGTACATGCCCTTTAATTCATGAAGGTCTGTGAGCCAGTTCCTACTTGGTGTCCTTACAAAGTCTGATTGAAACAGGGTGTCATTTAGATTCCTTGCTCTTTTTGCTATCATCATTGGTCTTGGACCGTCAATGGCTTCAAGGTCCATAGAGCACATACAGTACATGCCAGTGTCGTTTCAAAATCTTACCCACCTCCTCCCACTGGGCCCCGTACTGTGGAGTCAATCCTCACTGGGCCATTGGTATTTGGGCTTGAGTCATTTTTGACTTCAGGAGGTCAGATCTCATTTTGCTCATTGCCATTTTTCTAGCTCTCCTAAGGGTACGGTGGAGGTATCCTCTCTCCCTGAATCTCTTTTAAAGTTCATCAGTTTCTCGCCTGTAGTCACCATCGGTAGAACATTTTCTATGGATCCTAAGAAACTGTCCAACTGGGATGCCCCTAACAAGGGGTCTCGGATGATGGCTATTGGAATGCAGCAGAGTATTGCCCGCCATTTTTTTCACAAAAAGTTCTGGTGGTTAGTCTATTATTCTCAATACAGATTGAAAGATCAATGAAGGAAATTTCCCCGGGGGTCCACACAGTATGTTAGTTTAATATTACAAGTATTATGCCCAAGTTCCTCCATGAACTTCTCCAACTCGTCAATGGAACCTCTCCCGACCACCAAACATCATCTATGTACCTTAGCCACACAGAAACATGGCCAAGGTACATACAGTGCCTTGAGAAAGTATTTATACCCCTTGAAATTTAACACATTTTGCCTTGTTACAACCAAAAAATGTAAATGTATTTAATTGAAATTTTATGTGATAGACCAATACAAAGTGGCACATAATTGTGAAGTGGAAGGAAAATGATGAATGGTTTTCACATTTTTTTACAAATAAATATGTGAAAAGTGTGTCGCTTGCATTTGTATTCAGCCCCCTTTACTCTGATACCCCTAACTAAAATCTAGTTGAACCAACTACCTTCAGAAGTCACCTAATTAGTAAATAGAGTCCTGTGTGTAATTTAATCTCATTATAAAAAACAGCTGTACTGTGAAGCCCTCAGAGGTTTGTTAGAGAACCTCTTTGAACAAACAGCATCATGAAGGCCAAGGAACACACTAGACAGGTCAGGGATAAAGTTGTTGAAAAGTTTAAGGCAGGGTTAGGTTATAAAAAAGTCCCAAGCTTTGAACATCTCACTGAGCACTGTTCAACCCATCATCCAAAAAACCACCTAAACCTAAACTGACAGACCAGGCAAGGAGAACATTCATCAGAGAAGCAGCCAAGAGGCCCATGGTAACTCTGGAGGAGCTGAAAAGATCCACAGCTCAGGTGGGAGAATCTGTCCACAGGACAATTATTAGTTGGGCACTCCACCAATCTGGCCTTTATGGAAAAGTGGTATAAAGAAAGCCATTCCTCAAAGAAAGCCATAAGAAGTCCCATTTGTTGTTTGTGAGAAGCCATGTGGGGGACACAACAAACATGTGGAAGAAGGTGCTCTGGTCAGATAAGACCAAAATTGCTATGTGTGTCAGAAAACTAACACTGCACATCACCCTGAAAACCCCATCTCCACAGTGAAACAAGGTGGTGGCAGCATCATGTTGTGGGGATGCTTTTCTTTAGTAGGGACAGGGAAGCTGGTCAGAGTTGATGGGAAGATGGATGGAGTCAAATACAGGGCAATCTTAGAAGAAAACCTGTTAGAGTCTGCAAAAGACTTGAGACTGGGGTGGAGATTTACCTTCCAGCAGGACAACGACGCTAAACAAATAACCAGACGAGCTACAATGGAATGGTTTAGAGCAAAGCATATTCATGTGTTAGAATGGCCCAGTCAAAGTCCAGACCTGAATCCAATTGAGAATCTGTGGCATGACTTGAAACTTGCTGTTCACAGACGCTCTCCATCCAATCTGACAGAGCTTGAGCTATTTTGTAAAGAAGAATGGGCAAAAATGTTACTCTTCAGATGTGCAAAGCTGGTAGAGACATCCCCAAAAAGACTTGCAGCTGTAATTACAGTGAAAGGTGGTTCTACAAAGTATTGACTCGGGGGGGCTGAGTACAAATGCACACCATACTTTTCACATATTTATTTGTAAAAAATGTTGAAATCCATTTATTATTTTCCTTCTACTTCACACTTATATGCCACTTCGTGTTGATCTATCACTCAAAATCCCAATAAAATACATTTAGGTTGTAACATGACAAAATCTGGAAAAGTTTAAGGGGGTATGAATACTTTTTCAAGGCACTGTAGGTGAGGTGTATATTATATATTATTTACAGACCTAAGTTTAAAAATTGGGTAGTGCATTATGCTTACAAAGGATTCATTTAAAAAAAAAAAATACTTCATATTTGCCAGGACGACAAATTTAAAACCACCTCCATCTGCCACAGTCCCATGGTAGCGGTGAGCACAAACCTCATCCCTACTACCGCGTTTCCCCGGAAAATAAGCCCGGCCCTTATATTGTTTTGGCAACCAAAAACACAGTAGGGAGGGCTTGCTATGCAATGTGCTATCTTCTCTCCCCCTCTCCCTCCCTGCCTGTCAGGAATCCCGAGTGTGAACATAGTAAAATGCTTGTAAAATGCTGGAATCCGTGGAAAATAATAATAAAAAATTGTCAGTTAAAAAAAAAAAAAATGCTGGAATCCTCTCTATTAGAGGATTGTGTAATATGGAGGGTGTGTGTTTTTGTGGTATGGTTGTGTAAGTACCTTCTTATAGCGCTCGCGTTTCCATGGCCTGCCGGAGCTGTCTTTCACTGCTTCGAGTACTGCAGAGGGAGGGGGGGCCGAGATCCCCCGCTGACACCTGAGAAGAGGAGAGCAGTGGAGATAAGCTGAGTGCAGCTCTGCACTTTCATGGCCCGCTGGAGCTCTCTTCCCTGCTCTGAGCACTGCAGGGAGGGGGGCCTAGATCCCCCGCTGACAGCTGGGAGGAGAGGAGATCAGTTGAGCACTATTGTACCGAGGATATTTGATACGATTGCATTGCAGAGGCACACACCTTTTGCATTGTGTACTACTGTAGGAGAGTGGATTCTACCATTTTACAACCACTTTAAACTAGGGCTTTTTTTTTTACCTCTGGGGACACGCTTGCTGACCTTTGATCCCTGAGTCCTAACCTTGTTCTTCAAGGGGAAACCCTAACCCCTAATCCTAACCCTCTAACACCCTAACCCTAACCCCCAAGTTCTAACCCTAACCCCAACTGTCCTTTGACCTATGAACTTTAACCTTTAACCCTATGCATCCCCACTTTGTGACTCACCCACCCTAAAACCCCTACCTTTCCCAGATCCCACTCGGTTTGGCGGAAAAAGGGTAAAAAACATTTTTTCCGGCTTGCACGCTTCGCTCGCTTACCCTGTAGAAACTCGTAGGACTTATATTGCAGCCCTCCTCAAAAACCACAGTAGGTCTTATTATTGGGGTAAGTCTTATTTTCGGGGAAACACGGTACTGTGTTCAGAATAAAGTATGTGTAAAGGTTTGATTGTTTTTTAAAACAATAAACATGTTATACTTACCTATTCTGAGCATAGCCACTTGCTATGGGGACACTCATGTGGGTTTGATCCTGAGCCAGACCGTGTGTTCCTATAGACACACAGTTTGGCTGGGCCCTGCCCCCTGCTCTGCTCTCACAGGATGTGATTGACAGCAGCAGGTGCCAATGGCTCCCACTGCTATATTTGAGTCCTGTGAGGAGGGAGAGAGAGCAGCCTCTTGTGGCTAGATCTAGATCAAGATCGGCATCGGGGGGGGGGGGCAGGGGTGCTGAGGGGGATTACTGTATATTTTTATAACTACTGGGTACCTTAGCTCCTTTCATGTATTCATATTGTTAGTATTCTTATTTTGTGCATGTTTGCATTGCAGCTGGCAAATGTATAACCTACTTGCTATTTTAACAAGCAATTAACAATCCCTATATTAAGCTAATAAAACAGTCACAGTAAATGCAAACCTACTGATAAGATATGCTTTGTAAACTATGAGACTAAATTTACATCTAATATTCAAACAGACAAAATGGATAATAACCAAGACTAATACATTTTATTTTTCTCTCCCTTGCTTGCTCTCTTTTAAGATCATTTTCTTTCGGATATAATAGTTCACAGAACCAAAAGGATGAATATTGGCCTCTGGAATACTAATTTGGGTGATGTCTCATCACAGTTATTTAGCGGTGTATAAATATTGCAGTCAAATATGTGGAATCAGTAGCAAATAAATCATTCCTAATAAAAAAGCCACATGCAATGTGAAAACAGGGCTAAAGCAACCATAGAAACCAATGAGCATCAGGTGCCTCTCACAGGAGAAATTAAACCTCTAGTCAGGATTGAACAGGGGTTAGTAAAAGTCTTCCTGTACTGTATGAATTTACTGAAGTTACTGTGTGACTGCAGGATGATGCCATTGCAGCATGTGATGCAGCCATAATGCCTTATTATACAATTTGGATCTTCTGACAATGTTCCAGTATCAACAATGTTGTTGTATGAAGTCTTTTCCAATTTAAACAGATTCAAGTGGTTCTAAAGGCAGAAGGCTTTTTACCTTAATGCATATTCTATACATTAAAGGTAAAACAACCTTCTGGTGTAGCTCCCCCCCAGCCCTCCCTAATACTTACCTGAGCCCCATCTCGATCCAGTGATGTGCATGAGAGCAGCAGCTCTCCCAGGTCTCCTTGGCAGAGGAGAGAGCAGCAGCGGGAGTCAATGAGGAGAGAGCAGGGGCAGAGCTTAGCCACGCTCTGTGTGTAAATGGACATTGTGAATGTTGGTAGCAAACCTGCTTGAGTGCCCCCATAGCAAGAGGCTTGCTATTGGGGGCAGTCAGTAGGGGGGAAGAGCCAGGAATGCTGATGGGGGACCCAAAAAGCAGAGGATCGGGACTGCTCTGTGCAAAACCATTGCACAGCGCAGGTAAGTATAACATGTATGTTATTTTTTATTTTTTTTCAATAACCACCTTTACAATCACTTATGTTCAAGACCCCTTTCACATTGGGGTGCTTTTCAGGCATTTTAGTGCTAAAAATAGCACATGTAAAGCACCTGAAAAGCGCCTCTCAAGCCACCCCAGTGTGAAAGCCTGAGTGCTTTCACACTGGGGCAGTGCACTTGCAGGACGGGAAAAAAAGTCCTGCAAGCAGCATCTTTGGGGCGGCGTATACACTGCTCCTCCACCGCCCCTGCCAATTGAAATGAATGGGCAGCGCTGCCGAAGCGCCTGCAAATTGCTTCGGTGGCGCCGCAACACGGGTGCTATTAACCCTTTCCTCAGCTGCTAGCAGGGGTAAAAAGTGCCACTATAACAATGGTAAAGCACTGCTAAAACTAGCGGCACTCTACCGCTAACGCACCCCTGCCCCAGTGTGAAAGGGCTCTTAGGCCTCATTCACACAAGTGTACTGACCCAATAGTCAGTAAAAAGCATATTATATTAATATAATATTATACAATTACATAATTACATAATATTACATTATTCATTTTTAAGCTATAGTAAGGCCCTCGCTTACCTTCTGTTTTCTGCCCATGGTTTGTACTGTTAACAATGTATAAAAGCAACCAATTTAATAAATAAGTAAAGAAGACTTGTGATTAGGAAGGGGTTGGCAAGAAGCTGTACAAGTCCGCACCCCCCATTCTTTTCAGATAGGGCAGCCATCCACCTACTGTTGAGAGAAACTCTCAGTCATCTTGGGTCATACCCATGGCCAGAGGCCCACTCATGACATTTCTGGCCTAAGGCCTTAATATTCAGAATAAAGGAATTTCCACACATAGATGCACTTTCAGCAGTTTACTGCAACTCTGCATATTCACACAACTTCCTGTGACATATCATTGTAGTGTAGGAGCTGCAGGAATACTATCCAGGTCTTCCCGACAAGCTTCGTACTGCAGCCAGGCACACAGGCTCCTTCACACAATTATTAAGTGACAAGTCTAGGGGTGTTGTTTTTTTGTTGTTTTTATTTTTGGAGAACTTGGATAGGGTTGAGGGAGTTAGGTGGGATACTCCAAAAACAAGAACTATGTACAACTTGAGGACTTAGGCATTTTTCAGCTTTAAGGTAGTAGTAGTAACTGTAACCTCCTTTCTTAGAGCCACAAGAGCAGAGTCCCTTTAAGTAGGAGATTAACTGGACAAAGCTGTTCTTGACACCAGCCGGTGTCCTCTTTAATAAGACTCACAGCTGACTTTCTAGCACCAGAGGGGCGGCATAAGCACAAGGGTCCCCAAGATCTTTCAGAAGTGTCTGTACTCACACAAGGCCCAAGGACAGTTACCTCCTTCCAACTTTCAAGCAACACCTTACTCTGGTGATACTAGTCCAGATCTCCAGCGGACAGCCCCACTCAGTCAGTTCTCTTTAGCTCCAGGGTCTCAGCATGCAGGACCTTAGATCACCCACCTGAGGCCTCACGACAGCAGACATAGCAGCATTGCCTGGGATGGCAGTGTGCCCTCCTGGCTGGACTAATCCTCTCCAGGAAAAGACCCCAAGCTCAGTGTGCTCACAGAATATATACCGTCTCTCAGCATGCCATTAGAGCCTGCCTCTTTGGGATAGGCCAGGGCTGCATCAATATTCATGCTGCAATCTGCATAGCTCAACACCTATCATCCAGAAACTTCTCAAGTTCTCTGGATGCAGAGGGAGCTATCAGACTGGCAGCAGCTGAACACACTGAGCAGACCTGACTAGCAGAATGCAGCTTCACTAAGTACAGTGAGCAAACTATGCTTTTACCTAACAAACAATCACAGCCACACTCACTACAGTGTTGCAACTAAATGTACCTATCAAAACACATACTAAATCTATCTATCTAAACCTATCACCTACTCTATCTAGGAGGGTGCTACATTAGATTTTACACACTATCAGCATCTTTGGTGTGGAACACCACATGTGAGGTTAGATGTTCTGTTGCAGTCACTTCAGTGCAGAGCACAAATAATCATCTTTTAGTTAAGTCATATTCTCTTTCTCCTTGGGAGCACCACAGAGTGGGACCACTTCCCTACATATACTAAATCCACAGCATTAGGCAACCATTACCAAGTCACAGGACCTGCAACTGAGGATCAGGCGAATCAAAGTGCTTTTGCAATATACCAGTCTCTACCCAATGTCCCTTCTATGGCTTCGCTCACCCAGGCATGCTCCCAGATGACATACTCATTCGCAGGTTTCCACCACTACTCACATAATTGGAGTCTGTCCAGGCCTTCATGGCCTTATGCACTTAGCTACAGAACCTGCAAAAGATGGTCAGGGGAAACAGGGCGACTACAGCTTCTCCTCACATGATCTGTTCCATCTCACCAGGGAATTCAGCCCTGCACAGGGCTCTTTAGCTCAGCTCAGTACAGGATTACATCTTTGCAGCTCTGGGGTGTCCTGTTTCCATCCCCCGGACTAGTAAGCCCAACTCACAGCTAGCATTTAGTGGGCACAAATTTCACTCATTACATCCCTACAAGAGGGTTTTCTCTAAAAGAGAGCTAACACCTGCTTATAACGTTCCCCCTAATTTGCCTTAACAGCAACAGAGCCATCTAGTGGCAGGCACACTAACTGCACCTGCCAACACTTGCATACTTACAATATATAAGTGTAAGTAACATTTTTCAAAATAAAAATGCTGCTTAAATGATAACAATTAGGCAATTGCCACCCTGTGACCATGTTTTCCTTCTGAAATTGCCAGTTGGGATCTGTATTGGCTTCAGTAATTCTGAATCACAAACCAAGGAAAGAATGTAGTAAATGCAACTCGGAGAAAAGTTAGAATTCTTTACCTCTTAATTCACCACCTCACTATAATCCCCTACCTTTGCATCAATTTAGATCAATCAGGAAACTATTGTTCTTAGTAAGAGAGATCAAAGATGGCACCCACATATTCTTTTTTTATGGCAGGTGTACTTTGGCTTGTTTGTTGGTCTAGATTCAGGCTAGAAGTGTAGTCTAGAGCTAAGGATAGGAGGCTAGAACTAGAACAAAGTGAGGGCTAGAGATAGATCTAAGAGGCTAGAAATAGGACAAAGTGTGGGCTACTGCTAGGACAAATGGTAAGAACAAGTTAGTCATAAGAGACTGGAGCTAGGATAAAGGGCATGTTAGAGCTAGAACTAGGAGGCTAGAGCTAGGACAAAGCAAAAACAATGCACAGGCAAGAAATGGACAATTGTTACAATATATATGCAACAAATGGGCAATCGTATTTGTATACAGGTAAGAAATAGGTAACCTCGACCATTTCATTTCATTCCAAGACATGGGCAACAAATTGGCAATTGATACAATATACCAATGGTGGCTCATCCATAAGGGGCGCCGCCCCCCTAATCTATGCGTCCGGCCCCTAATCTACATGCAGGGTGCCGAACGCATAAATTCCAATGTTTTTTTTTTTTTTTAGAAGCACGTGATTAGAGCCACAGGCTCTAATTAGCTTCAAAAAGGGTGGGCTTGGGGCGCAGAACACTGCGCCCTGAGCCTACCCAGTTGTGTGACAATAGCGAATTAATATTCACTGATTTTTCCTGATTCAATGTCCACTGCATCCTTAAACACCGCCAAAAAACACCTTAAAGCATATTCAAACCCCACAAAAAATGTACAATGTTGCAGCTTACCAATCCCTAAAGGGAGGTAGCTGCATTAGTTTCCTTTTTCATGCTTATTCCTTTAATTTCACCCAGTGATCCTGACAATAACACACTTCCTGTCCTAGGGGTGATAATGTCCCTCACCGTACCGTATGCAGGGAGAATCAGCGTTATCAACCTAGGCTGTTTTCAGAATTCATTGACAGGTGCATTTTGACCTGCAGTTGACCTCCTTTAGACTAAGATTTAACCAGCTTCAAGTGGGTTTTGAATTTCTATAGATTTGTATTGAAAGGCAAGACCCACCTAGAGAGAACAAAACACAGACCCTAAATTATGTGAGGTTTCCAGATTGTGACAGAAGGTGGAATCAAGGTGCTTCTAGCAATGCAACAGCTGTAATTATAAAAGTAAAAACTCATACAGATTCTACAATGAAAATAACAGAAAATGTAAAGCTTAACCACTTAAGCCCCGGACCATTTGGCTGCCCAAAGACCAGAGCACTTTTTGCGATTCAGCACCTGATGAAGGCACATGATCCCTGTGCCGAACATGCGTAGGGGAGGGGCCAGGACGGAGCTGTCAGCACGGAGGAAGAGACGAGAGGAGTATACCACACCGCACGCCATACCAGCGTTTTGCTTTCTCATATTTGAAGCCTTGATTAGGATGGTGCACTCACGCACCCACACAATGTGAGTACCCCTAGGAGGGGAATGTTTATATTTAGAATAAATATTGTTTACAATGTTACACTATGGAGTTTCTTTTCTTTCATTTATGAAATGGAATGCTGTTAACTGAGCAAGTTGGAGGACAACATCAGCATATCTGTTAGAGCCCAGGAGTGGCTCCCAAGCGTGATTTGACATAGTTTGGGTACTGTGTCACACGCTCTAAGGTGAGAGCATATGCTTTTGGGGGTCACCGGAGAGCACTGGAGCATGTTATATATTTGCACTTTTTGGATGAGCATGATGGATATCACTGGAGATGGACACTGTATTTGTGCACTTTGCAATTTTTATTTATGAACTTTATTAATCACCTTATTGAAAGAGTGAGCACTCTTCTCAACCAGAGTTTGCACTTGGATTTTTAGTATTTTTATGCACGTTGTATTTTGTTGATTACACCACAAAATAATTTACCACAGATTGTAATTTATTGTTTTAGATATTTTGGGATATATTGGTTATTGTTCAACATTTATTATTTTTTTTCATACACTGATTTTTATTATTTATTATAATTTCTCTAGCGCAGACACATTTACTTTATTATATTGCTATTTGCACAGGTATGAAACGTGATTAGTGTTTGCAGCTTGTTATCACTAAAGGTTTAATTTGGAGGCATTAACCCATCTGTGGCTCGCAAGATCTTCCCATATATTTATGCAATTTTTTATACTTTACTGTTTACTGTGTTTTATTGCTAACCTTTTTTTTGTCTTCAGGTACGCCATTCACGACTTTGAGTGGTTATACCAGAATGATGCCTGCAGGTTTAGGTATCATCTTGGTATCATTCTTTTCAGCCAGCAGTTGGCTTTCATGTAAAAGCAATCCTAGCGGCTAATTAGCCTCTAGACTGCTTTTACAAGTAGTGGGAGGGAAAGCCCCCCCGCCGTTTTCCATGTTTTTCTCTGGCTCTCCTGTCTCAACAGGGAACCTGAGAATGCAGCCGGTGATTCAGCCAGCTGACCATAGAGCTGATCAGAGACCAGAGTGACTCCAAACATCTCTATGGCCTAGGAAACCGGAAGCTACGAGCATTTCATGACTTAGATTTCGCCGGATGTAAACAGCGCCATTGGGAAATTGGGAAAGCATTTTATCACACTGATCTAGGTGTGGTCAGATGCTTTGAGGGCAGAGGAGAGATCTAGGGTCTAATAGATCCCAATTTTTTCAAAAAAGAGTACCTGTCACTATCTGTTGCTATCATAGGGGATATTTACATTCCCTGAGATAACAATAAAAATGATTAAAAAAATTAAAATGAAAGGAACAGTTTAAAAATAATATAAAAAAGCAAAAAAATAATTAAAAAAAAAAAAAAGAAAAGGACTCCTGTCCCCCCCCTCTGCATTCGCGCAAAGGCAAACGCAAGCGTCGGTCTGGTGTCAAATGTAAATAGCAATTGCACCATGCATGTGAGTATCACTGCGAAGGTCAGATCGAGGGCAGTAATTTTAGCAGTAGACCTCCTCTGTAAATCTAAAGTGGTAACCTGTAAAGGCTTTTAAAGGCTTTTAAAAATGTATTTAGTTTGTCGCCACTGCACGTTTGTGTGCAATTTTAAAGCATGTCATGTTTGGTATCCATGTACTCGGCCTAAGATCATCTTTTTTATT
Organism: Aquarana catesbeiana; assembly: GCF_042186555.1. NCBI lineage: Eukaryota > Metazoa > Chordata > Amphibia > Anura > Ranidae > Aquarana > Aquarana catesbeiana. Next base: position 291,737,502 of record NC_133329.1, read on the forward strand.
CCATCAAACATTTGGGCAATATAGTGTGTTTTAGTGCATTAAAATTTAAAAAAGTGTGTTCTTTCCCAAAAAAATGAGTTTGAAAAATCGCTGCGCAAATACTGTGTGAAAAAAAAAAATGAAACACCCACCATTTTAATCCGTAGGGCATTTGCTTTAAAAAAATATATAATGTTTGGGGGTTCAAAGTAATTTTCTTACAGAAAAAAATAATTTTTTCATGCAAACAAAAAGTGTCAGAAAGGGCTTTGTCTTCAAGTGGTTAGAAGAGTGGGTGATGTGTGACATAAGCTTCTAAATGTTGTGCATAAAATGCCAGGACAGTTCAAAACCGCCCCAAATGACCCCATTTTGGAAAGTAGACACCCCAAGCTATTTGCTGAGAGGCATGTTGAGTCCATGGAATATTTTATATTGTGACAGAAGTTGCGGGAAAAAGACACATTTTTTTTTTTTTTTTTTGCACAAAGTTGTCACTAAATGATATATTGCTCAAACATGCCATGGGAATATGTGAAATTACACCCCAAAATACATTCTGTTGCTTCTCCTGAGTACGGGGATACCACATGTGTGAGACTTTTTGGGAACCTAGCCACGTACGGGACCCCGAAAACCAAGCACCGCCTTCAGGCTTTCTAAGGGCGTAAATTTTTGATTTCTTCACAGTTTCGGAGGCCATGGAATGCCCAGGTGGCACAACCCCCCTCCCCCAAATGACCCCATTTTGGAAAGTAGACACCCCAAGCTATTTGCTGAGAGGTATAGTGAGTATTTTGCAGACCTCACTTTTTGTCACAAAGTTTTGAAAATTGAAAAAAGAAAAAAAAATTATTTTTCTTGTCTTTCTTAATTTTCAAAAACAATTGAGAGCTGCAGAACTAGGGTCCCAATTGGAAGATTTCTCCTCTACTACTTTTCTGGGAACAATCCAAAATGTGGTATTTTCTTTTACTTCCACTTTCAATGATAATGGTAAACAGGACAAATAGAGAGGCTGAATCTCCTTAACGGAGGCACAGACAGCAATAAAAACCTGACAGGTGTAATCCACCTCCAGTCTATCCAAAACTAAAAAAAACAAGTTTTCCTTTAGTTATACTTCAATTTTGCCTTCTACCCTGGCTCCAATGCATTTTGCTACAATAGTGACATTTTGCCAAAAATAAAACAAAAAGTCTTAATTTCATCAACCCCACTGTTTTGTGCAGGGGTAGGCAAACCCAGCACAGGTGCCACAAGCAGCACGCAAAGCCTCTTTTGTCAGCACGTGACTCCCTCCCCATCAACATAGTAGCGCAGTGTCAATGAGACACAGCGGGGGGTTACAGTGGTGGGACAGATGAGCAGAGGGGTATAGTGATATGAGGTGGGAAGGTGCAACAATTTGGGCTGATCTGAGGACTGGAGGTGCAGTAATTGGGGCTGATCTGAGGACTGGAGGTGCAAGAACTGGGGCTGATCTGAGGATTGGAGGTGCAGGAATTGGGGCTGATCTGAGGATTGGAGGTGCAGGAAATGGGGCTGATCTGAGGACTGGAGGTGCAGGAAATGGGGCTGATCTGAAGTGTGCATTTGCAGGAATTGGGGCTGAGCTGAGGACTGGAGGTGCAGGAATTGAACAGAAGAAGTTGAAAAGGTCAAACTAGAGATTGGCCCACATCCCTTTGGAATGGATATTGGAAAAAGAAAGTTGTTCCCCCTTGGTGGGACTTTAATGGCCCTAGTGGTTGAGAGTGGTCAATACACCATGTATTTAGTAACACAAAATAGTATAAAGGAGTATAGAAAGTATTGGAATATTATGAAACAAATATTTGTTTTAGTTATACAATTTTAAAAAACACAAATGTATACATGTAAACGAAAACTATGGTGGCTGATATACAAGAAAATGTCAAAATGGCATAGCAAAGAACATGAAAGCTCATATGGCCTGCACTCTCATGTGGAATGATGGAGTCCTGGGACCCACACCCAACGCATTTCAGAATCTCTTCTTTCTTCAGGGGTGTATATATAGATGAGAAATATAAACAATGTTGACGGCAGTTGACAGCCACAAGCACCATTAAAGCAAAGTCCATCCAGAGAGCACCCAAGAGAACCATCAAATCTCAGGGCACTGATGGAAGCCAGCAAAGCCCAGCAAGACCAGGTATTGGACCAAACCCAAAAGCCTAGATATGTGGCAGAGGAATTGTATTGTGTCCAAATTGCAAATCCCCAGTCTGCTGAGCTCCAGTCTCCTGTCAGAAGCAATGTGTGCAATGCACACTGAGATGCAAGGAAGTGCAGGAATTGGGGCTAATCTGAAGTGTGGAGTTGCAGGAATTGGGGCTGATCTGAGGCGTGAAAGTGCAGAATGTTAATTTGCCACTATTACTGAAGTAGTTTACAGCAAATTTATAAAAAATCCTTTTCATGATTGAGAGTGTGAAGTTGACATTTTTTTGTTATAAAATCAGCACTCTTAAATTCTTTGAAAAAAATGTTTGGCACACTGTGCTCAAAAGGTTGCCTACCCCTGGTTTAGTGTTTAAAAAAACAGTGTCAATTTGGTTAGATCGGGCTTTACAAAAAAAAAAAAAAATCTGCAACAGGAAAAATGTGGGGGCTGCCATGAATGACCTACTTGACATTATAAATTCCCTGGCTGTCATTAATTAAATAATTCATTCATTCATCATTCATCTACTGCCCTCAATACTTTCTCAGCCACTAACCTGGAACAAGCACATAGTTATTGTCAAGTCATCGTATAAGTCACAGAAAATAAGGATTCTTATCAGCCTATTTTGAATTAGCAGTTAGATAACTAACATTTTAAAAAGGAGAATTTAATCTTTGCAGTTTGCTTATATTCTCAGTGCTGTATTCCCTTAAAAATAAAACAAAATACAAATGTGCTACAAACTAGCAGAAAGTATATTACTATATCACACTTTAAGGTCTTTTAAAAATAGTGACTAGACATAAAACAATGAACAGAGGGGAAAATGTTACAAATTACATATAATAGCTCTTTTTCCTATCTCTCATTATATATGAAAATCTTCTTGTGTATCCAAAAGCACAAATATTTGAACTTTTGGAAATAGCTAAAGGCCTGTGTGTATGTCAGTGTGCAGTGATGCCGCATAATGTTTGCCTTGTAACATGTGTGGTCACACGTCACTTGTGCCTCTCTAAATATTAGTTGTCTTATAAACATGCTGTGGTGAATTAGAAAATGGACAGGTTTAAAAGTTTGACTTAACTTCTTAACTGATGTCATATATAATTGGTCAGTCTACTTGATTTAGGTAGTGTTTCAAAACTCTCAATCAATTAGATTAGTGATAAAATAAATATGTATTATCCGTGCTTGTGAATTGTTGAATTGACTTTTTGTAAGATGACCATATTCTGTGTGATTCTTGCTTCCAATGCAGCAGATGTGAGCAACTCTTGTGGTGTCAGTGAGGTTTAAAAATATAATTATCTGCAGCCAAAATGTAACTTTGAGATACTTACAGGGAGCATAGCCTGACTGCTGAGTTGTTTATTCTTTCATCCAGGCATTGCTGAACTGAGGCATTTCAACCCTTCTCTTTTTTGTCTGTAACCTTATGATCCTGGAACGCACCTAAGGGTCGGTTCACACTACAACGACTTGGGATCCGACTTGTAAGCCCTCAAGTCACCCCAAGTCGCTTTACTTTGAGATTTGCATTATAGTCAATGAGAGCGTCTTAATTTACACTACTGAAGTCGCTCCGACTTCAGAAAAGGTTTCTGTACTACTTCAATCCGACTTCTAAGCGACCAGTACCCATAGAATTTGATGGAAGTTGCCTCCAAGTAGGATCTCCATCTATATTGAAGCGACTTTACAGGAAAAGAAATTAGTTTACCCAGGCAAACCCCTCCCTCCCAGAGAGCTGATTATTCTGTGATTGGCCACAGCCAAAGTCGCCTGTCCTGGAGGCGACTTGAAGTCGCGTTGTAAGTTGCTTAAAGTTGCGCTGAAGTCATGTTGAAGCCGCGTTGAAGTCGCCTTGCAAAGTTGCTCTGAAGTTGTGTCGCCCCTGTGTGAATAGAGGCTAAGGGTGATGCTGGAGCAGGCTATTAGATGTTTATGAAAGCCACCAGTCAGACCTGCCTTAGGATTCAGAATGTGATTGGTAATACAGAAAGCAGAGACAGATGATATTACACAGGTGTCCGTTTATGAAACTGTGAACAGCGGTGATCCCGAGGATTGCTGCTGATCTCAGCTCATAAATGGTTTATGAAACAGAGATGATAGGGGGAGAACATGTTCTCCACCAATTATCTCCACACACTGAGAATCCATCATTGTCTGACACAGAAACAGCCAGTTTATGAAGCTGCAATGTCAGCACTTTACTGGCGATCTGTGTCAGAATTTACCCTCCCCGATTCACTAGCTCAGAGGTGGTGAATCGGTGAGTGAAGAGAGAATTCTGGGGGAAGGAGGAAGATTTTTGACTTCTTTCTTCCTCATTCAGAGCCCCCTTAAGACAGTAACCATGTCCCCCTGCCATATTTATGTGTGTATATATATATATATATATATATATATATATATATATATATATATAATTTGTGTATACATATATAATGTGTGTGTGTGTGTGTATATATATATATATATATATATATATATATATATATATATATATATGTGTAGGGGGACTATTTATTTTATTAACATGAGGTGGGCTGCCTGTCTGTGTACTGAGCAGTGATAATTTATCACTGCTTAATAAATGGACACCTCAGTGTTTTGGTGAATTTCTGGTACTGTAATCTCTCTATGTCTCACCAGATTCCAGTATCAGGGGGCGATCTTCACTGTTTGAAGCGTTTGTAGATCGATTCACTTCATTAAAGGAGAAGCGATCTACAACTCATTATAAACTGGCACCCAGAGGAGAGAGATCTCCTCTGTGAATGCCAGGGAATGGAGCCGTGGACACCATAGCACAGGATTCAGGACATACAGTACATTTATACTGCCCTAATAATGATCAAAAAACAAACAAGCAGAAATTCCCAGCGCTGCCCTAGCTTGTCTGATAAAAGGTCCAAAAGATGGTGAATGAAATGTCCAGAATTGTGGAACTGAAAATAGTTAAGCACCTATATGCACTGTAACATGGGGGATCGTTAGCTCAGTGATGCATTTTTCCAGAGAGTCCACAGCAGTCAGTTATCAGGTTTAAGGGCGTAGCAGCCCATTTTTATTAAAAGGAGCAAAATAAAAGTTTATACACAGGATCACCCACACAGGGGTTCTTCTCCAACAAATGCAACAAATGAGAAAATGCTAAGCCACCTGGCTCCTAGACTTACTTTGCTTTGACTTGCAGTTCCTTGCTGAACTGACCTACTCCTGGCTTTAACAGGATTCTCCAGCCCCCTGGTTTTGCTCACTGTCCCCAAGACTTTAGGACTTCCTTCAGCCCCCTTGGACTTGCTAGCCACCTCGGCTCTCCCAGCCTCCCAGACCCTCTTCTGGTCTCCTAGGCCCTTGTAGCCGTCCCCACCTTCCCAGTCCTTCAGACAAGAAGTCCCCCCTCACCGGGGATGTAGTCTCACACAGGACAGACAGCTTTCCTGACACAGGTCTGTCTTCAAACAGCAACAGCAAGCTTCTCACACTCCACCTTCCACCTCTAACTGCTTTCACTAGCCCCTAATTATGTGGGCTGTGTGGGCCGGGGCATACACCCTGCTGGCTGTCCACAACACCCAGATACAGGGTTGGAGATCCCCTCCCACCCAAGACTCTAATGCCGCACACACACGAGCAGACTTTACGGCAGACTTGGTCTGGCGTACTGAATTTCGTCGGACAATTCGATCGTGTGTGGGCTCCAGCGGACTTTGTTTGCTCAAAAGTTGGACGGACTTAGATTTGAAACATGTTTTAAATCTATCCGACGGACTCTTCTTTCTAGCGGACAAACCGGTCGTCTGTGTGCTAGTCCGACGAACTCAAACTGACGCATGCTCTGAAGCAATTACAAGACGGAAGCGCTCGGTCTGGTAAAACTAGCCTTCGTATTGAAGCTAGCAGATTCCTCTTCTGTGATCTTTTAATACAGCGCTTTTTTTTTATTTATAATGCGAGAGGAATGAAGTTGTTTTTCTGCTTTATATTCACACAGAGTTCTCACAAACTACTTTCTTCATGATTTATCCTCATGCCATGACTAATATGCTATTTTTAAAAAGCCAGATCTCCATAAATAAAGTATTAAATTAAATTTTGGACTCATCTTTTTTTTTTTTTTATTGATTTCCACACTCTATTTTACAATGTGTGCTAAATTATACAAACATTTTTTTATTTTTTTTATTTTTGTAGTTTCAAGTTACCACAATAACCTTAATATTTTGTGTTGTTTTAATGAACCTTAATGAGGTTGGTGTTCCTTGTTAATTAGACATAGGGGGGTTTATTTTCCAAAGGCAAATTCATTTTTCACTACAAGTGCAAATTGTACTTGGAATTGCACAGAAAGAGCATTTTGAAGTGCCTTCTCTGTGGATCCGAGGGGCACATGCAAAAAAAAAAAAAAAACCTTTTTCTTGCACATGATTGTATGATAAAATCAGCAGAGCTTCCCCTCATTTCAGCTCTTCCCCTCAGATTTACAGCGACTGCACTTCCAACAAGTGCACTTGCTGTGCAATTTCTAAAGTGCACTTTTCACTAGTATTTAGCACTTGATTTTAGAAATGATTTAGCCTTTTGGCAAAAACACGCATAGGGGTTGATTTACTAAAGGGAAAAAGACTGTGCACTTTGCAAAGTGCAGTTGCCCTCTGCAAGAGCAGTTGCTCCAGAGCTTAGTAAATGAGCAGAAGCTCTGCTGACTTCCATCATCCAATCATGTGCAAGCAAAAATGCTGTTTTTTTTAATTTTCCTTGCACAGGATTGGGTACTCTTTGCAAAGTCAAGCCTTACCTCATTTCCTAAGCAACTGCACTCTGCAAAGTGCACAGTCTATTTGCTTTTATTAAATCAACCCCATAGTCTTTTTGACCTGTACCTGCCTACTCCCAAACAAAATGTCGTTTTGGAATCAAAACACATAGTCAATAATGTAAGGTAACAAAAAAATCCATTTATTTTGGTTAACAAAAAATTAGGAAGGCAACACTGGAGACACTTTTAGAATCTGTGAAGCCTTTCATCCCCCAGGACACACATCAAGTTTTAGGACAAGAAAATTGATATCTTGCGACTAGGGAGCACAGTCAGACCAGACAGAAACCAGGCAATCACTTTCGAGTCTTCCATGGAGCCTTCCCTGCACGCTTCTCTGCAGCCTTCCCTCCACGCTTCTCTGCAGCCTTCCTCGGAGGCTGGGCCTCTGGTGGTGTACTTGGGGCAGGAGGAGGAGGAGGAGTGGCTTCATCTGCCAGATACGTTGTAGCAGTAAGCTCCCCTCTCAAGCCCTTCTGATAGGCCTGAAAAATCAAACCCTCACAGAGGAGGCGTTGCCCCTTTTCCAATTCCAGCAATCTGGTGGCCATATATGTCCCATACGCCTCCTCTGCATTGGTTGGTGTACTCAGGATTTGGCTTGCTTCACGTATGAGGGCTAGGGATTCCTCCTCAGTTTGGGTCATTCTCCTGGGTCTTTTGGTGAGAATGCGGAGGGGAGGCACCTGACACTCCGTGCGGCTTCTATTCGGCCCAGCCACAGCCTCCTCCTCTCTCCCACTGAGCAAGACCTCCTCCTCTCTCCCACTGGTCAAGGCCTCCTCCTGGCTGAGGTCATCCTGTGTCAAAAAAAGGGACATAGTTGTAATTTTGTGTTACGCAATCACACACAATTTTCAGCTCATGACTTGCAAATATAATTCTCGACAAATAGTAAAGGCTATCTATTTGACACCACCATTATTACAGCTGATCAACAATATCTGAAGTATATATTTGGCCACTACTGTCTAGTGATATGTCTACATATTAATATTTGTGATGAAGTCACTTAAAAATTTGACACGTTAACATCATTAATAACATTTACACAATCACAAAATCCACAAAAAAGGATACCTGGCTGAAGCTGGGCGCATCCACTTCATCAGGGATGAAAAGGCCCAGTTCTTCCTGGGACTCCTCAGCTGGGGTGGAGGTGGATGGAAGGCTGGAGGGAAGAGTGGGGGGAAGGCTGGAGGGAAGGGTGGGGGAAAGGGTCGAAAGTGATTGCCTGGCTTCTGTCTGGTCATCCAGGAATCGCATTTTGTGGTAGTACCACAACTTGGGTACATAAACTTGGTCGGCTGCTGCTCCGGTCTGAGCGACTCCTGGATTTTATTGTGTTCCCGCTTATACATGTTTTGCAAGATACCAATTTTCTTGTCCACAAACTTGAGGTCTGCCTGGGGGACTCGAGTCTTCACAAATTCTAAAAGTGTGCCCAGTGTTGCCTTCCTTACAGCTCGATTGAAATATAGTGGGTATTTGACCTCCCACAGGTTTTTGTTTTCCTGATATAAGTCGATAAATCTCGACAAAAAATCTGCCTCTTTAAAGGGATTCATTGTTGCTGAAAGACAAGACACAAGATCAAAACTGTAATGTCAGTCAGAACTCCCAGGATTATTTTATTAAGAATCTAGGGGACACATATACACACACACACCCCCACGTTTAATCTTACCTTCGTTTCTGACGCTCGCTACTTCCGCAGGGACATACGTAGGCCATCGTAATAGCTTTATATACACTGCGCATGTGTCATGCTCCGCCTGCGTCGCCCGCCCCTGACGTTCTTTAGTACGATTTGTCCCACCCCTTCACTCTTCGTTGCGCAGTGGGAGTAGATAGAGAAAGATGGCGGGGAGAATCAGTGGAAGTAGCACGGAGGAAAGCCCGGAGCCACAACCATCCGCATCCTGGAGGAGCTATAAGGCCACCAACATGGCTTTTGAAGAGATGGTGGAGCTGGTGTCCATATTGAGAAGGGAGGACTACGATGGCAAAAAAGGACCGTACACACGCCCAAATATGCGGAAAGACAAAATAATGTCCTCAGTTGTCACCGCTCTAGAAGCTAAATTTGGCACTAAACGTTCGAAAGAACAATTGAGGAAGCGGTGGTCTGACATCAAAAGTCGGGAGCCAGAATAATATTGGCGAATAAAGAAGCTGCTTAAAAAAAGTAAGTACTTGTTGTGTTTTCCTATTGAGATACTTAACTTGCATGCTGATCCATATTTTTTTCATTTATACAGCATCGTTCGTAAGGACCGTTCTTTGTAAAAGACATATAATACTAAAGAAAATGACGGGTTTTTTTCGCCAAATACGATGGTACAGGGTTGGACATATACATTTATGTCTTGATAATTTTTCGTATTCCAAAAATTTGTTGATGTGGTGTAGATGTGTTGGAAAATATAATGCTTCTTCAAAAATTATTCTGTGTAATGTAAGGACAGGACACAGCAGCTGGTTCCACATCTGGACTCACGAGCACTAGTGTACTATGTGACCATAAAGAAATTTTAGAGGGGTAATACACATAGGAGATCATTGAGGTGTCTGCATCTGTAAAACTTGCATGAAAATGTGTACTGTTTATAATTGTTATTCATAGGTAATGTTCATCCTGTCTTCTAAATTTTTGAGGACAAAAAAAAGGCAATTGTCCACAACTCATAACCAACGTTTCAGATTATTTTTAAAAATCTAAAATATCACTGTGTTTTAACTATACCTTTTGTTGAATTATCATAGGGGAGAAAAGACTCAGACAACAGTCCAAGGATCCCAGGACCCCCCCAAGTCACCAGCCTGAGGCTGAAGATAGCCCAAGACCACGCCCACCCGACGAGCTGGAGGAAAGCAAGGTGGAGGAAGTATGCAAGCTTTCAACCCCACCAAGTGAGTGACTGACACCCCAGCTTAAGGTAATGTATTCAGGCGTGCATATTTTAACCCTTGTTTTTTTCACACATTTTAGGTGAGCTTCTGGTTGTGAAAGGCCAAGCGGCAGAGCCATTCAGCACAGACAGTGCCCAAAGACTGATTGGCCAGATAATGCTGTGGAATGGCCAAATTGATAAAATGCGTGACCAAATTCACAGCATGCAACTTCGCCTGGACTCCATGCAACAGGAAATGAAGAACATGATTGATGTTTTGGACAGAATATAACGTTTTGCCTAAAACATCAATCATGTTCTTCATTTCCTTGTGAAGTTTGTTTCTTCTTGAAATTTGTTTTGAACGTTTTTTCGTAAAAAAAAAAAAAAATTTTATGATGCACACGGTGTGTCATCATGTGCTATCTTCCATCATGGGATATCAATGTACTTGTTTTGTGTTTGCAACCCCTTCATCCTCAAAATTATTTAGCGGTGAGAGGAACAAAGGGATTGCACACACAAAACACGTACATTGCTCACCCATGATGGGAGATAGCACATGTTGACTTGACCCTTTTGTAATGTTCAATTTTGAGCATCTTAAAAATTGACGATTTACAAGGGTGACATCACCAGCACCGTTCTTAAAATGTTGAACTTTGTAAGTTCTTTTATTTTTTTGTATGTTTTTCAAAACACTGTTGTGAATTTTAAGATTTTAAACAAAGTCTATTTTTGTTTAAATATGCCTTTTATATATATATATATATATATAAAAAAATAAACAAAAAAAATAAGAAAAAAATACAAAAAAACAAAAAACAAAAAATGTTTCAAAAAATGCACCTTTCAATGTGCACACAGTAAAATGTTTTTACTACTACAATGTGTGTGGCTGATTATTTCTCAATAATATGTTTTGCAAATTTTTGTGTGGTTACAGTGACAAAGGGCCTTATTAACTAAAGGTAAATGCACTTGCCACTACTACAGGTGCACTAGGAGACAGACCAAACTAAATACAAACAAGAAGAAAAACAAGATATTTTATCCAAAATTTTTTTTTTTTGTAAAAATTAAAGCTCCTGTTGAATAGCAATGGCCCCCCGACCATTAAAATAATTCACATATCGCTCACGCACTTGATGTGCGGTTCGGGGGGCCAAGCCAATACGGCCAATTTCCAGGCCTGTCAGTGTTTCATCTTGTACAAGTCCGGCCTCAGGCCCAACAGAGGTAATATATGTAGCCGAATGTCTACGTAAAAAGTTATGTAGTATGCAGCAAGCAAGTATGACGTGATTAATTTTATAGTCCGCCAGATTTATGGCTGAGAGGAACAAACGGAACCGGCTGGTCAGAATCCCAAAGGCATTCTCCACAACTCTTCTTGCTCTGGCCAGCCAGTAATTAAATACCCTCCTCTCAGGGGTGAGTGTCCTTTGGGGAAACGGCCTCATCAAGTGCTCACCGAAAGCAAATGCTTCATCAGCAATAAAAATTGAGGGGAGTCCATCCACATTCTGGTCATCAGGTGGCAATCCCAGGCCACCAGTCTGGAGACGCTGGCACAGCTCGGTCTGTGCAAACACTCCTCCATCAGACATCCGGCCGTTCTTCCCCACATCCACAAACAGAAAGTCCAAATGTGCCGAGACCACCGCCATCAAAACTACACTATGGAACCCCTTGTAGTTATAGAAATAAGACCCCGAATGCGGTGGTGGCACAATGCGGACATGCTTCCCGTCAATCGCCCCGACACAGTTGGGAAAGTCCCAACGGTCAGCGAACTGGGAGGCCACAATCTGCCATTCCTGTGTACTGGAAGGAAACTGTGGAGTGGAAAAAAAATTAAGATAAGGACTTTTAAACATAACTTGGATATCAGATTACACAAAAACATTAGTGAACAACAGCAGTCAAACATTATTAATATGTGTGTTTGTAATTTAAATTATAAAAAACATAAGGCCCACTTATAAGATTAATCACCCCCTCTGATGGCCCATTGATCAATTTGAATGTGGGGGGAGGGGTTCTAATTAAGTTAAGAAACACACCTGACAGTTTCAAACATTTGAGGGGTGGGGGAGGGGTTCTAATTAGAGTCAAAACACACCTGACAGTTTCAAACATTTGAGGGGTGGGGGAGGGGTTCTAATTAGGTTAAGAAACACGCCTGACAGTTTCAAACATTTGAGGGGAGGGGTTCTAATTAGGTTAAGAAACACACCTGACAGTTTCAAACATTTGAGGGGTGGGGGAGGGGTTCTAATTAGTTTAAGAAACACACCTGGCAGTTTCAAACATTTGAGGGGTGGGGGAGGGGTTCTAATTAGGGTCAAAAACACACCTGACAGTTTCAAACATTTGAGGGGTGGGGGAGAGGTTCTAATTAGGGTCAAAAACACACCTGACAGTTTCAAACATTTGAGGGGTGGAGGAGGGGTTCTAATTAGGCTCAAAAACACACCTGACAGTTTCAAACATTTGAGGGGTGGGGGAGGGGTTCTAATTAGGTTAAGAAACACACATGACAGTTTCAAACATTTGAGGGGGTGGGGGAGGGTCAAACAGTACAATGGAGCTGACAATATACATTGTTCAAGGGACTATAGGCTAGAGATATAAATGGACCCAGGATTGCATGGTGTGGAGGTTATTGAAGGTAAATATGCATGTAGGGCAAAAAATGATTAATGTCCAAAAACTGGCATGCATGAAGATAAAGGGGACATTCACAGCATATTCCAAGCATGGTAATTAGGTAAGGAGGACATTTAGACAATACATTAGCAAACATTTAATACATATCATGTAATGTTAAAGGATAAAACTTACCTTCATATAGTTCTTCTGCAGGACCTGAATGATGGCAGAACAGGTCTCTGGGATTATGATCCCCAGAGCCTGGGGGGAGATGCCTGTCGAGAACTTCAAGTCCTGAAGACTTCTCCCAGTCGCCAAGTAACGTAAAGTGGCAACTAGCCTCTGCTCCGCACTGATGGCTTGCCTCATGCAGGTATCCTATATAGGGGGTCAGCATAGCCAGCAGACACTCAAAAACAGGGTCCGTCATCCGGAGATAATTCCTGAAATCCTCAGGATTATTCTCACGGAGCTCTCACGGAGCTCACGGAGCAAAGGCATATGCGAGAACTGGTCACGCTGACGCAACCAATTCTTCATCCATGAACTCCTCCTCGCCCTGTTCATGGACTGGACTCGATTCAAAGTATTAACCTCAACAAAAAGTTCCCACGCAGCATGAACTTGAGAACGAGTACGTCCACGCGACATGGCTTCAAAACTGTCGGCTGTTCAAACAAACAAACTTATAACAAACGCACTGAAAAACAGCAAGGCCTATGAAGAACAACCTGAAAATCAGGAACGAGTGGACCAGAACGGCCTGCAAGGCAGGTTACAAACTGACCAACACGCACTGAAAAGCAGATACAAACCTCACAAGCACAAACTGAACCGCAGAAAACGATTGAAATAAGCTGAAGTGTGAAAAGCGCAAATTGTCTCTAACCAAACTTCTACTAACACGAGATAAACACGAGATTAGCAGAAGGAGCCCAAAGGGTGGCTTAGTGGGGCTTGAACTTCCTTTTTATAGTCCCGTCGTACGTGCTGTACGTCACCGCGTTCCAAACCAGCGGACTTTTGCAGTGATCGTGTGTGTCCAAGTCCGTCCCTTTTTAAGTCCGGCGCAAGGAGCCAACAAAGTCCGGCGTAAAGTCCGCCGAGCAAAGTCTGCCGTAAAGTCTGCTCGTGTGTACGCGGCATTAGGAATCCCCAAACTACAGAGCCCCATCCGGAGATAGCAAAATCCGGAGAAAGCTGCCAGAGCAGTTTTCTCCTCTCAAAACCTATGCTCTGTAGCTCTGCAGTCAGCAGACATGCAAACTCTGTGTCCATTTTCAATCCCTTACCATAGGGACAGAGCCTCGGTCTGTCACAACACCTATATATGAAACAGTGTCTCTTATATACTCTGTCTGGATGGGAATAAGAGACAAAAACTCAATGAGAAATATCTGTAGTATCCATTGGAAACAGGCAGCCTGCTCTGGGGTCAGGGAACCCACACTGAAACAGAAGAGGCAAAGGGAAGAGAGGCACCAGGCGACCAATAGTGTAAAATTGTTTAATCAATAAATATAAAACACAGTAACGTGTTCAACTCACAGGGTAATCATGAGAGGCTGTCTATGCCCAGCTGTGTAAAGGATCCTGCACAAGATAGGGAGATAGTCCAAGCTGCAGTGAGCCGAATGACAGCTGTCAGACCCAGAGTGAATTGACCAATCAGAACGTGTTTCAGAGGCAATTCACGCCTCCTTCGTCAGCTGATGATCAGGTTGACATTCATCTCTATTTGTGTACCCAAGAGCTGTTTACCACCCTGTGTGAGCTCCCCTCTGTGGACTCTTGGTGGACAGGACTAGATTTGTGAGCATTAAGACTTTGTTTCTGTGTTTCATTTTTAGCAGATCTCCTTAGTCCATTTAGTGGATACTTCACCCTCCTTATTTGTTTTGGACTACACTTTGAGCACTAGGAATTGTTCATTGTTTTCAGATAAGGATAAGATGGAACTAACCCAAAAAATACACTGCTGGAATGACTCAGTGGCGGTCTAAAGGCACCTGAATTGTGAGTGCACATTTTTTAATTGGGGATGTTTACCTTGTTGGTTTAAATACATTTTATAAAAGCATAGTGCGCAATGATGGCTATTTACTTCTTATGAGATATCAAGATTTGAGGAGTAACTAGTGGCAATATAGCTGGAGAAGCACCAGGAAAGTGGAGTGGTTATCCCTATATGAACCAAAGGCAAAGTTGTTTCTAGGCTCTGGTGAGTGACCATTTCAGAAGGTGGTGGTAATACAGGAAGTGGTAAAAAGGTTTCTAAAACAGCATGTGATTTTGAGCACACTACGCACATGGGATTTAAATGATAGAATTATAAAGTGGACTTTGGGATATATTGTTAAAAACCTGTGTCCTGCAGTTGTGATAATTTTGCAATTTTGCACTTGATAATTTAATACTTTGCACTATAGCCTTGCACTATAGAGCTATACAGTTTTGATGTTTGTGCACATTTCATCAATACTGGTTTTAGTGGTATTATTGTATAAGCAGCTTATGATCAGCGCAGTTACATTTTTCATACAATATCAAGGATTAAGGGCTTGCATCTTCAGGCTTTGAGCTAGTGTCAATGGCATCCATTTGATATCAGTTTGAAACTATTCTGAGATCATTCAGAATTTACTGACAGGTGCATTTTGACCTGCAGTTGACCTCCTGGCATTTAACCAGCTTCAAGTGGGTTTTGCATTTCCATAGATTTGTGTTGGAAGGCAAGAACCACCGGAAGAGAACAAAGCCCTAAATAATGTGAGGTTTCCAGATTGTGACAGAAGGTGGAATCAAGGCGCATCTAGCAATGCAACAGCTGTAATTATAAAAGTTAGATCTATCACAGGTTCTAAAATCAAAATATCACAACATGTAAAGTTTTGTCAGAAACCATGAATCAGACCAAGACAGAAGTACAGTTAAATCACACTTGTTTAATAATAAAAGTAAATAGAACAAACGTAGTCAAAACATAGCCAAAATTCGGTAACCGGAATGGATAGTCAGACAAGCCAGAAAGTCGGGAAGCCAGGGAACAGCATAGCACAGCAAGCAGGATCAGGAGCCAGAAGGAATGTCTTTAACAGGAACGCAGGAGATAGCATCTGTAATGTTGAGCAAGACGAAGGCAGAGATCATCTGAGCTGGACAGCTTAAGTAACCAGGACTGACGCACAGGATATCATCAACAGGTGAGTCACTGTGGAGAGATAGGAGCTGGCAATTAGCCGACAGCTCAGAGAAGGAAGGGCTGAGCCCATCCCTGACATACAGTAGATGACAAAGTCATTTATCAGGGAGCTGGGGCCGTCCTAAATGATGAGTATGTCATCTATGTACTGGCAATAAAAAATTAGATGGGCTAGAAAGGGGTTGTTGTTCCAGATGTAAGTAGATTCCCAGTGGCCCATAGTAAGGTTGGCGTACGATGGTGCAAAGTTATTCCATGATAATGGCATTACTTTTATTGGTTTCTTACCATGTTTTGATATTCTTTTTATTTTTTTTCTATTTAAATTTTTTTGATATAGGGTCCTGCATGGGGCCACCCTTGAGGTTATGTTTATTATAGTTACTCTACATATATGCATATTTTATCTATACATTTATCTCAGGATCTTTTTATGCCCGCCCTATCTTTTAGCGATTGATATAGCCCTCAAATTTTCCACTTGCCTACTTACATTTTGCGAGTGGAAAATGAGGGCTTGCGAGCGTGGGCTGCCTGGGAGAGGGGGGGCGAGCACCGCTGACAGGGAGCCATTCTCCGAGCGATCGGCCCGGGGAAAAAGAGCGTGGAGGAAGAAGAGAGCCGTCGGGTCACAGAGCGCGAATAAACAGCCGCGTTTTGTCTGATTGAACATCATCTGGGGTGTCAACATCACCCCAGATGATGTTCAATCGGATGAAACACTTCGGGTGACGCACTTGAAACTACTGCACATTGCTCTTTTACAACCGTACGTTACTTGTCTTTATGGAACTTTTTTGGATTGTCAACTTGATGTTTTTACAATAAACCCACTATACAGTGTTACACTATGTGTGTTTTTTATGTTTTTACACCCATCTTCATGGATCACCAAGTTCACCTTTGATGTGGATCACTGCACCTCATGGAGCGTATTTTTTGACTGTGGATCCCCTCTGTCGATAACTTTGGATAGTAAAACATTGTTTTTCTGCTAGTAAATACCTTATACAGCCCACTGTTTCCTGTCTGGCCCATTCGCAGATCATCAACTTCGCATGCTGAATCCTGTTGAGGTTATTCCTCATGAAAGCCTGTTTGACTCATATGCTGTATAATATACGAGTACACTAAGTCTGGTAAGCGTGCCACCTTATCCTTTGTTTATACACAAGATTCAGTTTGACTTCACCGGGAAGAGTGTGAGAGACTTTTCCCTACACAAGATTTACTTTTGAACTGCACCATCTTGTTTATTCAAGAACTTTTGAATGTTTTTTGATTCGTTCACTTTTAGAACATTCATTTTGAGCTCATTTGTTTTTACACAATATATATTGTTATATTAATTTATAAGATATTATTGTTTTCAGCATATTTACCCTTTTTTCACGGTGTCACTAATAATTTTTGTCACTATTTTGAGCGCCACATTATTTTTATTTTTATTTTTACCAGACAGGAAACAGGAAGTGGGCTATATACGGTATTTACTAGCAGAAAAACAATGTTTTACTATCCAAAGTTAAAACAACAAGGGCAGAAGATTTAATAGACGGAAAGATGAAAAAATGACTGAAGGTCCGCTTTAAGGAAGGCAAACAAGACTTTTGCATGCATGTTTATTTATAGAATTGTTTCACTAACTTAGTTATATACATCTGTTCAGATTTGTAATCACTCTATCATTTTGTTTTTTTATTGTGTATCTGTGTCTCAAACTCTCCATCATTTATATCCACACATACTGTACATGTTGTGACATACATATTGATAAATGAATGACACTGCAGTACTGCAGTGAGATACAGCTGTAAATGTGTATACCATACTCTAATTATTATTTGACCAGTTGAGGTCTGTGAGAGGAAACATAAAAGCTGCAATAAATTAGATGTTTCTGCCACTTCTCAGCAATCTAAGTTCTCAAAAAGCAAAAGGAGTGGGAAAGGTCACTGAATGGACATGATCCATTAGATGTTGAGTTCAATCTGACAGGTAAAAGCCAACATTAAACCAAGCAGAGTTCATTAAAACAAAATAATAACATTAATACCTGAGTCACACACTTGTCGTTTAACTACCAAGAGGTTCTACAGAGGATTGGTTAAGAGAATTGGCTAGCTAAAGTATAATACATAGTTTGTATAAAACCATAATACCAACATTAGTTCTTGCTATAATGACTTATTAACCACTTCAATACAAGGCACTTATAGACCCTTCCTACCCAGACCAATTTTCAACGCTCTCGCACTTTGAATGCCAATTACTCTAGTCATGCAACACTGTACCCAAACAACATTTTTATCATTTTTTTCACACAAATAGAGCTTTCTTTTGGTGGTATTTAAATACCACTGGGTTTTTTATTTTTTTGCGATTTATGTGAAAAAAGAGGGAAAATGTTTTTTTGTTTCTATTATAAAATTTAGCAAATAAGTAATTTTTGTTCACAAATTTGGGCCAACATTTATACTGCTACATATCTTTGGTAAAAAGAACCCAAATTAGTGGATATTATTTAGTCTGTGTGAAAGTTATAGAGTCTACAGGCTATGGTGCCAATCATTGAAAATTGATCGCACCTGATGCACTGACTCATTTCTTGAGGACCTGAAATGTCAGGAAAGTAGAAATACCCCCCAAATGACCCATTTTTGAAAAGTAGACAGTCCAATGTATTAAAAAAGAGGCATGGCGAGTTTTTTGAAGTTGTATTTTTTCCCACAATTCTTGGGAAAATTAAGAATTTTTTTTTTACTCAAAATTGTCATAATAAAAAGTTATTTCTGACACACAGCATATGCATACTTCCAAGTACACCCTAAAATACATTCTGCTACTCCTCCCGAGTATGGCGATACCCCATGTGTGAGACTTTATCACAGCCTGGCCACATAGAGAGGCCCAACATGCAGGGAGCACCGTCAGGCGTTCTAGGAGCATAAATTACACATATCATTTCCTATTGACCTATTACACTTCTGAAGGCCCTGGAGCACCAGGACAATGGAATTACCCACAAAATTACCCAATTTTTTAAAGCAAACACCCCAAGATATATTCTATGAGGCATAATGAGTCTTTTGAACATGTCATTTTTTTCCACAAGTTTTTAGAAAACGTGGAAAGAAAATGAAAACTTTTTTTTTTTTTTTTTTTTTACACAAAGTTGTCAATTCATAAGATTTTTCTAACACACAGCATGAACATAGCAAGAATTTCACCCCAAAATACATTCTGCTACTCGTCCTGAGTATGGCAATACCTCATGTGTAAGACTTTTACACAGCCTGGCCACATAGAGAGGCCCAACATGCAGGGAGCACCATCAGGTGTACTAGGAGCATAGGTCAAACCAAAAAGTAAAGAGTCTTAGTCCAAAAACAAAGTTTTGTAGGATTACAATACTTATAGCAGCGCTCCTGTCAATTAATTAAAATGTGACTGGCATTTATATGTAGATCACATGAGAAAGAAGTTTAGGCCTCTTTCACATGGGCGGCTGTTCTGCCGCTGTTAAAAGCATGTTTTGTTATTTTGAAATTCCAAGACTCCAAGCGCAGTGATCACTTGCAGATGTACATTGCGAATAGCAGCGTTTACATGCATTTACATGAGTCTACATGCGGCTGCATTTAGCTGCGGTGGAACATTCTAGCCATTTCTGATGTGCTTCCTATTGTTTTTCTTTCCTAGTTGCCGCTGCTATCCGCAGGTGAAATAGTACACTGCGATTACCTGCGGTTATGTACAGATAGCTGTACTAAATTGGTCCTGGATGCAGTCAAATTTATTTTTTCTCACCAAACCCCATGCAACGAAACCATTGCTAAATGTAGTGTGTGAATGGGGCCATAGGAAAGCATTGTGTGAGTTAAGGTGCGGTAGATAACTTCATCTATCTGCAGCTAAAAGCTGAATTCTATCCGCCCATGTGAAAGGGGCGTAAGTGATGAAACAATTTGGTGGGTGAAGATTCTAGTTGATAATCAATAATCTTGCACCAAATACCAGAGTCCACACCACGTGAGCCACACTCCCCTAGGGGTTTAAACTCACCAGAGAGCAGTTAATCAACGCCTTGAACAATCAAGATGTCATCCAATTGTTAAGGTTAACTTGAACAGCACATCACTCCATGGGTGGTTGATCATGTAAAAAAAGGTTCCACATAGTGTGATCCCGTTTAAAACATTTATTGAAAAGACCACACCCTTAAAATCACGCTTACACAGTAATAAATAACAAGCATTTTAGATAAAATTGCGTTGTCACCAGTCAGTAGAGAACCATCTGCCATCCGCCGCATAGCTGCGCTGATAGTGTTTAGTTGTTCTTCCCTGGTCGTGACACGCACACTTCACTTCCGGTCACCGTATCAGCGCAGCTAGTGATCAACCACCCATGGAGTGATGTGCTGTTCAATTTAACCTTACCAATTGGGTGACATCTTGATTGTTCTAGTGAGTTTAAACCACCCGAGTTTAAACCCCTAGGGGAGTGTGGCTTATGCGGTGTGGAACTCTGCTGTTTGGTGCACGCTTATTGATTATCAACTATAATCTTCACCCACCAAATTGAACTGTGTCAAATGATCTACATTTCAATTAATTGACAGGAGCGCTGCTATGTTTGTTGTTTATATGTTGTTTTTGGACTAAGACTCTTTACTTTTTGGTTTAAACTGTGTTCTTCTGTTTAGCGGCTGCTTTATACATATGCATTGAATTATGTCATGTGCCTATACATTGGAATTTATATTATATATGTGTGCTGCATATATTTATTAACTTTATTAGCTGCTTAGCGCTGAGTGGTGTAAATAGGCCTTCAGTACAGTAAGATCATCATTGTTCTAGGAGCATAAATTACACATCTAATTTCATTCCTACATATCACACTTTTGAAGGTCCTGGAGCACCAGGACAGTGGAATTACCCACAAAATTACCCCATTTTGGAAAGAAAACACCCCAACGTATATTCTATGAGGCATGGGCTGCAGATAGGTACTCAGGTACTCTGATGAGCTGCGGATGGATACACGGATACTCTGATGGGCTGGAGCCAGTTACTTGGGTAATCTGATGAGCTGCAGATAGGTACCCGGGTATGCTGAAGGGGTGAAGATAGGTACTCGGGTACTCTGATGGGCTGCAGATAGGTACTCGGGTACTGTAATGGGCTGAAGACAGGTACTTGAGTACTCTGATGGTCTGCAGATAGGTACTCGGGCACGCTGGGCTGGAGATAGGTACTTGGGTACTCTGGGCTGGAGACAGGTACTCGGGTATTCTGATGAGCTGGAGACAGGTACTCAGGTACTCTGATGGGCTGCAGATAGGTACTCGGGTACTTTGACTGGCTGAAGATAGGCACTCGGGTACTCTGGTGGGCTGCAGATAGGTACTCTGGGCTGGAGACAGGTACTTAGGTACTCTGATGGTCTGCAGATAGGCACTCAGATACTCTGGGCTGGAGACAGGTACTCGGGTACTCTGATGGTCTGCAGATAGGTACTCAGGTACTCTGGGCTGGTGACAGGTACTCGGGTACTCTCATGGGCTGGTGACAGGTACTCGGGTACTCTGAGGGGTTATGACAGGTACTCAGGTACTCAGATGGTCTGCAGATAGTTACTCAGGTACACTGGGCTGGAGATAGGTACTCGGGTACTCTGAGGGGTTGTGACAGGTACTCGGGTACTCTGATGGGCAAACTGTTAGCACTATATAAATACTGTAAAACAATAGTGATAATAATAATGATATCTAATTTTTAGTGGATGTTAGAGAGTTAAAACCCATGACAATCTCTTCTATTACTTCTTTGCTTGAGTTCCTGGAACTGCACACTTGATCCACTCCCCTTGGAAAAATGTTACTTTATTTTTATAACATAGAAAATACAACAGGAGGTGCAGGAACATACAACAGTGGGAGGGAGCATAAAGTAATCCCAACAATGACAGGAACATGGAATTATGGCAAGGCTACCTCCCTGTTGCAGTACCCAAGACATTTTTTTTCACGTACCTGGTAACAGAGCCTAATATGATGAGGAAGGCCTCTTTTACAGCTCTGACTTGGGGACCCTGATAGTGTGAGCAGAAGGTGCCGAGTGCAGAGTGGTATAAGTCTTGCTAGCAGCAGAGCAGGTGTCCAGGCAGGGGTAGTTATCAGTGGTCTTCAGTGAAGTAGGCAGGCTGGATGGCAGCTGGTGGGCAGCAAACTGAAGCAGGCTGGTACTGGCGACAGCAGACAGGCAAGGCATTTACTGGTAGCAGACAGTAGCTAAGCAGACACAGCCAGATGGTAGGCAGATACCGGTGACAGCAGGAGGAATAGCAGAGTCAGGCAGGTCAGATCATACACTGGCAAGACAGATCAGGTACAGAGGCACAGGCAAGAGCTTGGTTAAGGTACAAGGAAGGTCAGGAGTTGATCAGTGGAGCAGTAGCAAATGAAGCAGGCAGAAGCGGTAGTCAGAAGGCAAACTTCAGGTCAACAACTGGAGTCAGTTTAAACAGCCCATTTGGCCCCTCTGTCACAAGTGCGCATGACCATGCGCACGCATGAGCATGTGCCCGCTTCCTACGTGCATAAGAATGAAATGCGGATTAGCCTGTGAAGATGTACAAAACTCAGGGCCATGAGAAAAATATCAAAAATATCACTAGAGTGTGGACTAGTCTTTAATAGAGGGCCTGTAGTAAGGAAGTTGTGCCCAAAAAAGGCAAGTGAGGACTAGTCACTGGGGTTGCTTGCAGGCTCGTTGCAGCTGATCTTTTCCCTTTTATTTATTTACCCTGCCTTTTTCTGCTCTGTGTCTTTGTGGAGTTGGCCTTCTTGGTAGAAGAGCGAACCTCTGCTTCCTCATGGCAGATCAGCCCTCCTGATAACTGGTGAATTTATGATTGGTGGGGTAATGATTAGAAATCAGCAGAAAAGTAAAAGCCAAGAAAGCACAGATCCAAGGAACAAACGAAAAAGCAAGGAGATCTGTGTACTGAAAGTATTAAGTATAGCTTCTGCTCCAGCAAGGAGAACAGAGAGCAGCACAGTACTTACATCATCAAATTTCACTTCACGTTTTTGAGACTAGCATTCACAGGAAGCAGTGCCTTAGATGATCTCACACTGCAGATATACTGTATAGCTATCAGCCTGCAGTCAGGAGTGCCAGGGAACACTCAGATATCAGGAAATATGCTTTTTTTTTAAGGAGAAATGCAAGACAAAAAAGTAGATTTTTTAAGTTATTGTTATTATTGTTATTGTTATTATTTCTAAATGTTTCTTAGAAGATATCAAATTTTCACAATTTGAGTTGTGACCTTTTTTAAAAAGTTGTGCACAGAATAAAGTAACAAAACTGTTATACAATGAAAATACTAGGTTCATTAGCTTTTTATTTTAACCACATACCGACCAGCGCACGACGATATATGTCGGCACAATGGCACGGCTGGCCAAATGGGCGTACAGGTATGTCCCCTTTAAGAAGCGGCATTGTGGGCGCACGCGCCCACCGCGTGCTCCGTGCCTGCGGGTCCTGTGGACTCGATGTTCGCCGGGTGCCCGCGATCATGTCACGGAGCAGAAGAACGGAGAGATGCCTTTGTAAACAAGGCATTTTCCCGATTTCCCCGTTCTACCTAGTGACATGACAGAGATCACAGCTCCCTGTCATTGGGAGCGGTGATTGCTGTCATGTGTGTTGAAGCCCATCCCCCCTACAGTTAGAATCACTCCCTAAGACACACTTAACCCCCTAGTGTTTAACCCCTTCCCTGCCAGTGTCATTTACACAGTAATCAGTGCATTTTTATAGCACTGATCGCTGTTTAAATGGCAATGGTCTCAAAATAGTGTCAAAAGTGTCCGATGTGTCCGCCATAATGTCGCAGTTATGATAAGAATCGCAGATCGCCGCCATTACTATTAAAAAAAATTAATAATAAAAATGCCATAAAACTATCCCCTATTTTTTAGAAGCTATAACTTTTGTGCAAACCAATCAATATACGCTTATTGTGATTTTTTTTTTTACCAAAAATATGTAGAAGAATACATATTAGCCTAAACTGAGGAAAAAAATAGTTTTTTTTATATATTTTTGGGGGATATTTATTATAGCAAAAAGTAAAAAATATTGCTTTTTTTTCAAAATTGTTGCTCTTTTTTTTGTTTATAGTGCAAAAAATGAAAACCGCAGAGGTGATCAAATACCACCAAAGTAAAGCTCTATTTGTGGGGAAAAAAGGACGCCAATTTTGTTTGGGTGCAACATCGTACGACCGAACAATTGTCAGTTAAAGCGGCGCATTGCCGAATCGCAAAAAGTGCTCTGGTCAGGAAGGGGGTAAATCCTTCCAGGGCTGAAGTGGTTAAAAACCATAAACAGTTCCATTTCATAGCACAGATAAAATAAAAACACATAAGGCATTCCAAAAATCTCACATGCCTTTATCATTGAAAAAGAAAAAAATGTAAAAGTGTTTAAAGTACCGACTACAAATTGTGTAAGTTGCTATGTCAAGTTAAAATAAAAAGATAAAAGAAAGAGCGATGTGGCAGGGGGTTGCCGGGTCACTGCAAGTTAGCTGTGTGCTTCTTCATACTATGAGCCCAGTCACAGTCTCCTCTGTCTATTGTTTTTCTCACTGTGTGCAACAGAGGAGCCTGTGGTGTGTACGGCCATGTCCACAGTGATTACCACTCTTGTAGTTATTATTGCATTAATAAGCTATTGCCCCGGAGAGATACCATGCCCCTAGCTTTCTCAGCATCCCCGCGAGCTGCCCAGATTAATAGGAATTCCCGAAAATCAGGACCATGCTTTGGATCACATGCTATTAAACAAACATCCCCCGATATTCCAGCCTGGCAGTTTTAATTTCATCTCTGAAATGCATCTTGTTTCTTTCAACCCTTGACTGTTTTGACATTTTCTTCGATTAAATTATAAACAAGAATGAAGCCTGATGGTGAGGTTGGAGCCACTAATTTGCCTAATTGTTTGCAGTTGTCTGGTCTGGAGTAGGCCAGCCCTGTTAAAGAAGTCGGTGATTACAGATC